>NW_028249735.1:0-600000 GCF_964263255.1 Lissotriton vulgaris
TGGAATGGTTAAAAGTGCATGAAAATGGCCAATTTACTCACTCTGAGTTCTCAAAAAGGGTTTCTTCACCCCGGGAAGTTAATTAAATACCATTTGGAGGCATTTAATGTTCGAGCAAAAACGGCTGATTTTCAAAAAAAAGAGATAACACCCCCCCATTACGTCATGCTTCAGAAATGTGGAAAATGGTCCGTTTTCAAATGTTTTATTTTTGAACGTCAGTTCACATTTGTAGGTGGATCATCAGTGTTAGAGCTAAAATTAGCATGTTTAAAGTGATTTTCATGCTTCCAGGGGCTCGGGAAGTGAAATAAATACCATTTGGAGGCATTTAATGTTCGAGCAAAAACGGCTGATTTTCGACAAAAGAGATAACACCCCCCCATTACGTCATGCTTCAGAAATGTGGAAAATGGTCCGTTTTCAAATGTTTTATTTTTGAACGTCAGTTCACATTTGTAGGTGGATCATCAGTGTTAGAGCTAAAATTAGCATGTTTAAAGTGATTTTCATGCTTCCAGGGGCCCAAAACACAAGATTTATGGAATGGTTAAAAGTGCATGAAAATGGCCAATTTACTCACTCTGAGTTCTCAAAAAGGGTTTCTTCACCCCGGGAAGTTAATTAAATACCATTTGGAGGCATTTAATGTTCGAGCAAAAACGGCTGATTTTCGACAAAAGAGATAACACCCCCCCATTACGTCATGCTTCAGAAATGTGGAAAATGGTCCGTTTTCAAATGTTTTATTTTTGAACGTCAGTTCACATTTGTAGGTGGATCATCAGTGTTAGAGCTAAAATTAGCATGTTTAAAGTGATTTTCATGCTTCCAGGGGCTCGGGAAGTGAAATAAATACCATTTGGAGGCATTTAATGTTCGAGCAAAAACGGCTGATTTTCGACAAAAGAGATAACACCCCCCCATTACGTCATGCTTCAGAAATGTGGAAAATGGTCCGTTTTCAAATGTTTTATTTTTGAACGTCAGTTCACATTTGTAGGTGGATCATCAGTGTTAGAGCTAAAATTAGCATGTTTAAAGTGATTTTCATGCTTCCAGGGGCCCAAAACACAAGATTAATGGAATGGTTAAAAGTGCATGAAAATGGCCAATTTACTCACTCTGAGTTCTCAAAAAGGGTTTCTTCACCCCGGGAAGTGAAATAAATACCATTTGGAGGCATTTAATGTTCGAGCAAAAACGGCTGATTTTCGACAAAAGAGAAAAACACCCCCCATTACGTCATGCTTCAGAAATGTGGAAAATGGTCCGTTTTCAAATGTTTTATTTTTGAACGTCAGTTCACATTTGTAGGTGGATCATCAGTGTTAGAGCTAAAATTAGCATGTTTAAAGTGATTTTCATGCTTCCAGGGGCCCAAAACACAAGATTTATGGAATGGTTAAAAGTGCATGAAAATGGCCAATTTACTCACTCTGAGTTCTCAAAAAGGGTTTCTTCACCCCGGGAAGTTAATTAAATACCATTTGGAGGCATTTAATGTTCGAGCAAAAACGGCTGATTTTCGACAAAAGAGATAACACCCCCCCATTACGTCATGCTTCAGAAATGTGGAAAATGGTCAGTTTTCAAATGTTTTATTTTTGAACGTCAGTTCACATTTGTAGGTGGATCATCAGTGTTAGAGCTAAAATTAGCATGTTTAAAGTGATTTTCATGCTTCCAGGGGCTCGGGAAGTGAAATAAATACCATTTGGAGGCATTTAATGTTCGAGCAAAAACGGCTGATTTTCGACAAAAGAGATAACACCCCCCCATTACGTCATGCTTCAGAAATGTGGAAAATGGTCCGTTTTCAAATGTTTTATTTTTGAACGTCAGTTCACATTTGTAGGTGGATCATCAGTGTTAGAGCTAAAATTAGCATGTTTAAAGTGATTTTCATGCTTCCAGGGGCCCAAAACACAAGATTTATGGAATGGTTAAAAGTGCATGAAAATGGACAATTTACTCACTCTGAGTTCTCAAAAAGGGTTTCTTCACCCCGGGAAGTTAATTAAATACCATTTGGAGGCATTTAATGTTCGAGCAAAAACGGCTGATTTTTGACAAAAGAGATAACACCCCCCCATTACGTCATGCTTCAGAAATGTGGAAAATGGTCCGTTTTCAAATGTTTTATTTTTGAACGTCAGTTCACATTTGTAGGTGGATCATCAGTGTTAGAGCTAAAATTAGCATGTTTAAAGTGATTTTCATGCTTCCAGGGGCTCGGGAAGTGAAATAAATACCATTTGGAGGCATTTAATGTTCGAGCAAAAACGGCTGATTTTCGACAAAAGAGATAACACCCCCCCATTACGTCATGCTTCAGAAATGTGGAAAATGGTCCGTTTTCAAATGTTTTTTTTTTGAACGTCAGTTCACATTTGTAGGTGGATCATCAGTGTTAGAGCTAAAATGAGCATGTTTAAAGTGATTTTCATGCTTCCAGGGGCCCAAAACACAAGATTTATGGAATGGTTAAAAGTGCATGAAAATGGCCAATTTACTCACTCTGAGTTCTCAAAAAGGGTTTCTTCACCCCGGGAAGTTAATTAAATACCATTTGGAGGCATTTAATGTTCGAGCAAAAACGGCTGATTTTCGACAAAAGAGATAACACCCCCCCCATTACGTCATGCTTCAGAAATGTGGAAAATGGTCTGTTTTCAAATGTTTTATTTTTGAACGTCAGTTCACATTTGTAGGTGGATCATCAGTGTTAGAGCTAAAATTAGCATGTTTAAAGTGATTTTCATGCTTCCAGGGGCCCAAAACACAAGATTTATGGAATGGTTAAAAGTGCATGAAAATGGCCAATTTACTCACTCTGAGTTCTCAAAAAGGGTTTCTTCACCCCGGGAAGTTAATTAAATACCATTTGGAGGCATTTAATGTTCGAGCAAAAACGGCTGATTTTTGACAAAAGAGATAACACCCCCCCATTACGTCATGCTTCAGAAATGTGGAAAATGGTCCGTTTTCAAATGTTTTATTTTTGAACGTCAGTTCACATTTGTAGGTGGATCATCAGTGTTAGAGCTAAAATTAGCATGTTTAAAGTGATTTTCATGCTTCCAGGGGCTTGGGAAGTTAATTAAATACCATTTGGAGGCATTTAATGTTCGAGCAAAAACGGCTGATTTTCGACAAAAGAGATAACACCCCCCCATTACGTCATGCTTCAGAAATGTGGAAAATGGTCCGTTTTCAAATGTTTATTTTTGAACGTCAGTTCACATTTGTAGGTGGATCATCAGTGTTAGAGCTAAAATTAGCATGTTTAAAGTGATTTTCATGCTTCCAGGGGCTCGGGAAGTGAAATAAATACCATTTGGAGGCATTTAATGTTCGAGCAAAAACGGCTGATTTTCGACAAAAGAGATAACACCCCCCCATTACGTCATGCTTCAGAAATGTGGAAAATGGTCAGTTTTCAAATGTTTTATTTTTGAACGTCAGTTCACATTTGTAGGTGGATCATCAGTGTTAGAGCTAAAATTAGCATGTTTAAAGTGATTTTCATGCTTCCAGGGGCCCAAAACACAAGATTTATGGAATGGTTAAAAGTGCATGAAAATGGCCAATTTACTCACTCTGAGTTCTCAAAAAGGGTTTCTTCACCCCGGGAAGTTAACTAAATACCATTTGGAGGCATTTAATGTTCGAGCAAAAACGGCTGATTTTCGACAAAAGAGATAACACCCCCCCATTACGTCATGCTTCAGAAATGTGGAAAATGGTCCGTTTTCAAATGTTTTATTTTTGAACGTCAGTTCACATTTGTAGGTGGATCATCAGTGTTAGAGCTAAAATTAGCATGTTTAAAGTGATTTTCATGCTTCCAGGGGCTCGGGAAGTTAATTAAATACCATTTGGAGGCATTTAATGTTCGAGCAAAAACGGCTGATTTTCGACAAAAGAGATAACACCCCCCCATTACGTCATGCTTCAGAAATGTGGAAAATGGTCCGTTTTCAAATGTTTTATTTTTGAACGTCAGTTCACATTTGTAGGTGGATCATCAGTGTTAGAGCTAAAATTAGCATGTTTAAAGTGATTTTCATGCTTCCAGGGGCCCAAAACACAAGATTTATGGAATGGTTAAAAGTGCATGAAAATGGCCAATTTACTCACTCTGAGTTCTCAAAAAGGGTTTCTTCACCCCGGTAAGTTAATTAAATACCATTTGGAGGCATTTAATGTTCGAGCAAAAACGGCTGATTTTCGACAAAAGAGATAACACCCCCCCATTACGTCATGCTTCAGAAATGTGGAAAATGGTCTGTTTTCAAATGTTTTATTTTTGAACGTCAGTTCACATTTGTAGGTGGATCATCAGTGTTAGAGCTAAAATTAGCATGTTTAAAGTGATTTTCATGCTTCCAGGGGCCCAAAACACAAGATTTATGGAATGGTTAAAAGTGCATGAAAATGGCCAATTTACTCACTCTGAGTTCTCAAAAAGGGTTTCTTCACCCCGGGAAGTTAATTAAATACCATTTGGAGGCATTTAATGTTCGAGCAAAAACGGCTGATTTTCGACAAAAGAGATAACACCCCCCCATTACGTCATGCTTCAGAAATGTGGAAAATGGTCCGTTTTCAAATGTTTTATTTTTGAACGTCAGTTCACATTTGTAGGTGGATCATCAGTGTTAGAGCTAAAATTAGCATGTTTAAAGTGATTTTCATGCTTCCAGGGGCTCGGGAAGTGAAATAAATACCATTTGGAGGCATTTAATGTTCGAGCAAAAACGGCTGATTTTCGACAAAAGAGATAACACCCCCCCATTACGTCATACTTCAGAAATGTGGAAAATGGTCCGTTTTCAAATGTTTTATTTTTGAACGTCAGTTCACATTTGTAGGTGGATCATCAGTGTTAGAGCTAAAATTAGCATGTTTAAAGTGATTTTCATGCTTCCAGGGGCTCGGGAAGTGAAATAAATACCATTTGGAGGCATTTAATGTTCGAGCAAAAACGGCTGATTTTCGACAAAAGAGATAACACCCCCCCATTACGTCATGCTTCAGAAATGTGGAAAATGGTCAGTTTTCAAATGTTTTATTTTTGAACGTCAGTTCACATTTGTAGGTGGATCATCAGTGTTAGAGCTAAAATTAGCATGTTTAAAGTGATTTTCATGCTTCCAGGGGCCCAAAACACAAGATTTATGGAATGGTTAAAAGTGCATGAAAATGGCCAATTTACTCACTCTGAGTTCTCAAAAAGGGTTTCTTCACCCCGGGAAGTTAATTAAATACCATTTGGAGGCATTTAATGTTCGAGCAAAAACGGCTGATTTTCGACAAAAGAGATAACACCCCCCCATTACGTCATGCTTCAGAAATGTGGAAAATGGTCCGTTTTCAAATGTTTTATTTTTGAACGTCAGTTCACATTTGTAGGTGGATCATCAGTGTTAGAGCTAAAATTAGCATGTTTAAAGTGATTTTCATGCTTCCAGGGGCTCGGGAAGTTAATTAAATACCATTTGGAGGCATTTAATGTTCGAGCAAAAACGGCTGATTTTCGACAAAAGAGATAACACCCCCCCATTACGTCATGCTTCAGAAATGTGGAAAATGGTCCGTTTTCAAATGTTTTATTTTTGAACGTCAGTTCACATTTGTAGGTGGATCATCAGTGTTAGAGCTAAAATTAGCATGTTTAAAGTGATTTTCATGCTTCCAGGGGCCCAAAACACAAGATTTATGGAATGGTTAAAAGTGCATGAAAATGGCCAATTTACTCACTCTGAGTTCTCAAAAAGGGTTTCTTCACCCCGGGAAGTTAATTAAATACCATTTGGAGGCATTTAATGTTCGAGCAAAAACGGCTGATTTTCGACAAAAGAGATAACAACCCCCCATTACGTCATGCTTCAGAAATGTGGAAAATGGTCCGTTTTCAAATGTTTTATTTTTGAACGTCAGTTCACATTTGTAGGTGGATCATCAGTGTTAGAGTTAAAATTAGCATGTTTAAAGTGATTTTCATGCTTCCAGGGGCTCGGGAAGTTAATTAAATACCATTTGGAGGCATTTAATGTTCGAGCAAAAACGGCTGATTTTCGACAAAAGAGATAACACCCCCCCATTACGTCATGCTTCAGAAATGTGGAAAATGGTCCATTTTCAAATGTTTTATTTTTGAACGTCAGTTCACATTTGTAGGTGGATCATCAGTGTTAGAGCTAAAATTAGCATGTTTAAAGCGATTTTCATGCTTCCAGGGGCTCGGGAAGTGAAATAAATACCATTTGGAGGCATTTAATGTTCGAGCAAAAACGGCTGATTTTCGACAAAAGAGATAACACCCCCCCATTACGTCATGCTTCAGAAATGTGGAAAATGGTCCGTTTTCAAATGTTTTATTTTTGAACGTCAGTTCACATTTGTAGGTGTATCATCAGTGTTAGAGCTAAAATTAGCATGTTTAAAGTGATTTTCATGCTTCCAGGGGCTCGGGAAGTTAATTAAATACCATTTGGAGGCATTTAATGTTCGAGCAAAAACGGCTGATTTTCGACAAAAGAGATAACACCCCCCATTACGTCATGCTTCAGAAATGTGGAAAATGGTCCGTTTTCAAATGTTTTATTTTTGAACGTCAGTTCACATTTGTAGGTGGATCATCAGTGTTAGAGCTAAAATTAGCATGTTTAAAGTGATTTTCATGCTTCCAGGGGCCCAAAACACAAGATTAATGGAATGGTTAAAAGTGCATGAAAATGGCCAATTTACTCACTCTGAGTTCTCAAAAAGGGTTTCTTTACCCCGGGAAGTGAAATAAATACCATTTGGAGGCATTTAATGTTCGAGCAAAAACGGCTGATTTTCGACAAAAGAGATAACACCCCCCATTACGTCATGCTTCAGAAATGTGGAAAATGGTCCGTTTTCAAATGTTTTATTTTTGAACGTCAGTTCACATTTGTAGGTGGATCATCAGTGTTAGAGCTAAAATTAGCATGTTTAAAGTGATTTTCATGCTTCCAGGGGCTCGGGAAGTTAATTAAATACCATTTGGAGGCATTTAATGTTCGAGCAAAAACGGCTGATTTTCGACAAAAGAGATAACACCCCCCCATTACGTCATGCTTCAGAAATGTGGAAAATGGTCCGTTTTCAAATGTTTTATTTTTGAACGTCAGTTCACATTTGTAGGTGGATCATCAGTGTTAGAGCTAAAATTAGCATGTTTAAAGTGATTTTCATGCTTCCAGGGGCCCAAAACACAAGATTTATGGAATGGTTAAAAGTGCATGAAAATGGCCAATTTACTCACTCTGAGTTCTCAAAAAGGGTTTCTTCACCCCGGGAAGTTAATTAAATACCATTTGGAGGCATTTAATGTTCGAGCAAAAACGGCTGATTTTCGACAAAAGAGATAACAACCCCCCATTACGTCATGCTTCAGAAATGTGGAAAATGGTCCGTTTTCAAATGTTTTATTTTTGAACGTCAGTTCACATTTGTAGGTGGATCATCAGTGTTAGAGCTAAAATTAGCATGTTTAAAGTGATTTTCATGCTTCCAGGGGCTCGGGAAGTTAATTAAATACCATTTGGAGGCATTTAATGTTCGAGCAAAAACGGCTGATTTTCGACAAAAGAGATAACACCCCCCCATTACGTCATGCTTCAGAAATGTGGAAAATGGTCCGTTTTCAAATGTTTTATTTTTGAACGTCAGTTCACATTTGTAGGTGGATCATCAGTGTTAGAGCTAAAATTAGCATGTTTAAAGTGATTTTCATGCTTCCAGGGGCCAAAACACAAGATTTATGGAATGGTTAAAAGTGCATGAAAATGGCCAATTTACTCACTCTGAGTTCTCAAAAAGGGTTTCTTCACCCCGGGAAGTTAATTAAATACCATTTGGAGGCATTTAATGTTCGAGCAAAAACGGCTGATTTTCGACAAAAGAGATAACAACCCCCCATTAAGTCATGCTTCAGAAATGTGGAAAATGGTCCGTTTTCAAATGTTTTATTTTTGAACGTCAGTTCACATTTGTAGGTGGATCATCAGTGTTAGAGCTAAAATTAGCATGTTTAAAGTGATTTTCATGCTTCCAGGGGCTCGGGAAGTTAATTAAATACCATTTGGAGGCATTTAATGTTCGAGCAAAAACGGCTGATTTTCGACAAAAGAGATAACACCCCCCCATTACGTCATGCTTCAGAAATGTGGAAAATGGTCCGTTTTCAAATGTTTTATTTTTTGAACGTCAGTTCACATTTGTAGGTGGATCATCAGTGTTAGAGCTAAAATTAGCATGTTTAAAGTGATTTTCATGCTTCCAGGGGCCCAAAACACAAGATTAATGGAATGGTTAAAAGTGCATGAAAATGGCCAATTTACTCACTCTGAGTTCTCAAAAAGGGTTTCTTCACCCCGGGAAGTGAAATAAATACCATTTGGAGGCATTTAATGTTCGAGCAAAAACGGCTGATTTTCGACAAAAGAGATAACACCCCCCCCATTACGTCATGCTTCAGAAATGTGGAAAATGGTCCGTTTTCAAATGTTTTATTTTTGAACGTCAGTTCACATTTGTAGGTGGATCATCAGTGTTAGAGCTAAAATTAGCATGTTTAAAGTGATTTTCATGCTTCCAGGGGCTCGGGAAGTTAATTAAATACCATTTGGAGGCATTTAATGTTCGAGCAAAAACGGCTGATTTTCGACAAAAGAGATAACACCCCCCCATTACGTCATGCTTCAGAAATGTGGAAAATGGTCCGTTTTCAAATGTTTTATTTTTGAACGTCAGTTCACATTTGTAGGTGGATCATCAGTGTTAGAGCTAAAATTAGCATGTTTAAAGTGATTTTCATGCTTCCAGGGGCCCAAAACACAAGATTTATGGAATGGTTAAAAGTGCATGAAAATGGCCAATTTACTCACTCTGAGTTCTCAAAAAGGGTTTCTTCACCCCGGGAAGTTAATTAAATACCATTTGGAGGCATTTAATGTTCGAGCAAAAACGGCTGATTTTCGACAAAAGAGATAACAACCCCCCATTACGTCATGCTTCAGAAATGTGGAAAATGGTCCGTTTTCAAATGTTTTATTTTTGAACGTCAGTTCACATTTGTAGGTGGATCATCAGTGTTAGAGCTAAAATTAGCATGTTTAAAGTGATTTTCATGCTTCCAGGGGCTCGGGAAGTGAAATAAATACCATTTGGAGGCATTTAATGTTCGAGCAAAAACGGCTGATTTTCGACAAAAGAGATAACACCCCCCCATTACGTCATGCTTCAGAAATGTGGAAAATGGTCCGTTCTCAAATGTTTTATTTTTGAACGTCAGTTCACATTTGTAGGTGGATCATCAGTGTTAGAGCTAAAATTAGCATGTTTAAAGTGATTGTCATGCTTCCAGGGGCCCAAAACACAAGATTTATGGAATGGTTAAAAGTGCATGAAAATGGCCAATTTACTCACTCTGAGTTCTCAAAAAGGGTTTCTTCACCCCGGGAAGTGAAATAAATACCATTTGGAGGCATTTAATGTTCGAGCAAAAACGGCTGATTTTCGACAAAAGAGATAACACCCCCCCATTACGTCATGCTTCAGAAATGTGGAAAATGGTCCGTTTTCAAATGTTTTATTTTTGAACGTCAGTTCACATTTGTAGGTGGATCATCAGTGTTAGAGCTAAAATTAGCATGTTTAAAGTGATTTTCATGCTTCCAGGGGCTCGGGAAGTGAAATAAATACCATTTGGAGGCATTTAATGTTCGAGCAAAAACGGCTGATTTTCGACAAAAGAGATAACACCCCCCCATTACGTCATGCTTCAGAAATGTGGAAAATGGTCCGTTTTCAAATGTTTTATTTTTGAACGTCAGTTCACATTTGTAGGTGGATCATCAGTGTTAGAGCTAAAATTAGCATGTTTAAAGTGATTTTCATGCTTCCAGGGGCTCGGGAAGTTAATTAAATACCATTTGGAGGCATTTAATGTTCGAGCAAAAACGGCTGATTTTCGACAAAAGAGATAACACCCCCCCCATTACGTCATGCTTCAGAAATGTGGAAAATGGTCCGTTTTCAAATGTTTTATTTTTGAACGTCAGTTCACATTTGTAGGTGGATCATCAGTGTTAGAGCTAAAATTAGCATGTTTAAAGTGATTTTCATGCTTCAAGGGGCCCAAAACACAAGATTAATGGAATGGTTAAAAGTGCATGAAAATGGCCAATTTACTCACTGCGAGTTCTCAAAAAGGGTTTCTTCACCCCGGGAAGTGAAATAAATACCATTTGGAGGCATTTAATGTTCGAGCAAAAACGGCTGATTTTCGACAAAAGAGAAAAACACCCCCCCATTACGTCATGCTTCAGAAATGTGGAAAATGGTCCGTTTTCAAATGTTTTATTTTTGAACGTCAGTTCACATTTGTAGGTGGATCATCAGTGTTAGAGCTAAAATTAGCATGTTTAAAGTGATTTTCATGCTTCCAGGGGCCCAAAACACAAGATTTATGGAATGGTTAAAAGTGCATGAAAATGGCCAATTTACTCACTCTGAGTTCTCAAAAAGGGTTTCTTCACCCCGGGAAGTTAATTAAATACCATTTGGAGGCATTTAATGTTCGAGCAAAAACGGCTGATTTTCGACAAAAGAGATAACACCCCCCCATTACGTCATGCTTCAGAAATGTGGAAAATGGTCCGTTTTCAAATGTTTTATTTTTGAACGTCAGTTCACATTTGTAGGTGGATCATCAGTGTTAGAGCTAAAATTAGCATGTTTAAAGTGATTTTCATGCTTCCAGGGGCTCGGGAAGTGAAATAAATACCATTTGGAGGCATTTAATGTTCGAGCAAAAACGGCTGATTTTCGACAAAAGAGATAACACCCCCCCATTACGTCATGCTTCAGAAATGTGGAAAATGGTCCGTTTTCAAATGTTTTATTTTTGAACGTCAGTTCACATTTGTAGGTGGATCATCAGTGTTAGAGCTAAAATTAGCATGTTTAAAGTGATTTTCATGCTTCCAGGGGCCCAAAACACAAGATTTATGGAATGGTTAAAAGTGCATGAAAATGGCCAATTTACTCACTCTGAGTTCTCAAAAAGGGTTTCTTCACCCCGGGAAGTTAATTAAATACCATTTGGAGGCATTTAATGTTCGAGCAAAAACGGCTGATTTTCGACAAAAGAGATAACACCCCCCCATTACGTCATGCTTCAGAAATGTGGAAAATGGTCCGTTTTCAAATGTTTTATTTTTGAACGTCAGTTCACATTTGTAGGTGGATCATCAGTGTTAGAGCTAAAATTAGCATGTTTAAAGTGATTTTCATGCTTCCAGGGGCTCGGGAAGTGAAATAAATACCATTTGGAGGCATTTAATGTTCGAGCAAAAACGGCTGATTTTCGACAAAAGAGATAACACCCCCCCATTACGTCATGCTTCAGAAATGTGGAAAATGGTCCGTTTTCAAATGTTTTATTTTTGAACGTCAGTTCACATTTGTAGGTGGATCATCAGTGTTAGAGCTAAAATTAGCATGTTTAAAGTGATTTTCATGCTTCCAGGGGCTCGGGAAGTGAAATAAATACCATTTGGAGGCATTTAATGTTCGAGCAAAAACGGCTGATTTTCGACAAAAGAGATAACACCCCCCCATTACGTCATGCTTCAGAAATGTGGAAAATGGTCCGTTTTCAAATGTTTTATTTTTGAACGTCAGTTCACATTTGTAGGTGGATCATCAGTGTTAGAGCTAAAATTAGCATGTTTAAAGTGATTTTCATGCTTCCAGGGGCCCAAAACACAAGATTAATGGAATGGTTAAAAGTGCATGAAAATGGCCAATTTACTCACTCTGAGTTCTCAAAAAGGGTTTCTTCACCCCGGGAAGTGAAATAAATACCATTTGGAGGCATTTAATGTTCGAGCAAAAACGGCTGATTTTCGACAAAAGAGAAAAACACCCCCCCATTACGTCATGCTTCAGAAATGTGGAAAATGGTCCGTTTTCAAATGTTTTATTTTTGAACGTCAGTTCACATTTGTAGGTGGATCATCAGTGTTAGAGCTAAAATTAGCATGTTTAAAGTGATTTTCATGCTTCCAGGGGCCCAAAACACAAGATTTATGGAATGGTTAAAAGTGCATGAAAATGGCCAATTTACTCACTCTGAGTTCTCAAAAAGGGTTTCTTCACCCCGGGAAGTTAATTAAATACCATTTGGAGGCATTTAATGTTCGAGCAAAAACGGCTGATTTTCGACAAAAGAGATAACACCCCCCCATTACGTCATGCTTCAGAAATGTGGAAAATGGTCAGTTTTCAAATGTTTTATTTTTGAACGTCAGTTCACATTTGTAGGTGGATCATCAGTGTTAGAGCTAAAATTAGCATGTTTAAAGTGATTTTCATGCTTCCAGGGGCTCGGGAAGTGAAATAAATACCATTTGGAGGCATTTAATGTTCGAGCAAAAACGGCTGATTTTCGACAAAAGAGATAACACCCCCCCATTACGTCATGCTTCAGAAATGTGGAAAATGGTCCGTTTTCAAATGTTTTATTTTTGAACGTCAGTTCACATTTGTAGGTGGATCATCAGTGTTAGAGCTAAAATTAGCATGTTTAAAGTGATTTTCATGCTTCCAGGGGCCCAAAACACAAGATTTATGGAATGGTTAAAAGTGCATGAAAATGGACAATTTACTCACTCTGAGTTCTCAAAAAGGGTTTCTTCACCCCGGGAAGTTAATTAAATACCATTTGGAGGCATTTAATGTTCGAGCAAAAACGGCTGATTTTTGACAAAAGAGATAACACCCCCCCATTACGTCATGCTTCAGAAATGTGGAAAATGGTCCGTTTTCAAATGTTTTATTTTTGAACGTCAGTTCACATTTGTAGGTGGATCATCAGTGTTAGAGCTAAAATTAGCATGTTTAAAGTGATTTTCATGCTTCCAGGGGCTCGGGAAGTGAAATAAATACCATTTGGAGGCATTTAATGTTCGAGCAAAAACGGCTGATTTTCGACAAAAGAGATAACACCCCCCCATTACGTCATGCTTCAGAAATGTGGAAAATGGTCCGTTTTCAAATGTTTTTTTTTTGAACGTCAGTTCACATTTGTAGGTGGATCATCAGTGTTAGAGCTAAAATGAGCATGTTTAAAGTGATTTTCATGCTTCCAGGGGCCCAAAACACAAGATTTATGGAATGGTTAAAAGTGCATGAAAATGGCCAATTTACTCACTCTGAGTTCTCAAAAAGGGTTTCTTCACCCCGGGAAGTTAATTAAATACCATTTGGAGGCATTTAATGTTCGAGCAAAAACGGCTGATTTTCGACAAAAGAGATAACACCCCCCCATTACGTCATGCTTCAGAAATGTGGAAAATGGTCTGTTTTCAAATGTTTTATTTTTGAACGTCAGTTCACATTTGTAGGTGGATCATCAGTGTTAGAGCTAAAATTAGCATGTTTAAAGTGATTTTCATGCTTCCAGGGGCCCAAAACACAAGATTTATGGAATGGTTAAAAGTGCATGAAAATGGCCAATTTACTCACTCTGAGTTCTCAAAAAGGGTTTCTTCACCCCGGGAAGTTAATTAAATACCATTTGGAGGCATTTAATGTTCGAGCAAAAACGGCTGATTTTCGACAAAAGAGATAACACCCCCCCATTACGTCATGCTTCAGAAATGTGGAAAATGGTCCGTTTTCAAATGTTTTATTTTTGAACGTCAGTTCACATTTGTAGGTGGATCATCAGTGTTAGAGCTAAAATTAGCATGTTTAAAGTGATTTTCATGCTTCCAGGGGCTTGGGAAGTTAATTAAATACCATTTGGAGGCATTTAATGTTCGAGCAAAAACGGCTGATTTTCGACAAAAGAGATAACACCCCCCCATTACGTCATGCTTCAGAAATGTGGAAAATGGTCCGTTTTCAAATGTTTTATTTTTGAACGTCAGTTCACATTTGTAGGTGGATCATCAGTGTTAGAGCTAAAATTAGCATGTTTAAAGTGATTTTCATGCTTCCAGGGGCTCGGGAAGTGAAATAAATACCATTTGGAGGCATTTAATGTTCGAGCAAAAACGGCTGATTTTCGACAAAAGAGATAACACCCCCCCATTACGTCATGCTTCAGAAATGTGGAAAATGGTCAGTTTTCAAATGTTTTATTTTTGAACGTCAGTTCACATTTGTAGGTGGATCATCAGTGTTAGAGCTAAAATTAGCATGTTTAAAGTGATTTTCATGCTTCCAGGGGCCCAAAACACAAGATTTATGGAATGGTTAAAAGTGCATGAAAATGGCCAATTTACTCACTCTGAGTTCTCAAAAAGGGTTTCTTCACCCCGGGAAGTTAACTAAATACCATTTGGAGGCATTTAATGTTCGAGCAAAAACGGCTGATTTTCGACAAAAGAGATAACACCCCCCCATTACGTCATGCTTCAGAAATGTGGAAAATGGTCCGTTTTCAAATGTTTTATTTTTGAACGTCAGTTCACATTTGTAGGTGGATCATCAGTGTTAGAGCTAAAATTAGCATGTTTAAAGTGATTTTCATGCTTCCAGGGGCTCGGGAAGTTAATTAAATACCATTTGGAGGCATTTAATGTTCGAGCAAAAACGGCTGATTTTCGACAAAAGAGATAACACCCCCCCATTACGTCATGCTTCAGAAATGTGGAAAATGGTCCGTTTTCAAATGTTTTATTTTTGAACGTCAGTTCACATTTGTAGGTGGATCATCAGTGTTAGAGCTAAAATTAGCATGTTTAAAGTGATTTTCATGCTTCCAGGGGCCCAAAACACAAGATTTATGGAATGGTTAAAAGTGCATGAAAATGGCCAATTTACTCACTCTGAGTTCTCAAAAAGGGTTTCTTCACCCCGGTAAGTTAATTAAATACCATTTGGAGGCATTTAATGTTCGAGCAAAAACGGCTGATTTTCGACAAAAGAGATAACACCCCCCCATTACGTCATGCTTCAGAAATGTGGAAAATGGTCTGTTTTCAAATGTTTTATTTTTGAACGTCAGTTCACATTTGTAGGTGGATCATCAGTGTTAGAGCTAAAATTAGCATGTTTAAAGTGATTTTCATGCTTCCAGGGGCCCAAAACACAAGATTTATGGAATGGTTAAAAGTGCATGAAAATGGCCAATTTACTCACTCTGAGTTCTCAAAAAGGGTTTCTTCACCCCGGGAAGTTAATTAAATACCATTTGGAGGCATTTAATGTTCGAGCAAAAACGGCTGATTTTCGACAAAAGAGATAACACCCCCCCATTACGTTATGCTTCAGAAATGTGGAAAATGGTCCGTTTTCAAATGTTTTGTTTTTGAACGTCAGTTCACATTTGTAGGTGGATCATCAGTGTTAGAGCTAAAATTAGCATGTTTAAAGTGATTTTCATGCTTCCAGGGGCTTGGGAAGTTAATTAAATACCATTTGGAGGCATTTAATGTTCGAGCAAAAACGGCTGATTTTCGACAAAAGAGATAACACCCCCCCATTACGTCATGCTTCAGAAATGTGGAAAATGGTCCGTTTTCAAATGTTTTATTTTTGAACGTCAGTTCACATTTGTAGGTGGATCATCAGTGTTAGAGCTAAAATTAGCATGTTTAAAGTGATTTTCATGCTTCCAGGGGCTCGGGAAGTGAAATAAATACCATTTGGAGGCATTTAATGTTCGAGCAAAAACGGCTGATTTTCGACAAAAGAGATAACACCCCCCCGTTACGTCATACTTCAGAAATGTGGAAAATGGTCCGTTTTCAAATGTTTTATTTTTGAACGTCAGTTCACATTTGTAGGTGGATCATCAGTGTTAGAGCTAAAATTAGCATGTTTAAAGTGATTTTCATGCTTCCAGGGGCTCGGGAAGTGAAATAAATACCATTTGGAGGCATTTAATGTTCGAGCAAAAACGGCTGATTTTCGACAAAAGAGATAACACCCCCCCATTACGTCATGCTTCAGAAATGTGGAAAATGGTCAGTTTTCAAATGTTTTATTTTTGAACGTCAGTTCACATTTGTAGGTGGATCATCAGTGTTAGAGCTAAAATTAGCATGTTTAAAGTGATTTTCATGCTTCCAGGGGCCCAAAACACAAGATTTATGGAATGGTTAAAAGTGCATGAAAATGGCCAATTTACTCACTCTGAGTTCTCAAAAAGGGTTTCTTCACCCCGGGAAGTTAATTAAATACCATTTGGAGGCATTTAATGTTCGAGCAAAAACGGCTGATTTTCGACAAAAGAGATAACACCCCCCCATTACGTCATGCTTCAGAAATGTGGAAAATGGTCCGTTTTCAAATGTTTTATTTTTGAACGTCAGTTCACATTTGTAGGTGGATCATCAGTGTTAGAGCTAAAATTAGCATGTTTAAAGTGATTTTCATGCTTCCAGGGGCTCGGGAAGTTAATTAAATACCATTTGGAGGCATTTAATGTTCGAGCAAAAACGGCTGATTTTCGACAAAAGAGATAACACCCCCCCATTACGTCATGCTTCAGAAATGTGGAAAATGGTCCGTTTTAAAATGTTTTATTTTTGAACGTCAGTTCACATTTGTAGGTGGATCATCAGTGTTAGAGCTAAAATTAGCATGTTTAAAGTGATTTTCATGCTTCCAGGGGCTCGGGAAGTGAAATAAATACCATTTGGAGGCATTTAATGTTCGAGCAAAAACGGCTGATTTTCGACAAAAGAGATAACACCCCCCCATTACGTCATGCTTCAGAAATGTGGAAAATGGTCCGTTTTCAAATGTTTTATTTTTGAACGTCAGTTCACATTTGTAGGTGGATCATCAGTGTTAGAGCTAAAATTAGCATGTTTAAAGTGATTTTCATGCTTCCAGGGGCCCAAAACACAAGATTTATGGAATGGTTAAAAGTGCATGAAAATGGCCAATTTACTCACTCTGAGTTCTCAAAAAGGGTTTCTTCACCCCGGGAAGTTAATTAAATACCATTTGGAGGCATTTAATGTTCGAGCAAAAACGGCTGATTTTCGACAAAAGAGATAACAACCCCCCATTACGTCATGCTTCAGAAATGTGGAAAATGGTCCGTTTTCAAATGTTTTATTTTTGAACGTCAGTTCACATTTGTAGGTGGATCATCAGTGTTAGAGTTAAAATTAGCATGTTTAAAGTGATTTTCATGCTTCCAGGGGCTCGGGAAGTTAATTAAATACCATTTGGAGGCATTTAATGTTCGAGCAAAAACGGCTGATTTTCGACAAAAGAGATAACACCCCCCCATTACGTCATGCTTCAGAAATGTGGAAAATGGTCCGTTTTCAAATGTTTTATTTTTGAACGTCAGTTCACATTTGTAGGTGGATCATCAGTGTTAGAGCTAAAATTAGCATGTTTAAAGCGATTTTCATGCTTCCAGGGGCTCGGGAAGTGAAATAAATACCATTTGGAGGCATTTAATGTTCGAGCAAAAACGGCTGATTTTCGACGAAAGAGATAACACCCCCCCATTACGTCATGCTTCAGAAATGTGGAAAATGGTCCGTTTTCAAATGTTTTATTTTTGAACGTCAGTTCACATTTGTAGGTGGATCATCAGTGTTAGAGCTAAAATTAGCATGTTTAAAGTGATTGTCATGCTTCCAGGGGCCCAAAACACAAGATTTATGGAATGGTTAAAAGTGCATGAAAATGGCCAATTTACTCACTCTGAGTTCTCAAAAAGGGTTTCTTCACCCCGGGAAGTGAAATAAATACCATTTGGAGGCATTTAATGTTCGAGCAAAAACGGCTGATTTTCGACAAAAGAGATAACACCCCCCCATTACGTCATGCTTCAGAAATGTGGAAAATGGTCCGTTTTCAAATGTTTTATTTTTGAACGTCAGTTCACATTTGTAGGTGGATCATCAGTGTTAGAGCTAAAATTAGCATGTTTAAAGTGATTTTCATGCTTCCAGGGGCTCGGGAAGTGAAATAAATACCATTTGGAGGCATTTAATGTTCGAGCAAAAACGGCTGATTTTCGACAAAAGAGATAACACCCCCCCATTACGTCATGCTTCAGAAATGTGGAAAATGGTCCGTTTTCAAATGTTTTATTTTTGAACGTCAGTTCACATTTGTAGGTGGATCATCAGTGTTAGAGCTAAAATTAGCATGTTTAAAGTGATTTTCATGCTTCCAGGGGCTCGGGAAGTTAATTAAATACCATTTGGAGGCATTTAATGTTCGAGCAAAAACGGCTGATTTTCGACAAAAGAGATAACACCCCCCCATTACGTCATGCTTCAGAAATGTGGAAAATGGTCCGTTTTCAAATGTTTTATTTTTGAACGTCAGTTCACATTTGTAGGTGGATCATCAGTGTTAGAGCTAAAATTAGCATGTTTAAAGTGATTTTCATGCTTCCAGGGGCCCAAAACACAAGATTTATGGAATGGTTAAAAGTGCATGAAAATGGCCAATTTACTCACTCTGAGTTCTCAAACAGGGTTTCTTCACCGCGGGAAGTTAATTAAATACCATTTGGAGGCATTTAATGTTCGAGCAAAAACGGCTGATTTTCGACAAAAGAGATAACACCCCCCCATTACGTCATGCTTCAGAAATGTGGAAAATGGTCCGTTTTCAAATGTTTTATTTTTGAACGTCAGTTCACATTTGTAGGTGGATCATCAGTGTTAGAGCTAAAATTAGCATGTTTAAAGTGATTTTCATGCTTCCAGGGGCCCAAAACACAAGATTTATGGAATGGTTAAAAGTGCATGAAAATGGCCAATTTACTCACTCTGAGTTCTCAAAAAGGGTTTCTTCACCCCGGGAAGTTAATTAAATACCATTTGGAGGCATTTAATGTTCGAGCAAAAACGGCTGATTTTCGACAAAAGAGATAACACCCCCCCATTACGTCATGCTTCAGAAATGTGGAAAATGGTCCGTTTTCAAATGTTTTATTTTTGAACGTCAGTTCACATTTGTAGGTGGATCATCAGTGTTAGAGCTAAAATTAGCATGTTTAAAGTGATTTTCATGCTTCCAGGGGCTCGGGAAGTGAAATAAATACCATTTGGAGGCATTTAATGTTCGAGCAAAAACGGCTGATTTTCGACAAAAGAGCTAACACCCCCCCATTACGTCATGCTTCAGAAATGTGGAAAATGGTCCGTTTTCAAATGTTTTATTTTTGAACGTCAGTTCACATTTGTAGGTGGATCTTCAGTGTTAGAGCTAAAATTAGCATGTTTAAAGTGATTTTCATGCTTCCAGGGGCTCGGGAAGTGAAATAAATACCATTTGGAGGCATTTAATGTTCGAGCAAAAACGGCTGATTTTCGACAAAAGAGATAACACTCCCCCATTACGTCATGCTTCAGAAATGTGGAAAATGGTCCGTTTTCAAATGTTTTATTTTTGAACGTCAGTTCACATTTGTAGGTGGATCATCAGTGTTAGAGCTAAAATTAGCATGTTTAAAGTGATTTTCATGCTTCCAGGGGCCCAAAACACAAGATTTATGGAATGGTTAAAAGTGCATGAAAATGGCCAATTTACTCACTCTGAGTTCTCAAAAAGGGTTTCTTCACCCCGGGAAGTTAATTAAATACCATTTGGAGGCATTTAATGTTCGAGCAAAAACGGCTGATTTTCGACAAAAGAGATAACACCCCCCCATTACGTCATGCTTCAGAAATGTGGAAAATGGTCCGTTTTCAAATGTTTTATTTTTGAACGTCAGTTCACATTTGTAGGTGGATCATCAGTGTTAGAGCTAAAATTAGCATGTTTAAAGTGATTTTCATGCTTCCAGGGGCCCAAAACACAAGATTTATGGAATGGTTAAAAGTGCATGAAAATGGCCAATTTACTCACTCTGAGTTCTCAAAAAGGGTTTCTTCACCCCGGGAAGTTAATTAAATACCATTTGGAGGCATTTAATGTTCGAGCAAAAACGGCTGATTTTCGACAAAAGAGATAACAACCCCCCATTACGTCATGCTTCAGAAATGTGGAAAATGGTCCGTTTTCAAATGTTTTATTTTTGAACGTCAGTTCACATTTGTAGGTGGATCATCAGTGTTAGAGCTAAAATTAGCATGTTTAAAGTGATTTTCATGCTTCCAGGGGCTCGGGAAGTTAATTAAATACCATTTGGAGGCATTTAATGTTCGAGCAAAAACGGCTGATTTTCGACAAAAGAGATAACACCCCCCCATTACGTCATGCTTCAGAAATGTGGAAAATGGTCCGTTTTCAAATGTTTTATTTTTGAACGTCAGTTCACATTTGTAGGTGGATCATCAGTGTTAGAGCTAAAATTAGCATGTTTAAAGTGATTTTCATGCTTCCAGGGGCTCGGGAAGTGAAATAAATACCATTTGGAGGCATTTAATGTTCGAGCAAAAACGGCTGATTTTCGACAAAAGAGATAACACCCCCCATTACGTCATGCTTCAGAAATGTGGAAAATGGTCCGTTTTCAAATGTTTTATTTTTGAACGTCAGTTCACATTTGTAGGTGGATCATCAGTGTTAGAGCTAAAATTAGCATGTTTAAAGTGATTTTCATGCTTCCAGGGGCTCGGGAAGTTAATTAAATACCATTTGGAGGCATTTAATGTTCGAGCAAAAACGGCTGATTTTCGACAAAAGAGATAACACCCCCCATCACGTCATGCTTCAGAAATGTGGAAAATGGTCCGTTTTCAAATGTTTTATTTTTGAACGTCAGTTCACATTTGTAGGTGGATCATCAGTGTTAGAGCTAAAATTAGCATGTTTAAAGTGATTTTCATGCTTCCAGGGGCTCGGGAAGTGAAATAAATACCATTTGGAGGCATTTAATGTTCGAGCAAAAACGGCTGATTTTCGACAAAAGAGATAACACCCCCCCATTACGTCATGCTTCAGAAATGTGGAAAATGGTCCGTTTTCAAATGTTTTATTTTTGAACGTCAGTTCACATTTGTAGGTGGATCATCAGTGTTAGAGCTAAAATTAGCATGTTTAAAGTGATTTTCATGCTTCCAGGGGCCCAAAACACAAGATTTATGGAATGGTTAAAAGTGCATGAAAATGGCCAATTTACTCACTCTGAGTTCTCAAAAAGGGTTTCTTCACCCCGGGAAGTTAATTAAATACCATTTTGAGGCATTTAATGTTCGAGCAAAAACGGCTGATTTTCGACAAAAGAGATAACACCCCCCCATTACGTCATGCTTCAGAAATGTGGAAAATGGTCCGTTTTCAAATGTTTTATTTTTGAACGTCAGTTCACATTTGTAGGTGGATCATCAGTGTTAGAGCTAAAATTAGCATGTTTAAAGTGATTTTCATGCTTCCAGGGGCTCGGGAAGTTAATTAAATACCATTTGGAGGCATTTAATGTTCGAGCAAAAACGGCTGATTTTCGACAAAAGAGATAACACCCCCCCATTACGTCATGCTTCAGAAATGGTGAAAATGGTCCGTTTTCAAATGTTTTATTTTTGAACGTCAGTTCACATTTGTAGGTGGATCATCAGTGTTAGAGCTAAAATTAGCATGTTTAAAGTGATTTTCATGCTTCCAGGGGCTCGGGAAGTGAAATAAATACCATTTGGAGGCATTTAATATTCGAGCAAAAACGGCTGATTTTCGACAAAAGAGATAACACCCCCCCATTACGTCATGCTTCAGAAATGTGGAAAATGGTCCGTTTTCAAATGTTTTATTTTTGAACGTCAGTTCACATTTGTAGGTGGATCATCAGTGTTAGAGCTAAAATTAGCATGTTTAAAGTGATTGTCATGCTTCCAGGGGCCCAAAACACAAGATTTATGGAATGGTTAAAAGTGCATGAAAATGGCCAATTTACTCACTCTGAGTTCTCAAAAAGGGTTTCTTCACCCCGGGAAGTGAAATAAATACCATTTGGAGGCATTTAATGTTCGAGCAAAAACGGCTGATTTTCGACAAAAGAGATAACACCCCCCCATTACGTCATGCTTCAGAAATGTGGAAAATGGTCCGTTTTCAAATGTTTTATTTTTGAACGTCAGTTCACATTTGTAGGTGGATCATCAGTGTTAGAGCTAAAATTAGCATGTTTAAAGTGATTTTCATGCTTCCAGGGGCTCGGGAAGTGAAATAAATACCATTTGGAGGCATTTAATGTTCGAGCAAAAACGGCTGATTTTCGACAAAAGAGATAACACCCCCCCCATTACGTCATGCTTCAGAAATGTGGAAAATGGTCCGTTTTCAAATGTTTTATTTTTGAACGTCAGTTCACATTTGTAGGTGGATCATCAGTGTTAGAGCTAAAATTAGCATGTTTAAAGTGATTTTCATGCTTCCAGGGGCTCGGGAAGTTAATTAAATACCATTTGGAGGCATTTAATGTTCGAGCAAAAACGGCTGATTTTCGACAAAAGAGATAACACCCCCCCCATTACGTCATGCTTCAGAAATGTGGAAAATGGTCCGTTTTCAAATGTTTTATTTTTGAACGTCAGTTCACATTTGTAGGTGGATCATCAGTGTTAGAGCTAAAATTAGCATGTTTAAAGTGATTTTCATGCTTCCAGGGGCTCGGGAAGTGAAATAAATACCATTTGGAGGCATTTAATGTTCGAGCAAAAACGGCTGATTTTCGACAAAAGAGATAACACCCCCCCATTACGTCATGCTTCAGAAATGTGGAAAATGGTCCGTTTTCAAATGTTTTATTTTTGAACGTCAGTTCACATTTGTAGGTGGATCATCAGTGTTAGAGCTAAAATTAGCATGTTTAAAGTGATTTTCATGCTTCCAGGGGCCCAAAACACAAGATTTATGGAATGGTTAAAAGTGCATGAAAATGGCCAATTTACTCACTCTGAGTTCTCAAAAAGGGTTTCTTCACCCCGGGAAGTTAATTAAATACCATTTGGAGGCATTTAATGTTCGAGCAAAAATGGCTGATTTTCGACAAAAGAGATAACACCCCCCCATTACGTCATGCTTCAGAAATGTGGAAAATGGTCCGTTTTCAAATGTTTTATTTTTGAACGTCAGTTCACATTTGTAGGTGGATCATCAGTGTTAGAGCTAAAATTAGCATGTTTAAAGTGATTTTCATGCTTCCAGGGGCTCGGGAAGTTAATTAAATACCATTTGGAGGCATTTAATGTTCGAGCAAAAACGGCTGATTTTCGACAAAAGAGATAACACCCCCCATCACGTCATGCTTCAGAAATGTGGAAAATGGTCCGTTTTCAAATGTTTTATTTTTGAACGTCAGTTCACATTTGTAGGTGGATCATCAGTGTTAGAGCTAAAATTAGCATGTTTAAAGTGATTTTCATGCTTCCAGGGGCTCGGGAAGTGAAATAAATACCATTTGGAGGCATTTAATGTTCGAGCAAAAACGGCTGATTTTCGACAAAAGAGATAACACCCCCCCATTACGTCATGCTTCAGAAATGTGGAAAATGGTCCGTTTTCAAATGTTTTATTTTTGAACGTCAGTTCACATTTGTAGGTGGATCATCAGTGTTAGAGCTAAAATTAGCATGTTTAAAGTGATTTTCATGCTTCCAGGGGCCCAAAACACAAGATTTATGGAATGGTTAAAAGTGCATGAAAATGGCCAATTTACTCACTCTGAGTTCTCAAAAAGGGTTTCTTCACCCCGGGAAGTTAATTAAATACCATTTTGAGGCATTTAATGTTCGAGCAAAAACGGCTGATTTTCGACAAAAGAGATAACACCCCCCCATTACGTCATGCTTCAGAAATGTGGAAAATGGTCCGTTTTCAAATGTTTTATTTTTGAACGTCAGTTCACATTTGTAGGTGGATCATCAGTGTTAGAGCTAAAATTAGCATGTTTAAAGTGATTTTCATGCTTCCAGGGGCTCGGGAAGTTAATTAAATACCATTTGGAGGCATTTAATGTTCGAGCAAAAACGGCTGATTTTCGACAAAAGAGATAACACCCCCCCATTACGTCATGCTTCAGAAATGGTGAAAATGGTCCGTTTTCAAATGTTTTATTTTTGAACGTCAGTTCACATTTGTAGGTGGATCATCAGTGTTAGAGCTAAAATTAGCATGTTTAAAGTGATTTTCATGCTTCCAGGGGCTCGGGAAGTGAAATAAATACCATTTGGAGGCATTTAATATTCGAGCAAAAACGGCTGATTTTCGACAAAAGAGATAACACCCCCCCATTACGTCATGCTTCAGAAATGTGGAAAATGGTCCGTTTTCAAATGTTTTATTTTTGAACGTCAGTTCACATTTGTAGGTGGATCATCAGTGTTAGAGCTAAAATTAGCATGTTTAAAGTGATTGTCATGCTTCCAGGGGCCCAAAACACAAGATTTATGGAATGGTTAAAAGTGCATGAAAATGGCCAATTTACTCACTCTGAGTTCTCAAAAAGGGTTTCTTCACCCCGGGAAGTGAAATAAATACCATTTGGAGGCCCTTAATGTTCGAGCAAAAACGGCTGATTTTCGACAAAAGAGATAACACCCCCCCATTACGTCATGCTTCAGAAATGTGGAAAATGGTCCGTTTTCAAATGTTTTATTTTTGAACGTCAGTTCACATTTGTAGGTGGATCATCAGTGTTAGAGCTAAAATTAGCATGTTTAAAGTGATTTTCATGCTTCCAGGGGCTCGGGAAGTGAAATAAATACCATTTGGAGGCATTTAATGTTCGAGCAAAAACGGCTGATTTTCGACAAAAGAGATAACACCCCCCCCATTACGTCATGCTTCAGAAATGTGGAAAATGGTCCGTTTTCAAATGTTTTATTTTTGAACGTCAGTTCACATTTGTAGGTGGATCATCAGTGTTAGAGCTAAAATTAGCATGTTTAAAGTGATTTTCATGCTTCCAGGGGCTCGGGAAGTTAATTAAATACCATTTGGAGGCATTTAATGTTCGAGCAAAAACGGCTGATTTTCGACAAAAGAGATAACACCCCCCCCATTACGTCATGCTTCAGAAATGTGGAAAATGGTCCGTTTTCAAATGTTTTATTTTTGAACGTCAGTTCACATTTGTAGGTGGATCATCAGTGTTAGAGCTAAAATTAGCATGTTTAAAGTGATTTTCATGCTTCCAGGGGCTCGGGAAGTGAAATAAATACCATTTGGAGGCATTTAATGTTCGAGCAAAAACGGCTGATTTTCGACAAAAGAGATAACACCCCCCCATTACGTCATGCTTCAGAAATGTGGAAAATGGTCCGTTTTCAAATGTTTTATTTTTGAACGTCAGTTCACATTTGTAGGTGGATCATCAGTGTTAGAGCTAAAATTAGCATGTTTAAAGTGATTTTCATGCTTCCAGGGGCCCAAAACACAAGATTTATGGAATGGTTAAAAGTGCATGAAAATGGCCAATTTACTCACTCTGAGTTCTCAAAAAGGGTTTCTTCACCCCGGGAAGTTAATTAAATACCATTTGGAGGCATTTAATGTTCGAGCAAAAATGGCTGATTTTCGACAAAAGAGATAACACCCCCCCATTACGTCATGCTTCAGAAATGTGGAAAATGGTCCGTTTTCAAATGTTTTATTTTTGAATGTCAGTTCACATTTGTAGGTGGATCATCAGTGTTAGAGCTAAAATTAGCATGTTTAAAGTGATTTTCATGCTTCCAGGGGCTCGGGAAGTTAATTAAATACCATTTGGAGGCATTTAATGTTCGAGCAAAAACGGCTGATTTTCGACAAAAGAGATAACACCCCCCCATTACGTCATGCTTCAGAAATGTGGAAAATGGTCCGTTTTCAAATGTTTTATTTTTGAACGTCAGTTCACATTTGTAGGTGGATCATCAGTGTTAGAGCTAAAATTAGCATGTTTAAAGTGATTTTCATGCTTCCAGGGGCCCAAAACACAAGATTTATGGAATGGTTAAAAGTGCATGAAAATGGCCAATTTACTCACTCTGAGTTCTCAAAAAGGGTTTCTTCACCCCAGGAAGTTAATTAAATACCATTTGGAGGCATTTAATGTTCGAGCAAAAACGGCTGATTTTCGACAAAAGAGATAACAACCCCCCAATACGTCATGCTTCAGAAATGTGGAAAATGGTCCGTTTTCAAATGTTTTATTTTTGAACGTCAGTTCACATTTGTAGGTGGATCATCAGTGTTAGAGCTAAAATTAGCATGTTTAAAGTGATTTTCATGCTTCCAGGGGCTCGGGAAGTTAATTAAATACCATTTGGAGGCATTTAATGTTCGAGCAAAAACGGCTGATTTTCGACAAAAGAGATAACACCCCCCCATTACGTCATGCTTCAGAAATGTGGAAAATGGTCCGTTTTCAAATGTTTTATTTTTGAACGTCAGTTCACATTTGTAGGTGGATCATCAGTGTTAGAGCTAAAATTAGCATGTTTAAAGTGATTGTCATGCTTCCAGGGGCCCAAAACACAAGATTTATGGAATGGTTAAAAGTGCATGAAAATGGCCAATTTACTCACTCTGAGTTCTCAAAAAGGGTTTCTTCACCCCGGGAAGTGAAATAAATACCATTTGGAGGCATTTAATGTTCGAGCAAAAATGGCTGATTTTCGACAAAAGAGATAACACCCCCCCATTACGTCATGCTTCAGAAATGTGGAAAATGGTCCGTTTTCAAATGTTTTATTTTTGAACGTCAGTTCACATTTGTAGGTGGATCATCAGTGTTGAAGCTAAAATTAGCATGTTTAAAGTGATTTTCATGCTTCCAGGGGCTCGGGAAGTGAAATAAATACCATTTGGAGGCATTTAATGTTCGAGCAAAAACGGCTGATTTTCGACAAAAGAGATAACACCCCCCCATTACGTCATGCTTCAGAAATGTGGAAAATGGTCCGTTTTCAAATGTTTTATTTTTGAACGTCAGTTCACATTTGTAGGTGGATCATCAGTGTTAGAGCTAAAATTAGCATGTTTAAAGTGATTTTCATGCTTCCAGGGGCTCGGGAAGTTAATTAAATACCATTTGGAGGCATTTAATGTTCGAGCAAAAACGGCTGATTTTCGACAAAAGAGATAACACCCCCCCATTACGTCATGCTTCAGAAATGTGGAAAATGGTCCGTTTTCAAATGTTTTATTTTTGAACGTCAGTTCACATTTGTAGGTGGATCATCAGTGTTAGAGCTAAAATTAGCATGTTTAAAGTGATTTTCATGCTTCCAGGGGCCCAAAACACAAGATTTATGGAATGGTTAAAAGTGCATGAAAATGGCCAATTTACTCACTCTGAGTTCTCAAAAAGGGTTTCTTCACCCCGGGAAGTTAATTAAATACCATTTTGAGGCATTTAATGTTCGAGCAAAAACGGCTGATTTTCGACAAAAGAGATAACACCCCCCCATTACGTCATGCTTCAGAAATGTGGAAAATGGTCCGTTTTCAAATGTTTTATTTTTGAACGTCAGTTCACATTTGTAGGTGGATCATCAGTGTTAGAGCTAAAATTAGCATGTTTAAAGTGATTTTCATGCTTCCAGGGGCTCGGGAAGTTAATTAAATACCATTTGGAGGCATTTAATGTTCGAGCAAAAACGGCTGATTTTCGACAAAAGAGATAACACCCCCCCCATTACGTCATGCTTCAGAAATGTGGAAAATGGTCCGTTTTCAAATGTTTTATTTTTGAACGTCAGTTCACATTTGTAGGTGGATCATCAGTGTTAGAGCTAAAATTAGCATGTTTAAAGTGATTTTCATGCTTCCAGGGGCCCAAAACACAAGATTTATGGAATGGTTAAAAGTGCATGAAAATGGCCAATTTACTCACTCTGAGTTCTCAAAAAGGGTTTCTTCACCCCGGGAAGTTAATTAAATACCATTTGGAGGCATTTAATGTTCGAGCAAAAACGACTGATTTTCGACAAAAGAGATAACAACCCCCCATTACGTCATGCTTCAGAAATGTGGAAAATGGTCCGTTTTCAAATGTTTTATTTTTGAACGTCAGTTCACATTTGTAGGTGGATCATCAGTGTTAGAGCTAAAATTAGCATGTTTAAAGTGATTTTCATGCTTCCAGGGGCTCGGGAAGTTAATTAAATACAATTTGGAGGCATTTAATGTTCGAGCAAAAACGGCTGATTTTCGACAAAAGAGATAACACCCCCCCATTACGTCATGCTTCAGAAATGTGGAAAATGGTCCGTTTTCAAATGTTTTATTTTTGAACGTCAGTTCACATTTGTAGGTGGATCATCAGTGTTAGAGCTAAAATTAGCATGTTTAAAGTGATTTTCATGCTTCCAGGGGCTCGGGAAGTGAAATAAATACCATTTGGAGGCATTTAATGTTCGAGCAAAAACGGCTGATTTTCGACAAAAGAGATAACACCCCCCCATTACGTCATGCTTCAGAAATGTGGAAAATGGTCCGTTTTCAAATGTTTTATTTTTGAACGTCAGTTCACATTTGTAGGTGGATCATCAGTGTTAGAGCTAAAATTAGCATGTTTAAAGTGATTGTCATGCTTCCAGGGGCCCAAAACACAAGATTTATGGAATGGTTAAAAGTGCATGAAAATGGCCAATTTACTCACTCTGAGTTCTCAAAAAGGGTTTCTTCACCCCGGGAAGTGAAATAAATACCATTTGGAGGCATTTAATGTTCGAGCAAAAACGGCTGATTTTCGACAAAAGAGATAACACCCCCCCATTACGTCATGCTTCAGAAATGTGGAAAATGGTCCGTTTTCAAATGTTTTATTTTTGAACGTCAGTTCACATTTGTAGGTGGATCATCAGTGTTAGAGCTAACATTAGCATGTTTAAAGTGATTTTCATGCTTCCAGGGGCTCGGGAAGTGAAATAAATACCATTTGGAGGCATTTAATGTTCGAGCAAAAACGGCTGATTTTCGACAAAAGAGATAACACCCCCCCCATTACGTCATGCTTCAGAAATGTGGAAAATGGTCCGTTTTCAAATGTTTTATTTTTGAACGTCAGTTCACATTTGTAGGTGGATCATCAGTGTTAGAGCTAAAATTAGCATGTTTAAAGTGATTTTCATGCTTCCAGGGGCTCGGGAAGTTAATTAAATACCATTTGGAGGCATTTAATGTTCGAGCAAAAACGGCTGATTTTCGACAAAAGAGATAACACCCCCCCATTACGTCATGCTTCAGAAATGTGGAAAATGGTCCGTTTTCAAATGTTTTATTTTTGAACGTCAGTTCACATTTGTAGGTGGATCATCAGTGTTAGAGCTAAAATTAGCATGTTTAAAGTGATTTTCATGCTTCCAGGGGCTCGGGAAGTGAAATAAATACCATTTGGAGGCATTTAATGTTCGAGCAAAAACGGCTGATTTTCGACAAAAGAGATAACACCCCCCCATTACGTCATGCTTCAGAAATGTGGAAAATGGTCCGTTTTCAAATGTTTTATTTTTGAACGTCAGTTCACATTTGTAGGTGGATCATCAGTGTTAGAGCTAAAATTAGCATGTTTAAAGTGATTTTCATGCTTCCAGGGGCCCAAAACACAAGATTTATGGAATGGTTAAAAGTGCATGAAAATGGCCAATTTACTCACTCTGAGATCTCAAAAAGGGTTTCTTCACCCCGGGAAGTTAATTAAATACCATTTGGAGGCATTTAATGTTCGAGCAAAAATGGCTGATTTTCGACAAAAGAGATAACACCCCCCCATTACGTCATGCTTCAGAAATGTGGAAAATGGTCAGTTTTCAAATGTTTTATTTTTGAACGTCAGTTCACATTTGTAGGTGGATCATCAGTGTTAGAGCTAAAATTAGCATGTTTAAAGTGATTTTCATGCTTCCAGGGGCTCGGGAAGTTAATTAAATACCATTTGGAGGCATTTAATGTTCGAGCAAAAACGGCTGATTTTCGACAAAAGAGATAACACCCCCCCATTACGTCATGCTTCAGAAATGTGGAAAATGGTCCGTTTTCAAATGTTTTATTTTTGAACGTCAGTTCACATTTGTAGGTGGATCATCAGTGTTAGAGCTAAAATTAGCATGTTTAAAGTGATTTTCATGCTTCCAGGGGCCCAAAACACAAGATTTATGGAACGGTTAAAAGTGCATGAAAATGGCCAATTTACTCACTCTGAGTTCTCAAAAAGGGTTTCTTCACCCCGGGAAGTTAATTAAATACCATTTGGAGGCATTTAATGTTCGAGCAAAAACGGCTGATTTTCGACAAAAGAGATAACACCCCCCCATTACGTCATGCTTCAGAAATGTGGAAAATGGTCCGTTTTCAAATGTTTTATTTTTGAACGTCAGTTCACATTTGTAGGTGGATCATCAGTGTTAGAGCTAAAATTAGCATGTTTAAAGTGATTTTCATGCTTCCAGGGGCTCGGGAAGTGAAATAAATACCATTTGGAGGCATTTAATGTTCGAGCAAAAACGGCTGATTTTCGACAAAAGAGATAACACCCCCCATTACGTCATGCTTCAGAAATGTGGAAAATGGTCCGTTTTCAAATGTTTTATTTTTGAACGTCAGTTCACATTTGTAGGTGGATCATCAGTGTTAGAGCTAAAATTAGCATGTTTAAAGTGATTGTCATGCTTCCAGGGGCCCAAAACACAAGATTTATGGAATGGTTAAAAGTGCATGAAAATGGCCAATTTACTCACTCTGAGTTCTCAAAAAGGGTTTCTTCACCCCGGGAAGTGAAATAAATACCATTTGGAGGCATTTAATGTTCGAGCAAAAACGGCTGATTTTCGACAAAAGAGATAACACCCCCCCATTACGTCATGCTTCAGAAATGTGGAAAATGGTCCGTTTTCAAATGTTTTATTTTTGAACGTCAGTTCACATTTGTAGGTGGATCATCAGTGTTAGAGCTAAAATTAGCATGTTTAAAGTGATTTTCATGCTTCCAGGGGCTCGGGAAGTGAAATAAATACCATTTGGAGGCATTTAATGTTCGAGCAAAAACGGCTGATTTTCGACAAAAGAGATAACACCCCCCCCATTACGTCATGCTTCAGAAATGTGGAAAATGGTCCGTTTTCAAATGTTTTATTTTTGAACGTCAGTTCACATTTGTAGGTGGATCATCAGTGTTAGAGCTAAAATTAGCATGTTTAAAGTGATTTTCATGCTTCCAGGGGCTCGGGAAGTTAATTAAATACCATTTGGAGGCATTTAATGTTCGAGCAAAAACGGCTGATTTTCGACAAAAGAGATAACACCCCCCCATTACGTCATGCTTCAGAAATGTGGAAAATGGTCCGTTTTCAAATGTTTTATTTTTGAACGTCAGTTCACATTTGTAGGTGGATCATCAGTGTTAGAGCTAAAATTAGCATGTTTAAAGTGATTTTCATGCTTCCAGGGGCTCGGGAAGTGAAATAAATACCATTTGGAGGCATTTAATGTTCGAGCAAAAACGGCTGATTTTCGACAAAAGAGATAACACCCCCCATTACGTCATGCTTCAGAAATGTGGAAAATGGTCCGTTTTCAAATGTTTTATTTTTGAACGTCAGTTCACATTTGTAGGTGGATCATCAGTGTTAGAGCTAAAATTAGCATGTTTAAAGTGATTTTCATGCTTCCAGGGGCCCAAAACACAAGATTTATGGAATGGTTAAAAGTGCATGAAAATGGCCAATTTACTCACTCTGAGTTCTCAAAAAGGGTTTCTTCACCCCGGGAAGTTAATTAAATACCATTTGGAGGCATTTAATGTTCGAGCAAAAATGGCTGATTTTCGACAAAAGAGATAACACCCCCCCATTACGTCATGCTTCAGAAATGTGGAAAATGGTCCGTTTTCAAATGTTTTATTTTTGAATGTCAGTTCACATTTGTAGGTGGATCATCAGTGTTAGAGCTAAAATTAGCATGTTTAAAGTGATTTTCATGCTTCCAGGGGCTCGGGAAGTTAATTAAATACCATTTGGAGGCATTTAATGTTCGAGCAAAAACGGCTGATTTTCGACAAAAGAGATAACACCCCCCCATTACGTCATGCTTCAGAAATGTGGAAAATGGTCCGTTTTCAAATGTTTTATTTTTGAACGTCAGTTCACATTTGTAGGTGGATCATCAGTGTTAGAGCTAAAATTAGCATGTTTAAAGTGATCTTCATGCTTCCAGGGGCCCAAAACACAAGATTTATGGAATGGTTAAAAGTGCATGAAAATGGCCAATTTACTCACTCTGAGTTCTCAAAAAGGGTTTCTTCACCCCAGGAAGTTAATTAAATACCATTTGGAGGCATTTAATGTTCGAGCAAAAACGGCTGATTTTCGACAAAAGAGATAACAACCCCCCAATACGTCATGCTTCAGAAATGTGGAAAATGGTCCGTTTTCAAATGTTTTATTTTTGAACGTCAGTTCACATTTGTAGGTGGATCATCAGTGTTAGAGCTAAAATTAGCATGTTTAAAGTGATTTTCATGCTTCCAGGGGCTCGGGAAGTTAATTAAATACCATTTGGAGGCATTTAATGTTCGAGCAAAAACGGCTGATTTTCGACAAAAGAGATAACACCCCCCCATTACGTCATGCTTCAGAAATGTGGAAAATGGTCCGTTTTCAAATGTTTTATTTTTGAACGTCAGTTCACATTTGTAGGTGGATCATCAGTGTTAGAGCTAAAATTAGCATGTTTAAAGTGATTTTCATGCTTCCAGGGGCTCGGGAAGTGAAATAAATACCATTTGGAGGCATTTAATGTTCGAGCAAAAACGGCTGATTTTCGACAAAAGAGATAACACCCTCCCATTACGTCATGCTTCAGAAATGTGGAAAATGGTCCGTTTTCAAATGTTTTATTTTTGAACGTCAGTTCACATTTGTAGGTGGATCATCAGTGTTAGAGCTAAAATTAGCATGTTTAAAGTGATTGTCATGCTTCCAGGGGCCCAAAACACAAGATTTATGGAATGGTTAAAAGTGCATGAAAATGGCCAATTTACTCACTCTGAGTTCTCAAAAAGGGTTTCTTCACCCCGGGAAGTGAAATAAATACCATTTGGAGGCATTTAATGTTCGAGCAAAAACGGCTGATTTTCGACAAAAGAGATAACACCCCCCCATTACGTCATGCTTCAGAAATGTGGAAAATGGTCCGTTTTCAAATGTTTTATTTTTGAACGTCAGTTCACATTTGTAGGTGGATCATCAGTGTTAGAGCTAAAATTAGCATGTTTAAAGTGATTTTCATGCTTCCAGGGGCTCGGGAAGTGAAATAAATACCATTTGGAGGCATTTAATGTTCGAGCAAAAACGGCTGATTTTCGACAAAAGAGATAACACCCCCCCATTACGTTATGCTTCAGAAATGTGGAAAATGGTCCGTTTTCAAATGTTTTATTTTTGAACGTCAGTTCACATTTGTAGGTGGATCATCAGTGTTAGAGCTAAAATTAGCATGTTTAAAGTGATTTTCATGCTTCCAGGGGCCCAAAACACAAGATTTATGGAATGGTTAAAAGTGCATGAAAATGGCCAATTTACTCACTCTGAGTTCTCAAAAAGGGTTATTTCACCCCGGGAAGTTAATTAAATACCATTTGGAGGCATTTAATGTTCGAGCAAAAACGGCTGATTTTCGACAAAAGAGATAACACCCCCCCATTACGTCATGCTTCAGAAATGTGGAAAATGGTCCGTTTTCAAATGTTTTATTTTTGAACGTCAGTTCACATTTGTAGGTGGATCATCAGTGTTAGAGCTAAAATTAGCATGTTTAAAGTGATTTTCATGCTTCCAGGGGCTCGGGAAGTGAAATAAATACCATTTGGAGGCATTTAATGTTCGAGCAAAAACGGCTGATTTTCGACAAAAGAGATAACACCCCCCCATTACGTCATGCTTCAGAAATGTGGAAAATGGTCCGTTTTCAAATGTTTTATTTTTGAACGTCAGTTCACATTTGTAGGTGGATCATCAGTGTTAGAGCTAAAATTAGCATGTTTAAAGTGATTTTCATGCTTCCAGGGGCCCGGGAAGTTAATTAAATACCATTTGGAGGCATTTAATGTTCGAGCAAAAACGGCTGATTTTCGACAAAAGAGATAACACCCCCCCATTACGTCATGCTTCAGAAATGTGGAAAATGGTCCGTTTTCAAATGTTTTATTTTTGAACGTCAGTTCACATTTGTAGGTGGATCATCAGTGTTAGAGCTAAAATTAGCATGTTTAAAGTGATTTTCATGCTTCCAGGGGCTCGGGAAGTGAAATAAATACCATTTGGAGGCATTTAATGTTCGAGCAAAAACGGCTGATTTTCGACAAAAGAGATAACACCCCCCCATTACGTCATGCTTCAGAAATGTGGAAAATGGTCCGTTTTCAAATGTTTTATTTTTGAACGTCAGTTCACATTTGTAGGTGGATCATCAGTGTTAGAGCTAAAATTAGCATGTTTAAAGTGATTTTCATGCTTCCAGGGGCCCAAAACACAAGATTTATGGAATGGTTAAAAGTGCATGAAAATGGCCAATTTACTCACTCTGAGATCTCAAAAAGGGTTTCTTCACCCCGGGAAGTTAATTAAATACCATTTGGAGGCATTTAATGTTCGAGCAAAAATGGCTGATTTTCGACAAAAGAGATAACACCCCCCCATTACGTCATGCTTCAGAAATGTGGAAAATGGTCAGTTTTCAAATGTTTTATTTTTGAACGTCAGTTCACATTTGTAGGTGGATCATCAGTGTTAGAGCTAAAATTAGCATGTTTAAAGTGATTTTCATGCTTCCAGGGGCTCGGGAAGTTAATTAAATACCATTTGGAGGCATTTAATGTTCGAGCAAAAACGGCTGATTTTCGACAAAAGAGATAACACCCCCCCATTACGTCATGCTTCAGAAATGTGGAAAATGGTCCGTTTTCAAATGTTTTATTTTTGAACGTCAGTTCACATTTGTAGGTGGATCATCAGTGTTAGAGCTAAAATTAGCATGTTTAAAGTGATTTTCATGCTTCCAGGGGCCCAAAACACAAGATTTATGGAACGGTTAAAAGTGCATGAAAATGGCCAATTTACTCACTCTGAGTTCTCAAAAAGGGTTTCTTCACCCCGGGAAGTTAATTAAATACCATTTGGAGGCATTTAATGTTCGAGCAAAAACGGCTGATTTTCGACAAAAGAGATAACACCCCCCCATTACGTCATGCTTCAGAAATGTGGAAAATGGTCCGTTTTCAAATGTTTTATTTTTGAACGTCAGTTCACATTTGTAGGTGGATCATCAGTGTTAGAGCTAAAATTAGCATGTTTAAAGTGATTTTCATGCTTCCAGGGGCTCGGGAAGTGAAATAAATACCATTTGGAGGCATTTAATGTTCGAGCAAAAACGGCTGATTTTCGACAAAAGAGATAACACCCCCCATTACGTCATGCTTCAGAAATGTGGAAAATGGTCCGTTTTCAAATGTTTTATTTTTGAACGTCAGTTCACATTTGTAGGTGGATCATCAGTGTTAGAGCTAAAATTAGCATGTTTAAAGTGATTGTCATGCTTCCAGGGGCCCAAAACACAAGATTTATGGAATGGTTAAAAGTGCATGAAAATGGCCAATTTACTCACTCTGAGTTCTCAAAAAGGGTTTCTTCACCCCGGGAAGTGAAATAAATACCATTTGGAGGCATTTAATGTTCGAGCAAAAACGGCTGATTTTCGACAAAAGAGATAACACCCCCCCATTACGTCATGCTTCAGAAATGTGGAAAATGGTCCGTTTTCAAATGTTTTATTTTTGAACGTCAGTTCACATTTGTAGGTGGATCATCAGTGTTAGAGCTAAAATTAGCATGTTTAAAGTGATTTTCATGCTTCCAGGGGCTCGGGAAGTGAAATAAATACCATTTGGAGGCATTTAATGTTCGAGCAAAAACGGCTGATTTTCGACAAAAGAGATAACACCCCCCCATTACGTCATGCTTCAGAAATGTGGAAAATGGTCCGTTTTCAAATGTTTTATTTTTGAACGTCAGTTCACATTTGTAGGTGGATCATCAGTGTTAGAGCTAAAATTAGCATGTTTAAAGTGATTTTCATGCTTCCAGGGGCTCGGGAAGTTAATTAAATACCATTTGGAGGCATTTAATGTTCGAGCAAAAACGGCTGATTTTCGACAAAAGAGATAACACCCCCCCATTACGTCATGCTTCAGAAATGTGGAAAATGGTCCGTTTTCAAATGTTTTATTTTTGAACGTCAGTTCACATTTGTAGGTGGATCATCAGTGTTAGAGCTAAAATTAGCATGTTTAAAGTGATTTTCATGCTTCCAGGGGCTCGGGAAGTGAAATAAATACCATTTGGAGGCATTTAATGTTCGAGCAAAAACGGCTGATTTTCGACAAAAGAGATAACACCCCCCATTACGTCATGCTTCAGAAATGTGGAAAATGGTCCGTTTTCAAATGTTTTATTTTTGAACGTCAGTTCACATTTGTAGGTGGATCATCAGTGTTAGAGCTAAAATTAGCATGTTTAAAGTGATTTTCATGCTTCCAGGGGCCCAAAACACAAGATTTATGGAATGGTTAAAAGTGCATGAAAATGGCCAATTTACTCACTCTGAGTTCTCAAAAAGGGTTTCTTCACCCCGGGAAGTTAATTAAATACCATTTGGAGGCATTTAATGTTCGAGCAAAAATGGCTGATTTTCGACAAAAGAGATAACACCCCCCCATTACGTCATGCTTCAGAAATGTGGAAAATGGTCCGTTTTCAAATGTTTTATTTTTGAATGTCAGTTCACATTTGTAGGTGGATCATCAGTGTTAGAGCTAAAATTAGCATGTTTAAAGTGATTTTCATGCTTCCAGGGGCTCGGGAAGTTAATTAAATACCATTTGGAGGCATTTAATGTTCGAGCAAAAACGGCTGATTTTCGACAAAAGAGATAACACCCCCCCATTACGTCATGCTTCAGAAATGTGGAAAATGGTCCGTTTTCAAATGTTTTATTTTTGAACGTCAGTTCACATTTGTAGGTGGATCATCAGTGTTAGAGCTAAAATTAGCATGTTTAAAGTGATCTTCATGCTTCCAGGGGCCCAAAACACAAGATTTATGGAATGGTTAAAAGTGCATGAAAATGGCCAATTTACTCACTCTGAGTTCTCAAAAAGGGTTTCTTCACCCCAGGAAGTTAATTAAATACCATTTGGAGGCATTTAATGTTCGAGCAAAAACGGCTGATTTTCGACAAAAGAGATAACAACCCCCCAATACGTCATGCTTCAGAAATGTGGAAAATGGTCCGTTTTCAAATGTTTTATTTTTGAACGTCAGTTCACATTTGTAGGTGGATCATCAGTGTTAGAGCTAAAATTAGCATGTTTAAAGTGATTTTCATGCTTCCAGGGGCTCGGGAAGTTAATTAAATACCATTTGGAGGCATTTAATGTTCGAGCAAAAACGGCTGATTTTCGACAAAAGAGATAACACCCCCCCATTACGTCATGCTTCAGAAATGTGGAAAATGGTCCGTTTTCAAATGTTTTATTTTTGAACGTCAGTTCACATTTGTAGGTGGATCATCAGTGTTAGAGCTAAAATTAGCATGTTTAAAGTGATTTTCATGCTTCCAGGGGCTCGGGAAGTGAAATAAATACCATTTGGAGGCATTTAATGTTCGAGCAAAAACGGCTGATTTTCGACAAAAGAGATAACACCCTCCCATTACGTCATGCTTCAGAAATGTGGAAAATGGTCCGTTTTCAAATGTTTTATTTTTGAACGTCAGTTCACATTTGTAGGTGGATCATCAGTGTTAGAGCTAAAATTAGCATGTTTAAAGTGATTGTCATGCTTCCAGGGGCCCAAAACACAAGATTTATGGAATGGTTAAAAGTGCATGAAAATGGCCAATTTACTCACTCTGAGTTCTCAAAAAGGGTTTCTTCACCCCGGGAAGTGAAATAAATACCATTTGGAGGCATTTAATGTTCGAGCAAAAACGGCTGATTTTCGACAAAAGAGATAACACCCCCCCATTACGTCATGCTTCAGAAATGTGGAAAATGGTCCGTTTTCAAATGTTTTATTTTTGAACGTCAGTTCACATTTGTAGGTGGATCATCAGTGTTAGAGCTAAAATTAGCATGTTTAAAGTGATTTTCATGCTTCCAGGGGCTCGGGAAGTGAAATAAATACCATTTGGAGGCATTTAATGTTCGAGCAAAAACGGCTGATTTTCGACAAAAGAGATAACACCCCCCCATTACGTTATGCTTCAGAAATGTGGAAAATGGTCCGTTTTCAAATGTTTTATTTTTGAACGTCAGTTCACATTTGTAGGTGGATCATCAGTGTTAGAGCTAAAATTAGCATGTTTAAAGTGATTTTCATGCTTCCAGGGGCCCAAAACACAAGATTTATGGAATGGTTAAAAGTGCATGAAAATGGCCAATTTACTCACTCTGAGTTCTCAAAAAGGGTTATTTCACCCCGGGAAGTTAATTAAATACCATTTGGAGGCATTTAATGTTCGAGCAAAAACGGCTGATTTTCGACAAAAGAGATAACACCCCCCCATTACGTCATGCTTCAGAAATGTGGAAAATGGTCCGTTTTCAAATGTTTTATTTTTGAACGTCAGTTCACATTTGTAGGTGGATCATCAGTGTTAGAGCTAAAATTAGCATGTTTAAAGTGATTTTCATGCTTCCAGGGGCTCGGGAAGTGAAATAAATACCATTTGGAGGCATTTAATGTTCGAGCAAAAACGGCTGATTTTCGACAAAAGAGATAACACCCCCCCATTACGTCATGCTTCAGAAATGTGGAAAATGGTCCGTTTTCAAATGTTTTATTTTTGAACGTCAGTTCACATTTGTAGGTGGATCATCAGTGTTAGAGCTAAAATTAGCATGTTTAAAGTGATTTTCATGCTTCCAGGGGCTCGGGAAGTTAATTAAATACCATTTGGAGGCATTTAATGTTCGAGCAAAAACGGCTGATTTTCGACAAAAGAGATAACACCCCCCCATTACGTCATGCTTCAGAAATGTGGAAAATGGTCCGTTTTCAAATGTTTTATTTTTGAACGTCAGTTCACATTTGTAGGTGGATCATCAGTGTTAGAGCTAAAATTAGCATGTTTAAAGTGATTTTCATGCTTCCAGGGGCTCGGGAAGTGAAATAAATACCATTTGGAGGCATTTAATGTTCGAGCAAAAACGGCTGATTTTCGACAAAAGAGATAACACCCCCCCATTACGTCATGCTTCAGAAATGTGGAAAATGGTCCGTTTTCAAATGTTTTATTTTTGAACGTCAGTTCACATTTGTAGGTGGATCATCAGTGTTAGAGCTAAAATTAGCATGTTTAAAGTGATTTTCATGCTTCCAGGGGCCCAAAACACAAGATTTATGGAATGGTTAAAAGTGCATGAAAATGGCCAATTTACTCACTCTGAGATCTCAAAAAGGGTTTCTTCACCCCGGGAAGTTAATTAAATACCATTTGGAGGCATTTAATGTTCGAGCAAAAATGGCTGATTTTCGACAAAAGAGATAACACCCCCCCATTACGTCATGCTTCAGAAATGTGGAAAATGGTCAGTTTTCAAATGTTTTATTTTTGAACGTCAGTTCACATTTGTAGGTGGATCATCAGTGTTAGAGCTAAAATTAGCATGTTTAAAGTGATTTTCATGCTTCCAGGGGCTCGGGAAGTTAATTAAATACCATTTGGAGGCATTTAATGTTCGAGCAAAAACGGCTGATTTTCGACAAAAGAGATAACACCCCCCCATTACGTCATGCTTCAGAAATGTGGAAAATGGTCCGTTTTCAAATGTTTTATTTTTGAACGTCAGTTCACATTTGTAGGTGGATCATCAGTGTTAGAGCTAAAATTAGCATGTTTAAAGTGATTTTCATGCTTCCAGGGGCCCAAAACACAAGATTTATGGAACGGTTAAAAGTGCATGAAAATGGCCAATTTACTCACTCTGAGTTCTCAAAAAGGGTTTCTTCACCCCGGGAAGTTAATTAAATACCATTTGGAGGCATTTAATGTTCGAGCAAAAACGGCTGATTTTCGACAAAAGAGATAACACCCCCCCATTACGTCATGCTTCAGAAATGTGGAAAATGGTCCGTTTTCAAATGTTTTATTTTTGAACGTCAGTTCACATTTGTAGGTGGATCATCAGTGTTAGAGCTAAAATTAGCATGTTTAAAGTGATTTTCATGCTTCCAGGGGCTCGGGAAGTGAAATAAATACCATTTGGAGGCATTTAATGTTCGAGCAAAAACGGCTGATTTTCGACAAAAGAGATAACACCCTCCCATTACGTCATGCTTCAGAAATGTGGAAAATGGTCCGTTTTCAAATGTTTTATTTTTGAACGTCAGTTCACATTTGTAGGTGGATCATCAGTGTTAGAGCTAAAATTAGCATGTTTAAAGTGATTGTCATGCTTCCAGGGGCCCAAAACACAAGATTTATGGAATGGTTAAAAGTGCATGAAAATGGCCAATTTACTCACTCTGAGTTCTCAAAAAGGGTTTCTTCACCCCGGGAAGTGAAATAAATACCATTTGGAGGCATTTAATGTTCGAGCAAAAACGGCTGATTTTCGACAAAAGAGATAACACCCCCCCATTACGTCATGCTTCAGAAATGTGGAAAATGGTCCGTTTTCAAATGTTTTATTTTTGAACGTCAGTTCACATTTGTAGGTGGATCATCAGTGTTAGAGCTAAAATTAGCATGTTTAAAGTGATTTTCATGCTTCCAGGGGCTCGGGAAGTGAAATAAATACCATTTGGAGGCATTTAATGTTCGAGCAAAAACGGCTGATTTTCGACAAAAGAGATAACACCCCCCCCATTACGTCATGCTTCAGAAATGTGGAAAATGGTCCGTTTTCAAATGTTTTATTTTTGAACGTCAGTTCACATTTGTAGGTGGATCATCAGTGTTAGAGCTAAAATTAGCATGTTTAAAGTGATTTTCATGCTTCCAGGGGCCCAAAACACAAGATTTATGGAATGGTTAAAAGTGCATGAAAATGGCCAATTTACTCACTCTGAGTTCTCAAAAAGGGTTTCTTCACCCCGGGAAGTTAATTAAATACCATTTGGAGGCATTTAATGTTCGAGCAAAAATGGCTGATTTTCGACAAAAGAGATAACACCCCCCCATTACGTCATGCTTCAGAAATGTGGAAAATGGTCCGTTTTCAAATGTTTTATTTTTGAATGTCAGTTCACATTTGTAGGTGGATCATCAGTGTTAGAGCTAAAATTAGCATGTTTAAAGTGATTTTCATGCTTCCAGGGGCTCGGGAAGTTAATTAAATACCATTTGGAGGCATTTAATGTTCGAGCAAAAACGGCTGATTTTCGACAAAAGAGATAACACCCCCCCATTACGTCATGCTTCAGAAATGTGGAAAATGGTCCGTTTTCAAATGTTTTATTTTTGAACGTCAGTTCACATTTGTAGGTGGATCATCAGTGTTAGAGCTAAAATTAGCATGTTTAAAGTGATTTTCATGCTTCCAGGGGCTCGGGAAGTTAATTAAATACCATTTGGAGGCATTTAATGTTCGAGCAAAAACGGCTGATTTTCGACAAAAGAGATAACACCCCCCCATTACGTCATGCTTCAGAAATGTGGAAAATGGTCCGTTTTCAAATGTTTTATTTTTGAACGTCAGTTCACATTTGTAGGTGGATCATCAGTGTTAGAGCTAAAATTAGCATGTTTAAAGTGATTTTCATGCTTCCAGGGGCTCGGGAAGTGAAATAAATACCATTTGGAGGCATTTAATGTTCGAGCAAAAACGGCTGATTTTCGACAAAAGAGATAACACCCTCCCATTACGTCATGCTTCAGAAATGTGGAAAATGGTCCGTTTTCAAATGTTTTATTTTTGAACGTCAGTTCACATTTGTAGGTGGATCATCAGTGTTAGAGCTAAAATTAGCATGTTTAAAGTGATTGTCATGCTTCCAGGGGCCCAAAACACAAGATTTATGGAATGGTTAAAAGTGCATGAAAATGGCCAATTTACTCACTCTGAGTTCTCAAAAAGGGTTTCTTCACCCCGGGAAGTGAAATAAATACCATTTGGAGGCATTTAATGTTCGAGCAAAAACGGCTGATTTTCGACAAAAGAGATAACACCCCCCCATTACGTCATGCTTCAGAAATGTGGAAAATGGTCCGTTTTCAAATGTTTTATTTTTGAACGTCAGTTCACATTTGTAGGTGGATCATCAGTGTTAGAGCTAAAATTAGCATGTTTAAAGTGATTTTCATGCTTCCAGGGGCTCGGGAAGTGAAATAAATACCATTTGGAGGCATTTAATGTTCGAGCAAAAACGGCTGATTTTCGACAAAAGAGATAACACCCCCCCATTACGTTATGCTTCAGAAATGTGGAAAATGGTCCGTTTTCAAATGTTTTATTTTTGAACGTCAGTTCACATTTGTAGGTGGATCATCAGTGTTAGAGCTAAAATTAGCATGTTTAAAGTGATTTTCATGCTTCCAGGGGCCCAAAACACAAGATTTATGGAATGGTTAAAAGTGCATGAAAATGGCCAATTTACTCACTCTGAGTTCTCAAAAAGGGTTATTTCACCCCGGGAAGTTAATTAAATACCATTTGGAGGCATTTAATGTTCGAGCAAAAACGGCTGATTTTCGACAAAAGAGATAACACCCCCCCATTACGTCATGCTTCAGAAATGTGGAAAATGGTCCGTTTTCAAATGTTTTATTTTTGAACGTCAGTTCACATTTGTAGGTGGATCATCAGTGTTAGAGCTAAAATTAGCATGTTTAAAGTGATTTTCATGCTTCCAGGGGCTCGGGAAGTGAAATAAATACCATTTGGAGGCATTTAATGTTCGAGCAAAAACGGCTGATTTTCGACAAAAGAGATAACACCCCCCCATTACGTCATGCTTCAGAAATGTGGAAAATGGTCCGTTTTCAAATGTTTTATTTTTGAACGTCAGTTCACATTTGTAGGTGGATCATCAGTGTTAGAGCTAAAATTAGCATGTTTAAAGTGATTTTCATGCTTCCAGGGGCTCGGGAAGTTAATTAAATACCATTTGGAGGCATTTAATGTTCGAGCAAAAACGGCTGATTTTCGACAAAAGAGATAACACCCCCCCATTACGTCATGCTTCAGAAATGTGGAAAATGGTCCGTTTTCAAATGTTTTATTTTTGAACGTCAGTTCACATTTGTAGGTGGATCATCAGTGTTAGAGCTAAAATTAGCATGTTTAAAGTGATTTTCATGCTTCCAGGGGCTCGGGAAGTGAAATAAATACCATTTGGAGGCATTTAATGTTCGAGCAAAAACGGCTGATTTTCGACAAAAGAGATAACACCCCCCCATTACGTCATGCTTCAGAAATGTGGAAAATGGTCCGTTTTCAAATGTTTTATTTTTGAACGTCAGTTCACATTTGTAGGTGGATCATCAGTGTTAGAGCTAAAATTAGCATGTTTAAAGTGATTTTCATGCTTCCAGGGGCCCAAAACACAAGATTTATGGAATGGTTAAAAGTGCATGAAAATGGCCAATTTACTCACTCTGAGATCTCAAAAAGGGTTTCTTCACCCCGGGAAGTTAATTAAATACCATTTGGAGGCATTTAATGTTCGAGCAAAAATGGCTGATTTTCGACAAAAGAGATAACACCCCCCCATTACGTCATGCTTCAGAAATGTGGAAAATGGTCAGTTTTCAAATGTTTTATTTTTGAACGTCAGTTCACATTTGTAGGTGGATCATCAGTGTTAGAGCTAAAATTAGCATGTTTAAAGTGATTTTCATGCTTCCAGGGGCTCGGGAAGTTAATTAAATACCATTTGGAGGCATTTAATGTTCGAGCAAAAACGGCTGATTTTCGACAAAAGAGATAACACCCCCCCATTACGTCATGCTTCAGAAATGTGGAAAATGGTCCGTTTTCAAATGTTTTATTTTTGAACGTCAGTTCACATTTGTAGGTGGATCATCAGTGTTAGAGCTAAAATTAGCATGTTTAAAGTGATTTTCATGCTTCCAGGGGCCCAAAACACAAGATTTATGGAACGGTTAAAAGTGCATGAAAATGGCCAATTTACTCACTCTGAGTTCTCAAAAAGGGTTTCTTCACCCCGGGAAGTTAATTAAATACCATTTGGAGGCATTTAATGTTCGAGCAAAAACGGCTGATTTTCGACAAAAGAGATAACACCCCCCCATTACGTCATGCTTCAGAAATGTGGAAAATGGTCCGTTTTCAAATGTTTTATTTTTGAACGTCAGTTCACATTTGTAGGTGGATCATCAGTGTTAGAGCTAAAATTAGCATGTTTAAAGTGATTTTCATGCTTCCAGGGGCTCGGGAAGTGAAATAAATACCATTTGGAGGCATTTAATGTTCGAGCAAAAACGGCTGATTTTCGACAAAAGAGATAACACCCCCCCATTACGTCATGCTTCAGAAATGTGGAAAATGGTCCGTTTTCAAATGTTTTATTTTTGAACGTCAGTTCACATTTGTAGGTGGATCATCAGTGTTAGAGCTAAAATTAGCATGTTTAAAGTGATTGTCATGCTTCCAGGGGCCCAAAACACAAGATTTATGGAATGGTTAAAAGTGCATGAAAATGGCCAATTTACTCACTCTGAGTTCTCAAAAAGGGTTTCTTCACCCCGGGAAGTGAAATAAATACCATTTGGAGGCATTTAATGTTCGAGCAAAAACGGCTGATTTTCGACAAAAGAGATAACACCCCCCCATTACGTCATGCTTCAGAAATGTGGAAAATGGTCCGTTTTCAAATGTTTTATTTTTGAACGTCAGTTCACATTTGTAGGTGGATCATCAGTGTTAGAGCTAAAATTAGCATGTTTAAAGTGATTTTCATGCTTCCAGGGGCTCGGGAAGTGAAATAAATACCATTTGGAGGCATTTAATGTTCGAGCAAAAACGGCTGATTTTCGACAAAAGAGATAACACCCCCCCCATTACGTCATGCTTCAGAAATGTGGAAAATGGTCCGTTTTCAAATGTTTTATTTTTGAACGTCAGTTCACATTTGTAGGTGGATCATCAGTGTTAGAGCTAAAATTAGCATGTTTAAAGTGATTTTCATGCTTCCAGGGGCTCGGGAAGTGAAATAAATACCATTTGGAGGCATTTAATGTTCGAGCAAAAACGGCTGATTTTCGACAAAAGAGATAACACCCCCCCATTACGTCATGCTTCAGAAATGTGGAAAATGGTCCGTTTTCAAATGTTTTATTTTTGAACGTCAGTTCACATTTGTAGGTGGATCATCAGTGTTAGAGCTAAAATTAGCATGTTTAAAGTGATTTTCATGCTTCCAGGGGCTCGGGAAGTGAAATAAATACCATTTGGAGGCATTTAATGTTCGAGCAAAAACGGCTGATTTTCGACAAAAGAGATAACACCCCCCCATTACGTCATGCTTCAGAAATGTGGAAAATGGTCCGTTTTCAAATGTTTTATTTTTGAACGTCAGTTCACATTTGTAGGTGGATCATCAGTGTTAGAGCTAAAATTAGCATGTTTAAAGTGATTTTCATGCTTCCAGGGGCCCAAAACACAAGATTTATGGAATGGTTAAAAGTGCATGAAAATGGCCAATTTACTCACTCTGAGTTCTCAAAAAGGGTTTCTTCACCCCGGGAAGTTAATTAAATACCATTTGGAGGCATTTAATGTTCGAGCAAAAATGGCTGATTTTCGACAAAAGAGATAACACCCCCCCATTACGTCATGCTTCAGAAATGTGGAAAATGGTCCGTTTTCAAATGTTTTATTTTTGAATGTCAGTTCACATTTGTAGGTGGATCATCAGTGTTAGAGCTAAAATTAGCATGTTTAAAGTGATTTTCATGCTTCCAGGGGCTCGGGAAGTTAATTAAATACCATTTGGAGGCATTTAATGTTCGAGCAAAAACGGCTGATTTTCGACAAAAGAGATAACACCCCCCCATTACGTCATGCTTCAGAAATGTGGAAAATGGTCCGTTTTCAAATGTTTTATTTTTGAACGTCAGTTCACATTTGTAGGTGGATCATCAGTGTTAGAGCTAAAATTAGCATGTTTAAAGTGATCTTCATGCTTCCAGGGGCCCAAAACACAAGATTTATGGAATGGTTAAAAGTGCATGAAAATGGCCAATTTACTCACTCTGAGTTCTCAAAAAGGGTTTCTTCACCCCAGGAAGTTAATTAAATACCATTTGGAGGCATTTAATGTTCGAGCAAAAACGGCTGATTTTCGACAAAAGAGATAACAACCCCCCAATACGTCATGCTTCAGAAATGTGGAAAATGGTCCGTTTTCAAATGTTTTATTTTTGAACGTCAGTTCACATTTGTAGGTGGATCATCAGTGTTAGAGCTAAAATTAGCATGTTTAAAGTGATTTTCATGCTTCCAGGGGCTCGGGAAGTTAATTAAATACCATTTGGAGGCATTTAATGTTCGAGCAAAAACGGCTGATTTTCGACAAAAGAGATAACACCCCCCCATTACGTCATGCTTCAGAAATGTGGAAAATGGTCCGTTTTCAAATGTTTTATTTTTGAACGTCAGTTCACATTTGTAGGTGGATCATCAGTGTTAGAGCTAAAATTAGCATGTTTAAAGTGATTTTCATGCTTCCAGGGGCTCGGGAAGTGAAATAAATACCATTTGGAGGCATTTAATGTTCGAGCAAAAACGGCTGATTTTCGACAAAAGAGATAACACCCCCCCATTACGTCATGCTTCAGAAATGTGGAAAATGGTCCGTTTTCAAATGTTTTATTTTTGAACGTCAGTTCACATTTGTAGGTGGATCATCAGTGTTAGAGCTAAAATTAGCATGTTTAAAGTGATTGTCATGCTTCCAGGGGCCCAAAACACAAGATTTATGGAATGGTTAAAAGTGCATGAAAATGGCCAATTTACTCACTCTGAGTTCTCAAAAAGGGTTTCTTCACCCCGGGAAGTGAAATAAATACCATTTGGAGGCATTTAATGTTCGAGCAAAAACGGCTGATTTTCGACAAAAGAGATAACACCCCCCCATTACGTCATGCTTCAGAAATGTGGAAAATGGTCCGTTTTCAAATGTTTTATTTTTGAACGTCAGTTCACATTTGTAGGTGGATCATCAGTGTTAGAGCTAAAATTAGCATGTTTAAAGTGATTTTCATGCTTCCAGGGGCTCGGGAAGTGAAATAAATACCATTTGGAGGCATTTAATGTTCGAGCAAAAACGGCTGATTTTCGACAAAAGAGATAACACCCCCCCATTACGTTATGCTTCAGAAATGTGGAAAATGGTCCGTTTTCAAATGTTTTATTTTTGAACGTCAGTTCACATTTGTAGGTGGATCATCAGTGTTAGAGCTAAAATTAGCATGTTTAAAGTGATTTTCATGCTTCCAGGGGCTCGGGAAGTTAATTAAATACCATTTGGAGGCATTTAATGTTCGAGCAAAAACGGCTGATTTTCGACAAAAGAGATAACACCCCCCCATTACGTCATGCTTCAGGAATGTGGAAAATGGTCCGTTTTCAAATGTTTTATTTTTGAACGTCAGTTCACATTTGTAGGTGGATCATCAGTGTTAGAGCTAAAATTAGCATGTTTAAAGTGATTTTCATGCTTCCAGGGGCCCAAAACACAAGATTAATGGAATGGTTAAAAGTGCATGAAAATGGCCAATTTACTCACTCTGAGTTCTCAAAAAGGGTTTCTTCACCCCGGGAAGTGAAATAAATACCATTTGGAGGCATTTAATGTTCGAGCAAAAACGGCTGATTTTCGACAAAAGAGAAAAACACCCCCCCATTACGTCATGCTTCAGAAATGTGGAAAATGGTCCGTTTTCAAATGTTTTATTTTTGAACGTCAGTTCACATTTGTAGGTGGATCATCAGTGTTAGAGCTAAAATTAGCATGTTTAAAGTGATTTTCATGCTTCCAGGGGCCCAAAACACAAGATTTATGGAATGGTTAAAAGTGCATGAAAATGGCCAATTTACTCACTCTGAGTTCTCAAAAAGGGTTATTTCACCCCGGGAAGTTAATTAAATACCATTTGGAGGCATTTAATGTTCGAGCAAAAACGGCTGATTTTCGACAAAAGAGATAACACCCCCCCATTACGTCATGCTTCAGAAATGTGGAAAATGGTCCGTTTTCAAATGTTTTATTTTTGAACGTCAGTTCACATTTGTAGGTGGATCATCAGTGTTAGAGCTAAAATTAGCATGTTTAAAGTGATTTTCATGCTTCCAGGGGCTCGGGAAGTGAAATAAATACCATTTGGAGGCATTTAATGTTCGAGCAAAAACGGCTGATTTTCGACAAAAGAGATAACACCCCCCCATTACGTCATGCTTCAGAAATGTGGAAAATGGTCCGTTTTCAAATGTTTTATTTTTGAACGTCAGTTCACATTTGTAGGTGGATCATCAGTGTTAGAGCTAAAATTAGCATGTTTAAAGTGATTTTCATGCTTCCAGGGGCCCAAAACACAAGATTTATGGAATGGTTAAAAGTGCATGAAAATGGCCAATTTACTCACTCTGAGTTCTCAAAAAGGGTTTCTTCACCCCGGGAAGTTAATTAAATACCATTTGGAGGCATTTAATGTTCGAGCAAAAACGGCTGATTTTCGACAAAAGAGATAACACCCCCCCATTACGTCATGCTTTAGAAATGTGGAAAATGGTCTGTTTTCAAATGTTTTATTTTTGAACGTCAGTTCACATTTGTAGGTGGATCATCAGTGTTAGAGCTAAAATTAGCATGTTTAAAGTGATTTTCATGCTTCCAGGGGCCCAAAACACAAGATTTATGGAATGGTTAAAAGTGCATGAAAATGGCCAATTTACTCACTCTGACTTCTCAAAAAGGGTTTCTTCACCCCGGGAAGTGAAATAAATACCATTTGGAGGCATTTAATGTTCGAGCAAAAACGGCTGATTTTCGACAAAAGAGAAAAACACCCCCCCATTACGTCATGCTTCAGAAATGTGGAAAATGGTCCGTTTTCAAATGTTTTATTTTTGAACGTCAGTTCACATTTGTAGGTGGATCATCAGTGTTAGAGCTAAAATTAGCATGTTTAAAGTGATTTTCATGCTTCCAGGGGCCCAAAACACAAGATTTATGGAATGGTTAAAAGTGCATGAAAATGGCCAATTTACTCACTCTGAGTTCTCAAAAAGGGTTTCTTCACCCCGGGAAGTTAATTAAATACCATTTGGAGGCATTTAATGTTCGAGCAAAAACGGCTGATTTTCGACAAAAGAGATAACATCCCCCCATTACGTCATGCTTCAGAAATGTGGAAAATGGTCCGTTTTCAAATGTTTTATTTTTGAACGTCAGTTCACATTTGTAGGTGGATCATCAGTGTTAGAGCTAAAATTAGCATGTTTAAAGTGATTTTCATGCTTCCAGGGGCTCGGGAAGTTAATTAAATACCATTTGGAGGCATTTAATGTTCGAGCAAAAACGGCTGATTTTCGACAAAAGAGATAACACCCCCCCATTACGTCATGCTTCAGAAATGTGGAAAATGGTCCGTTTTCAAATGTTTTATTTTTGAACGTCAGTTCACATTTGTAGGTGGATCATCAGTGTTAGAGCTAAAATTAGCATGTTTAAAGTGATTTTCATGCTTCCAGGGGCCCAAAACACAAGATTTATGGAATGGTTAAAAGTGCATGAAAATGGCCAATTTACTCACTCTGAGTTCTCAAAAAGGGTTTCTTCACCCCGGGAAGTTAATTAAATACCATTTGGAGGCATTTAATGTTCGAGCAAAAACGGCTGATTTTCGACAAAAGAGATAACAACCCCCCATTACGTCATGCTTCAGAAATGTGGAAAATGGTCCGTTTTCAAATGTTTTATTTTTGAACGTCAGTTCACATTTGTAGGTGGATCATCAGTGTTAGAGCTAAAATTAGCATGTTTAAAGTGATTTTCATGCTTCCAGGGGCTCGGGAAGTTAATTAAATACCATTTGGAGGCATTTAATGTTCGAGCAAAAACGGCTGATTTTCGACAAAAGAGATAACACCCCCCCCATTACGTCATGCTTCAGAAATGTGGAAAATGGTCCGTTTTCAAATGTTTTATTTTTGAACGTCAGTTCACATTTGTAGGTGGATCATCAGTGTTAGAGCTAAAATTAGCATGTTTAAAGTGATTTTCATGCTTCCAGGGGCCCAAAACACAAGATTTATGGAACGGTTAAAAGTGCATGAAAATGGCCAATTTACTCACTCTGAGTTCTCAAAAAGGGTTTCTTCACCCCGGGAAGTTAATTAAATACCATTTGGAGGCATTTAATGTTCGAGCAAAAACGGCTGATTTTCGACAAAAGAGATAACACCCCCCCATTACGTCATGCTTCAGAAATGTGGAAAATGGTCCGTTTTCAAATGTTTTATTTTTGAACGTCAGTTCACATTTGTAGGTGGATCATCAGTGTTAGAGCTAAAATTAGCATGTTTAAAGTGATTTTCATGCTTCCAGGGGCTCGGGAAGTTAATTAAATACCATTTGGAGGCATTTAATGTTCGAGCAAAAACGGCTGATTTTCGACAAAAGAGATAACACCCCCCCATTACGTCATGCTTCAGAAATGTGGAAAATGGTCCGTTTTCAAATGTTTTATTTTTGAACGTCAGTTCACATTTGTAGGTGGATCATCAGTGTTAGAGCTAAAATTAGCATGTTTAAAGTGATTTTCATGCTTCCAGGGGCCCAAAACACAAGATTTATGGAATGGTTAAAAGTGCATGAAAATGGCCAATTTACTCACTCTGAGTTCTCAAAAAGGGTTTCTTCACCCCGGGAAGTTAATTAAATACCATTTGGAGGCATTTAATGTTCGAGCAAAAACGGCTGATTTTCGACAAAAGAGATAACAACCCCCCATTACGTCATGCTTCAGAAATGTGGAAAATGGTCCGTTTTCAAATGTTTTATTTTTGAACGTCAGTTCACATTTGTAGGTGGATCATCAGTGTTAGAGCTAAAATTAGCATGTTTAAAGTGATTGTCATGCTTCCAGGGGCCCAAAACACAAGATTTATGGAATGGTTAAAAGTGCATGAAAATGGCCAATTTACTCACTCTGAGTTCTCAAAAAGGGTTTCTTCACCCCGGGAAGTGAAATAAATACCATTTGGAGGCATTTAATGTTCGAGCAAAAACGGCTGATTTTCGACAAAAGAGATAACACCCCCCCATTACGTCATGCTTCAGAAATGTGGAAAATGGTCCGTTTTCAAATGTTTTATTTTTGAACGTCAGTTCACATTTGTAGGTGGATCATCAGTGTTAGAGCTAAAATTAGCATGTTTAAAGTGATTTTCATGCTTCCAGGGGCTCGGGAAGTGAAATAAATACCATTTGGAGGCATTTAATGTTCGAGCAAAAACGGCTGATTTTCGACAAAAGAGATAACACCCCCCCATTACGTTATGCTTCAGAAATGTGGAAAATGGTCCGTTTTCAAATGTTTTATTTTTGAACGTCAGTTCACATTTGTAGGTGGATCATCAGTGTTAGAGCTAAAATTAGCATGTTTAAAGTGATTTTCATGCTTCCAGGGGCTCGGGAAGTTAATTAAATACCATTTGGAGGCATTTAATGTTCGAGCAAAAACGGCTGATTTTCGACAAAAGAGATAACACCCCCCCATTACGTCATGCTTCAGGAATGTGGAAAATGGTCCGTTTTCAAATGTTTTATTTTTGAACATCAGTTCACATTTGTAGGTGGATCATCAGTGTTAGAGCTAAAATTAGCATGTTTAAAGTGATTTTCATGCTTCCAGGGGCCCAAAACACAAGATTAATGGAATGGTTAAAAGTGCATGAAAATGGCCAATTTACTCACTCTGAGTTCTCAAAAAGGGTTTCTTCACCCCGGGAAGTGAAATAAATACCATTTGGAGGCATTTAATGTTCGAGCAAAAACGGCTGATTTTCGACAAAAGAGAAAAACACCCCCCCATTACGTCATGCTTCAGAAATGTGGAAAATGGTCCGTTTTCAAATGTTTTATTTTTGAACGTCAGTTCACATTTGTAGGTGGATCATCGGTGTTAGAGCTAAAATTAGCATGTTTAAAGTGATTTTCATGCTTCCAGGGGCCCAAAACACAAGATTTATGGAATGGTTAAAAGTGCATGAAAATGGCCAATTTACTCACTCTGAGTTCTCAAAAAGGGTTATTTCACCCCGGGAAGTTAATTAAATACCATTTGGAGGCATTTAATGTTCGAGCAAAAACGGCTGATTTTCGACAAAAGAGATAACACCCCCCCATTACGTCATGCTTCAGAAATGTGGAAAATGGTCCGTTTTCAAATGTTTTATTTTTGAACGTCAGTTCACATTTGTAGGTGGATCATCAGTGTTAGAGCTAAAATTAGCATGTTTAAAGTGATTTTCATGCTTCCAGGGGCTCGGGAAGTGAAATAAATACCATTTGGAGGCATTTAATGTTCGAGCAAAAACGGCTGATTTTCGACAAAAGAGATAACACCCCCCCATTACGTCATGCTTCAGAAATGTGGAAAATGGTCCGTTTTCAAATGTTTTATTTTTGAACGTCAGTTCACATTTGTAGGTGGATCATCAGTGTTAGAGCTAAAATTAGCATGTTTAAAGTGATTTTCATGCTTCCAGGGGCCCAAAACACAAGATTTATGGAATGGTTAAAAGTGCATGAAAATGGCCAATTTACTCACTCTGAGTTCTCAAAAAGGGTTTCTTCACCCCGGGAAGTTAATTAAATACCATTTGGAGGCATTTAATGTTCGAGCAAAAACGGCTGATTTTCGACAAAAGAGATAACACCCCCCCATTACGTCATGCTTTAGAAATGTGGAAAATGGTCTGTTTTCAAATGTTTTATTTTTGAACGTCAGTTCACATTTGTAGGTGGATCATCAGTGTTAGAGCTAAAATTAGCATGTTTAAAGTGATTTTCATGCTTCCAGGGGCCCAAAACACAAGATTTATGGAATGGTTAAAAGTGCATGAAAATGGCCAATTTACTCACTCTGACTTCTCAAAAAGGGTTTCTTCACCCCGGGAAGTGAAATAAATACCATTTGGAGGCATTTAATGTTCGAGCAAAAACGGCTGATTTTCGACAAAAGAGAAAAACACCCCCCCATTACGTCATGCTTCAGAAATGTGGAAAATGGTCCGTTTTCAAATGTTTTATTTTTGAACGTCAGTTCACATTTGTAGGTGGATCATCAGTGTTAGAGCTAAAATTAGCATGTTTAAAGTGATTTTCATGCTTCCAGGGGCCCAAAACACAAGATTTATGGAATGGTTAAAAGTGCATGAAAATGGCCAATTTACTCACTCTGAGTTCTCAAAAAGGGTTTCTTCACCCCGGGAAGTTAATTAAATACCATTTGGAGGCATTTAATGTTCGAGCAAAAACGGCTGATTTTCGACAAAAGAGATAACATCCCCCCATTACGTCATGCTTCAGAAATGTGGAAAATGGTCCGTTTTCAAATGTTTTATTTTTGAACGTCAGTTCACATTTGTAGGTGGATCATCAGTGTTAGAGCTAAAATTAGCATGTTTAAAGTGATTTTCATGCTTCCAGGGGCTCGGGAAGTTAATTAAATACCATTTGGAGGCATTTAATGTTCGAGCAAAAACGGCTGATTTTCGACAAAAGAGATAACACCCCCCCATTACGTCATGCTTCAGAAATGTGGAAAATGGTCCGTTTTCAAATGTTTTATTTTTGAACGTCAGTTCACATTTGTAGGTGGATCATCAGTGTTAGAGCTAAAATTAGCATGTTTAAAGTGATTTTCATGCTTCCAGGGGCCCAAAACACAAGATTTATGGAATGGTTAAAAGTGCATGAAAATGGCCAATTTACTCACTCTGAGTTCTCAAAAAGGGTTTCTTCACCCCGGGAAGTTAATTAAATACCATTTGGAGGCATTTAATGTTCGAGCAAAAACGGCTGATTTTCGACAAAAGAGATAACAACCCCCCATTACGTCATGCTTCAGAAATGTGGAAAATGGTCCGTTTTCAAATGTTTTATTTTTGAACGTCAGTTCACATTTGTAGGTGGATCATCAGTGTTAGAGCTAAAATTAGCATGTTTAAAGTGATTTTCATGCTTCCAGGGGCTCGGGAAGTTAATTAAATACCATTTGGAGGCATTTAATGTTCGAGCAAAAACGGCTGATTTTCGACAAAAGAGATAACACCCCCCCCATTACGTCATGCTTCAGAAATGTGGAAAATGGTCCGTTTTCAAATGTTTTATTTTTGAACGTCAGTTCACATTTGTAGGTGGATCATCAGTGTTAGAGCTAAAATTAGCATGTTTAAAGTGATTTTCATGCTTCCAGGGGCCCAAAACACAAGATTTATGGAACGGTTAAAAGTGCATGAAAATGGCCAATTTACTCACTCTGAGTTCTCAAAAAGGGTTTCTTCACCCCGGGAAGTTAATTAAATACCATTTGGAGGCATTTAATGTTCGAGCAAAAACGGCTGATTTTCGACAAAAGAGATAACACCCCCCCATTACGTCATGCTTCAGAAATGTGGAAAATGGTCCGTTTTCAAATGTTTTATTTTTGAACGTCAGTTCACATTTGTAGGTGGATCATCAGTGTTAGAGCTAAAATTAGCATGTTTAAAGTGATTTTCATGCTTCCAGGGGCTCGGGAAGTTAATTAAATACCATTTGGAGGCATTTAATGTTCGAGCAAAAACGGCTGATTTTCGACAAAAGAGATAACACCCCCCCATTACGTCATGCTTCAGAAATGTGGAAAATGGTCCGTTTTCAAATGTTTTATTTTTGAACGTCAGTTCACATTTGTAGGTGGATCATCAGTGTTAGAGCTAAAATTAGCATGTTTAAAGTGATTTTCATGCTTCCAGGGGCCCAAAACACAAGATTTATGGAATGGTTAAAAGTGCATGAAAATGGCCAATTTACTCACTCTGAGTTCTCAAAAAGGGTTTCTTCACCCCGGGAAGTTAATTAAATACCATTTGGAGGCATTTAATGTTCGAGCAAAAACGGCTGATTTTCGACAAAAGAGATAACAACCCCCCATTACGTCATGCTTCAGAAATGTGGAAAATGGTCCGTTTTCAAATGTTTTATTTTTGAACGTCAGTTCACATTTGTAGGTGGATCATCAGTGTTAGAGCTAAAATTAGCATGTTTAAAGTGATTTTCATGCTTCCAGGGGCTCGGGAAGTTAATTAAATACCATTTGGAGGCATTTAATGTTCGAGCAAAAACGGCTGATTTTCGACAAAAGAGATAACACCCCCCCCCATTACGTCATGCTTCAGAAATGTGGAAAATGGTCCGTTTTCAAATGTTTTATTTTTGAACGTCAGTTCACATTTGTAGGTGGATCATCAGTGTTAGAGCTAAAATTAGCATGTTTAAAGTGATTTTCATGCTTCCAGGGGCCCAAAACACAAGATTTATGGAACGGTTAAAAGTGCATGAAAATGGCCAATTTACTCACTCTGAGTTCTCAAAAAGGGTTTCTTCACCCCGGGAAGTTAATTAAATACCATTTGGAGGCATTTAATGTTCGAGCAAAAACAGCTGATTTTCGACAAAAGAGATAACAACCCCCCATTACGTCATGCTTCAGAAATGTGGAAAATGGTCCTTTTTCAAATGTTTTATTTTTGAACGTCAGTTCACATTTGTAGGTGGATCATCAGTGTTAGAGCTAAAATTAGCATGTTTAAAGTGATTTTCATGCTTCCAGGGGCTCGGGAAGTTAATTAAATACCATTTGGAGGCATTTAATGTTCGAGCAAAAACGGCTGATTTTCGACAAAAGAGATAACACCCCCCCATTACGTCATGCTTCAGAAATGTGGAAAATGGTCCGTTTTCAAATGTTTTATTTTTGAACGTCAGTTCACATTTGTAGGTGGATCATCAGTGTTAGAGCTAAAATTAGCATGTTTAAAGTGATTTTCATGCTTCCAGGGGCTCGGGAAGTGAAATAAATACCATTTGGAGGCATTTAATGTTCAAGCAAAAACGGCTGATTTTCGACAAAAGAGATAACACCCCCCCATTACGTCATGCTTCAGAAATGTGGAAAATGGTCCGTTTTCAAATGTTTTATTTTTGAACGTCAGTTCACATTTGTAGGTGGATCATCAGTGTTAGAGCTAAAATTAGCATGTTTAAAGTGATTGTCATGCTTCCAGGGGCCCAAAACACAAGATTTATGGAACGGTTAAAAGTGCATGAAAATGGCCAATTTACTCACTCTGAGTTCTCAAAAAGGGTTTCTTCACCCCGGGAAGTTAATTAAATACCATTTGGAGGCATTTAATGTTCGAGCAAAAACGGCTGATTTTCGACAAAAGAGATAACACCCCCCCATTACGTCATGCTTCAGAAATGTGGAAAATGGTCCGTTTTCAAATGTTTTATTTTTGAACGTCAGTTCACATTTGTAGGTGGATCATCAGTGTTAGAGCTAAAATTAGCATGTTTAAAGTGATTTTCATGCTTCCAGGGGCTCGGGAAGTTAATTAAATACCATTTGGAGGCATTTAATGTTCGAGCAAAAACGGCTGATTTTCGACAAAAGAGATAACACCCCCCCATTACGTCATGCTTCAGAAATGTGGAAAATGGTCCGTTTTCAAATGTTTTATTTTTGAACGTCAGTTCACATTTGTAGGTGGATCATCAGTGTTAGAGCTAAAATTAGCATGTTTAAAGTGATTTTCATGCTTCCAGGGGCCCAAAACACAAGATTTATGGAATGGTTAAAAGTGCATGAAAATGGCCAATTTACTCACTCTGAGTTCTCAAAAAGGGTTTCTTCACCCCGGGAAGTTAATTAAATACCATTTGGAGGCATTTAATGTTCGAGCAAAAACGGCTGATTTTCGACAAAAGAGATAACAACCCCCCATTACGTCATGCTTCAGAAATGTGGAAAATGGTCCGTTTTCAAATGTTTTATTTTTGAACGTCAGTTCACATTTGTAGGTGGATCATCAGTGTTAGAGCTAAAATTAGCATGTTTAAAGTGATTTTCATGCTTCCAGGGGCTCGGGAAGTTAATTAAATACCATTTGGAGGCATTTAATGTTCGAGCAAAAATGGCTGATTTTCGACAAAAGAGATAACACCCCCCCCATTACGTCATGCTTCAGAAATGTGGAAAATGGTCCGTTTTCAAATGTTTTATTTTTGAACGTCAGTTCACATTTGTAGGTGGATCATCAGTGTTAGAGCTAAAATTAGCATGTTTAAAGTGATTTTCATGCTTCCAGGGGCCCAAAACACAAGATTTATGGAACGGTTAAAAGTGCATGAAAATGGCCAATTTACTCACTCTGAGTTCTCAAAAAGGGTTTCTTCACCCCGGGAAGTTAATTAAATACCATTTGGAGGCATTTAATGTTCGAGCAAAAACAGCTGATTTTCGACAAAAGAGATAACAACCCCCCATTACGTCATGCTTCAGAAATGTGGAAAATGGTCCTTTTTCAAATGTTTTATTTTTGAACGTCAGTTCACATTTGTAGGTGGATCATCAGTGTTAGAGCTAAAATTAGCATGTTTAAAGTGATTTTCATGCTTCCAGGGGCTCGGGAAGTTAATTAAATACCATTTGGAGGCATTTAATGTTCGAGCAAAAACGGCTGATTTTCGACAAAAGAGATAACACCCCCCCATTACGTCATGCTTCAGAAATGTGGAAAATGGTCCGTTTTCAAATGTTTTATTTTTGAACGTCAGTTCACATTTGTAGGTGGATCATCAGTGTTAGAGCTAAAATTAGCATGTTTAAAGTGATTTTCATGCTTCCAGGGGCTCGGGAAGTGAAATAAATACCATTTGGAGGCATTTAATGTTCGAGCAAAAACGGCTGATTTTCGACAAAAGAGATAACACCCCCCCATTACGTCATGCTTCAGAAATGTGGAAAATGGTCCGTTTTCAAATGTTTTATTTTTGAACGTCAGTTCACATTTGTAGGTGGATCATCAGTGTTAGAGCTAAAATTAGCATGTTTAAAGTGATTGTCATGCTTCCAGGGGCCCAAAACACAAGATTTATGGAATGGTTAAAAGTGCATGAAAATGGCCAATTTACTCACTCTGAGTTCTCAAAAAGGGTTTCTTCACCCCGGGAAGTGAAATAAATACCATTTGGAGGCATTTAATGTTCGAGCAAAAACGGCTGATTTTCGACAAAAGAGATAACACCCCCCCATTACGTCATGCTTCAGAAATGTGGAAAATGGTCCGTTTTCAAATGTTTTATTTTTGAACGTCAGTTCACATTTGTAGGTGGATCATCAGTGTTAGAGCTAAAATTAGCATGTTTAAAGTGATTTTCATGCTTCCAGGGGCTCGGGAAGTGAAATAAATACCATTTGGAGGCATTTAATGTTCGAGCAAAAACGGCTGATTTTCGACAAAAGAGATAACACCCCCCATTACGTCATGCTTCAGAAATGTGGAAAATGGTCCGTTTTCAAATGTTTTATTTTTGAACGTCAGTTCACATTTGTAGGTGGATCATCAGTGTTAGAGCTAAAATTAGCATGTTTAAAGTGATTTTCATGCTTCCAGGGGCTCGGGAAGTTAATTAAATACCATTTGGAGGCATTTAATGTTCGAGCAAAAACGGCTGATTTTCGACAAAAGAGATAACACCCCCCCATTACGTCATGCTTCAGAAATGTGGAAAATGGTCCGTTTTCAAATGTTTTATTTTTGAACGTCAGTTCACATTTGTAGGTGGATCATCAGTGTTAGAGCTAAAATTAGCATGTTTAAAGTGATTTTCATGCTTCCAGGGGCTCGGGAAGTGAAATAAATACCATTTGGAGGCATTTAATGTTCGAGCAAAAACGGCTGATTTTCGACAAAAGAGATAACACCCCCCCATTACGTCATGCTTCAGAAATGTGGAAAATGGTCCGTTTTCAAATGTTTTATTTTTGAACGTCAGTTCACATTTGTAGGTGGATCATCAGTGTTAGAGCTAAAATTAGCATGTTTAAAGTGATTTTCATGCTTCCAGGGGCCCAAAACACAAGATTTATGGAATGGTTAAAAGTGCATGAAAATGGCCAATTTACTCACTCTGAGTTCTCAAAAGGGTTTCTTCACCCCGGGAAGTTAATTAAATACCATTTGGAGGCATTTAATGTTCGAGCAAAAATGGCTGATTTTCGACAAAAGAGATAACACCCCCCCATTACGTCATGCTTCAGAAATGTGGAAAATGGTCCGTTTTCAAATGTTTTATTTTTGAATGTCAGTTCACATTTGTAGGTGGATCATCAGTGTTAGAGCTAAAATTAGCATGTTTAAAGTGATTTTCATGCTTCCAGGGGCTCGGGAAGTTAATTAAATACCATTTGGAGGCATTTAATGTTCGAGCAAAAACGGCTGATTTTCGACAAAAGAGATAACACCCCCCCATTACGTCATGCTTCAGAAATGTGGAAAATGGTCCGTTTTCAAATGTTTTATTTTTGAACGTCAGTTCACATTTGTAGGTGGATCATCAGTGTTAGAGCTAAAATTAGCATGTTTAAAGTGATCTTCATGCTTCCAGGGGCCCAAAACACAAGATTTATGGAATGGTTAAAAGTGCATGAAAATGGCCAATTTACTCACTCTGAGTTCTCAAAAAGGGTTTCTTCACCCCAGGAAGTTAATTAAATACCATTTGGAGGCATTTAATGTTCGAGCAAAAACGGCTGATTTTCGACAAAAGAGATAACAACCCCCAATACGTCATGCTTCAGAAATGTGGAAAATGGTCCGTTTCAAATGTTTTATTTTTGAACGTCAGTTCACATTTGTAGGTGGATCATCAGTGTTAGAGCTAAAATTAGCATGTTTAAAGTGATTTTCATGCTTCCAGGGGCTCGGGAAGTTAATTAAATACCATTTGGAGGCATTTAATGTTCGAGCAAAAACGGCTGATTTTCGACAAAAGAGATAACACCCCCCCATTACGTCATGCTTCAGAAATGTGGAAAATGGTCCGTTTTCAAATGTTTTATTTTTGAACGTCAGTTCACATTTGTAGGTGGATCATCAGTGTTAGAGCTAAAATTAGCATGTTTAAAGTGATTTTCATGCTTCCAGGGGCTCGGGAAGTGAAATAAATACCATTTGGAGGCATTTAATGTTCGAGCAAAAACGGCTGATTTTCGACAAAAGAGATAACACCCCCCCATTACGTCATGCTTCAGAAATGTGGAAAATGGTCCGTTTTCAAATGTTTTATTTTTGAACGTCAGTTCACATTTGTAGGTGGATCATCAGTGTTAGAGCTAAAATTAGCATGTTTAAAGTGATTGTCATGCTTCCAGGGGCCCAAAACACAAGATTTATGGAATGGTTAAAAGTGCATGAAAATGGCCAATTTACTCACTCTGAGTTCTCAAAAAGGGTTTCTTCACCCCGGGGAAGTGAAATAAATACCATTTGGAGGCATTTAATGTTCGAGCAAAAACGGCTGATTTTCGACAAAAGAGATAACACCCCCCCCATTACGTCATGCTTCAGAAATGTGGAAAATGGTCCGTTTTCAAATGTTTTATTTTTGAACGTCAGTTCACATTTGTAGGTGGATCATCAGTGTTAGAGCTAAAATTAGCATGTTTAAAGTGATTTTCATGCTTCCAGGGGCTCGGGAAGTGAAATAAATACCATTTGGAGGCATTTAATGTTCGAGCAAAAACGGCTGATTTTCGACAAAAGAGATAACACCCCCCCATTACGTTATGCTTCAGAAATGTGGAAAATGGTCCGTTTTCAAATGTTTTATTTTTGAACGTCAGTTCACATTTGTAGGTGGATCATCAGTGTTAGAGCTAAAATTAGCATGTTTAAAGTGATTTTCATGCTTCCAGGGGCTCGGGAAGTTAATTAAATACCATTTGGAGGCATTTAATGTTCGAGCAAAAACGGCTGATTTTCGACAAAAGAGATAACACCCCCCCATTACGTCATGCTTCAGGAATGTGGAAAATGGTCCGTTTTCAAATGTTTTATTTTTGAACGTCAGTTCACATTTGTAGGTGGATCATCAGTGTTAGAGCTCAAATTAGCATGTTTAAAGTGATTTTCATGCTTCCAGGGGCCCAAAACACAAGATTAATGGAATGGTTAAAAGTGCATGAAAATGGCCAATTTACTCACTCTGAGTTCTCAAAAAGGGTTTCTTCACCCCGGGAAGTGAAATAAATACCATTTGGAGGCATTTAATGTTCGAGCAAAAACGGCTGATTTTCGACAAAAGAGAAAAACACCCCCCATTACGTCATGCTTCAGAAATGTGGAAAATGGTCCGTTTTCAAATGTTTTATTTTTGAACGTCAGTTCACATTTGTAGGTGGATCATCAGTGTTAGAGCTAAAATTAGCATGTTTAAAGTGATTTTCATGCTTCCAGGGGCCCAAAACACAAGATTTATGGAATGGTTAAAAGTGCATGAAAATGGCCAATTTACTCACTCTGAGTTCTCAAAAAGGGTTATTTCACCCCGGGAAGTTAATTAAATACCATTTGGAGGCATTTAATGTTCGAGCAAAAAACGGCTGATTTTCGACAAAAGAGATAACACCCCCCCATTACGTCATGCTTCAGAAATGTGGAAAATGGTCCGTTTTCAAATGTTTTATTTTTGAACGTCAGTTCACATTTGTAGGTGGATCATCAGTGTTAGAGCTAAAATTAGCATGTTTAAAGTGATTTTCATGCTTCCAGGGGCTCGGGAAGTGAAATAAATACCATTTGGAGGCATTTAATGTTCGAGCAAAAACGGCTGATTTTCGACAAAAGAGATAACACCCCCCCATTACGTCATGCTTCAGAAATGTGGAAAATGGTCCGTTTTCAAATGTTTTATTTTTGAACGTCAGTTCACATTTGTAGGTGGATCATCAGTGTTAGAGCTAAAATTAGCATGTTTAAAGTGATTTTCATGCTTCCAGGGGCCCAAAACACAAGATTTATGGAATGGTTAAAAGTGCATGAAAATGGCCAATTTACTCACTCTGAGTTCTCAAAAAGGGTTTTCTTCACCCCGGGAAGTTAATTAAATACCATTTGGAGGCATTTAATGTTCGAGCAAAAACGGCTGATTTTCGACAAAAGAGATAACACCCCCCCATTACGTCATGCTTCAGAAATGTGGAAAATGGTCTGTTTTCAAATGTTTTATTTTTGAACGTCAGTTCACATTTGTAGGTGGATCATCAGTGTTAGAGCTAAAATTAGCATGTTTAAAGTGATTTTCATGCTTCCAGGGGCCCAAAACACAAGATTTATGGAATGGTTAAAAGTGCATGAAAATGGCCAATTTACTCACTCTGAGTTCTCAAAAAGGGTTTCTTCACCCCGGGAAGTGAAATAAATACCATTTGGAGGCATTTAATGTTCGAGCAAAAACGGCTGATTTTCGACAAAAGAGAAAAACACCCCCCATTACGTCATGCTTCAGAAATGTGGAAAATGGTCCGTTTTCAAATGTTTTATTTTTGAACGTCAGTTCACATTTGTAGGTGGATCATCAGTGTTAGAGCTAAAATTAGCATGTTTAAAGTGATTTTCATGCTTCCAGGGGCCCAAAACACAAGATTTATGGAATGGTTAAAAGTGCATGAAAATGGCCAATTTACTCACTCTGAGTTCTCAAAAAGGGTTTCTTCACCCCGGGAAGTTAATTAAATACCATTTGGAGGCATTTAATGTTCGAGCAAAAACGGCTGATTTTCGACAAAAGAGATAACACCCCCCCATTACGTCATGCTTCAGAAATGTGGAAAATGGTCCGTTTTCAAATGTTTTATTTTTGAACGTCAGTTCACATTTGTAGGTGGATCATCAGTGTTAGAGCTAAAATTAGCATGTTTAAAGTGATTTTCATGCTTCCAGGGGCTCGGGAAGTTAATTAAATACCATTTGGAGGCATTTAATGTTCGAGCAAAAACGGCTGATTTTCGACAAAAGAGATAACACCCCCCCATTACGTCATGCTTCAGAAATGTGGAAAATGGTCCGTTTTCAAATGTTTTATTTTTGAACGTCAGTTCACATTTGTAGGTGGATCATCAGTGTTAGAGCTAAAATTAGCATGTTTAAAGTGATTTTCATGCTTCCAGGGGCCCAAAACACAAGATTTATGGAATGGTTAAAAGTGCATGAAAATGGCCAATTTACTCACTCTGAGTTCTCAAAAAGGGTTTCTTCACCCCGGGAAGTTAATTAAATACCATTTGGAGGCATTTAATGTTCGAGCAAAAACGGCTGATTTTCGACAAAAGAGATAACAACCCCCCATTACGTCATGCTTCAGAAATGTGGAAAATGGTCCGTTTTCAAATGTTTTATTTTTGAACGTCAGTTCACATTTGTAGGTGGATCATCAGTGTTAGAGCTAAAATTAGCATGTTTAAAGTGATTTTCATGCTTCCAGGGGCTCGGGAAGTTAATTAAATACCATTTGGAGGCATTTAATGTTCGAGCAAAAACGGCTGATTTTCGACAAAAGAGATAACACCCCCCCCATTACGTCATGCTTCAGAAATGTGGAAAATGGTCCGTTTTCAAATGTTTTATTTTTGAACGTCAGTTCACATTTGTAGGTGGATCATCAGTGTTAGAGCTAAAATTAGCATGTTTAAAGTGATTTTCATGCTTCCAGGGGCTCGGGAAGTGAAATAAATACCATTTGGAGGCATTTAATGTTCGAGCAAAAACGGCTGATTTTCGACAAAAGAGATAACACCCCCCCATTACGTCATGCTTCAGAAATGTGGAAAATGGTCCGTTTTCAAATGTTTTATTTTTGAACGTCAGTTCACATTTGTAGGTGGATCATCAGTGTTAGAGCTAAAATTAGCATGTTTAAAGTGATTGTCATGCTTCCAGGGGCCCAAAACACAAGATTTATGGAATGGTTAAAAGTGCATGAAAATGGCCAATTTACTCACTCTGAGTTCTCAAAAAGGGTTTCTTCACCCCGGGAAGTGAAATAAATACCATTTGGAGGCATTTAATGTTCGAGCAAAAACGGCTGATTTTCGACAAAAGAGATAACACCCCCCCATTACGTCATGCTTCAGAAATGTGGAAAATGGTCCGTTTTCAAATGTTTTATTTTTGAACGTCAGTTCACATTTGTAGGTGGATCATCAGTGTTAGAGCTAAAATTAGCATGTTTAAAGTGATTTTCATGCTTCCAGGGGCTCGGGAAGTTAATTAAATACCATTTGGAGGCATTTAATGTTCGAGCAAAAACGGCTGATTTTCGACAAAAGAGATAACACCCCCCCATTACGTCATGCTTCAGAAATGTGGAAAATGGTCCGTTTTCAAATGTTTTATTTTGAACGTCAGTTCACATTTGTAGGTGGATCATCAGTGTTAGAGCTAAAATTAGCATGTTTAAAGTGATTTTCATGCTTCCAGGGGCCCAAAACACAAGATTTATGGAATGGTTAAAAGTGCATGAAAATGGCCAATTTACTCACTCTGAGTTCTCAAAAAGGGTTTCTTCACCCCGGGAAGTTAATTAAATACCATTTGGAGGCATTTAATGTTCGAGCAAAAACGGCTGATTTTCGACAAAAGAGATAACACCCCCCCATTACGTCATGCTTCAGAAATGTGGAAAATGGTCTGTTTTCAAATGTTTTATTTTTGAACGTCAGTTCACATTTGTAGGTGGATCATCAGTGTTAGAGCTAAAATTAGCATGTTTAAAGTGATTTTCATGCTTGCAGGGGCTCGGGAAGTGAAATAAATACCATTTGGAGGCATTTAATGTTCGAGCAAAAATGGCTGATTTTCGACAAAAGAGATAACACCCCCCCATTACGTCATGCTTCAGAAATGTGGAAAATGGTCCGTTTTCAAATGTTTTATTTTTGAACGTCAGTTCACATTTGTAGGTGGATCATCAGTGTTAGAGCTAAAATTAGCATGTTTAAAGTGATTTTCATGCTTCCAGGGGCTCGGGAAGTGAAATAAATACCATTTGGAGGCATTTAATGTTCGAGCAAAAACGGCTGATTTTCGACAAAAGAGATAACACCCCCCCATTACGTCATGCTTCAGAAATGTGGAAAATGGTCCGTTTTCAAATGTTTTATTTTTGAACGTCAGTTCACATTTGTAGGTGGATCATCAGTGTTAGAGCTAAAATTAGCATGTTTAAAGTGATTTTCATGCTTCCAGGGGCCCAAAACACAAGATTTATGGAATGGTTAAAAGTGCATGAAAATGGCCAATTTACTCACTCTGAGTTCTCAAAAAGGGTTTCTTCACCCCGGGAAGTTAATTAAATACCATTTGGAGGCATTTAATGTTCGAGCAAAAACGGCTGATTTTCGACAAAAGAGATAACACCCCCCCATTACGTCATGCTTCAGAAATGTGGAAAATGGTCCGTTTTCAAATGTTTTATTTTTGAACGTCAGTTCACATTTGTAGGTGGATCATCAGTGTTAGAGCTAAAATTAGCATGTTTAAAGTGATTTTCATGCTTCCAGGGGCTCGGGAAGTTAATTAAATACCATTTGGAGGCATTTAATGTTCGAGCAAAAACGGCTGATTTTCGACAAAAGAGATAACACCCCCCCATTACGTCATGCTTCAGAAATGTGGAAAATGGTCCGTTTTCAAATGTTTTATTTTGAACGTCAGTTCACATTTGTAGGTGGATCATCAGTGTTAGAGCTAAAATTAGCATGTTTAAAGTGATTTTCATGCTTCCAGGGGCCCAAAACACAAGATTTATGGAATGGTTAAAAGTGCATGAAAATGGCCAATTTACTCACTCTGAGTTCTCAAAAAGGGTTTCTTCACCCCGGGAAGTTAATTAAATACCATTTGGAGGCATTTAATGTTCGGGCAAAAACGGCTGATTTTCGACAAAAGAGATAACAACCCCCCATTACGTCATGCTTCAGAAATGTGGAAAATGGTCCGTTTTCAAATGTTTTATTTTTGAACATCAGTTCACATTTGTAGGTGGATCATCAGTGTTAGAGCTAAAATTAGCATGTTTAAAGTGATTTTCATGCTTCCAGGGGCTCGGGAAGTTAATTAAATACCATTTGGAGGCATTTAATGTTCGAGCAAAAACGGCTGATTTTCGACAAAAGAGATAACACCCCCCCATTACGTCATGCTTCAGAAATGTGGAAAATGGTCCGTTTTCAAATGTTTTATTTTTGAACGTCAGTTCACATTTGTAGGTGGATCATCAGTGTTAGAGCTAAAATTAGCATGTTTAAAGTGATTTTCATGCTTCCAGGGGCTCGGGAAGTGAAATAAATACCATTTGGAGGCATTTAATGTTCGAGCAAAAACGGCTGATTTTCGACAAAAGAGATAACACCCCCCCATTACGTCATGCTTCAGAAATGTGGAAAATGGTCCGTTTTCAAATGTTTTATTTTTGAACGTCAGTTCACATTTGTAGGTGGATCATCAGTGTTAGAGCTAAAATTAGCATATTTAAAGTGATTGTCATGCTTCCAGGGGCCCAAAACACAAGATTTATGGAATGGTTAAAAGTGCATGAAAATGGCCAATTTACTCACTCTGAGTTCTCAAAAAGGGTTTCTTCACCCCGGGAAGTGAAATAAATACCATTTGGAGGCATTTAATGTTCGAGCAAAAACGGCTGATTTTCCACAAAAGAGATAACACCCCCCCATTACGTCATGCTTCAGAAATGTGGAAAATTGTCCGTTTTCAAATGTTTTATTTTTGAACGTCAGTTCACATTTGTAGGTGGATCATCAGTGTTAGAGCTAAAATTAGCATGTTTAAAGTGATTTTCATGCTTCCAGGGGCTCGGGAAGTGAAATAAATACCATTTGGAGGCATTTAATGTTCGAGCAAAAACGGCTGATTTTCGACAAAAGAGATAACACCCCCCCATTACGTCATGCTTCAGAAATGTGGAAAATGGTCCGTTTTCAAATGTTTTATTTTTGAACGTCAGTTCACATTTGTAGGTGGATCATCAGTGTTAGAGCTAAAATTAGCATGTTTAAAGTGATTTTCATGCTTCCAGGGGCTCGGGAAGTTAATTAAATACCATTTGGAGGCATTTAATGTTCGAGCAAAAACGGCTGATTTTCGACAAAAGAGATAACACCCCCCCATTACGTCATGCTTCAGAAATGTGGAAAATGGTCCGTTTTCAAATGTTTTATTTTTGAACGTCAGTTCACATTTGTAGGTGGATCATCAGTGTTAGAGCTAAAATTAGCATGTTTAAAGTGATTTTCATGCTTCCAGGGGCCCAAAACACAAGATTAATGGAATGGTTAAAAGTGCATGAAAATGGCCAATTTACTCACTCTGAGTTCTCAAAAAGGGTTTCTTCACCCCGGGAAGTGAAATAAATACCATTTGGAGGCATTTAATGTTCGAGCAAAAACGGCTGATTTTCGACAAAAGAGAAAAACACCCCCCCATTACGTCATGCTTCAGAAATGTGGAAAATGGTCCGTTTTCAAATGTTTTATTTTTGAACGTCAGTTCACATTTGTAGGTGGATCATCAGTGTTAGAGCTAAAATTAGCATGTTTAAAGTGATTTTCATGCTTCCAGGGGCCCAAAACACAAGATTTATGGAATGGTTAAAAGTGCATGAAAATGGCCAATTTACTCACTCTGAGTTCTCAAAAAGGGTTTCTTCACCCCGGGAAGTTAATTAAATACCATTTGGAGGCATTTAATGTTCGAGCAAAAACGGCTGATTTTCGACAAAAGAGATAACAACCCCCCATTACGTCATGCTTCAGAAATGTGGAAAATGGTCCGTTTTCAAATGTTTTATTTTTGAACGTCAGTTCACATTTGTAGGTGGATCATCAGTGTTAGAGCTAAAATTAGCATGTTTAAAGTGATTTTCATGCTTCCAGGGGCTCGGGAAGTTAATTAAATACCATTTGGAGGCATTTAATGTTCGAGCAAAAACGGCTGATTTTCGACAAAAGAGATAACAACCCCCATTACGTCATGCTTCAGAAATGTGGAAAATGGTCCGTTTTCAAATGTTTTATTTTTGAACGTCAGTTCACATTTGTAGGTGGATCATCAGTGTTAGAGCTAAAATTAGCATGTTTAAAGTGATTTTCATGCTTCCAGGGGCTCGGGAAGTGAAATAAATACCATTTGGAGGCATTTAATGTTCGAGCAAAAACGGCTGATTTTCGACAAAAGAGATAACACCCCCCCATTACGTCATGCTTCAGAAATGTGGAAAATGGTCCGTTTTCAAATGTTTTATTTTTGAACGTCAGTTCACATTTGTAGGTGGATCATCAGTGTTAGAGCTAAAATTAGCATGTTTAAAGTGATTGTCATGCTTCCAGGGGCCCAAAACACAAGATTTATGGAATGGTTAAAAGTGCATGAAAATGGCCAATTTACTCACTCTGAGTTCTCAAAAAGGGTTTCTTCACCCCGGGAAGTGAAATAAATACCATTTGGAGGCATTTAATGTTCGAGCAAAAACGGCTGATTTTCGACAAAAGAGATAACACCCCCCCATTACGTCATGCTTCAGAAATGTGGAAAATTGTCCGTTTTCAAATGTTTTATTTTTGAACGTCAGTTCACATTTGTAGGTGGATCATCAGTGTTAGAGCTAAAATTAGCATGTTTAAAGTGATTTTCATGCTTCCAGGGGCTCGGGAAGTGAAATAAATACCATTTGGAGGCATTTAATGTTCGAGCAAAAACGGCTGATTTTCGACAAAAGAGATAACACCCCCTCATTACGTCATGCTTCAGAAATGTGGAAAATGGTCCGTTTTCAAATGTTTTATTTTTGAACGTCAGTTCACATTTGTAGGTGGATCATCAGTGTTAGAGCTAAAATTAGCATGTTTAAAGTGATTTTCATGCTTCCAGGGGCTCGGGAAGTTAATTAAATACCATTTGGAGGCATTTAATGTTCGAGCAAAAACGGCTGATTTTCGACAAAAGAGATAACACCCCCCCATTACGTCATGCTTCAGAAATGTGGAAAATGGTCCGTTTTCAAATGTTTTATTTTTGAACGTCAGTTCACATTTGTAGGTGGATCATCAGTGTTAGAGCTAAAATTAGCATGTTTAAAGTGATTTTCATGCTTCCAGGGGCCCAAAAAACAAGATTAATGGAATGGTTAAAAGTGCATGAAAATGGCCAATTTACTCACTCTGAGTTCTCAAAAAGGGTTTCTTCACCCCGGGAAGTGAAATAAATACCATTTGGAGGCATTTAATGTTCGAGCAAAAACGGCTGATTTTCGACAAAAGAGAAAAACACCCCCCCATTACGTCATGCTTCAGAAATGTGGAAAATGGTCCGTTTTCAAATGTTTTATTTTTGAACGTCAGTTCACATTTGTAGGTGGATCATCAGTGTTAGAGCTAAAATTAGCATGTTTAAAGTGATTTTCATGCTTCCAGGGGCCCAAAACACAAGATTTATGGAATGGTTAAAAGTGCATGAAAATGGCCAATTTACTCACTCTGAGTTCTCAAAAAGGGTTTCTTCACCCCGGGAAGTTAATTAAATACCATTTGGAGGCATTTAATGATCGAGCAAAAACGGCTGATTTTCGACAAAAGAGATAACACCCCCCCATTACGTCATGCTTCAGAAATGTGGAAAATGGTCCGTTTTCAAATGTTTTATTTTTGAACGTCAGTTCACATTTGTAGGTGGATCATCAGTGTTAGAGCTAAAATTAGCATGTTTAAAGTGATTTTCATGCTTCCAGGGGCCCAAAACACAAGATTTATGGAATGGGTAAAAGTGCATGAAAATGGCCAATTTACTCACTCTGAGTTCTCAAAAAGGGTTTCTTCACCCCGGGAAGTTAATTAAATACCATTTGGAGGCATTTAATGTTCGAGCAAAAACGGCTGATTTTCGACAAAAGAGATAACACCCCCCCATTACGTCATGCTTCAGAAATGTGGAAAATGGTCTGTTTTCAAATGTTTTATTTTTGAACGTCAGTTCACATTTGTAGGTGGATCATCAGTGTTAGAGCTAAAATTAGCATGTTTAAAGTGATTTTCATGCTTCCAGGGGCTCGGGAAGTGAAATAAATACCATTTGGAGGCATTTAATGTTCGAGCAAAAACGGCTGATTTTCGACAAAAGAGATAACACCCCCCCATTACGTCATGCTTCAGAAATGTGGAAAATGGTCCGTTTTCAAATGTTTTATTTTTGAACGTCAGTTCACATTTGTAGGTGGATCATCAGTGTTAGAGCTAAAATTAGCATGTTTAAAGTGATTTTCATGCTTCCAGGGGCTCGGGAAGTGAAATAAATACCATTTGGAGGCATTTAATGTTCGAGCAAAAACGGCTGATTTTCGACAAAAGAGATAACACCCCCCCATTACGTCATGCTTCAGAAATGTGGAAAATGGTCCGTTTTCAAATGTTTTATTTTTGAACGTCAGTTCACATTTGTAGGTGGATCATCAGTGTTAGAGCTAAAATTAGCATGTTTAAAGTGATTTTCATGCTTCCAGGGGCCCAAAACACAAGATTAATGGAATGGTTAAAAGTGCATGAAAATGGCCAATTTACTCACTCTGAGTTCTCAAAAAGGGTTTCTTCACCCCGGGAAGTGAAATAAATACCATTTGGAGGCATTTAATGTTCGAGCAAAAACGGCTGATTTTCGACAAAAGAGAAAAACACCCCCCCATTACGTCATGCTTCAGAAATGTGGAAAATGGTCCGTTTTCAAATGTTTTATTTTTGAACGTCAGTTCACATTTGTAGGTGGATCATCAGTGTTAGAGCTAAAATTAGCATGTTTAAAGTGATTTTCATGCTTCCAGGGGCCCAAAACACAAGATTTATGGAATGGTTAAAAGTGCATGAAAATGGCCAATTTACCCACTCTGAGTTCTCAAAAAGGGTTTCTTCACCCCGGGAAGTTAATTAAATACCATTTGGAGGCATTTAATGTTCGAGCAAAAACGGCTGATTTTCGACAAAAGAGATAACACCCCCCCATTACGTCATGCTTCAGAAATGTGGAAAATGGTCCGTTTTCAAATGTTTTATTTTTGAACGTCAGTTCACATTTGTAGGTGGATCATCAGTGTTAGAGCTAAAATTAGCATGTTTAAAGTGATTGTCATGCTTCCAGGGGCCCAAAACACAAGATTTATGGAATGGTTAAAAGTGCATGAAAATGGCCAATTTACTCACTCTGAGTTCTCAAAAAGGGTTTCTTCACCCCGGGAAGTGAAATAAATACCATTTGGAGGCATTTAATGTTCGAGCAAAAACGGCTGATTTTCGACAAAAGAGATAACACCCCCCCATTACGTCATGCTTCAGAAATGTGGAAAATGGTCCGTTTTCAAATGTTTTATTTTTGAACGTCAGTTCACATTTGTAGGTGGATCATCAGTGATAGAGCTAAAATTAGCATGTTTAAAGTGATTTTCATGCTTCCAGGGGCTCGGGAAGTGAAATAAATACCATTTGGAGGCATTTAATGTTCGAGCAAAAACGGCTGATTTTCGACAAAAGAGATAACACCCCCCCATTACGTCATGCTTCAGAAATGTGGAAAATGGTCCGTTTTCAAATGTTTTATTTTTGAACGTCAGTTCACATTTGTAGGTGGATCATCAGTGTTAGAGCTAAAATTAGCATGTTTAAAGTGATTTTCATGCTCCCAGGGGCTCGGGAAGTTAATTAAATACCATTTGGAGGCATTTAATGTTCGAGCAAAAACGGCTGATTTTCGACAAAAGAGATAACACCCCCCCATTACGTCATGCTTCAGAAATGTGGAAAATGGTCCGTTTTCAAATGTTTTATTTTTGAACGTCAGTTCACATTTGTAGGTGGATCATCAGTGTTAGAGCTAAAATTAGCATGTTTAAAGTGATTTTCATGCTTCCAGGGGCCCAAAACACAAGATTAATGGAATGGTTAAAAGTGCATGAAAATGGCCAATTTACTCACTCTGAGTTCTCAAAAAGGGTTTCTTCACCCCGGGAAGTGAAATAAATACCATTTGGAGGCATTTAATGTTCGAGCAAAAACGGCTGATTTTCGACAAAAGAGAAAAACACCCCCCCATTACGTCATGCTTCAGAAATGTGGAAAATGGTCCGTTTTCAAATGTTTTATTTTTGAACGTCAGTTCACATTTGTAGGTGGATCATCAGTGTTAGAGCTAAAATTAGCATGTTTAAAGTGATTTTCATGCTTCCAGGGGCTCGGGAAGTTAATTAAATACCATTTGGAGGCATTTAATGTTCGAGCAAAAACGGCTGATTTTCGACAAAAGAGATAACACCCCCCCATTACGTCATGCTTCAGAAATGTGGAAAATGGTCCGTTTTCAAATGTTTTATTTTTGAACGTCAGTTCACATTTGTAGGTGGATCATCAGTGTTAGAGCTAAAATTAGCATGTTTAAAGTGATTTTCATGCTTCCAGGGGCCCAAAACACAAGATTAATGGAATGGTTAAAAGTGCATGAAAATGGCCAATTTACTCACTCTGAGTTCTCAAAAAGGGTTTCTTCACCCCGGGAAGTGAAATAAATACCATTTGGAGGCATTTAATGTTCGAGCAAAAACGGCTGATTTTCGACAAAAGAGAAAAACACCCCCCCATTACGTCATGCTTCAGAAATGTGGAAAATGGTCCGTTTTCAAATGTTTTATTTTTGAACGTCAGTTCACATTTGTAGGTGGATCATCAGTGTTAGAGCTAAAATTAGCATGTTTAAAGTGATTTTCATGCTTCCAGGGGCCCAAAACACAAGATTTATGGAATGGTTAAAAGTGCATGAAAATGGCCAATTTACTCACTCTGAGTTCTCAAAAAGGGTTTCTTCACCCCGGGAAGTTAATTAAATACCATTTGGAGGCATTTAATGTTCGAGCAAAAACGGCTGATTTTCGACAAAAGAGATAACAACCCCCCATTACGTCATGCTTCAGAAATGTGGAAAATGGTCCGTTTTCAAATGTTTTATTTTTGAACGTCAGTTCACATTTGTAGGTGGATCATCAGTGTTAGAGCTAAAATTAGCATGTTTAAAGTGATTTTCATGCTTCCAGGGGCTCGGGAAGTTAATTAAATACCATTTGGAGGCATTTAATGTTCGAGCAAAAACGGCTGATTTTCGACAAAAGAGATAACACCCCCCCATTACGTCATGCTTCAGAAATGTGGAAAATGGTCCGTTTTCAAATGTTTTATTTTTGAACGTCAGTTCACATTTGTAGGTGGATCATCAGTGTTAGAGCTAAAATTAGCATGTTTAAAGTGATTTTCATGCTTCCAGGGGCTCGGGAAGTGAAATAAATACCATTTGGAGGCATTTAATGTTCGAGCAAAAACGGCTGATTTTCGACAAAAGAGATAACACCCCCCCATTACGTCATGCTTCAGAAATGTGGAAAATGGTCCGTTTTCAAATGTTTTATTTTTGAACGTCAGTTCACATTTGTAGGTGGATCATCAGTGTTAGAGCTAAAATTAGCATGTTTAAAGTGATTGTCATGCTTCCAGGGCCCCAAAACACAAGATTTATGGAATGGTTAAAAGTGCATGAAAATGGCCAATTTACTCACTCTGAGTTCTCAAAAAGGGTTTCTTCACCCCGGGAAGTGAAATAAATACCATTTGGAGGCATTTAATGTTCGAGCAAAAACGGCTGATTTTCGACAAAAGAGATAACACCCCCCCATTACGTCATGCTTCAGAAATGTGGAAAATTGTCCGTTTTCAAATGTTTTATTTTTGAACGTCAGTTCACATTTGTAGGTGGATCATCAGTGTTAGAGCTAAAATTAGCATGTTTAAAGTGATTTTCATGCTTCCAGGGGCTCGGGAAGTGAAATAAATACCATTTGGAGGCATTTAATGTTCGAGCAAAAACGGCTGATTTTCGACAAAAGAGATAACACCCCCTCATTACGTCATGCTTCAGAAATGTGGAAAATGGTCCGTTTTCAAATGTTTTATTTTTGAACGTCAGTTCACATTTGTAGGTGGATCATCAGTGTTAGAGCTAAAATTAGCATGTTTAAAGTGATTTTCATGCTTCCAGGGGCTCGGGAAGTTAATTAAATACCATTTGGAGGCATTTAATGTTCGAGCAAAAACGGCTGATTTTCGACAAAAGAGATAACACCCCCCCATTACGTCATGCTTCAGAAATGTGGAAAATGGTCCGTTTTCAAATGTTTTATTTTTGAACGTCAGTTCACATTTGTAGGTGGATCATCAGTGTTAGAGCTAAAATTAGCATGTTTAAAGTGATTTTCATGCTTCCATGGGGCCCAAAACACAAGATTAATGGAATGGTTAAAAGTGCATGAAAATGGCCAATTTACTCACTCTGAGTTCTCAAAAAGGGTTTCTTCACCCCGGGAAGTGAAATAAATACCATTTGGAGGCATTTAATGTTCGAGCAAAAACGGCTGATTTTCGACAAAAGAGAAAAACACCCCCCCATTACGTCATGCTTCAGAAATGTGGAAAATGGTCCGTTTTCAAATGTTTTATTTTTGAACGTCAGTTCACATTTGTAGGTGGATCATCAGTGTTAGAGCTAAAATTAGCATGTTTAAAGTGATTTTCATGCTTCCAGGGGCCAAAAACACAAGATTTATGGAATGGTTAAAAGTGCATGAAAATGGCCAATTTACTCACTCTGAGTTCTCAAAAAGGGTTTCTTCACCCCGGGAAGTTAATTAAATACCATTTGGAGGCATTTAATGATCGAGCAAAAACGGCTGATTTTCGACAAAAGAGATAACACCCCCCCATTACGTCATGCTTCAGAAATGTGGAAAATGGTCCGTTTTCAAATGTTTTATTTTTGAACGTCAGTTCACATTTGTAGGTGGATCATCAGTGTTAGAGCTAAAATTAGCATGTTTAAAGTGATTTTCATGCTTCCAGGGGCCCAAAACACAAGATTTATGGAATGGTTAAAAGTGCATGAAAATGGCCAATTTACTCACTCTGAGTTCTCAAAAAGGGTTTCTTCACCCCGGGAAGTTAATTAAATACCATTTGGAGGCATTTAATGTTCGAGCAAAAACGGCTGATTTTCGACAAAAGAGATAACACCCCCCCATTACGTCATGCTTCAGAAATGTGGAAAATGGTCTGTTTTCAAATGTTTTATTTTTGAACGTCAGTTCACATTTGTAGGTGGATCATCAGTGTTAGAGCTAAAATTAGCATGTTTAAAGTGATTTTCATGCTTCCAGGGGCTCGGGAAGTGAAATAAATACCATTTGGAGGCATTTAATGTTCGAGCAAAAACGGCTGATTTTCGACAAAAGAGATAACACCCCCCCATTACGTCATGCTTCAGAAATGTGGAAAATGGTCCGTTTTCAAATGTTTTATTTTTGAACGTCAGTTCACATTTGTAGGTGGATCATCAGTGTTAGAGCTAAAATTAGCATGTTTAAAGTGATTTTCATGCTTCCAGGGGCTCGGGAAGTGAAATAAATACCATTTGGAGGCATTTAATGTTCGAGCAAAAACGGCTGATTTTCGACAAAAGAGATAACACCCCCCCATTACGTCATGCTTCAGAAATGTGGAAAATGGTCCGTTTTCAAATGTTTTATTTTTGAACGTCAGTTCACATTTGTAGGTGGATCATCAGTGTTAGAGCTAAAATTAGCATGTTTAAAGTGATTTTCATGCTTCCAGGGGCCCAAAACACAAGATTTATGGAATGGTTAAAAGTGCATGAAAATGGCCAATTTACTCACTCTGAGTTCTCAAAAAGGGTTTCTTCACCCCCGGAAGTTAATTAAATACCATTTGGAGGCATTTAATGTTCGAGCAAAAACGGCTGATTTTCGACAAAAGAGATAACACCCCCCCATTACGTCATGCTTCAGAAATGTGGAAAATGGTCCGTTTTCAAATGTTTTATTTTTGAACGTCAGTTCACATTTGTAGGTGGATCATCAGTGTTACAGCTAAAATTAGCATGTTTAAAGTGATTTTCATGCTTCCAGGGGCTCGGGAAGTTAATTAAATACCATTTGGAGGCATTTAATGTTCGAGCAAAAACGGCTGATTTTCGACAAAAGAGATAACACCCCCTCATTACGTCATGCTTCAGAAATGTGGAAAATGGTCCGTTTTCAAATGTTTTATTTTTGAACGTCAGTTCACATTTGTAGGTGGATCATCAGTGTTAGAGCTAAAATTAGCATGTTTAAAGTGATTTTCATGCTTCCAGGGGCCCAAAACACAAGATTTATGGAATGGTTAAAAGTGCATGAAAATGGCCAATTTACTCACTCTGAGTTCTCAAAAAGGGTTTCTTCACCCCGGAAAGTTAATGAAATACCATTTGGAGGCATTTAATGTTCGAGCAAAAACGGCTGATTTTCGACAAAAGAGATAACAACCCCCCATTACGTCATGCTTCAGAAATGTGGAAAATGGTCCGTTTTCAAATGTTTTATTTTTGTACGTCAGTTCACATTTGTAGGTGGATCATCAGTGTTAGAGCTAAAATTAGCATGTTTAAAGTGATTTTCATGCTTCCAGGGGCTCGGGAAGTTAATTAAATACCATTTGGAGGCATTTAATGTTCGAGCAAAAACGGCTGATTTTCGACAAAAGAGATAACACCCCCCCATTACGTCATGCTTCAGAAATGTGGAAAATGGTCCGTTTTCAAATGTTTTATTTTTGAACGTCAGTTCACATTTGTAGGTGGATCATCAGTGTTAGAGCTAAAATTAGCATGTTTAAAGTGATTTTCATGCTTCCAGGGGCTCGGGAAGTTAATTAAATACCATTTGGAGGCATTTAATGTTCGAGCAAAAACGGCTGATTTTCGACAAAAGAGATAACACCCCCCCATTACGTCATGCTTCAGAAATGTGGAAAATGGTCCGTTTTCAAATGTTTTATTTTTGAACGTCAGTTCACATTTGTAGGTGGATCATCAGTGTTAGAGCTAAAATTAGCATGTTTAAAGTGATTTTCATGCTTCCAGGGGCCCAAAACACAAGATTTATGGAATGGTTAAAAGTGCATGAAAATGGCCAATTTACTCACTCTGAGTTCTCAAAAAGGGTTTCTTCACCCCGGGAAGTTAATTAAATACCATTTGGAGGCATTTAATGTTCGAGCAAAAACGGCTGATTTTCGACAAAAGAGATAACAACCCCCCATTACGTCATGCTTCAGAAATGTGGAAAATGGTCCGTTTTCAAATGTTTTATTTTTGAACGTCAGTTCACATTTGTAGGTGGATCATCAGTGTTAGAGCTAAAATTAGCATGTTTAAAGTGATTTTCATGCTTCCAGGGGCTCGGGAAGTTAATTAAATACCATTTGGAGGCATTTAATGTTCGAGCAAAAACGGCTGATTTTCGACAAAAGAGATAACACCCCCCCATTACGTCATGCTTCAGAAATGTGGAAAATGGTCCGTTTTCAAATGTTTTATTTTTGAACGTCAGTTCACATTTGTAGGTGGATCATCAGTGTTAGAGCTAAAATTAGCATGTTTAAAGTGATTTTCATGCTTCCAGGGGCCCAAAACACAAGATTAATGGAATGGTTAAAAGTGCATGAAAATGGCCAATTTACTCACTCTGAGTTCTCAAAAAGGGTTTCTTCACCCCGGGAAGTGAAATAAATACCATTTGGAGGCATTTAATGTTCGCGCAAAAACGGCTGATTTTCGGCAAAAGAGATAACACCCCCCCATTACGTCATGCTTCAGAAATGTGGAAAATGGTCCGTTTTCAAATGTTTTATTTTTGAACGTCAGTTCACATTTGTAGGTGGATCATCAGTGTTAGAGCTAAAATTAGCATGTTTAAAGTGATTTTCATGCTTCCAGGGGCTCGGGAAGTTAATTAAATACCATTTGGAGGCATTTAATGTTCGAGCAAAAACGGCTGATTTTCGACAAAAGAGATAACACCCCCCCATTACGTCATGCTTCAGAAATGTGGAAAATGGTCCGTTTTCAAATGTTTTATTTTTGAACGTCAGTTCACATTTGTAGGTGGATCATCAGTGTTAGAGCTAAAATTAGCATGTTTAAAGTGATTTTCATGCTTCCAGGGGCCCAAAACACAAGATTTATGGAATGGTTAAAAGTGCATGAAAATGGCCAATTTACTCACTCTGAGTTCTCAAAAAGGGTTTCTTCACCCCGGGAAGTTAATTAAATACCATTTGGAGGCATTTAATGTTCGAGCAAAAACGGCTGATTTTCGACAAAAGAGATAACAACCCCCCATTACGTCATGCTTCAGAAATGTGGAAAATGGTCCGTTTTCAAATGTTTTATTTTTGAACGTCAGTTCACATTTGTAGGTGGATCATCAGTGTTAGAGCTAAAATTAGCATGTTTAAAGTGATTTTCATGCTTCCAGGGGCTCGGGAAGTTAATTAAATACCATTTGGAGGCATTTAATGTTCGAGCAAAAACGGCTGATTTTCGACAAAAGAGATAACACCCCCCCATTACGTCATGCTTCAGAAATGTGGAAAATGGTCCGTTTTCAAATGTTTTATTTTTGAACGTCAGTTCACATTTGTAGGTGGATCATCAGTGTTAGAGCTAAAATTAGCATGTTTAAAGTGATTTTCATGCTTCCAGGGGCTCGGGAAGTTAATTAAATACCATTTGGAGGCATTTAATGTTCGAGCAAAAACGGCTGATTTTCGACAAAAGAGATAACACCCCCCCATTACGTCATGCTTCAGAAATGTGGAAAATGGTCCGTTTTCAAATGTTTTATTTTTGAACGTCAGTTCACATTTGTAGGTGGATCATCAGTGTTAGAGCTAAAATTAGCATGTTTAAAGTGATTTTCATGCTTCCAGGGGCCCAAAACACAAGATTTATGGAATGGTTAAAAGTGCATGAAAATGGCCAATTTACTCACTCTGAGTTCTCAAAAAGGGTTTCTTCACCCCGGGAAGTTAATTAAATACCATTTGGAGGCATTTAATGTTCGAGCAAAAACGGCTGATTTTCGACAAAAGAGATAACACCCCCCCATTACGTCATGCTTCAGAAATGTGGAAAATGGTCCGTTTTCAAATGTTTTATTTTTGAACGTCAGTTCACATTTGTAGGTGGATCATCAGTGTTAGAGCTAAAATTAGCATGTTTAAAGTGATTTTCATGCTTCCAGGGGCCCAAAACACAAGATTAATGGAATGGTTAAAAGTGCATGAAAATGGCCAATTTACTCACTCTGAGTTCTCAAAAAGGGTTTCTTCACCCCGGGAAGTGAAATAAATACCATTTGGAGGCATTTAATGTTCGAGCGAAAACGGCTGATTTTCGACAAAAGAGATAACACCCCCCCATTACGTCATGCTTCAGAAATGTGGAAAATGGTCCGTTTTCAAATGTTTTATTTTTGAACGTCAGTTCACATTTGTAGGTGGATCATCAGTGTTAGAGCTAAAATTAGCATGTTTAAAGTGATTTTCATGCTTCCAGGGGCTCGGGAAGTTAATTAAATACCATTTGGAGGCATTTAATGTTCGAGCAAAAACGGCTGATTTTCGACAAAAGAGATAACACCCCCCCATTACGTCATGCTTCAGAAATGTGGAAAATGGTCCGTTTTCAAATGTTTTATTTTTGAACGTCAGTTCACATTTGTAGGTGGATCATCAGTGTTAGAGCTAAAATTAGCATGTTTAAAGTGATTTTCATGCTTCCAGGGGCCCAAAACACAAGATTAATGGAATGGTTAAAAGTGCATGAAAATGGCCAATTTACTCACTCTGAGTTCTCAAAAAGGGTTTCTTCACCCCGGGAAGTGAAATAAATACCATTTGGAGGCATTTAATGTTCGAGCAAAAACGGCTGATTTTCGACAAAAGAGATAACACCCCCCCATTACGTCATGCTTCAGAAATGTGGAAAATGGTCCGTTTTCAAATGTTTTATTTTTGAACGTCAGTTCACATTTGTAGGTGGATCATCAGTGTTAGAGCTAAAATTAGCATGTTTAAAGTGATTTTCATGCTTCCAGGGGCTCGGGAAGTTAATTAAATACCATTTGGAGGCATTTAATGTTCGAGCAAAAACGGCTGATTTTCGACAAAAGAGATAACACCCCCCCATTACGTCATGCTTCAGAAATGTGGAAAATGGTCCGTTTTCAAATGTTTTATTTTTGAACGTCAGTTCACATTTGTAGGTGGATCATCAGTGTTAGAGCTAAAATTAGCATGTTTAAAGTGATTTTCATGCTTCCAGGGGCCCAAAACACAAGATTAATGGAATGGTTAAAAGTGCATGAAAATGGCCAATTTACTCACTCTGAGTTCTCAAAAAGGGTTTCTTCACCCCGGGAAGTGAAATAAATACCATTTGGAGGCATTTAATGTTCGAGCAAAAACGGCTGATTTTCGACAAAAGAGATAACACCCCCCCATTACGTCATGCTTCAGAAATGTGGAAAATGGTCCGTTTTCAAATGTTTTATTTTTGAACGTCAGTTCACATTTGTAGGTGGATCATCAGTGTTAGAGCTAAAATTAGCATGTTTAAAGTGATTTTCATGCTTCCAGGGGCCCAAAACACAAGATTAATGGAATGGTTAAAAGTGCATGAAAATGGCCAATTTACTCACTCTGAGTTCTCAAAAAGGGTTTCTTCACCCCGGGAAGTGAAATAAATACCATTTGGAGGCATTTAATGTTCGAGCAAAAACGGCTGATTTTCGACAAAAGAGATAACACCCCCCCATTACGTCATGCTTCAGAAATGTGGAAAATGGTCCGTTTTCAAATGTTTTATTTTTGAACGTCAGTTCACATTTGTAGGTGGATCATCAGTGTTAGAGCTAAAATTAGCATGTTTAAAGTGATTTTCATGCTTCCAGGGGCTCGGGAAGTTAATTAAATACCATTTGGAGGCATTTAATGTTCGAGCAAAAACGGCTGATTTTCGACAAAAGAGATAACACCCCCCCATTACGTCATGCTTCAGAAATGTGGAAAATGGTCCGTTTTCAAATGTTTTATTTTTGAACGTCAGTTCACATTTGTAGGTGGATCATCAGTGTTAGAGCTAAAATTAGCATGTTTAAAGTGATTTTCATGCTTCCAGGGGCCCAAAACACAAGATTTATGGAATGGTTAAAAGTGCATGAAAATGGCCAATTTACTCACTCTGAGTTCTCAAAAAGGGTTTCTTCACCCCGGGAAGTTAATTAAATACCATTTGGAGGCATTTTATGTTCGAGCAAAAACGGCTGATTTTCGACAAAAGAGATAACAACCCCCCATTACGTCATGCTTCAGAAATGTGGAAAATGGTCCGTTTTCAAATGTTTTATTTTTGAACGTCAGTTCACATTTGTAGGTGGATCATCAGTGTTAGAGCTAAAATTAGCATGTTTAAAGTGATTTTCATGCTTCCAGGGGCTCGGGAAGTTAATTAAATACCATTTGGAGGCATTTAATGTTCGAGCAAAAACGGCTGATTTTCGACAAAAGAGATAACACCCCCCCATTACGTCATGCTTCAGAAATGTGGAAAATGGTCCGTTTTCAAATGTTTTATTTTTGAACGTCAGTTCACATTTGTAGGTGGATCATCAGTGTTAGAGCTAAAATTAGCATGTTTAAAGTGATTTTCATGCTTCCAGGGGCCCAAAACACAAGATTTATGGAATGGTTAAAAGTGCATGAAAATGGCCAATTTACTCACTCTGAGTTCTCAAAAAGGGTTTCTTCACCCCGGGAAGTTAATTAAATACCATTTGGAGGCATTTAATGTTCGAGCAAAAACGGCTGATTTTCGACAAAAGAGATAACAACCCCCCATTAAGTCATGCTTCAGAAATGTGGAAAATGGTCCGTTTTCAAATGTTTTATTTTTGAACGTCAGTTCACATTTGTAGGTGGATCATCAGTGTTAGAGCTAAAATTAGCATGTTTAAAGTGATTTTCATGCTTCCAGGGGCTCGGGAAGTTAATTAAATACCATTTGGAGGCATTTAATGTTCGAGCAAAAACGGCTGATTTTCGACAAAAGAGATAACACCCCCCCATTACGTCATGCTTCAGAAATGTGGAAAATGGTCCGTTTTCAAATGTTTTATTTTTGAACGTCAGTTCACATTTGTAGGTGGATCATCAGTGTTAGAGCTAAAATTAGCATGTTTAAAGTGATTTTCATGCTTCCAGGGGCCCAAAACACAAGATTAATGGAATGGTTAAAAGTGCATGAAAATGGCCAATTTACTCACTCTGAGTTCTCAAAAAGGGTTTCTTCACCCCGGGAAGTGAAATAAATACCATTTGGAGGCATTTAATGTTCGAGCAAAAACGGCTGATTTTCGACAAAAGAGATAACACCCCCCCCATTACGTCATGCTTCAGAAATGTGGAAAATGGTCCGTTTTCAAATGTTTTATTTTTGAACGTCAGTTCACATTTGTAGGTGGATCATCAGTGTTAGAGCTAAAATTAGCATGTTTAAAGTGATTTTCATGCTTCCAGGGGCTCGGGAAGTTAATTAAATACCATTTGGAGGCATTTAATGTTCGAGCAAAAACGGCTGATTTTCGACAAAAGAGATAACACCCCCCCATTACGTCATGCTTCAGAAATGTGGAAAATGGTCCGTTTTCAAATGTTTTATTTTTGAACGTCAGTTCACATTTGTAGGTGGATCATCAGTGTTAGAGCTAAAATTAGCATGTTTAAAGTGATTTTCATGCTTCCAGGGGCCCAAAACACAAGATTTATGGAATGGTTAAAAGTGCATGAAAATGGCCAATTTACTCACTCTGAGTTCTCAAAAAGGGTTTCTTCACCCCGGGAAGTTAATTAAATACCATTTGGAGGCATTTAATGTTCGAGCAAAAACGGCTGATTTTCGACAAAAGAGATAACAACCCCCCATTACGTCATGCTTCAGAAATGTGGAAAATGGTCCGTTTTCAAATGTTTTATTTTTGAACGTCAGTTCACATTTGTAGGTGGATCATCAGTGTTAGAGCTAAAATTAGCATGTTTAAAGTGATTTTCATGCTTCCAGGGGCTCGGGAAGTTAATTAAATACCATTTGGAGGCATTTAATGTTCGAGCAAAAACGGCTGATTTTCGACAAAAGAGATAACACCCCCCCATTACGTCATGCTTCAGAAATGTGGAAAATGGTCCGTTTTCAAATGTTTTATTTTTGAACGTCAGTTCACATTTGTAGGTGGATCATCAGTGTTAGAGCTAAAATTAGCATGTTTAAAGTGATTTTCATGCTTCCAGGGGCCCAAAACACAAGATTAATGGAATGGTTAAAAGTGCATGAAAATGGCCAATTTACTCACTCTGAGTTCTCAAAAAGGGTTTCTTCACCCCGGGAAGTGAAATAAATACCATTTGGAGGCATTTAATGTTCGAGCAAAAACGGCTGATTTTCGACAAAAGAGATAACACCCCCCCATTACGTCATGCTTCAGAAATGTGGAAAATGGTCCGTTTTCAAATGTTTTATTTTTGAACGTCAGTTCACATTTGTAGGTGGATCATCAGTGTTAGAGCTAAAATTAGCATGTTTAAAGTGATTTTCATGCTTCCAGGGGCTCGGGAAGTTAATTAAATACCATTTGGAGGCATTTAATGTTCGAGCAAAAACGGCTGATTTTCGACAAAAGAGATAACACCCCCCCATTACGTCATGCTTCAGAAATGTGGAAAATGGTCCGTTTTCAAATGTTTTATTTTTGAACGTCAGTTCACATTTGTAGGTGGATCATCAGTGTTAGAGCTAAAATTAGCATGTTTAAAGTGATTTTCATGCTTCCAGGGGCCCAAAACACAAGATTTATGGAATGGTTAAAAGTGCATGAAAATGGCCAATTTACTCACTCTGAGTTCTCAAAAAGGGTTTCTTCACCCCGGGAAGTTAATTAAATACCATTTGGAGGCATTTAATGTTCGAGCAAAAACGGCTGATTTTCGACAAAAGAGATAACAACCCCCCATTACGTCATGCTTCAGAAATGTGGAAAATGGTCCGTTTTCAAATGTTTTATTTTTGAACGTCAGTTCACATTTGTAGGTGGATCATCAGTGTTAGAGCTAAAATTAGCATGTTTAAAGTGATTTTCATGCTTCCAGGGGCTCGGGAAGTTAATTAAATACCATTTGGAGGCATTTAATGTTCGAGCAAAAACGGCTGATTTTCGACAAAAGAGATAACACCCCCCCATTACGTCATGCTTCAGAAATGTGGAAAATGGTCCGTTTTCAAATGTTTTATTTTTGAACGTCAGTTCACATTTGTAGGTGGATCATCAGTGTTAGAGCTAAAATTAGCATGTTTAAAGTGATTTTCATGCTTCCAGGGGCTCGGGAAGTGAAATAAATACCATTTGGAGGCATTTAATGTTCGAGCAAAAACGGCTGATTTTCGACAAAAGAGATAACACCCCCCCATTACGTCATGCTTCAGAAATGTGGAAAATGGTCCGTTTTCAAATGTTTTATTTTTGAACGTCAGTTCACATTTGTAGGTGGATCATCAGTGTTAGAGCTAAAATTAGCATGTTTAAAGTGATTGTCATGCTTCCAGGGGCCCAAAACACAAGATTTATGGAATGGTTAAAAGTGCATGAAAATGGCCAATTTACTCACTCTGAGTTCTCAAAAAGGGTTTCTTCACCCCGGGAAGTGAAATAAATACCATTTGGAGGCATTTAATGTTCGAGCAAAAACGGCTGATTTTCGACAAAAGAGATAACACCCCCCCATTACGTCATGCTTCAGAAATGTGGAAAATTGTCCGTTTTCAAATGTTTTATTTTTGAACGTCAGTTCACATTTGTAGGTGGATCATCAGTGTTAGAGCTAAAATTAGCATGTTTAAAGTGATTTTCATGCTTCCAGGGGCTCGGGAAGTGAAATAAATACCATTTGGAGGCATTTAATGTTCGAGCAAAAACGGCTGATTTTCGACAAAAGAGATAACACCCCCCCATTACGTCATGCTTCAGAAATGTGGAAAATGGTCCGTTTTCAAATGTTTTATTTTTGAACGTCAGTTCACATTTGTAGGTGGATCATCAGTGTTAGAGCTAAAATTAGCATGTTTAAAGTGATTTTCATGCTTCCAGGGGCTCGGGAAGTTAATTAAATACCATTTGGAGGCATTTAATGTTCGAGCAAAAACGGCTGATTTTCGACAAAAGAGATAACACCCCCCCATTACGTCATGCTTCAGAAATGTGGAAAATGGTCCGTTTTCAAATGTTTTATTTTTGAACGTCAGTTCACATTTGTAGGTGGATCATCAGTGTTAGAGCTAAAATTAGCATGTTTAAAGTGATTTTCATGCTTCCAGGGGCCCAAAACACAAGATTTATGGAATGGTTAAAAGTGCATGAAAATGGCCAATTTACTCACTCTGAGTTCTCAAAAAGGGTTTCTTCACCCCGGGAAGTTAATTAAATACCATTTGGAGGCATTTAATGTTCGAGCAAAAACGGCTGATTTTCGACAAAAGAGATAACAACCCCCCATTACGTCATGCTTCAGAAATGTGGAAAATGGTCCGTTTTCAAATGTTTTATTTTTGAACGTCAGTTCACATTTGTAGGTGGATCATCAGTGTTAGAGCTAAAATTAGCATGTTTAAAGTGATTTTCATGCTTCCAGGGGCTCGGGAAGTTAATTAAATACCATTTGGAGGCATTTAATGTTCGAGCAAAAACGGCTGATTTTCGACAAAAGAGATAACACCCCCCCATTACGTCATGCTTCAGAAATGTGGAAAATGGTCCGTTTTCAAATGTTTTATTTTTGAACGTCAGTTCACATTTGTAGGTGGATCATCAGTGTTAGAGCTAAAATTAGCATGTTTAAAGTGATTTTCATGCTTCCAGGGGCCCAAAACACAAGATTAATGGAATGGTTAAAAGTGCATGAAAATGGCCAATTTACTCACTCTGAGTTCTCAAAAAGGGTTTCTTCACCCCGGGAAGTGAAATAAATACCATTTGGAGGCATTTAATGTTCGAGCAAAAACGGCTGATTTTCGACAAAAGAGATAACACCCCCCCATTACGTCATGCTTCAGAAATGTGGAAAATGGTCCGTTTTCAAATGTTTTATTTTTGAACGTCAGTTCACATTTGTAGGTGGATCATCAGTGTTAGAGCTAAAATTAGCATGTTTAAAGTGATTTTCATGCTTCCAGGGGCTCGGGAAGTTAATTAAATACCATTTGGAGGCATTTAATGTTCGAGCAAAAACGGCTGATTTTCGACAAAAGAGATAACACCCCCCCATTACGTCATGCTTCAGAAATGTGGAAAATGGTCCGTTTTCAAATGTTTTATTTTTGAACGTCAGTTCACATTTGTAGGTGGATCATCAGTGTTAGAGCTAAAATTAGCATGTTTAAAGTGATTTTCATGCTTCCAGGGGCCCAAAACACAAGATTTATGGAATGGTTAAAAGTGCATGAAAATGGCCAATTTACTCACTCTGAGTTCTCAAAAAGGGTTTCTTCACCCCGGGAAGTTAATTAAATACCATTTGGAGGCATTTAATGTTCGAGCAAAAACGGCTGATTTTCGACAAAAGAGATAACAACCCCCCATTACGTCATGCTTCAGAAATGTGGAAAATGGTCCGTTTTCAAATGTTTTATTTTTGAACGTCAGTTCACATTTGTAGGTGGATCATCAGTGTTAGAGCTAAAATTAGCATGTTTAAAGTGATTTTCATGCTTCCAGGGGCTCGGGAAGTTAATTAAATACCATTTGGAGGCATTTAATGTTCGAGCAAAAACGGCTGATTTTCGACAAAAGAGATAACACCCCCCCATTACGTCATGCTTCAGAAATGTGGAAAATGGTCCGTTTTCAAATGTTTTATTTTTGAACGTCAGTTCACATTTGTAGGTGGATCATCAGTGTTAGAGCTAAAATTAGCATGTTTAAAGTGATTTTCATGCTTTCAGGGGCTCGGGAAGTGAAATAAATACCATTTGGAGGCATTTAATGTTCGAGCAAAAACGGCTGATTTTCGACAAAAGAGATAACACCCCCCCATTACGTCATGCTTCAGAAATGTGGAAAATGGTCCGTTTTCAAATGTTTTATTTTTGAACGTCAGTTCACATTTGTAGGTGGATCATCAGTGTTAGAGCTAAAATTAGCATGTTTAAAGTGATTGTCATGCTTCCAGGGGCCCAAAACACAAGATTTATGGAATGGTTAAAAGTGCATGAAAATGGCCAATTTACTCACTCTGAGTTCTCAAAAAGGGTTTCTTCACCCCGGGAAGTGAAATAAATACCATTTGGAGGCATTTAATGTTCGAGCAAAAACGGCTGATTTTCGACAAAAGAGATAACACCCCCCCATTACGTCATGCTTCAGAAATGTGGAAAATTGTCCGTTTTCAAATGTTTTATTTTTGAACGTCAGTTCACATTTGTAGGTGGATCATCAGTGTTAGAGCTAAAATTAGCATGTTTAAAGTGATTTTCATGCTTCCAGGGGCTCGGGAAGTGAAATAAATACCATTTGGAGGCATTTAATGTTCGAGCAAAAACGGCTGATTTTCGACAAAAGAGATAACACCCCCCCATTACGTCATGCTTCAGAAATGTGGAAAATGGTCCGTTTTCAAATGTTTTATTTTTGAACGTCAGTTCACATTTGTAGGTGGATCATCAGTGTTAGAGCTAAAATTAGCATGTTTAAAGTGATTTTCATGCTTCCAGGGGCTCGGGAAGTTAATTAAATACCATTTGGAGGCATTTAATGTTCGAGCAAAAACGGCTGATTTTCGACAAAAGAGATAACACCCCCCCATTACGTCATGGTTCAGAAATGTGGAAAATTGTCCGTTTTCAAATGTTTTATTTTTGAACGTCAGTTCACATTTGTAGGTGGATCATCAGTGTTAGAGCTAAAATTAGCATGTTTAAAGTGATTTTCATGCTTCCAGGGGCTCGGGAAGTGAAATAAATACCATTTGGAGGCATTTAATGTTCGAGCAAAAACGGCTGATTTTCGACAAAAGAGATAACACCCCCCCATTACGTCATGCTTCAGAAATGTGGAAAATTGTCCGTTTTCAAATGTTTTATTTTTGAACGTCAGTTCACATTTGTAGGTGGATCATCAGTGTTAGAGCTAAAATTAGCATGTTTAAAGTGATTTTCATGCTTCCAGGGGCTCGGGAAGTGAAATAAATACCATTTGGAGGCATTTAATGTTCGAGCAAAAACGGCTGATTTTCGACAAAAGAGATAACACCCCCCCATTACGTCATGCTTCAGAAATGTGGAAAATGGTCCGTTTTCAAATGTTTTATTTTTGAACGTCAGTTCACATTTGTAGGTGGATCATCAGTGTTAGAGCTAAAATTAGCATGTTTAAAGTGATTTTCATGCTTCCAGGGGCTCGGGAAGTTAATTAAATACCATTTGGAGGCATTTAATGTTCGAGCAAAAACGGCTGATTTTCGACAAAAGAGATAACACCCCCCCATTACGTCATGCTTCAGAAATGTGGAAAATTGTCCGTTTTCAAATGTTTTATTTTTGAACGTCAGTTCACATTTGTAGGTGGATCATCAGTGTTAGAGCTAAAATTAGCATGTTTAAAGTGATTTTCATGCTTCCAGGGGCTCGGGAAGTGAAATAAATACCATTTGGAGGCATTTAATGTTCGAGCAAAAACGGCTGATTTTCGACAAAAGAGATAACACCCCCCCATTACGTCATGCTTCAGAAATGTGGAAAATTGTCCGTTTTCAAATGTTTTATTTTTGAACGTCAGTTCACATTTGTAGGTGGATCATCAGTGTTAGAGCTAAAATTAGCATGTTTAAAGTGATTTTCATGCTTCCAGGGGCTCGGGAAGTGAAATAAATACCATTTGGAGGCATTTAATGTTCGAGCAAAAACGGCTGATTTTCGACAAAAGAGATAACACCCCCCCATTACGTCATGCTTCAGAAATGTGGAAAATTGTCCGTTTTCAAATGTTTTATTTTTGAACGTCAGTTCACATTTGTAGGTGGATCATCAGTGTTAGAGCTAAAATTAGCATGTTTAAAGTGATTTTCATGCTTCCAGGGGCTCGGGAAGTGAAATAAATACCATTTGGAGGCATTTAATGTTCGAGCAAAAACGGCTGATTTTCGACAAAAGAGATAACACCCCCCCATTACGTCATGCTTCAGAAATGTGGAAAATTGTCCGTTTTCAAATGTTTTATTTTTGAACGTCAGTTCACATTTGTAGGTGGATCATCAGTGTTAGAGCTAAAATTAGCATGTTTAAAGTGATTTTCATGCTTCCAGGGGCTCGGGAAGTTAATTAAATACCATTTGGAGGCATTTAATGTTCGAGCAAAAACGGCTGATTTTCGACAAAAGAGATAACACCCCCCCATTACGTCATGCTTCAGAAATGTGGAAAATGGTCCGTTTTCAAATGTTTTATTTTTGAACGTCAGTTCACATTTGTAGGTGGATCATCAGTGTTAGAGCTAAAATTAGCATGTTTAAAGTGATTTTCATGCTTCCAGGGGCCCAAAACACAAGATTAATGGAATGGTTAAAAGTGCATGAAAATGGCAAATTTACTCACTCTGAGTTCTCAAAAAGGGTTTCTTCACCCCGGGAAGTGAAATAAATACCATTTGGAGGCATTTAATGTTCGAGCAAAAACGGCTGATTTTCGACAAAAGAGAAAAACACCCCCCCATTACGTCATGCTTCAGAAATGTGGAAAATGGTCCGTTTTCAAATGTTTTATTTTTGAACGTCAGTTCACATTTGTAGGTGGATCATCAGTGTTAGAGCTAAAATTAGCATGTTTAAAGTGATTTTCATGCTTCCAGGGGCCCAAAACACAAGATTTATGGAATGGTTAAAAGTGCATGAAAATGGCCAATTTACTCACTCTGAGTTCTCAAAAAGGGTTTCTTCACCCCGGGAAGTTAATTAAATACCATTTGGAGGCATTTAATGATCGAGCAAAAACGGCTGATTTTCGACAAAAGAGATAACACCCCCCCATTACGTCATGCTTCAGAAATGTGGAAAATGGTCCGTTTTCAAATGTTTTATTTTTGAACGTCAGTTCACATTTGTAGGTGGATCATCAGTGTTAGAGCTAAAATTAGCATGTTTAAAGTGATTTTCATGCTTCCAGGGGCTCGGGAAGTGAAATAAATACCATTTGGAGGCATTTAATGTTCGAGCAAAAACAGCTGATTTTCGACAAAAGAGATAACACCCCCCCATTACGTCATGCTTCAGAAATGTGGAAAATGGTCTGTTTTCAAATGTTTTATTTTTGAACGTCAGTTCACATTTGTAGGTGGATCATCAGTGTTAGAGCTAAAATTAGCATGTTTAAAGTGATTTTCATGCTTCCAGGGGCCCAAAACACAAGATTTATGGAATGGTTAAAAGTGCATGAAAATGGCCAATTTACTCACTCTGAGTTCTCAAAAAGGGTTTCTTCACCCCGGGAAGTTAATTAAATACCATTTGGAGGCATTTAATGTTCGAGCAAAAACGGCTGATTTTCGACAAAAGAGATAACACCCCCCCATTACGTCATGCTTCAGAAATGTGGAAAATGGTCTGTTTTCAAATGTTTTATTTTTGAACGTCAGTTCACATTTGTAGGTGGATCATCAGTGTTAGAGCTAAAATTAGCATGTTTAAAGTGATTTTCATGCTTCCAGGGGCTCGGGAAGTGAAATAAATACCATTTGGAGGCATTTAATGTTCGAGCAAAAACGGCTGATTTTCGACAAAAGAGATAACACCCCCCCATTACGTCATGCTTCAGAAATGTGGAAAATGGTCCGTTTTCAAATGTTTTATTTTTGAACGTCAGTTCACATTTGTAGGTGGATCATCAGTGTTAGAGCTAAAATTAGCATGTTTAAAGTGATTTTCATGCTTCCAGGGGCCCAAAACACAAGATTAATGGAATGGTTAAAAGTGCATGAAAATGGCAAATTTACTCACTCTGAGTTCTCAAAAAGGGTTTCTTCACCCCGGGAAGTGAAATAAATACCATTTGGAGGCATTTAATGTTCGAGCAAAAACGGCTGATTTTCGACAAAAGAGAAAAACACCCCCCCATTACGTCATGCTTCAGAAATGTGGAAAATGGTCCGTTTTCAAATGTTTTATTTTTGAACGTCAGTTCACATTTGTAGGTGGATCATCAGTGTTAGAGCTAAAATTAGCATGTTTAAAGTGATTTTCATGCTTCCAGGGGCCCAAAACACAAGATTTATGGAATGGTTAAAAGTGCATGAAAATGGCCAATTTACTCACTCTGAGTTCTCAAAAAGGGTTTCTTCACCCCGGGAAGTTAATTAAATACCATTTGGAGGCATTTAATGATCGAGCAAAAACGGCTGATTTTCGACAAAAGAGATAACACCCCCCCATTACGTCATGCTTCAGAAATGTGGAAAATGGTCCGTTTTCAAATGTTTTATTTTTGAACGTCAGTTCACATTTGTAGGTGGATCATCAGTGTTAGAGCTAAAATTAGCATGTTTAAAGTGATTTTCATGCTTCCAGGGGCTCGGGAAGTGAAATAAATACCATTTGGAGGCATTTAATGTTCGAGCAAAAACAGCTGATTTTCGACAAAAGAGATAACACCCCCCCATTACGTCATGCTTCAGAAATGTGGAAAATGGTCCGTTTTCAAATGTTTTATTTTTGAACGTCAGTTCACATTTGTAGGTGGATCATCAGTGTTAGAGCTAAAATTAGCATGTTTAAAGTGATTTTCATGCTTCCAGGGGCCCAAAACACAAGATTTATGGAATGGTTAAAAGTGCATGAAAATGGCCAATTTACTCACTCTGAGTTCTCAAAAAGGGTTTCTTCACCCCGGGAAGTTAATTAAATACCATTTGGAGGCATTTAATGTTCGAGCAAAAACGGCTGATTTTCGACAAAAGAGATAACACCCCCCCATTACGTCATGCTTCAGAAATGTGGAAAATGGTCTGTTTTCAAATGTTTTATTTTTGAACGTCAGTTCACATTTGTAGGTGGATCATCAGTGTTAGAGCTAAAATTAGCATGTTTAAAGTGATTTTCATGCTTCCAGGGGCTCGGGAAGTGAAATAAATACCATTTGGAGGCATTTAATGTTCGAGCAAAAACGGCTGATTTTCGACAAAAGAGATAACACCCCCCCATTACGTCATGCTTCAGAAATGTGGAAAATGGTCCGTTTTCAAATGTTTTATTTTTGAACGTCAGTTCACATTTGTAGGTGGATCATCAGTGTTAGAGCTAAAATTAGCATGTTTAAAGTGATTTTCATGCTTCCAGGGGCTCGGGAAGTGAAATAAATACCATTTGGAGGCATTTAATGTTCGAGCAAAAACGGCTGATTTTCGACAAAAGAGATAACACCCCCCCATTACGTCATGCTTCAGAAATGTGGAAAATGGTCCGTTTTCAAATGTTTTATTTTTGAACGTCAGTTCACATTTGTAGGTGGATCATCAGTGTTAGAGCTAAAATTAGCATGTTTAAAGTGATTTTCATGCTTCCAGGGGCCCAAAACACAAGATTTATGGAATGGTTAAAAGTGCATGAAAATGGCCAATTTACTCACTCTGAGTTCTCAAAAAGGGTTTCTTCACCCCCGGAAGTTAATTAAATACCATTTGGAGGCATTTAATGTTCGAGCAAAAACGGCTGATTTTCGACAAAAGAGATAACACCCCCCCATTACGTCATGCTTCAGAAATGTGGAAAATGGTCCGTTTTCAAATGTTTTATTTTTGAACGTCAGTTCACATTTGTAGGTGGATCATCAGTGTTAGAGCTAAAATTAGCATGTTTAAAGTGATTTTCATGCTTCCAGGGGCTCGGGAAGTTAATTAAATACCATTTGGAGGCATTTAATGTTCGAGCAAAAACGGCTGATTTTCGACAAAAGAGATAACACCCCCCCATTGCGTCATGCTTCAGAAATGTGGAAAATGGTCCGTTTTCAAATGTTTTATTTTTGAACGTCAGTTCACATTTGTAGGTGGATCATCAGTGTTAGAGCTAAAATTAGCATGTTTAAAGTGATTTTCATGCTTCCAGGGGCCCAAAACACAAGATTTATGGAATGGTTAAAAGTGCATGAAAATGGCTAATGTACTCACTCTGAGTTCTCAAAAAGGGTTTCTTCACCCCGGGAAGTTAATTAAATACCATTTGGAGGCATTTAATGTTCGAGCAAAAACGGCTGATTTTCGACAAAAGAGATAACAACCCCCCATTACGTCATGCTTCAGAAATGTGGAAAATGGTCCGTTTTCAAATGTTTTATTTTTGAACGTCAGTTCACATTTGTAGGTGGATCATCAGTGTTAGAGCTAAAATTAGCATGTTTAAAGTGATTTTCATGCTTCCAGGGGCTCGGGAAGTTAATTAAATACCATTTGGAGGCATTTAATGTTCGAGCAAAAACGGCTGATTTTCGACAAAAGAGATAACACCCCCCCATTACGTCATGCTTCAGAAATGTGGAAAATGGTCCGTTTTCAAATGTTTTATTTTTGAACGTCAGTTCACATTTGTAGGTGGATCATCAGTGTTAGAGCTAAAATTAGCATGTTTAAAGTGATTTTCATGCTTCCAGGGGCTCGGGAAGTGAAATAAATACCATTTGGAGGCATTTAATGTTCGAGCAAAAACGGCTGATTTTCGACAAAAGAGATAACACCCCCCCATTACGTCATGCTTCAGAAATGTGGAAAATGGTCCGTTTTCAAATGTTTTATTTTTGAACGTCAGTTCACATTTGTAGGTGGATCATCAGTGTTAGAGCTAAAATTAGCATGTTTAAAGTGATTGTCATGCTTCCAGGGGCCCAAAACACAAGATTTATGGAATGGTTAAAAGTGCATGAAAATGGCCAATTTACTCACTCTGAGTTCTCAAAAAGGGTTTCTTCACCCCGGGAAGTGAAATAAATACCATTTGGAGGCATTTAATGTTCGAGCAAAAACGGCTGATTTTCGACAAAAGAGATAACACCCCCCCATTACGTCATGCTTCAGAAATGTGGAAAATTGTCCGTTTTCAAATGTTTTATTTTTGAACGTCAGTTCACATTTGTAGGTGGATCATCAGTGTTAGAGCTAAAATTAGCATGTTTAAAGTGATTTTCATGCTTCCAGGGGCTCGGGAAGTGAAATAAATACCATTTGGAGGCATTTAATGTTCGAGCAAAAACGGCTGATTTTCGACAAAAGAGATAACACCCCCCCATTACGTCATGCTTCAGAAATGTGGAAAATGGTCCGTTTTCAAATGTTTTATTTTTGAACGTCAGTTCACATTTGTAGGTGGATCATCAGTGTTAGAGCTAAAATTAGCATGTTTAAAGTGATTTTCATGCTTCCAGGGGCTCGGGAAGTTAATTAAATACCATTTGGAGGCATTTAATGTTCGAGCAAAAACGGCTGATTTTCGACAAAAGAGATAACACCCCCCCATTACGTCATGCTTCAGAAATGTGGAAAATGGTCCGTTTTCAAATGTTTTATTTTTGAACGTCAGTTCACATTTGTAGGTGGATCATCAGTGTTAGAGCTAAAATTAGCATGTTTAAAGTGATTTTCATGCTTCCAGGGGCTCGGGAAGTTAATTAAATACCATTTGGAGGCATTTAATGTTCGAGCAAAAACGGCTGATTTTCGACAAAAGAGATAACACCCCCCCATTACGTCATGCTTCAGAAATGTGGAAAATGGTCCGTTTTCAAATGTTTTATTTTTGAACGTCAGTTCACATTTGTAGGTGGATCATCAGTGTTAGAGCTAAAATTAGCATGTTTAAAGTGATTTTCATGCTTCCAGGGGCCCAAAACACAAGATTAATGGAATGGTTAAAAGTGCATGAAAATGGCCAATTTACTCACTCTGAGTTCTCAAAAAGGGTTTCTTCACCCCGGGAAGTGAAATAAATACCATTTGGAGGCATTTAATGTTCGAGCAAAAACGGCTGATTTTCGACAAAAGAGATAACACCCCCCCATTACGTCATGCTTCAGAAATGTGGAAAATGGTCCGTTTTCAAATGTTTTATTTTTGAACGTCAGTTCACATTTGTAGGTGGATCATCAGTGTTAGAGCTAAAATTAGCATGTTTAAAGTGATTTTCATGCTTCCAGGGGCTCGGGAAGTTAATTAAATACCATTTGGAGGCATTTAATGTTCGAGCAAAAACGGCTGATTTTCGACAAAAGAGATAACACCCCCCCATTACGTCATGCTTCAGAAATGTGGAAAATGGTCCGTTTTCAAATGTTTTATTTTTGAACGTCAGTTCACATTTGTAGGTGGATCATCAGTGTTAGAGCTAAAATTAGCATGTTTAAAGTGATTTTCATGCTTCCAGGGGCCCAAAACACAAGATTTATGGAATGGTTAAAAGTGCATGAAAATGGCCAATTTACTCACTCTGAGTTCTCAAAAAGGGTTTCTTCACCCCGGGAAGTTAATTAAATACCATTTGGAGGCATTTAATGTTCGAGCAAAAACGGCTGATTTTCGACAAAAGAGATAACAACCCCCCATTACGTCATGCTTCAGAAATGTGGAAAATGGTCCGTTTTCAAATGTTTTATTTTTGAACGTCAGTTCACATTTGTAGGTGGATCATCAGTGTTAGAGCTAAAATTAGCATGTTTAAAGTGATTTTCATGCTTCCAGGGGCTCGGGAAGTTAATTAAATACCATTTGGAGGCATTTAATGTTCGAGCAAAAACGGCTGATTTTCGACAAAAGAGATAACACCCCCCCATTACGTCATGCTTCAGAAATGTGGAAAATGGTCCGTTTTCAAATGTTTTATTTTTGAACGTCAGTTCACATTTGTAGGTGGATCATCAGTGTTAGAGCTAAAATTAGCATGTTTAAAGTGATTTTCATGCTTTCAGGGGCTCGGGAAGTGAAATAAATACCATTTGGAGGCATTTAATGTTCGAGCAAAAACGGCTGATTTTCGACAAAAGAGATAACACCCCCCCATTACGTCATGCTTCAGAAATGTGGAAAATGGTCCGTTTTCAAATGTTTTATTTTTGAACGTCAGTTCACATTTGTAGGTGGATCATCAGTGTTAGAGCTAAAATTAGCATGTTTAAAGTGATTGTCATGCTTCCAGGGGCCCAAAACACAAGATTTATGGAATGGTTAAAAGTGCATGAAAATGGCCAATTTACTCACTCTGAGTTCTCAAAAAGGGTTTCTTCACCCCGGGAAGTGAAATAAATACCATTTGGAGGCATTTAATGTTCGAGCAAAAACGGCTGATTTTCGACAAAAGAGATAACACCCCCCCATTACGTCATGCTTCAGAAATGTGGAAAATTGTCCGTTTTCAAATGTTTTATTTTTGAACGTCAGTTCACATTTGTAGGTGGATCATCAGTGTTAGAGCTAAAATTAGCATGTTTAAAGTGATTTTCATGCTTCCAGGGGCTCGGGAAGTGAAATAAATACCATTTGGAGGCATTTAATGTTCGAGCAAAAACGGCTGATTTTCGACAAAAGAGATAACACCCCCCCATTACGTCATGCTTCAGAAATGTGGAAAATGGTCCGTTTTCAAATGTTTTATTTTTGAACGTCAGTTCACATTTGTAGGTGGATCATCAGTGTTAGAGCTAAAATTAGCATGTTTAAAGTGATTTTCATGCTTCCAGGGGCTCGGGAAGTTAATTAAATACCATTTGGAGGCATTTAATGTTCGAGCAAAAACGGCTGATTTTCGACAAAAGAGATAACACCCCCCCATTACGTCATGCTTCAGAAATGTGGAAAATTGTCCGTTTTCAAATGTTTTATTTTTGAACGTCAGTTCACATTTGTAGGTGGATCATCAGTGTTAGAGCTAAAATTAGCATGTTTAAAGTGATTTTCATGCTTCCAGGGGCTCGGGAAGTGAAATAAATACCATTTGGAGGCATTTAATGTTCGAGCAAAAACGGCTGATTTTCGACAAAAGAGATAACACCCCCCCATTACGTCATGCTTCAGAAATGTGGAAAATTGTCCGTTTTCAAATGTTTTATTTTTGAACGTCAGTTCACATTTGTAGGTGGATCATCAGTGTTAGAGCTAAAATTAGCATGTTTAAAGTGATTTTCATGCTTCCAGGGGCTCGGGAAGTGAAATAAATACCATTTGGAGGCATTTAATGTTCGAGCAAAAACGGCTGATTTTCGACAAAAGAGATAACACCCCCCCATTACGTCATGCTTCAGAAATGTGGAAAATGGTCCGTTTTCAAATGTTTTATTTTTGAACGTCAGTTCACATTTGTAGGTGGATCATCAGTGTTAGAGCTAAAATTAGCATGTTTAAAGTGATTTTCATGCTTCCAGGGGCTCGGGAAGTTAATTAAATACCATTTGGAGGCATTTAATGTTCGAGCAAAAACGGCTGATTTTCGACAAAAGAGATAACACCCCCCCATTACGTCATGCTTCAGAAATGTGGAAAATTGTCCGTTTTCAAATGTTTTATTTTTGAACGTCAGTTCACATTTGTAGGTGGATCATCAGTGTTAGAGCTAAAATTAGCATGTTTAAAGTGATTTTCATGCTTCCAGGGGCTCGGGAAGTGAAATAAATACCATTTGGAGGCATTTAATGTTCGAGCAAAAACGGCTGATTTTCGACAAAAGAGATAACACCCCCCCATTACGTCATGCTTCAGAAATGTGGAAAATTGTCCGTTTTCAAATGTTTTATTTTTGAACGTCAGTTCACATTTGTAGGTGGATCATCAGTGTTAGAGCTAAAATTAGCATGTTTAAAGTGATTTTCATGCTTCCAGGGGCTCGGGAAGTGAAATAAATACCATTTGGAGGCATTTAATGTTCGAGCAAAAACGGCTGATTTTCGACAAAAGAGATAACACCCCCCCATTACGTCATGCTTCAGAAATGTGGAAAATTGTCCGTTTTCAAATGTTTTATTTTTGAACGTCAGTTCACATTTGTAGGTGGATCATCAGTGTTAGAGCTAAAATTAGCATGTTTAAAGTGATTTTCATGCTTCCAGGGGCTCGGGAAGTGAAATAAATACCATTTGGAGGCATTTAATGTTCGAGCAAAAACGGCTGATTTTCGACAAAAGAGATAACACCCCCCCATTACGTCATGCTTCAGAAATGTGGAAAATTGTCCGTTTTCAAATGTTTTATTTTTGAACGTCAGTTCACATTTGTAGGTGGATCATCAGTGTTAGAGCTAAAATTAGCATGTTTAAAGTGATTTTCATGCTTCCAGGGGCTCGGGAAGTTAATTAAATACCATTTGGAGGCATTTAATGTTCGAGCAAAAACGGCTGATTTTCGACAAAAGAGATAACACCCCCCCATTACGTCATGCTTCAGAAATGTGGAAAATGGTCCGTTTTCAAATGTTTTATTTTTGAACGTCAGTTCACATTTGTAGGTGGATCATCAGTGTTAGAGCTAAAATTAGCATGTTTAAAGTGATTTTCATGCTTCCAGGGGCCCAAAACACAAGATTAATGGAATGGTTAAAAGTGCATGAAAATGGCAAATTTACTCACTCTGAGTTCTCAAAAAGGGTTTCTTCACCCCGGGAAGTGAAATAAATACCATTTGGAGGCATTTAATGTTCGAGCAAAAACGGCTGATTTTCGACAAAAGAGAAAAACACCCCCCCATTACGTCATGCTTCAGAAATGTGGAAAATGGTCCGTTTTCAAATGTTTTATTTTTGAACGTCAGTTCACATTTGTAGGTGGATCATCAGTGTTAGAGCTAAAATTAGCATGTTTAAAGTGATTTTCATGCTTCCAGGGGCCCAAAACACAAGATTTATGGAATGGTTAAAAGTGCATGAAAATGGCCAATTTACTCACTCTGAGTTCTCAAAAAGGGTTTCTTCACCCCGGGAAGTTAATTAAATACCATTTGGAGGCATTTAATGATCGAGCAAAAACGGCTGATTTTCGACAAAAGAGATAACACCCCCCCATTACGTCATGCTTCAGAAATGTGGAAAATGGTCCGTTTTCAAATGTTTTATTTTTGAACGTCAGTTCACATTTGTAGGTGGATCATCAGTGTTAGAGCTAAAATTAGCATGTTTAAAGTGATTTTCATGCTTCCAGGGGCTCGGGAAGTGAAATAAATACCATTTGGAGGCATTTAATGTTCGAGCAAAAACAGCTGATTTTCGACAAAAGAGATAACACCCCCCCATTACGTCATGCTTCAGAAATGTGGAAAATGGTCCGTTTTCAAATGTTTTATTTTTGAACGTCAGTTCACATTTGTAGGTGGATCATCAGTGTTAGAGCTAAAATTAGCATGTTTAAAGTGATTTTCATGCTTCCAGGGGCCCAAAACACAAGATTTATGGAATGGTTAAAAGTGCATGAAAATGGCCAATTTACTCACTCTGAGTTCTCAAAAAGGGTTTCTTCACCCCGGGAAGTTAATTAAATACCATTTGGAGGCATTTAATGTTCGAGCAAAAACGGCTGATTTTCGACAAAAGAGATAACACCCCCCCATTACGTCATGCTTCAGAAATGTGGAAAATGGTCTGTTTTCAAATGTTTTATTTTTGAACGTCAGTTCACATTTGTAGGTGGATCATCAGTGTTAGAGCTAAAATTAGCATGTTTAAAGTGATTTTCATGCTTCCAGGGGCTCGGGAAGTGAAATAAATACCATTTGGAGGCATTTAATGTTCGAGCAAAAACGGCTGATTTTCGACAAAAGAGATAACACCCCCCCATTACGTCATGCTTCAGAAATGTGGAAAATGGTCCGTTTTCAAATGTTTTATTTTTGAACGTCAGTTCACATTTGTAGGTGGATCATCAGTGTTAGAGCTAAAATTAGCATGTTTAAAGTGATTTTCATGCTTCCAGGGGCTCGGGAAGTGAAATAAATACCATTTGGAGGCATTTAATGTTCGAGCAAAAACGGCTGATTTTCGACAAAAGAGATAACACCCCCCCATTACGTCATGCTTCAGAAATGTGGAAAATGGTCCGTTTTCAAATGTTTTATTTTTGAACGTCAGTTCACATTTGTAGGTGGATCATCAGTGTTAGAGCTAAAATTAGCATGTTTAAAGTGATTTTCATGCTTCCAGGGGCCCAAAACACAAGATTTATGGAATGGTTAAAAGTGCATGAAAATGGCCAATTTACTCACTCTGAGTTCTCAAAAAGGGTTTCTTCACCCCCGGAAGTTAATTAAATACCATTTGGAGGCATTTAATGTTCGAGCAAAAACGGCTGATTTTCGACAAAAGAGATAACACCCCCCCATTACGTCATGCTTCAGAAATGTGGAAAATGGTCCGTTTTCAAATGTTTTATTTTTGAACGTCAGTTCACATTTGTAGGTGGATCATCAGTGTTAGAGCTAAAATTAGCATGTTTAAAGTGATTTTCATGCTTCCAGGGGCTCGGGAAGTTAATTAAATACCATTTGGAGGCATTTAATGTTCGAGCAAAAACGGCTGATTTTCGACAAAAGAGATAACACCCCCCCATTGCGTCATGCTTCAGAAATGTGGAAAATGGTCCGTTTTCAAATGTTTTATTTTTGAACGTCAGTTCACATTTGTAGGTGGATCATCAGTGTTAGAGCTAAAATTAGCATGTTTAAAGTGATTTTCATGCTTCCAGGGGCCCAAAACACAAGATTTATGGAATGGTTAAAAGTGCATGAAAATGGCTAATGTACTCACTCTGAGTTCTCAAAAAGGGTTTCTTCACCCCGGGAAGTTAATTAAATACCATTTGGAGGCATTTAATGTTCGAGCAAAAACGGCTGATTTTCGACAAAAGAGATAACAACCCCCCATTACGTCATGCTTCAGAAATGTGGAAAATGGTCCGTTTTCAAATGTTTTATTTTTGAACGTCAGTTCACATTTGTAGGTGGATCATCAGTGTTAGAGCTAAAATTAGCATGTTTAAAGTGATTTTCATGCTTCCAGGGGCTCGGGAAGTTAATTAAATACCATTTGGAGGCATTTAATGTTCGAGCAAAAACGGCTGATTTTCGACAAAAGAGATAACACCCCCCCATTACGTCATGCTTCAGAAATGTGGAAAATGGTCCGTTTTCAAATGTTTTATTTTTGAACGTCAGTTCACATTTGTAGGTGGATCATCAGTGTTAGAGCTAAAATTAGCATGTTTAAAGTGATTTTCATGCTTCCAGGGGCTCGGGAAGTGAAATAAATACCATTTGGAGGCATTTAATGTTCGAGCAAAAACGGCTGATTTTCGACAAAAGAGATAACACCCCCCCATTACGTCATGCTTCAGAAATGTGGAAAATGGTCCGTTTTCAAATGTTTTATTTTTGAACGTCAGTTCACATTTGTAGGTGGATCATCAGTGTTAGAGCTAAAATTAGCATGTTTAAAGTGATTGTCATGCTTCCAGGGGCCCAAAACACAAGATTTATGGAATGGTTAAAAGTGCATGAAAATGGCCAATTTACTCACTCTGAGTTCTCAAAAAGGGTTTCTTCACCCCGGGAAGTGAAATAAATACCATTTGGAGGCATTTAATGTTCGAGCAAAAACGGCTGATTTTCGACAAAAGAGATAACACCCCCCCCATTACGTCATGCTTCAGAAATGTGGAAAATGGTCCGTTTTCAAATGTTTTATTTTTGAACGTCAGTTCACATTTGTAGGTGGATCATCAGTGTTAGAGCTAAAATTAGCATGTTTAAAGTGATTTTCATGCTTCCAGGGGCTCGGGAAGTGAAATAAATACCATTTGGAGGCATTTAATGTTCGAGCAAAAACGGCTGATTTTCGACAAAAGAGATAACACCCCCCCATTACGTCATGCTTCAGAAATGTGGAAAATGGTCCGTTTTCAAATGTTTTATTTTTGAACGTCAGTTCACATTTGTAGGTGGATCATCAGTGTTAGAGCTAAAATTAGCATGTTTAAAGTGATTTTCATGCTTCCAGGGGCTCGGGAAGTTAATTAAATACCATTTGGAGGCATTTAATGTTCGAGCAAAAACGGCTGATTTTCGACAAAAGAGATAACACCCCCCCATTACGTCATGCTTCAGAAATGTGGAAAATGGTCCGTTTTCAAATGTTTTATTTTTGAACGTCAGTTCACATTTGTAGGTGGATCATCAGTGTTAGAGCTAAAATTAGCATGTTTAAAGTGATTTTCATGCTTCCAGGGGCCCAAAACACAAGATTTATGGAATGGTTAAAAGTGCATGAAAATGGCCAATTTACTCACTCTGAGTTCTCAAAAAGGGTTTCTTCACCCCGGGAAGTTAATTAAATACCATTTGGAGGCATTTAATGTTCGAGCAAAAACGGCTGATTTTCGACAAAAGAGATAACACCCCCCCATTACGTCATGCTTCAGAAATGTGGAAAATGGTCCGTTTTCAAATGTTTTATTTTTGAACGTCAGTTCACATTTGTAGGTGGATCATCAGTGTTAGAGCTAAAATTAGCATGTTTAAAGTGATTTTCATGCTTCCAGGGGCTCGGGAAGTGAAATAAATACCATTTGGAGGCATTTAATGTTCGAGCAAAAACGGCTGATTTTCGACAAAAGAGATAACACCCCCCCATTACGTCATGCTTCAGAAATGTGGAAAATGGTCCGTTTTCAAATGTTTTATTTTTGAACGTCAGTTCACATTTGTAGGTGGATCATCAGTGTTAGAGCTAAAATTAGCATGTTTAAAGTGATTTTCATGCTTCCAGGGGCCCAAAACACAAGATTTATGGAATGGTTAAAAGTGCATGAAAATGGCCAATTTACTCACTCTGAGTTCGCAAAAAGGGTTTCTTCACCCCGGGAAGTTAATTAAATACCATTTGGAGGCATTTAATGTTCGAGCAAAAACGGCTGATTTTCGACAAAAGAGATAACACCCCCCCATTACGTCATGCTTCAGAAATGTGGAAAATGGTCCGTTTTCAAATGTTTTATTTTTGAACGTCAGTTCACATTTGTAGGTGGATCATCAGTGTTAGAGCTAAAATTAGCATGTTTAAAGTGATTTTCATGCTTCCAGGGGCTCGGGAAGTGAAATAAATACCATTTGGAGGCATTTAATGTTCGAGCAAAAACGGCTGATTTTCGACAAAAGAGATAACACCCCCCCATTACGTCATGCTTCAGAAATGTGGAAAATGGTCCGTTTTCAAATGTTTTATTTTTGAACGTCAGTTCACATTTGTAGGTGGATCATCAGTGTTAGAGCTAAAATTAGCATGTTTAAAGTGATTTTCATGCTTCCAGGGGTTCGGGAAGTGAAATAAATACCATTTGGAGGCATTTAATGTTCGAGCAAAAACGGCTGATTTTCGACAAAAGAGATAACACCCCCCCATTACGTCATGCTTCAGAAATGTGGAAAATGGTCCGTTTTCAAATGTTTTATTTTTGAACGTCAGTTCACATTTGTAGGTGGATCATCAGTGTTAGAGCTAAAATTAGCATGTTTAAAGTGATTTTCATGCTTCCAGGGGCCCAAAACACAAGATTTATGGAATGGTTAAAAGTGCATGAAAATGGCCAATTTACTCACTCTGAGTTCTCAAAAAGGGTTTCTTCACCCCGGGAAGTTAATTAAATACCATTTGGAGGCATTTAATGTTCGAGCAAAAACGGCTGATTTTCGACAAAAGAGATAACACCCCCCCATTACGTCATGCTTCAGAAATGTGGAAAATGGTCCGTTTTCAAATGTTTTATTTTTGAACGTCAGTTCACATTTGTAGGTGGATCATCAGTGTTAGAGCTAAAATTAGCATGTTTAACGTGATTTTCATGCTTCCAGGGGCTCGGGAAGTTAATTAAATACCATTTGGAGGCGTTTAATGTTCGAGCAAAAACGGCTGATTTTCGACAAAAGAGATAACACCCCCCCATTACGTCATGCTTCAGAAATGTGGAAAATGGTCCGTTTTCAAATGTTTTATTTTTGAACGTCAGTTCACATTTGTAGGTGGATCATCAGTGTTAGAGCTAAAATTAGCATGTTTAAAGTGATTTTCATGCTTCCAGGGGCCCAAAACACAAGATTTATGGAATGGTTAAAAGTGCATGAAAATGGCCAATTTACTCACTCTGAGTTCTCAAAAAGGGTTTCTTCACCCCGGGAAGTTAATTAAATACCATTTGGAGGCATTTAATGTTCGAGCAAAAACGGCTGATTTTCGACAAAAGAGATAACAACCCCCCATTACGTCATGCTTCAGAAATGTGGAAAATGGTCCGTTTTCAAATGTTTTATTTTTGAACGTCAGTTCACATTTGTAGGTGGATCATCAGTGTTAGAGCTAAAATTAGCATGTTTAAAGTGATTTTCATGCTTCCAGGGGCTCGGGAAGTTAATTAAATACCATTTGGAGGCATTTAATGTTCGAGCAAAAACGGCTGATTTTCGACAAAAGAGATAACACCCCCCCATTACGTCATGCTTCAGAAATGTGGAAAATGGTCCGTTTTCAAATGTTTTATTTTTGAACGTCAGTTCACATTTGTAGGTGGATCATCAGTGTTAGAGCTAAAATTAGCATGTTTAAAGTGGTTTTCATGCTTCCAGGGGCTCGGGAAGTGAAATAAATACCATTTGGAGGCATTTAATGTTCGAGCAAAAACGGCTGATTTTCGACAAAAGAGATAACACCCCCCCATTACGTCATGCTTCAGAAATGTGGAAAATGGTCCGTTTTCAAATGTTTTATTTTTGAACGTCAGTTCACATTTGTAGGTGGATCATCAGTGTTAGAGCTAAAATTAGCATGTTTAAAGTGATTTTCATGCTTCCAGGGGCTCGGGAAGTGAAATAAATACCATTTGGAGGCATTTAATGTTCGAGAAAAACGGCTGATTTTCGACAAAAGAGATAACACCCCCCCATTACGTCATGCTTCAGAAATGTGGAAAATGGTCCGTTTTCAAATGTTTTATTTTTGAACGTCAGTTCACATTTGTAGGTGGATCATCAGTGTTAGAGCTAAAATTAGCATGTTTAAAGTGATTTTCATGCTTCCAGGGGCTCGGGAAGTTAATTAAATACCATTTGGAGGCATTTAATGTTCGAGCAAAAACGGCTGATTTTCGACAAAAGAGATAACACCCCCCCATTACGTCATGCTTCAGAAATGTGGAAAATGGTCCGTTTTCAAATGTTTTATTTTTGAACGTCAGTTCACATTTGTAGGTGGATCATCAGTGTTAGAGCTAAAATTAGCATGTTTAAAGTGATTTTCATGCTTCCAGGGGCCCAAAACACAAGATTAATGGAATGGTTAAAAGTGCATGAAAATGGCCAATTTACTCACTCTGAGTTCTCAAAAAGGGTTTCTTCACCCCGGGAAGTGAAATAAATACCATTTGAAGGCATTTAATGTTCGACCAAAAAAGGCTGATTTTCGACAAAAGAGAAAAACACCCCCCCATTACGTCATGCTTCAGAAATGTGGAAAATGGTCCGTTTTCAAATGTTTTATTTTTGAACGTCAGTTCACATTTGTAGGTGGATCATCAGTGTTAGAGCTAAAATTAGCATGTTTAAAGTGATTTTCATGCTTCCAGGGGCTCGGGAAGTGAAATAAATACCATTTGGAGGCATTTAATGTTCGAGCAAAAACGGCTGATTTTCGACAAAAGAGATAACACCCCCCCATTACGTCATGCTTCAGAAATGTGGAAAATGGTCCGTTTTCAAATGTTTTATTTTTGAACGTCAGTTCACATTTGTAGGTGGATCATCAGTGTTAGAGCTAAAATTAGCATGTTTAAAGTGATTGTCATGCTTCCAGGGGCCCAAAACACAAGATTTATGGAATGGTTAAAAGTGCATGAAAATGGCCAATTTACTCACTCTGAGTTCTCAAAAAGGGTTTCTTCACCCCGGGAAGTGAAATAAATACCATTTGGAGGCATTTAATGTTCGAGCAAAAACGGCTGATTTTCGACAAAAGAGATAACACCCCCCCATTACGTCATGCTTCAGAAATGTGGAAAATGGTCCGTTTTCAAATGTTTTATTTTTGAACGTCAGTTCACATTTGTAGGTGGATCATCAGTGTTAGAGCTAAAATTAGCATGTTTAAAGTGATTTTCATGCTTCCAGGGGCTCGGGAAGTGAAATAAATACCATTTGGAGGCATTTAATGTTCGAGCAAAAACGGCTGATTTTCGACAAAAGAGATAACACCCCCCCATTACGTCATGCTTCAGAAATATGGAAAATGGTCCATTTTCAAATGTTTTATTTTTGAACGTCAGTTCACATTTGTAGGTGGATCATCATTGTTAGAGCTAAAATTAGCATGTTTAAAGTGATTTTCATGCTTCCAGGGGCTCGGGAAGTTAATTAAATACCATTTGGAGGCATTTAATGTTCGAGCAAAAACGGCTGATTTTCGACAAAAGAGATAACACCCCCCCATTACGTCATGCTTCAGAAATGTGGAAAATGGTCCGTTTTCAAATGTTTTATTTTTGAACGTCAGTTCACATTTGTAGGTGGATCATCAGTGTTAGAGCTAAAATTAGCATGTTTAAAGTGATTTTCATGCTTCCAGGGGCCCAAAACACAAGATTAATGGAATGGTTAAAAGTGCATGAAAATGGCCAATTTACTCACTCTGAGTTCTCAAAAAGGGTTTCTTCACCCCGGGAAGTGAAATAAATACCATTTGAAGGCATTTAATGTTCGACCAAAAAAGGCTGATTTTCGACAAAAGAGAAAAACACCCCCCCATTACGTCATGCTTCAGAAATGTGGAAAATGGTCCGTTTTCAAATGTTTTATTTTTGAACGTCAGTTCACATTTGTAGGTGGATCATCAGTGTTAGAGCTAAAATTAGCATGTTTAAAGTGATTTTCATGCTTCCAGGGGCTCGGGAAGTGAAATAAATACCATTTGGAGGCATTTAATGTTCGAGCAAAAACGGCTGATTTTCGACAAAAGAGATAACACCCCCCCATTACGTCATGCTTCAGAAATGTGGAAAATGGTCCGTTTTCAAATGTTTTATTTTTGAACGTCAGTTCACATTTGTAGGTGGATCATCAGTGTTAGAGCTAAAATTAGCATGTTTAAAGTGATTGTCATGCTTCCAGGGGCCCAAAACACAAGATTTATGGAATGGTTAAAAGTGCATGAAAATGGCCAATTTACTCACTCTGAGTTCTCAAAAAGGGTTTCTTCACCCCGGGAAGTGAAATAAATACCATTTGGAGGCATTTAATGTTCGAGCAAAAACGGCTGATTTTCGACAAAAGAGATAACACCCCCCCCATTACGTCATGCTTCAGAAATGTGGAAAATGGTCCGTTTTCAAATGTTTTATTTTTGAACGTCAGTTCACATTTGTAGGTGGATCATCAGTGTTAGAGCTAAAATTAGCATGTTTAAAGTGATTTTCATGCTTCCAGGGGCTCGGGAAGTGAAATAAATACCATTTGGAGGCATTTAATGTTCGAGCAAAAACGGCTGATTTTCGACAAAAGAGATAACACCCCCCCATTACGTCATGCTTCAGAAATATGGAAAATGGTCCGTTTTCAAATGTTTTATTTTTGAACGTCAGTTCACATTTGTAGGTGGATCATCAGTGTTAGAGCTAAAATTAGCATGTTTAAAGTGATTTTCATGCTTCCAGGGGCTCGGGAAGTTAATTAAATACCATTTGGAGGCATTTAATGTTCGAGCAAAAACGGCTGATTTTCGACAAAAGAGATAACACCCCCCCATTACGTCATGCTTCAGAAATGTGGAAAATGGTCCGTTTTCAAATGTTTTATTTTTGAACGTCAGTTCACATTTGTAGGTGGATCATCAGTGTTAGAGCTAAAATTAGCATGTTTAAAGTGATTTTCATGCTTCCAGGGGCCCAAAACACAAGATTAATGGAATGGTTAAAAGTGCATGAAAATGGCCAATTTACTCACTCTGAGTTCTCAAAAAGGGTTTCTTCACCCCGGGAAGTGAAATAAATACCATTTGGAGGCATTTAATGTTCGAGCAAAAATGGCTGATTTTCGACAAAAGAGAAAAACACCCCCCCATTACGTCATGCTTCAGAAATGTGGAAAATGGTCCGTTTTCAAATGTTTTATTTTTGAACGTCAGTTCACATTTGTAGGTGGATCATCAGTGTTAGAGCTAAAATTAGCATGTTTAAAGTGATTTTCATGCTTCCAGGGGCCCAAAACACAAGATTTATGGAATGGTTAAAAGTGCATGAAAATGGCCAATTTACTCACTCTGAGTTCTCAAAAAGGGTTTCTTCACCCCGGGAAGTTAATTAAATACCATTTGGAGGCATTTAATGTTTGAGCAAAAACGGCTGATTTTCGACAAAAGAGATAACACCCCCCCCATTACGTCATGCTTCAGAAATGTGGAAAATGGTCCGTTTTCAAATGTTTTATTTTTGAACGTCAGTTCACATTTGTAGGTGGATCATCAGTGTTAGAGCTAAAATTAGCATGTTTAAAGTGATTTTCATGCTTCCAGGGGCTCGGGAAGTGAAATAAATACCATTTGGAGGCATTTAATGTTCGAGCAAAAACGGCTGATTTTCGACAAAAGAGATAACACCCCCCCCATTACGTCATGCTTCAGAAATGTGGAAAATGGTCCGTTTTCAAATGTTTTATTTTTGAACGTCAGTTCACATTTGTAGGTGGATCATCAGTGTTAGAGCTAAAATTAGCATGTTTAAAGTGATTTTCATGCTTCCAGGGGCCCAAAACACAAGATTTATGGAATGGTTAAAAGTGCATGAAAATGGCCAATTTACTCACTCTGAGTTCTCAAAAAGGGTTTCTTCACCCCGGGAAGTTAATTAAATACCATTTGGAGGCATTTAATGTTCGAGCAAAAACGGCTGATTTTCGACAAAAGAGATAACACCCCCCCATTACGTCATGCTTCAGAAATGTGGAAAATGGTCCGTTTTCAAATGTTTTATTTTTGAACGTCAGTTCACATTTGTAGGTGGATCATCAGTGTTAGAGCTAAAATTAGCATGTTTAAAGTGATTTTCATGCTTCCAGGGGCTCGGGAAGTGAAATAAATACCATTTGGAGGCATTTAATGTTCGCGCAAAAACGGCTGATTTTCGACAAAAGAGATAACACCCCCCCATTACGTCATGCTTCAGAAATGTGGAAAATGGTCCGTTTTCAAATGTTTTATTTTTGAACGTCAGTTCACATTTGTAGGTGGATCATCAGTGTTAGAGCTAAAATTAGCATGTTTAAAGTGATTTTCATGCTTCCAGGGGCCCAAAACACAAGATTTATGGAATGGTTAAAAGTGCATGAAAATGGCCAATTTACTCACTCTGAGTTCTCAAAAAGGGTTTCTTCACCCCGGGAAGTTAATTAAATACCATTTGGAGGCATTTAATGTTCGAGCAAAAACGGCTGATTTTCGACAAAAGAGATAACACCCCCCCATTACGTCATGCTTCAGAAATGTGGAAAATGGTCCGTTTTCAAATGTTTTATTTTTGAACGTCAGTTCAGATTTGTAGGTGGATCATCAGTGTTAGTGCTAAAATTAGCATGTTTAAAGTGATTTTCATGCTTCCAGGGGCTCGGGAAGTTAATTAAATACCATTTGGAGGCATTTAATGTTCGAGCAAAAACAGCTGATTTTCGACAAAAGAGATAACACCCCCCCATTACGTCATGCTTCAGAAATGTGGAAAATGGTCCGTTTTCAAATGTTTTATTTTTGAACGTCAGTTCACATTTGTAGGTGGATCATCAGTGTTAGAGCTAAAATTAGCATGTTTAAAGTGATTTTCATGCTTCCAGGGGCTCGGGAAGTGAAATAAATACCATTTGGAGGCATTTAATGTTCGAGCAAAAACGGCTGATTTTCGACAAAAGAGATAACACCCCCCCATTACGTCATGCTTCAGAAATGTGGAAAATGGTCCGTTTTCAAATGTTTTATTTTTGAACGTCAGTTCACATTTGTAGGTGGATCATCAGTGTTAGAGCTAAAATTAGCATGTTTAAAGTGATTTTCATGCTTCCAGGGGCCCAAAACACAAGATTAATGGAATGGTTAAAAGTGCATGAAAATGGCCAATTTACTCACTCTGAGTTCTCAAAAAGGGTTTCTTCACCCCGGGAAGTGAAATAAATACCATTTGGAGGCATTTAATGTTCGAGCAAAAACGGCTGATTTTCGACAAAAGAGAAAAACACCCCCCCATTACGTCATGCTTCAGAAATGTGGAAAATGGTCCGTTTTCAAATGTTTTATTTTTGAACGTCAGTTCACATTTGTAGGTGGATCATCAGTGTTAGAGCTAAAATTAGCATGTTTAAAGTGATTTTCATGCTTCCAGGGGCTCGGGAAGTTAATTAAATACCATTTGGAGGCATTTAATGTTCGAGCAAAAACGGCTGATTTTCGACAAAAGAGATAACACCCCCCCATTACGTCATGCTTCAGAAATGTGGAAAATGGTCCGTTTTCAAATGTTTTATTTTTGAACGTCAGTTCACATTTGTAGGTGGATCATCAGTGTTAGAGCTAAAATTAGCATGTTTAAAGTGATTTTCATGCTTCCAGGGGCTCGGGAAGTGAAATAAATACCATTTGGAGGGATTTAATGTTCGAGCAAAAACGGCTGATTTTCGACAAAAGAGATAACACCCCCCCATTACGTCATGCTTCAGAAATGTGGAAAATGGTCCGTTTTCAAATGTTTTATTTTTGAACGTCAGTTCACATTTGTAGGTGGATCATCAGTGTTAGAGCTAAAATTAGCATGTTTAAAGTGATTGTCATGCTTCCAGGGGCCCAAAACACAAGATTTATGGAATGGTTAAAAGTGCATGAAAATGGCCAATTTACTCACTCTGAGTTCTCAAAAAGGGTTTCTTCACCCCGGGAAGTGAAATAAATACCATTTGGAGGCATTTAATGTTCGAGCAAAAACGGCTGATTTTCGACAAAAGAGATAACACCCCCCCCATTACGTCATGCTTCAGAAATGTGGAAAATGGTCCGTTTTCAAATGTTTTATTTTTGAACGTCAGTTCACATTTGTAGGTGGATCATCAGTGTTAGAGCTAAAATTAGCATGTTTAAAGTGATTTTCATGCTTCCAGGGGCTCGGGAAGTGAAATAAATACCATTTGGAGGAATTTAATGTTCGAGAAAAACGGCTGATTTTCGACAAAAGAGATAACACCCCCCCATTACGTCATGCTTCAGAAATGTGGAAAATGGTCCGTTTTCAAATGTTTTATTTTTGAACGTCAGTTCACATTTGTAGGTGGATCATCAGTGTTAGAGCTAAAATTAGCATGTTTAAAGTGATTTTCATGCTTCCAGGGGCTCGGGAAGTTAATTAAATACCATTTGGAGGCATTTAATGTTCGAGCAAAAACGGCTGATTTTCGACAAAAGAGATAACACCCCCCCATTACGTCATGCTTCAGAAATGTGGAAAATGGTCCGTTTTCAAATGTTTTATTTTTGAACGTCAGTTCACATTTGTAGGTGGATCATCAGTGTTAGAGCTAAAATTAGCATGTTTAAAGTGATTTTCATGCTTCCAGGGGCCCAAAACACAAGATTAATGGAATGGTTAAAAGTGCATGAAAATGGCCAATTTACTCACTCTGAGTTCTCAAAAAGGGTTTCTTCACCCCGGGAAGTGAAATGAATACCATTTGAAGGCATTTAATGTTCGAGCAAAAACGGCTGATTTTCGACAAAAGAGAAAAACACCCCCCCATTACGTCATGCTTCAGAAATGTGGAAAATGGTCCGTTTTCAAATGTTTTATTTTTGAACGTCAGTTCACATTTGTAGGTGGATCATCAGTGTTAGAGCTAAAATTAGCATGTTTAAAGTGATTTTCATGCTTCCAGGGGCCCAAAACACAAGATTTATGGAATGGTTAAAAGTGCATGAAAATGGCCAATTTACTCACTCTGAGTTCTCAAAAAGGGTTTCTTCACCCCGGGAAGTTATTTAAATACCATTTGGAGGCATTTAATGTTCGAGCAAAAACGGCTGATTTTCGACAAAAGAGATAACACCCCCCCATTACGTCATGCTTCAGAAATGTGGAAAATGGTCCGTTTTCAAATGTTTTATTTTTGAACGTCAGTTCACATTTGTAGGTGGATCATCAGTGTTAGAGCTAAAATTAGCATGTTTAAAGTGATTTTCATGCTTCCAGGGGCTCGGGAAGTGAAATAAATACCATTTGGAGGCATTTAATGTTCGAGCAAAAACGGCTGATTTTCGACAAAAGAGATAACACCCCCCCCATTACGTCATGCTTCAGAAATGTGGAAAATGGTCCGTTTTCAAATGTTTTATTTTTGAACGTCAGTTCACATTTGTAGGTGGATCATCAGTGTTAGAGCTAAAATTAGCATGTTTAAAGTGATTTTCATGCTTCCAGGGGCCCAAAACACAAGATTTATGGAATGGTTAAAAGTGCATGAAAATGGCCAATTTACTCACTCTGAGTTCTCAAAAAGGGTTTCTTCATCCCGGGAAGTTAATTAAATACCATTTGGAGGCATTTAATGTTCGAGCAGAAACGGCTGATTTTCGACAAAAGAGATAACAACCCCCCATTACGTCATGCTTCAGAAATGTGGAAAATGGTCCGTTTTCAAATGTTTTATTTTTGAACGTCAGTTCACATTTGTAGGTGGATCATCAGTGTTAGAGCTAAAATTAGCATGTTTAAAGTGATTTTCATGCTTCCAGGGGCTCGGGCAGTTAATTAAATACCATTTGGAGGCATTTAATGTTCGAGCAAAAACGGCTGATTTTCGACAAAAGAGATAACACCCCCCCATTACGTCATGCTTCAGAAATGTGGAAAATGGTCCGTTTTCAAATGTTTTATTTTTGAACGTCAGTTCACATTTGTAGGTGGATCATCAGTGTTAGAGCTAAAATTAGCATGTTTAAAGTGATTTTCATGCTTCCAGGGGCTCGGGAAGTGAAATAAATACCATTTGGAGGCATTTAATGTTCGAGCAAAAACGGCTGATTTTCGACAAAAGAGATAACACCCCCCCATTACGTCATGCTTCAGAAATGTGGAAAATGGTCCGTTTTCAAATGTTTTATTTTTGAACGTCAGTTCACATTTGTAGGTGGATCATCAGTGTTAGAGCTAAAATTAGCATGTTTAAAGTGATTGTCATGCTTCCAGGGGCCCAAAACACAAGATTTATGGAATGGTTAAAAGTGCATGAAAATGGCCAATTTACTCACTCTGAGTTCTCAAAAAGGGTTTCTTCACCCCGGGAAGTGAAATAAATACCATTTGGAGGCATTTAATGTTCGAGCAAAAACGGCTGATTTTCGACAAAAGAGATAACACCCCCCCCATTACGTCATGCTTCAGAAATGTGGAAAATGGTCCGTTTTCAAATGTTTTATTTTTGAACGTCAGTTCACATTTGTAGGTGGATCATCAGTGTTAGAGCTAAAATTAGCATGTTGAAAGTGATTTTCATGCTTCCAGGGGCTCGGGAAGTGAAATAAATACCATTTGGAGGCATTTAATGTTCGAGCAAAAACGGCTGATTTTCGACAAAAGAGATAACACCCCCCCATTACGTCATGCTTCAGAAATATGGAAAATGGTCCGTTTTCAAATGTTTTATTTTTGAACGTCAGTTCACATTTGTAGGTGGATCATCAGTGTTAGAGCTAAAATTAGCATGTTTAAAGTGATTTTCATGCTTCCAGGGGCTCGGGAAGTTAATTAAATACCATTTGGAGGCATTTAATGTTCAAGCAAAAACGGCTGATTTTCGACAAAAGAGATAACACCCCCCCATTACGTCATGCTTCAGAAATGTGGAAAATGGTCAGTTTTCAAATGTTTTATTTTTGAACGTCAGTTCACATTTGTAGGTGGATCATCAGTGTTAGAGCTAAAATTAGCATGTTTAAAGTGATTTTCATGCTTCCAGGGGCCCAAAACACAAGATTAATGGAATGGTTAAAAGTGCATGAAAATGGCCAATTTACTCACTCTGAGTTCTCAAAAAGGGTTTCTTCACCCCGGGAAGTGAAATAAATACCATTTGGAGGCATTTAATGTTCGAGCAAAAATGGCTGATTTTCGACAAAAGAGAAAAACACCCCCCCATTACGTCATGCTTCAGAAATGTGGAAAATGGTCCGTTTTCAAATGTTTTATTTTTGAACGTCAGTTCACATTTGTAGGTGGATCATCAGTGTTAGAGCTAAAATTAGCATGTTTAAAGTGATTTTCATGCTTCCAGGGGCCCAAAACACAAGATTTATGGAATGGTTAAAAGTGCATGAAAATGGCCAATTTACTCACTCTGAGTTCTCAAAAAGGGTTTCTTCACCCCGGGAAGTTAATTAAATACCATTTGGAGGCATTTAATGTTCGAGCAAAAACGGCTGATTTTCGACAAAAGAGATAACACCCCCCCATTACGTCATGCTTCAGAAATGTGGAAAATGGTCCGTTTTCAAATGTTTTATTTTTGAACGTCAGTTCACATTTGTAGGTGGATCATCAGTGTTAGAGCTAAAATTAGCATGTTTAAAGTGATTTTCATGCTTCCAGGGGCTCGGGAAGTGAAATAAATACCATTTGGAGGCATTTAATGTTTGAGCAAAACGGCTGATTTTCGACAAAAGAGATAACACCCCCCCATTACGTCATGCTTCAGAAATGTGGAAAATGGTCCGTTTTCAAATGTTTTATTTTTGAACGTCAGTTCACATTTGTAGGTGGATCATCAGTGTTAGAGCTAAAATTAGCATGTTTAAAGTGATTTTCATGCTTCCAGGGGCTCGGGAAGTGAAATAAATACCATTTGGAGGCATTTAATGTTCGAGCAAAAACGGCTGATTTTCGACAAAAGAGATAACACCCCCCCATTACGTCATGCTTCAGAAATGTGGAAAATGGTCCGTTTTCAAATGTTTTATTTTTGAACGTCAGTTCACATTTGTAGGTGGATCATCAGTGTTAGAGCTAAAATTAGCATGTTTAAAGTGATTTTCATGCTTCCAGGGGCCCAAAACACAAGATTTATGGAATGGTTAAAAGTGCATGAAAATGGCCAATTTACTCACTCTGAGTTCTCAAAAAGGGTTTCTTCACCCCGGGAAGTTAATTAAATACCATTTGGAGGCATTTAATGTTCGAGCAAAAACGGCTGATTTTCGACAAAAGAGATAACACCCCCCCATTACGTCATGCTTCAGAAATGTGGAAAATGGTCCGTTTTCAAATGTTTTATTTTTGAACGTCAGTTCAGATTTGTAGGTGGATCATCAGTGTTAGTGCTAAAATTAGCATGTTTAAAGTGATTTTCATGCTTCCAGGGGCTCGGGAAGTTAATTAAATACCATTTGGAGGCATTTAATGTTCGAGCAAAAACAGCTGATTTTCGACAAAAGAGATAACACCCCCCCATTACGTCATGCTTCAGAAATGTGGAAAATGGTCCGTTTTCAAATGTTTTATTTTTGAACGTCAGTTCACATTTGTAGGTGGATCATCAGTGTTAGAGCTAAAATTAGCATGTTTAAAGTGATTTTCATGCTTCCAGGGGCTCGGGAAGTGAAATAAATACCATTTGGAGGCATTTAATGTTCGAGCAAAAACGGCTGATTTTCGACAAAAGAGATAACACCCCCCCATTACGTCATGCTTCAGAAATGTGGAAAATGGTCCGTTTTCAAATGTTTTATTTTTGAACGTCAGTTCACATTTGTAGGTGGATCATCAGTGTTAGAGCTAAAATTAGCATGTTTAAAGTGATTTTCATGCTTCCAGGGGCCCAAAACACAAGATTAATGGAATGGTTAAAAGTGCATGAAAATGGCCAATTTACTCACTCTGAGTTCTCAAAAAGGGTTTCTTCACCCCGGGAAGTGAAATAAATACCATTTGGAGGCATTTAATGTTCGAGCAAAAACGGCTGATTTTCGACAAAAGAGAAAAACACCCCCCCATTACGTCATGCTTCAGAAATGTGGAAAATGGTCCGTTTTCAAATGTTTTATTTTTGAACGTCAGTTCACATTTGTAGGTGGATCATCAGTGTTAGAGCTAAAATTAGCATGTTTAAAGTGATTTTCATGCTTCCAGGGGCTCGGGAAGTTAATTAAATACCATTTGGAGGCATTTAATGTTCGAGCAAAAACGGCTGATTTTCGACAAAAGAGATAACACCCCCCCATTACGTCATGCTTCAGAAATGTGGAAAATGGTCCGTTTTCAAATGTTTTATTTTTGAACGTCAGTTCACATTTGTAGGTGGATCATCAGTGTTAGAGCTAAAATTAGCATGTTTAAAGTGATTTTCATGCTTCCAGGGGCTCGGGAAGTGAAATAAATACCATTTGGAGGGATTTAATGTTCGAGCAAAAACGGCTGATTTTCGACAAAAGAGATAACACCCCCCCATTACGTCATGCTTCAGAAATGTGGAAAATGGTCCGTTTTCAAATGTTTTATTTTTGAACGTCAGTTCACATTTGTAGGTGGATCATCAGTGTTAGAGCTAAAATTAGCATGTTTAAAGTGATTGTCATGCTTCCAGGGGCCCAAAACACAAGATTTATGGAATGGTTAAAAGTGCATGAAAATGGCCAATTTACTCACTCTGAGTTCTCAAAAAGGGTTTCTTCACCCCGGGAAGTGAAATAAATACCATTTGGAGGCATTTAATGTTCGAGCAAAAACGGCTGATTTTCGACAAAAGAGATAACACCCCCCCCATTACGTCATGCTTCAGAAATGTGGAAAATGGTCCGTTTTCAAATGTTTTATTTTTGAACGTCAGTTCACATTTGTAGGTGGATCATCAGTGTTAGAGCTAAAATTAGCATGTTTAAAGTGATTTTCATGCTTCCAGGGGCTCGGGAAGTGAAATAAATACCATTTGGAGGAATTTAATGTTCGAGAAAAACGGCTGATTTTCGACAAAAGAGATAACACCCCCCCATTACGTCATGCTTCAGAAATGTGGAAAATGGTCCGTTTTCAAATGTTTTATTTTTGAACGTCAGTTCACATTTGTAGGTGGATCATCAGTGTTAGAGCTAAAATTAGCATGTTTAAAGTGATTTTCATGCTTCCAGGGGCTCGGGAAGTTAATTAAATACCATTTGGAGGCATTTAATGTTCGAGCAAAAACGGCTGATTTTCGACAAAAGAGATAACACCCCCCCATTACGTCATGCTTCAGAAATGTGGAAAATGGTCCGTTTTCAAATGTTTTATTTTTGAACGTCAGTTCACATTTGTAGGTGGATCATCAGTGTTAGAGCTAAAATTAGCATGTTTAAAGTGATTTTCATGCTTCCAGGGGCCCAAAACACAAGATTAATGGAATGGTTAAAAGTGCATGAAAATGGCCAATTTACTCACTCTGAGTTCTCAAAAAGGGTTTCTTCACCCCGGGAAGTGAAATGAATACCATTTGAAGGCATTTAATGTTCGAGCAAAAACGGCTGATTTTCGACAAAAGAGAAAAACACCCCCCCATTACGTCATGCTTCAGAAATGTGGAAAATGGTCCGTTTTCAAATGTTTTATTTTTGAACGTCAGTTCACATTTGTAGGTGGATCATCAGTGTTAGAGCTAAAATTAGCATGTTTAAAGTGATTTTCATGCTTCCAGGGGCCCAAAACACAAGATTTATGGAATGGTTAAAAGTGCATGAAAATGGCCAATTTACTCACTCTGAGTTCTCAAAAAGGGTTTCTTCACCCCGGGAAGTTATTTAAATACCATTTGGAGGCATTTAATGTTCGAGCAAAAACGGCTGATTTTCGACAAAAGAGATAACACCCCCCCATTACGTCATGCTTCAGAAATGTGGAAAATGGTCCGTTTTCAAATGTTTTATTTTTGAACGTCAGTTCACATTTGTAGGTGGATCATCAGTGTTAGAGCTAAAATTAGCATGTTTAAAGTGATTTTCATGCTTCCAGGGGCTCGGGAAGTGAAATAAATACCATTTGGAGGCATTTAATGTTCGAGCAAAAACGGCTGATTTTCGACAAAAGAGATAACACCCCCCCCATTACGTCATGCTTCAGAAATGTGGAAAATGGTCCGTTTTCAAATGTTTTATTTTTGAACGTCAGTTCACATTTGTAGGTGGATCATCAGTGTTAGAGCTAAAATTAGCATGTTTAAAGTGATTTTCATGCTTCCAGGGGCCCAAAACACAAGATTTATGGAATGGTTAAAAGTGCATGAAAATGGCCAATTTACTCACTCTGAGTTCTCAAAAAGGGTTTCTTCATCCCGGGAAGTTAATTAAATACCATTTGGAGGCATTTAATGTTCGAGCAGAAACGGCTGATTTTCGACAAAAGAGATAACAACCCCCCATTACGTCATGCTTCAGAAATGTGGAAAATGGTCCGTTTTCAAATGTTTTATTTTTGAACGTCAGTTCACATTTGTAGGTGGATCATCAGTGTTAGAGCTAAAATTAGCATGTTTAAAGTGATTTTCATGCTTCCAGGGGCTCGGGCAGTTAATTAAATACCATTTGGAGGCATTTAATGTTCGAGCAAAAACGGCTGATTTTCGACAAAAGAGATAACACCCCCCCATTACGTCATGCTTCAGAAATGTGGAAAATGGTCCGTTTTCAAATGTTTTATTTTTGAACGTCAGTTCACATTTGTAGGTGGATCATCAGTGTTAGAGCTAAAATTAGCATGTTTAAAGTGATTTTCATGCTTCCAGGGGCTCGGGAAGTGAAATAAATACCATTTGGAGGCATTTAATGTTCGAGCAAAAACGGCTGATTTTCGACAAAAGAGATAACACCCCCCCATTACGTCATGCTTCAGAAATGTGGAAAATGGTCCGTTTTCAAATGTTTTATTTTTGAACGTCAGTTCACATTTGTAGGTGGATCATCAGTGTTAGAGCTAAAATTAGCATGTTTAAAGTGATTGTCATGCTTCCAGGGGCCCAAAACACAAGATTTATGGAATGGTTAAAAGTGCATGAAAATGGCCAATTTACTCACTCTGAGTTCTCAAAAAGGGTTTCTTCACCCCGGGAAGTGAAATAAATACCATTTGGAGGCATTTAATGTTCGAGCAAAAACGGCTGATTTTCGACAAAAGAGATAACACCCCCCCCATTACGTCATGCTTCAGAAATGTGGAAAATGGTCCGTTTTCAAATGTTTTATTTTTGAACGTCAGTTCACATTTGTAGGTGGATCATCAGTGTTAGAGCTAAAATTAGCATGTTGAAAGTGATTTTCATGCTTCCAGGGGCTCGGGAAGTGAAATAAATACCATTTGGAGGCATTTAATGTTCGAGCAAAAACGGCTGATTTTCGACAAAAGAGATAACACCCCCCCATTACGTCATGCTTCAGAAATATGGAAAATGGTCCGTTTTCAAATGTTTTATTTTTGAACGTCAGTTCACATTTGTAGGTGGATCATCAGTGTTAGAGCTAAAATTAGCATGTTTAAAGTGATTTTCATGCTTCCAGGGGCTCGGGAAGTTAATTAAATACCATTTGGAGGCATTTAATGTTCAAGCAAAAACGGCTGATTTTCGACAAAAGAGATAACACCCCCCCATTACGTCATGCTTCAGAAATGTGGAAAATGGTCAGTTTTCAAATGTTTTATTTTTGAACGTCAGTTCACATTTGTAGGTGGATCATCAGTGTTAGAGCTAAAATTAGCATGTTTAAAGTGATTTTCATGCTTCCAGGGGCCCAAAACACAAGATTAATGGAATGGTTAAAAGTGCATGAAAATGGCCAATTTACTCACTCTGAGTTCTCAAAAAGGGTTTCTTCACCCCGGGAAGTGAAATAAATACCATTTGGAGGCATTTAATGTTCGAGCAAAAATGGCTGATTTTCGACAAAAGAGAAAAACACCCCCCCATTACGTCATGCTTCAGAAATGTGGAAAATGGTCCGTTTTCAAATGTTTTATTTTTGAACGTCAGTTCACATTTGTAGGTGGATCATCAGTGTTAGAGCTAAAATTAGCATGTTTAAAGTGATTTTCATGCTTCCAGGGGCCCAAAACACAAGATTTATGGAATGGTTAAAAGTGCATGAAAATGGCCAATTTACTCACTCTGAGTTCTCAAAAAGGGTTTCTTCACCCCGGGAAGTTAATTAAATACCATTTGGAGGCATTTAATGTTCGAGCAAAAACGGCTGATTTTCGACAAAAGAGATAACACCCCCCCATTACGTCATGCTTCAGAAATGTGGAAAATGGTCCGTTTTCAAATGTTTTATTTTTGAACGTCAGTTCACATTTGTAGGTGGATCATCAGTGTTAGAGCTAAAATTAGCATGTTTAAAGTGATTTTCATGCTTCCAGGGGCTCGGGAAGTGAAATAAATACCATTTGGAGGCATTTAATGTTTGAGCAAAACGGCTGATTTTCGACAAAAGAGATAACACCCCCCCCATTACGTCATGCTTCAGAAATGTGGAAAATGGTCCGTTTTCAAATGTTTTATTTTTGAACGTCAGTTCACATTTGTAGGTGGATCATCAGTGTTAGAGCTAAAATTAGCATGTTTAAAGTGATTTTCATGCTTCCAGGGGCCCAAAACACAAGATTTATGGAATGGTTAAAAGTGCATGAAAATGGCCAATTTACTAACTCTGAGTTCTCAAAAAGGGTTTCTTCACCCCGGGAAGTTAATTAAATACCATTTGGAGGCATTTAATGTTCGAGCAAAAACGGCTGATTTTCGACAAAAGAGATAACACCCCCCCATTACGTCATGCTTCAGAAATGTGGAAAATGGTCCGTTTTCAAATGTTTTATTTTTGAACGTCAGTTCACATTTGTAGGTGGATCATCAGTGTTAGAGCTAAAATTAGCATGTTTAAAGTGATTTTCATGCTTCCAGGGGCTCGGGAAGTGAAATAAATACCATTTGGAGGCATTTAATGTTCGCGCAAAAACGGCTGATTTTCGACAAAAGAGATAACACCCCCCCATTACGTCATGCTTCAGAAATGTGGAAAATGGTCCGTTTTCAAATGTTTTATTTTTGAACGTCAGTTCACATTTGTAGGTGGATCATCAGTGTTAGAGCTAAAATTAGCATGTTTAAAGTGATTTTCATGCTTCCAGGGGCTCGGGAAGTGAAATAAATACCATTTGGAGGCATTTAATGTTCGAGCAAAAACGGCTGATTTTCGACAAAAGAGATAACACCCCCCCATTACGTCATGCTTCAGAAATGTGGAAAATGGTCCGTTTTCAAATGTTTTATTTTTGAACGTCAGTTCACATTTGTAGGTGGATCATCAGTGTTAGAGCTAAAATTAGCATGTTTAAAGTGATTTTCATGCTTCCAGGGGCCCAAAACACAAGATTTATGGAATGGTTAAAAGTGCATGAAAATGGCCAATTTACTCACTCTGAGTTCTCAAAAAGGGTTTCTTCACCCCGGGAAGTTAATTAAATACCATTTGGAGGCATTTAATGTTCGAGCAAAAACGGCTGATTTTCGACAAAAGAGATAACACCCCCCCATTACGTCATGCTTCAGAAATGTGGAAAATGGTCCGTTTTCAAATGTTTTATTTTTGAACGTCAGTTCAGATTTGTAGGTGGATCATCAGTGTTAGTGCTAAAATTAGCATGTTTAAAGTGATTTTCATGCTTCCAGGGGCTCGGGAAGTTAATTAAATACCATTTGGAGGCATTTAATGTTCGAGCAAAAACGGCTGATTTTCGACAAAAGAGATAACACCCCCCCATTACGTCATGCTTCAGAAATGTGGAAAATGGTCCGTTTTCAAATGTTTTATTTTTGAACTTCAGTTCACATTTGTAGGTGGATCATCAGTGTTAGAGCTAAAATTAGCATGTTTAAAGTGATTTTCATGCTTCCAGGGGCCCAAAACACAAGATTTATGGAATGGTTAAAAGTGCATGAAAATGGCCAATTTACTCACTCTGAGTTCTCAAAAAGGGTTTCTTCACCCCGGGAAGTTAATTAAATACCATTTGGAGGCATTTAATGTTCGAGCAAAAACGGCTGATTTTCGACAAAAGAGATAACACCCCCCCATTACGTCATGCTTCAGAAATGTGGAAAATGGTCCGTTTTCAAATGTTTTATTTTTGAACGTCAGTTCACATTTGTAGGTGGATCATCAGTGTTAGAGCTAAAATTAGCATGTTTAAAGTGATTTTCATGCTTCCAGGGGCTCGGGAAGTGAAATAAATACCATTTGGAGGCATTTAATGTTCGAGCAAAAACGGCTGATTTTCGACAAAAGAGATAACACCCCCCCATTACGTCATGCTTCAGAAATATGGAAAATGGTCCGTTTTCAAATGTTTTATTTTTGAACGTCAGTTCACATTTGTAGGTGGATCATCAGTGTTAGAGCTAAAATTAGCATGTTTAAAGTGATTTTCATGCTTCCAGGGGCTCGGGAAGTTAATTAAATACCATTTGGAGGCATTTAATGTTCAAGCAAAAACGGCTGATTTTCGACAAAAGAGATAACACCCCCCCATTACGTCATGCTTCAGAAATGTGGAAAATGGTCAGTTTTCAAATGTTTTATTTTTGAACGTCAGTTCACATTTGTAGGTGGATCATCAGTGTTAGAGCTAAAATTAGCATGTTTAAAGTGATTTTCATGCTTCCAGGGGCCCAAAACACAAGATTAATGGAATGGTTAAAAGTGCATGAAAATGGCCAATTTACTCACTCTGAGTTCTCAAAAAGGGTTTCTTCACCCCGGGAAGTGAAATAAATACCATTTGGAGGCATTTAATGTTCGAGCAAAAATGGCTGATTTTCGACAAAAGAGAAAAACACCCCCCCATTACGTCATGCTTCAGAAATGTGGAAAATGGTCCGTTTTCAAATGTTTTATTTTTGAACGTCAGTTCACATTTGTAGGTGGATCATCAGTGTTAGAGCTAAAATTAGCATGTTTAAAGTGATTTTCATGCTTCCAGGGGCCCAAAACACAAGATTTATGGAATGGTTAAAAGTGCATGAAAATGGCCAATTTACTCACTCTGAGTTCTCAAAAAGGGTTTCTTCACCCCGGGAAGTTAATTAAATACCATTTGGAGGCATTTAATGTTCGAGCAAAAACGGCTGATTTTCGACAAAAGAGATAACACCCCCCCATTACGTCATGCTTCAGAAATGTGGAAAATGGTCCGTTTTCAAATGTTTTATTTTTGAACGTCAGTTCACATTTGTAGGTGGATCATCAGTGTTAGAGCTAAAATTAGCATGTTTAAAGTGATTTTCATGCTTCCAGGGGCTCGGGAAGTGAAATAAATACCATTTGGAGGCATTTAATGTTTGAGCAAAAACGGCTGATTTTCGACAAAAGAGATAACACCCCCCCCATTACGTCATGCTTCAGAAATGTGGAAAATGGTCCGTTTTCAAATGTTTTATTTTTGAACGTCAGTTCACATTTGTAGGTGGATCATCAGTGTTAGAGCTAAAATTAGCATGTTTAAAGTGATTTTCATGCTTCCAGGGGCCCAAAACACAAGATTTATGGAATGGTTAAAAGTGCATGAAAATGGCCAATTTACTCACTCTGAGTTCTCAAAAAGGGTTTCTTCACCCCGGGAAGTTAATTAAATACCATTTGGAGGCATTTAATGTTCGAGCAAAAACGGCTGATTTTCGACAAAAGAGATAACACCCCCCCATTACGTCATGCTTCAGAAATGTGGAAAATGGTCCGTTTTCAAATGTTTTATTTTTGAACGTCAGTTCACATTTGTAGGTGGATCATCAGTGTTAGAGCTAAAATTAGCATGTTTAAAGTGATTTTCATGCTTCCAGGGGCTCGGGAAGTGAAATAAATACCATTTGGAGGCATTTAATGTTCGCGCAAAAACGGCTGATTTTCGACAAAAGAGATAACACCCCCCCATTACGTCATGCTTCAGAAATGTGGAAAATGGTCCGTTTTCAAATGTTTTATTTTTGAACGTCAGTTCACATTTGTAGGTGGATCATCAGTGTTAGAGCTAAAATTAGCATGTTTAAAGTGATTTTCATGCTTCCAGGGGCTCGGGAAGTGAAATAAATACCATTTGGAGGCATTTAATGTTCGAGCAAAAACGGCTGATTTTCGACAAAAGAGATAACACCCCCCCATTACGTCATGCTTCAGAAATGTGGAAAATGGTCCGTTTTCAAATGTTTTATTTTTGAACGTCAGTTCACATTTGTAGGTGGATCATCAGTGTTAGAGCTAAAATTAGCATGTTTAAAGTGATTTTCATGCTTCCAGGGGCCCAAAACACAAGATTTATGGAATGGTTAAAAGTGCATGAAAATGGCCAATTTACTCACTCTGAGTTCTCAAAAAGGGTTTCTTCACCCCGGGAAGTTAATTAAATACCATTTGGAGGCATTTAATGTTCGAGCAAAAACGGCTGATTTTCGACAAAAGAGATAACACCCCCCCATTACGTCATGCTTCAGAAATGTGGAAAATGGTCCGTTTTCAAATGTTTTATTTTTGAACGTCAGTTCAGATTTGTAGGTGGATCATCAGTGTTAGTGCTAAAATTAGCATGTTTAAAGTGATTTTCATGCTTCCAGGGGCTCGGGAAGTTAATTAAATACCATTTGGAGGCATTTAATGTTCGAGCAAAAACGGCTGATTTTCGACAAAAGAGATAACACCCCCCCATTACGTCATGCTTCAGAAATGTGGAAAATGGTCCGTTTTCAAATGTTTTATTTTTGAACTTCAGTTCACATTTGTAGGTGGATCATCAGTGTTAGAGCTAAAATTAGCATGTTTAAAGTGATTTTCATGCTTCCAGGGGCCCAAAACACAAGATTTATGGAATGGTTAAAAGTGCATGAAAATGGCCAATTTACTCACTCTGAGTTCTCAAAAAGGGTTTCTTCACCCCGGGAAGTTAATTAAATACCATTTGGAGGCATTTAATGTTCGAGCAAAAACGGCTGATTTTCGACAAAAGAGATAACACCCCCCCATTACGTCATGCTTCAGAAATGTGGAAAATGGTCCGTTTTCAAATGTTTTATTTTTGAACGTCAGTTCACATTTGTAGGTGGATCATCAGTGTTAGAGCTAAAATTAGCATGTTTAAAGTGATTTTCATGCTTCCAGGGGCTCGGGAAGTGAAATAAATACCATTTGGAGGCATTTAATGTTCGAGCAAAAACGGCTGATTTTCGACAAAAGAGATAACACCCCCCCATTACGTCATGCTTCAGAAATGTGGAAAATGGTCCGTTTTCAAATGTTTTATTTTTGAACGTCAGTTCACATTTGTAGGTGGATCATCAGTGTTAGAGCTAAAATTAGCATGTTTAAAGTGATTTTCATGCTTCCAGGGGCTCGGGAAGTTAATTAAATACCATTTGGAGGCATTTAATGTTCGAGCAAAAACGGCTGATTTTCGACAAAAGAGATAACACCCCCCCATTACGTCATGCTTCAGAAATGTGGAAAATGGTCCGTTTTCAAATGTTTTATTTTTGAACGTCAGTTCACATTTGTAGGTGGATCATCAGTGTTAGAGCTAAAATTAGCATGTTTAAAGTGATTTTCATGCTTCCAGGGGCCCAAAACACAAGATTAATGGAATGGTTAAAAGTGCATGAAAATGGCCAATTTACTCACTCTGAGTTCTCAAAAAGGGTTTCTTCACCCCGGGAAGTGAAATAAATACCATTTGGAGGCATTTAATGTTCGAGCAAAAACGGCTGATTTTCGACAAAAGAGAAAAACACCCCCCCATTACGTAATGCTTCAGAAATGTGGAAAATGGTCCGTTTTCAAATGTTTTATTTTTGAACGTCAGTTCACATTTGTAGGTGGATCATCAGTGTTAGAGCTAAAATTAGCATGTTTAAAGTGATTTTCATGCTTCCAGGGGCCCAAAACACAAGATTTATGGAATGGTTAAAAGTGCATGAAAATGGCCAATTTACTCACTCTGAGTTCTCAAAAAGGGTTTCTTCACCCCGGGAAGTTAATTAAATACCATTTGGAGGCATTTAATGTTCAAGCAAAAACGGCTGATTTTCGACAAAAGAGATAACACCCCCCCATTACGTCATGCTTCAGAAATGTGGAAAATGGTCAGTTTTCAAATGTTTTATTTTTGAACGTCAGTTCACATTTGTAGGTGGATCATCAGTGTTAGAGCTAAAATTAGCATGTTTAAAGTGATTTTCATGCTTCCAGGGGCCCAAAACACAAGATTAATGGAATGGTTAAAAGTGCATGAAAATGGCCAATTTACTCACTCTGAGTTCTCAAAAAGGGTTTCTTCACCCCGGGAAGTGAAATAAATACCATTTGGAGGCATTTAATGTTCGAGCAAAAATGGCTGATTTTCGACAAAAGAGAAAAACACCCCCCCATTACGTCATGCTTCAGAAATGTGGAAAATGGTCCGTTTTCAAATGTTTTATTTTTGAACGTCAGTTCACATTTGTAGGTGGATCATCAGTGTTAGAGCTAAAATTAGCATGTTTAAAGTGATTTTCATGCTTCCAGGGGCCCAAAACACAAGATTTATGGAATGGTTAAAAGTGCATGAAAATGGCCAATTTACTCACTCTGAGTTCTCAAAAAGGGTTTCTTCACCCCGGGAAGTTAATTAAATACCATTTGGAGGCATTTAATGTTCGAGCAAAAACGGCTGATTTTCGACAAAAGAGATAACACCCCCCCATTACGTCATGCTTCAGAAATGTGGAAAATGGTCCGTTTTCAAATGTTTTATTTTTGAACGTCAGTTCACATTTGTAGGTGGATCATCAGTGTTAGAGCTAAAATTAGCATGTTTAAAGTGATTTTCATGCTTCCAGGGGCTCGGGAAGTGAAATAAATACCATTTGGAGGCATTTAATGTTCGAGCAAAAACGGCTGATTTTCGACAAAAGAGATAACACCCCCCCCATTACGTCATGCTTCAGAAATGTGGAAAATGGTCCGTTTTCAAATGTTTTATTTTTGAACGTCAGTTCACATTTGTAGGTGGATCATCAGTGTTAGAGCTAAAATTAGCATGTTTAAAGTGATTTTCATGCTTCCAGGGGCCCAAAACACAAGATTTATGGAATGGTTAAAAGTGCATGAAAATGGCCAATTTACTCACTCTGAGTTCTCAAAAAGGGTTTCTTCACCCCGGGAAGTTAATTAAATACCATTTGGAGGCATTTAATGTTCGAGCAAAAACGGCTGATTTTCGACAAAAGAGATAACACCCCCCCATTACGTCATGCTTCAGAAATGTGGAAAATGGTCCGTTTTCAAATGTTTTATTTTTGAACGTCAGTTCACATTTGTAGGTGGATCATCAGTGTTAGAGCTAAAACTAGCATGTTTAAAGTGATTTTCATGCTTCCAGGGGCTCGGGAAGTGAAATAAATACCATTTGGAGGCATTTAATGTTCGCGCAAAAACGGCTGATTTTCGACAAAAGAGATAACACCCCCCCATTACGTCATGCTTCAGAAATGTGGAAAATGGTCCGTTTTCAAATGTTTTATTTTTGAACGTCAGTTCACATTTGTAGGTGGATCATCAGTGTTAGAGCTAAAATTAGCATGTTTAAAGTGATTTTCATGCTTCCAGGGGCTCGGGAAGTGAAATAAATACCATTTGGAGGCATTTAATGTTCGAGCAAAAACGGCTGATTTTCGACAAAAGAGATAACACCCCCCCATTACGTCATGCTTCAGAAATGTGGAAAATGGTCCGTTTTCAAATGTTTTATTTTTGAACGTCAGTTCACATTTGTAGGTGGATCATCAGTGTTAGAGCTAAAATTAGCATGTTTAAAGTGATTTTCATGCTTCCAGGGGCCCAAAACACAAGATTTATGGAATGGTTAAAAGTGCATGAAAATGGCCAATTTACTCACTCTGAGTTCTCAAAAAGGGTTTCTTCACCCCGGGAAGTTAATTAAATACCATTTGGAGGCATTTAATGTTCGAGCAAAAACGGCTGATTTTCGACAAAAGAGATAACACCCCCCCATTACGTCATGCTTCAGAAATGTGGAAAATGGTCCGTTTTCAAATGTTTTATTTTTGAACGTCAGTTCAGATTTGTAGGTGGATCATCAGTGTTAGTGCTAAAATTAGCATGTTTAAAGTGATTTTCATGCTTCCAGGGGCTCGGGAAGTTAATTAAATACCATTTGGAGGCATTTAATGTTCGAGCAAAAACGGCTGATTTTCGACAAAAGAGATAACACCCCCCCATTACGTCATGCTTCAGAAATGTGGAAAATGGTCCGTTTTCAAATGTTTTATTTTTGAACTTCAGTTCACATTTGTAGGTGGATCATCAGTGTTAGAGCTAAAATTAGCATGTTTAAAGTGATTTTCATGCTTCCAGGGGCCCAAAACACAAGATTTATGGAATGGTTAAAAGTGCATGAAAATGGCCAATTTACTCACTCTGAGTTCTCAAAAAGGGTTTCTTCACCCCGGGAAGTTAATTAAATACCATTTGGAGGCATTTAATGTTCGAGCAAAAACGGCTGATTTTCGACAAAAGAGATAACACCCCCCCATTACGTCATGCTTCAGAAATGTGGAAAATGGTCCGTTTTCAAATGTTTTATTTTTGAACGTCAGTTCACATTTGTAGGTGGATCATCAGTGTTAGAGCTAAAATTAGCATGTTTAAAGTGATTTTCATGCTTCCAGGGGCTCGGGAAGTGAAATAAATACCATTTGGAGGCATTTAATGTTCGTGCAAAAACGGCTGATTTTCGACAAAAGAGATAACACCCCCCCATTACGTCATGCTTCAGAAATGTGGAAAATGGTCCGTTTTCAAATGTTTTATTTTTGAACGTCAGTTCACATTTGTAGGTGGATCATCAGTGTTAGAGCTAAAATTAGCATGTTTAAAGTGATTTTCATGCTTCCAGGGGCTCGGGAAGTTAATTAAATACCATTTGGAGGCATTTAATGTTCGAGCAAAAACGGCTGATTTTCGACAAAAGAGATAACACCCCCCCATTACGTCATGCTTCAGAAATGTGGAAAATGGTCCGTTTTCAAATGTTTTATTTTTGAACGTCAGTTCACATTTGTAGGTGGATCATCAGTGTTAGAGCTAAAATTAGCATGTTTAAAGTGATTTTCATGCTTCCAGGGGCCCAAAACACAAGATTAATGGAATGGTTAAAAGTGCATGAAAATGGCCAATTTACTCACTCTGAGTTCTCAAAAAGGGTTTCTTCACCCCGGGAAGTGAAATAAATACCATTTGGAGGCATTTAATGTTCGAGCAAAAACGGCTGATTTTCGACAAAAGAGAAAAACACCCCCCCATTACGTCATGCTTCAGAAATGTGGAAAATGGTCCGTTTTCAAATGTTTTATTTTTGAACGTCAGTTCACATTTGTAGGTGGATCATCAGTGTTAGAGCTAAAATTAGCATGTTTAAAGTGATTTTCATGCTTCCAGGGGCCCAAAACACAAGATTTATGGAATGGTTAAAAGTGCATGAAAATGGCCAATTTACTCACTCTGAGTTCTCAAAAAGGGTTTCTTCACCCCGGGAAGTTAATTAAATACCATTTGGAGGCATTTAATGTTCGAGCAAAAATGGCTGATTTTCGACAAAAGAGATAACACCCCCCCATTACGTCATGCTTCAGAAATGTGGAAAATGGTCCGTTTTCAAATGTTTTATTTTTGAACGTCAGTTCACATTTGTAGGTGGATCATCAGTGTTAGAGCTAAAATTAGCATGTTTAAAGTGATTTTCATGCTTCCAGGGGCTCGGGAAGTTAATTAAATACCATTTGGAGGCATTTAATGTTCAAGCAAAAACGGCTGATTTTCGACAAAAGAGATAACACCCCCCCATTACGTCATGCTTCAGAAATGTGGAAAATGGTCAGTTTTCAAATGTTTTATTTTTGAACGTCAGTTCACATTTGTAGGTGGATCATCAGTGTTAGAGCTAAAATTAGCATGTTTAAAGTGATTTTCATGCTTCCAGGGGCCCAAAACACAAGATTAATGGAATGGTTAAAAGTGCATGAAAATGGCCAATTTACTCACTCTGAGTTCTCAAAAAGGGTTTCTTCACCCCGGGAAGTGAAATAAATACCATTTGGAGGCATTTAATGTTCGAGCAAAAATGGCTGATTTTCGACAAAAGAGAAAAACACCCCCCCATTACGTCATGCTTCAGAAATGTGGAAAATGGTCCGTTTTCAAATGTTTTATTTTTGAACGTCAGTTCACATTTGTAGGTGGATCATCAGTGTTAGAGCTAAAATTAGCATGTTTAAAGTGATTTTCATGCTTCCAGGGGCCCAAAACACAAGATTTATGGAATGGTTAAAAGTGCATGAAAATGGCCAATTTACTCACTCTGAGTTCTCAAAAAGGGTTTCTTCACCCCGGGAAGTTAATTAAATACCATTTGGAGGCATTTAATGTTCGAGCAAAAACGGCTGATTTTCGACAAAAGAGATAACACCCCCCCATTACGTCATGCTTCAGAAATGTGGAAAATGGTCCGTTTTCAAATGTTTTATTTTTGAACGTCAGTTCACATTTGTAGGTGGATCATCAGTGTTAGAGCTAAAATTAGCATGTTTAAAGTGATTTTCATGCTTCCAGGGGCTCGGGAAGTGAAATAAATACCATTTGGAGGCATTTAATGTTCGAGCAAAAACGGCTGATTTTCGACAAAAGAGATAACACCCCCCCCATTACGTCATGCTTCAGAAATGTGGAAAATGGTCCGTTTTCAAATGTTTTATTTTTGAACGTCAGTTCACATTTGTAGGTGGATCATCAGTGTTAGAGCTAAAATTAGCATGTTTAAAGTGATTTTCATGCTTCCAGGGGCCCAAAACACAAGATTTATGGAATGGTTAAAAGTGCATGAAAATGGCCAATTTACTCACTCTGAGTTCTCAAAAAGGGTTTCTTCACCCCGGGAAGTTAATTAAATACCATTTGGAGGCATTTAATGTTCGAGCAAAAACGGCTGATGTTCGACAAAAGAGATAACACCCCCCCATTACGTCATGCTTCAGAAATGTGGAAAATGGTCCGTTTTCAAATGTTTTATTTTTGAACGTCAGTTCACATTTGTAGGTGGATCATCAGTGTTAGAGCTAAAATTAGCATGTTTAAAGTGATTTTCATGCTTCCAGGGGCTCGGGAAGTGAAATAAATACCATTTGGAGGCATTTAATGTTCGAGCAAAAACGGCTGATTTTCGACAAAAGAGATAACACCCCCCCATTACGTCATGCTTCAGAAATGTGGAAAATGGTCCGTTTTCAAATGTTTTATTTTTGAACGTCAGTTCACATTTGTAGGTGGATCATCAGTGTTAGAGCTAAAATTAGCATGTTTAAAGTGATTTTCATGCTTCCAGGGGCCCAAAACACAAGATTTATGGAATGGTTAAAAGTGCATGAAAATGGCCAATTTACTCACTCTGAGTTCTCAAAAAGGGTTTCTTCACCCCGGGAAGTTAATTAAATACCATTTGGAGGCATTTAATGTTCGAGCAAAAACGGCTGATTTTCGACAAAAGAGATAACACCCCCCCATTACGTCATGCTTCAGAAATGTGGAAAATGGTCCGTTTTCAAATGTTTTATTTTTGAACGTCAGTTCAGATTTGTAGGTGGATCATCAGTGTTAGTGCTAAAATTAGCATGTTTAAAGTGATTTTCATGCTTCCAGGGGCTCGGGAAGTTAATTAAATACCATTTGGAGGCATTTAATGTTCGAGCAAAAACGGCTGATTTTCGACAAAAGAGATAACACCCCCCCATTTCGTCATGCTTCAGAAATGTGGAAAATGGTCCGTTTTCAAATGTTTTATTTTTGAACTTCAGTTCACATTTGTAGGTGGATCATCAGTGTTAGAGCTAAAATTAGCATGTTTAAAGTGATTTTCATGCTTCCAGGGGCCCAAAACACAAGATTTATGGAATGGTTAAAAGTGCATGAAAATGGCCAATTTACTCACTCTGAGTTCTCAAAAAGGGTTTCTTCACCCCGGGAAGTTAATTAAATACCATTTGGAGGCATTTAATGTTCGAGCAAAAACGGCTGATTTTCGACAAAAGAGATAACACCCCCCCATTACGTCATGCTTCAGAAATGTGGAAAATGGTCCGTTTTCAAATGTTTTATTTTTGAACGTCAGTTCACATTTGTAGGTGGATCATCAGTGTTAGAGCTAAAATTAGCATGTTTAAAGTGATTTTCATGCTTCCAGGGGCTCGGGAAGTGAAATAAATACCATTTGGAGGCATTTAATGTTCGAGCAAAAACGGCTGATTTTCGACAAAAGAGATAACACCCCCCCATTACGTCATGCTTCAGAAATGTGGAAAATGGTCCGTTTTCAAATGTTTTATTTTTGAACGTCAGTTCACATTTGTAGGTGGATCATCAGTGTTAGAGCTAAAATTAGCATGTTTAAAGTGATTTTCATGCTTCCAGGGGCTCGGGAAGTTAATTAAATACCATTTGGAGGCATTTAATGTTCGAGCAAAAACGGCTGATTTTCGACAAAAGAGATAACACCCCCCATTACGTCATGCTTCAGAAATGTGGAAAATGGTCCGTTTTCAAATGTTTTATTTTTGAACGTCAGTTCACATTTGTAGGTGGATCATCAGTGTTAGAGCTAAAATTAGCATGTTTAAAGTGATTTTCATGCTTCCAGGGGCCCAAAACACAAGATTAATGGAATGGTTAAAAGTGCATGAAAATGGCCAATTTACTCACTCTGAGTTCTCAAAAAGGGTTTCTTCACCCCGGGAAGTGAAATAAATACCATTTGGAGGCATTTAATGTTCGAGCAAAAACGGCTGATTTTCGACAAAAGAGAAAAACACCCCCCCATTACGTCATGCTTCAGAAATGTGGAAAATGGTCCGTTTTCAAATGTTTTATTTTTGAACGTCAGTTCACATTTGTAGGTGGATCATCAGTGTTAGAGCTAAAATTAGCATGTTTAAAGTGATTTTCATGCTTCCAGGGGCCCAAAACACAAGATTTATGGAATGGTTAAAAGTGCATGAAAATGGCCAATTTACTCACTCTGAGTTCTCAAAAAGGGTTTCTTCACCCCGGGAAGTTAATTAAATACCATTTGGAGGCATTTAATGTTCGAGCAAAAATGGCTGATTTTCGACAAAAGAGATAACACCCCCCCATTACGTCATGCTTCAGAAATGTGGAAAATGGTCCGTTTTCAAATGTTTTATTTTTGAACGTCAGTTCACATTTGTAGGTGGATCATCAGTGTTAGAGCTAAAATTAGCATGTTTAAAGTGATTTTCATGCTTCCAGGGGCTCGGGAAGTGAAATAAATACCATTTGGAGGCATTTAATGTTCGAGCAAAAACGGCTGATTTTCGACAAAAGAGATAACACCCCCCCATTACGTCATGCTTCAGAAATGTCGAAAATGGTCCGTTTTCAAATGTTTTATTTTTGAACGTCAGTTCACATTTGTAGGTGGATCATCAGTGTTAGAGCTAAAATTAGCATGTTTAAAGTGATTTTCATGCTTCCAGGGGCCCAAAACACAAGATTTATGGAATGGTTAAAAGTGCATGAAAATGGCCAATTTACTCACTCTGAGTTCTCAAAAAGGGTTTCTTCACCCCGGGAAGTTAATTAAATACCATTTGGAGACATTTAATGTTCGAGCAAAAACGGCTGATTTTCGACAAAAGAGATAACACCCCCCCATTACGTCATGCTTCAGAAATGTGGAAAATGGTCCGTTTTCAAATGTTTTATTTTTGAACGTCAGTTCACATTTGTAGGTGGATCATCAGTGTTAGAGCTAAAATTAGCATGTTTAAAGTGATTTTCATGCTTCCAGGGGCTCGGGAAGTTAATTAAATACCATTTGGAGGCATTTAATGTTCGAGCAAAAACGGCTGATTTTCGACAAAAGAGATAACACCCCCCCATTACGTCATGCTTCAGAAATGTGGAAAATGGTCCGTTTTCAAATGTTTTATTTTTGAACTTCAGTTCACATTTGTAGGTGGATCATCAGTGTTAGAGCTAAAATTAGCATGTTTAAAGTGATTTTCATGCTTCCAGGGGCCCAAAACACAAGATTTATGGAATGGTTAAAAGTGCATGAAAATGGCCAATTTACTCACTCTGAGTTCTCAAAAAGGGTTTCTTCACCCCGGGAAGTTAATTAAATACCATTTGGAGGCATTTAATGTTCGAGCAAAAACGGCTGATTTTCGACAAAAGATATAACACCCCCCCCATTACGTCATGCTTCAGAAATGTGGAAAATGGTCCGTTTTCAAATGTTTTATTTTTGAACGTCGGTTCACATTTGTAGGTGGATCATCAGTGTTAGTGCTAAAATTAGCATGTTTAAAGTGATTTTCATGCTTCCAGGGGCTCGGGAAGTTAATTAAATACCATTTGGAGGCATTTAATGTTCGAGCAAAAACGGCTGATTTTCGACAAAAGAGATAACACCCCCCCATTACGTCATGCTTCAGAAATGTGGAAAATGGTCCGTTTTCAAATGTTTTATTTTTGAACTTCAGTTCACATTTGTAGGTGGATCATCAGTGTTAGAGCTAAAATTAGCATGTTTAAAGTGATTTTCATGCTTCCAGGGGCCCAAAACACAAGATTTATGGAATGGTTAAAAGTGCATGAAAATGGCCAATTTACTCACTCTGAGTTCTCAAAAAGGGTTTCTTCACCCCGGGAAGTTAATTAAATACCATTTGGAGGCATTTAATGTTCGAGCAAAAACGGCTGATTTTCGACAAAAGAGATAACACCCCCCCATTACGTCATGCTTCAGAATTGTGGAAAATGGTCCGTTTTCAAATGTTTTATTTTTGAACGTCAGTTCACATTTGTAGGTGGATCATTAGTGTTAGAGCTAAAATTAGCATGTTTAAAGTGATTTTCATGCTTCCAGGGGCTCGGGAAGTTAATTAAATACTATTTGGAGGCATTTAATGTTCGAGCAAAAACGGCTGATTTTCGACAAAAGAGATAACACCCCCCCATTACGTCATGCTTCAGAAATGTGGAAAATGGTCAGTTTTCAAATGTTTTATTTTTGAACGTCAGTTCACATTTGTAGGTGGATCATCAGTGTTAGAGCTAAAATTAGCATGTTTAAAGTGATTTTCATGCTTCCAGGGGCTCGGGAAGTGAAATAAATACCATTTGGAGGCATTTAATGTTCGCGCAAAAACGGCTGATTTTCGACAAAAGAGATAACACCCCCCCATTACGTCATGCTTCAGAAATGTGGAAAATGGTCCGTTTTCAAATGTTTTATTTTTGAACGTCAGTTCACATTTGTAGGTGGATCATCAGTGTTAGAGCTAAAATTAGCATGTTTAAAGTGATTTTCATGCTTCCAGGGGCTCGGGAAGTGAAATAAATACCATTTGGAGGCATTTAATGTTCGAGCAAAAACGGCTGATTTTCGACAAAAGAGATAACACCCCCCCATTACGTCATGCTTCAGAAATGTGGAAAATGGTCCGTTTTCAAATGTTTTATTTTTGAACGTCAGTTCACATTTGTAGGTGGATCATCAGTGTTAGAGCTAAAATTAGCATGTTTAAAGTGATTTTCATGCTTCCAGGGGCCCAAAACACAAGATTTATGGAATGGTTAAAAGTGCATGAAAATGGCCAATTTACTCACTCTGAGTTCTCAAAAAGGGTTTCTTCACCCCGGGAAGTTAATTAAATACCATTTGGAGGCATTTAATGTTCGAGCAAAAACGGCTGATTTTCGACAAAAGAGATAACACCCCCCCATTACGTCATGCTTCAGAAATGTGGAAAATGGTCCGTTTTCAAATGTTTTATTTTTGAACGTCAGTTCAGATTTGTAGGTGGATCATCAGTGTTAGTGCTAAAATTAGCATGTTTAAAGTGATTTTCATGCTTCCAGGGGCTCGGGAAGTTAATTAAATACCATTTGGAGGCATTTAATGTTCGAGCAAAAACGGCTGATTTTCGACAAAAGAGATAACACCCCCCCATTACGTCATGCTTCAGAAATGTGGAAAATGGTCCGTTTTCAAATGTTTTATTTTTGAACTTCAGTTCACATTTGTAGGTGGATCATCAGTGTTAGAGCTAAAATTAGCATGTTTAAAGTGATTTTCATGCTTCCAGGGGCACAAAACACAAGATTTATGGAATGGTTAAAAGTGCATGAAAATGGCCAATTTACTCACTCTGAGTTCTCAAAAAGGGTTTCTTCACCCCGGGAAGTTAATTAAATACCATTTGGAGGCATTTAATGTTCGAGCAAAAACGGCTGATTTTCGACAAAAGAGATAACACCCCCCCATTACGTTATGCTTCAGAAATGTGGAAAATGGTCCGTTTTCAAATGTTTTATTTTTGAACGTCAGTTCACATTTGTAGGTGGATCATCAGTGTTAGAGCTAAAATTAGCATGTTTAAAGTGATTTTCATGCTTCCAGGGGCTCGGGAAGTGAAATAAATACCATTTGGAGGCATTTAATGTTCGAGCAAAAACGGCTGATTTTCGACAAAAGAGATAACACCCCCCCATTACGTCATGCTTCAGAAATGTGGAAAATGGTCCGTTTTCAAATGTTTTATTTTTGAACGTCAGTTCACATTTGTAGGTGGATCATCAGTGTTAGAGCTAAAATTAGCATGTTTAAAGTGATTTTCATGCTTCCAGGGGCTCGGGAAGTTAATTAAATACCATTTGGAGGCATTTAATGTTCGAGCAAAAACGGCTGATTTTCGACAAAAGAGATAACACCCCCCCATTACGTCATGCTTCAGAAATGTGGAAAATGGTCCGTTTTCAAATGTTTTATTTTTGAACGTCAGTTCACATTTGTAGGTGGATCATCAGTGTTAGAGCTAAAATTAGCATGTTTAAAGTGATTTTCATGCTTCCAGGGGCCCAAAACACAAGATTAATGGAATGGTTAAAAGTGCATGAAAATGGCCAATTTACTCACTCTGAGTTCTCAAAAAGGGTTTCTTCACCCCGGGAAGTGAAATAAATACCATTTGGAGGCATTTAATGTTCGAGCAAAAACGGCTGATTTTCGACAAAAGAGAAAAACACCCCCCCATTACGTCATGCTTCAGAAATGTGGAAAATGGTCCGTTTTCAAATGTTTTATTTTTGAACGTCAGTTCACATTTGTAGGTGGATCATCAGTGTTAGAGCTAAAATTAGCATGTTTAAAGTGATTTTCATGCTTCCAGGGGCCCAAAACACAAGATTTATGGAATGGTTAAAAGTGCATGAAAATGGCCAATTTACTCACTCTGAGTTCTGAAAAAGGGTTTCTTCACCCCGGGAAGTTAATTAAATACCATTTGGAGGCATTTAATGTTCGAGCAAAAATGGCTGATTTTCGACAAAAGAGATAACACCCCCCCATTACGTCATGCTTCAGAAATGTGGAAAATGGTCCGTTTTCAAATGTTTTATTTTTGAACGTCAGTTCACATTTGTAGGTGGATCATCAGTGTTAGAGCTAAAATTAGCATGTTTAAAGTGATTTTCATGCTTCCAGGGGCTCGGGAAGTGAAATAAATACCATTTGGAGGCATTTAATGTTCGAGCAAAAACGGCTGATTTTCGACAAAAGAGATAACACCCCCCCATTACGTCATGCTTCAGAAATGTCGAAAATGGTCCGTTTTCAAATGTTTTATTTTTGAACGTCAGTTCACATTTGTAGGTGGATCATCAGTGTTAGAGCTAAAATTAGCATGTTTAAAGTGATTTTCATGCTTCCAGGGGCCCAAAACACAAGATTTATGGAATGGTTAAAAGTGCATGAAAATGGCCAATTTACTCACTCTGAGTTCTCAAAAAGGGTTTCTTCACCCCGGGAAGTTAATTAAATACCATTTGGAGGCATTTATTGTTCGAGCAAAAACGGCTGATTTTCGACAAAAGAGATAACACCCCCCCATTACGTCATGCTTCAGAAATGTGGAAAATGGTCCGTTTTCAAATGTTTTATTTTTGAACGTCAGTTCACATTTGTAGGTGGATCATCAGTGTTAGAGCTAAAATTAGCATGTTTAAAGTGATTTTCATGCTTCCAGGGGCTCGGGAAGTTAATTAAATACCATTTGGAGGCATTTAATGTTCGAGCAAAAACGGCTGATTTTCGACAAAAGAGATAACACCCCCCCATTACGTCATGCTTCAGAAATGTGGAAAATGGTCCGTTTTCAAATGTTTTATTTTTGAACTTCAGTTCACATTTGTAGGTGGATCATCAGTGTTAGAGCTAAAATTAGCATGTTTAAAGTGATTTTCATGCTTCCAGGGGCCCAAAACACAAGATTTATGGAATGGTTAAAAGTGCATGAAAATGGCCAATTTACTCACTCTGAGTTCTCAAAAAGGGTTTCTTCACCCCGGGAAGTTAATTAAATACCATTTGGAGGCATTTAATGTTCGAGCAAAAACGGCTGATTTTCGACAAAAGAGATAACACCCCCCCATTACGTCATGCTTCAGAAATGTGGAAAATGGTCCGTTTTCAAATGTTTTATTTTTGAACGTCAGTTCACATTTGTAGGTGGATCATTAGTGTTAGAGCTAAAATTAGCATGTTTAAAGTGATTTTCATGCTTCCAGGGGCTCGTGAAGTTAATTAAATTCTATTTGGAGGCATTTAATGTTCGAGCAAAAACGGCTGATTTTCGACAAAAGAGATAACACCCCCCTATTACGTCATGCTTCAGAAATGTGGAAAATGGTCCGTTTTCAAATGTTTTATTTTTGAACGTCAGTTCACATTTGTAGGTGGATCATCAGTGTTAGAGCTAAAATTAGCATGTTTAAAGTGATTTTCATGCTTCCAGGGGCTCGGGAAGTGAAATAAATACCATTTGGAGGCATTTAATGTTCGCGCAAAAACGGCTGATTTTCGACAAAAGAGATAACACCCCCCCATTACGTCATGCTTCAGAAATGTGGAAAATGGTCCGTTTTCAAATGTTTTATTTTTGAACGTCAGTTCACATTTGTAGGTGGATCATCAGTGTTAGAGCTAAAATTAGCATGTTTAAAGTGATTTTCATGCTTCCAGGGGCTCGGGAAGTGAAATAAATACCATTTGGAGGCATTTAATGTTCGAGCAAAAACGGCTGATTTTCGACAAAAGAGATAACACCCCCCCATTACGTCATGCTTCAGAAATGTGCAAAATGGTCCGTTTTCAAATGTTTTATTTTTGAACGTCAGTTCACATTTGTAGGTGGATCATCAGTGTTAGAGCTAAAATTAGCATGTTTAAAGTGATTTTCATGCTTCCAGGGGCCCAAAACACAAGATTTATGGAATGGTTAAAAGTTCATGAAAATGGCCAATTTACTCACTCTGAGTTCTCAAAAAGGGTTTCTTCACCCCGGGAAGTTAATTAAATACCATTTGGAGGCATTTAATGTTCGAGCAAAAACGGCTGATTTTCGACAAAAGAGATAACACCCCCCCATTACGTCATGCTTCAGAAATGTGGAAAATGGTCCATTTTCAAATGTTTTATTTTTGAACGTCAGTTCACATTTGTAGGTGGATCATCAGTGTTAGAGCTAAAATTAGCATGTTTAAAGTGATTTTCATGCTTCCAGGGGCTCGGGAAGTTAATTAAATACCATTTGGAGGCATTTAATGTTCGAGCAAAAACGGCTGATTTTCGACAAAAGAGATAACACCCCCCCATTACGTCATGCTTCAGAAATGTGGAAAATGGTCCGTTTTCAAATGTTTTATTTTTGAACTTCAGTTCACATTTGTAGGTGGACCATCAGTATTAGAGCTAAAATTAGCATGTTTAAAGTGATTTTCATGCTTCCAGGGGCCCAAAACACAAGATTTATGGAATGGTTAAAAGTGCATGAAAATGGCCAATTTACTCACTCTGAGTTCTCAAAAAGGGTTTCTTCACCCCGGGAAGTTAATTAAATACCATTTGGAGGCATTTAATGTTCGAGCAAAAACGGCTGATTTTCGACAAAAGAGATAACACCCCCCCATTACGTCATGCTTCAGAAATGTGGAAAATGGTCCGTTTTCAAATGTTTTATTTTTGAACGTCAGTTCACATTTGTAGGTGGATAATCAGTGTTAGAGCTAAAATTAGCATGTTTAAAGTGATTTTCATGCTTCCAGGGGCTCGGGAAGTGAAATAAATACCATTTGGAGGCATTTAATGTTCGAGCAAAAACGGCTGATTTTCGACAAAAGAGATAACACCCCCCCATTACGTCATGCTTCAGAAATGTGGAAAATGGTCCGTTTTCAAATGTTTTATTTTTGAACGTCAGTTCACATTTGTAGGTGGATCATCAGTGTTAGAGCTAAAATTAGCATGTTTAAAGTGATTTTCATGCTTCCAGGGGCCCAAAACACAAGATTTATGGAATGGTTAAAAGTGCATGAAAATGGCCAATTTACTCACTCTGAGTTCTCAAAAAGGGTTTCTTCACCCCGGGAAGTGAAATAAATACCATTTGGAGGCATTTAATGTTCGAGCAAAAACGGCTGATTTTCGACAAAAGAGATAACACCCCCCCATTACGTCATGCTTCAGAAATGTGGAAAATGGTCCGTTTTCAAATGTTTTATTTTTGAACGTCAGTTCACATTTGTAGGTGGATCATCAGTGTTAGAGCTAAAATTAGCATGTTTAAAGTGATTTTCATGCTTCCAGGGGCTCGGGAAGTGAAATAAATACCATTTGGAGGCATTTAATGTTCGAGCAAAAACGGCTGATTTTCGACAAAAGAGATAACACCCCCCCATTACGTCATGCTTCAGAAATGTGGAAAATGGTCCGTTTTCAAATGTTTTATTTTTGAACGTCAGTTCACATTTGTAGGTGGATCATCAGTGTTAGAGCTAAAATTAGCATGTTTAAAGTGATTTTCATGCTTCCAGGGGCCCAAAACACAAGATTTATGGAATGGTTAAAAGTGCATGAAAATGGCCAATTTACTCACTCTGAGTTCTCAAAAAGGGTTTCTTCACCCCGGGAAGTTAATTAAATACCATTTGGAGGCATTTAATGTTCGAGCAAAAATGGCTGATTTTCGACAAAAGAGATAACACCCCCCCATTACATCATGCTTCAGAAATGTGGAAAATGGTCCGTTTTCAAATGTTTTATTTTTGAACGTCAGTTCACATTTGTAGGTGGATCATCAGTGTTAGTGCTAAAATTAGCATGTTTAAAGTGATTTTCATGCTTCCAGGGGCTCGGGAAGTTAATTAAATACCATTTGGAGGCATTTAATGTTCGAGCAAAAACGGCTGATTTTCGACAAAAGAGATAACACCCCCCCATTACGTCATGCTTCAGAAATGTGGAAAATGGTCCGTTTTCAAATGTTTTATTTTTGAACTTCAGTTCACATTTGTAGGTGGATCATCAGTGTTAGAGCTAAAATTAGCATGTTTAAAGTGATTTTCATGCTTCCAGGGGCCCAAAACACAAGATTTATGGAATGGTTAAAAGTGCATGAAAATGGCCAATTTACTCACTCTGAGTTCTCAAAAAGGGTTTCTTCACCCCGGGAAGTTAATTAAATACCATTTGGAGGCATTTAATGTTCGAGCAAAAACGGCTGATTTTCGACAAAAGAGATAACACCCCCCCATTACGTCATGCTTCAGAATTGTGGAAAATGGTCCGTTTTCAAATGTTTTATTTTTGAACGTCAGTTCACATTTGTAGGTGGATCATTAGTGTTAGAGCTAAAATTAGCATGTTTAAAGTGATTTTCATGCTTCCAGGGGCTCGGGAAGTTAATTAAATACTATTTGGAGGCATTTAATGTTCGAGCAAAAACGGCTGATTTTCGACAAAAGAGATAACACCCCCCCCATTACGTCATGCTTCAGAAATGTGGAAAATGGTCAGTTTTCAAATGTTTTATTTTTGAACGTCAGTTCACATTTGTAGGTGGATCATCAGTGTTAGAGCTAAAATTAGCATGTTTAAAGTGATTTTCATGCTTCCAGGGGCTCGGGAAGTGAAATAAATACCATTTGGAGGCATTTAATGTTCGCGCAAAAACGGCTGATTTTCGACAAAAGAGATAACACCCCCCCATTACGTCATGCTTCAGAAATGTGGAAAATGGTCCGTTTTCAAATGTTTTATTTTTGAACGTCAGTTCACATTTGTAGGTGGATCATCAGTGTTAGAGCTAAAATTAGCATGTTTAAAGTGATTTTCATGCTTCCAGGGGCTCGGGAAGTGAAATAAATACCATTTGGAGGCATTTAATGTTCGAGCAAAAACGGCTGATTTTCGACAAAAGAGATAACACCCCCCCATTACGTCATGCTTCAGAAATGTGGAAAATGGTCCGTTTTCAAATGTTTTATTTTTGAACGTCAGTTCACATTTGTAGGTGGATCATCAGTGTTAGAGCTAAAATTAGCATGTTTAAAGTGATTTTCATGCTTCCAGGGGCCCAAAACACAAGATTTATGGAATGGTTAAAAGTTCATGAAAATGGCCAATTTACTCACTCTGAGTTCTCAAAAAGGGTTTCTTCACCCCGGGAAGTTAATTAAATACCATTTGGAGGCATTTAATGTTCGAGCAAAAACGGCTGATTTTCGACAAAAGAGATAACACCCCCCCATGACGTCATGCTTCAGAAATGTGGAAAATGGTCCGTTTTCAAATGTTTTATTTTTGAACGTCAGTTCACATTTGTAGGTGGATCATCAGTGTTAGAGCTAAAATTAGCATGTTTAAAGTGATTTTCATGCTTCCAGGGGCTCGGGAAGTTAATTAAATACCATTTGGAGGCATTTAATGTTCGAACAAAAACGGCTGATTTTCGACAAAAGAGATAACACCCCCCCATTACGTCATGCTTCAGAAATGTGGAAAATGGTCCGTTTTCAAATGTTTTATTTTTGAACTTCAGTTCACATTTGTAGGTGGATCATCAGTGTTAGAGCTAAAATTAGCATGTTTAAAGTGATTTTCATGCTTCCAGGGGCCCAAAACACAAGATTTATGGAATGGTTAAAAGTGCATGAAAATGGCCAATTTACTCACTCTGAGTTCTCAAAAAGGGTTTCTTCACCCCGGGAAGTTAATTAAATACCATTTGGAGGCATTTAATGTTCGAGCAAAAACGGCTGATTTTCGACAAAAGAGATAACACCCCCCCATTACGTCATGCTTCAGAAATGTGGAAAATGGTCCATTTTCAAATGTTTTATTTTTGAACGTCAGTTCACATTTGTAGGTGGATCATCAGTGTTAGAGCTAAAATTAGCATGTTTAAAGTGATTTTCATGCTTCCAGGGGCTCGGGAAGTTAATTAAATACCATTTGGAGGCATTTAATGTTCGAGCAAAAACGGCTGATTTTCGACAAAAGAGATAACACCCCCCCATTACGTCATGCTTCAGAAATGTGGAAAATGGTCCGTTTTCAAATGTTTTATTTTTGAACTTCAGTTCACATTTGTAGGTGGACCATCAGTATTAGAGCTAAAATTAGCATGTTTAAAGTGATTTTCATGCTTCCAGGGGCCCAAAACACAAGATTTATGGAATGGTTAAAAGTGCATGAAAATGGCCAATTTACTCACTCTGAGTTCTCAAAAAGGGTTTCTTCACCCCGGGAAGTTAATTAAATACCATTTGGAGGCATTTAATGTTCGAGCAAAAACGGCTGATTTTCGACAAAAGAGATAACACCCCCCCATTACGTCATGCTTCAGAAATGTGGAAAATGGTCCGTTTTCAAATGTTTTATTTTTGAACGTCAGTTCACATTTGTAGGTGGATAATCAGTGTTAGAGCTAAAATTAGCATGTTTAAAGTGATTTTCATGCTTCCAGGGGCTCGGGAAGTGAAATAAATACCATTTGGAGGCATTTAATGTTCGAGCAAAAACGGCTGATTTTCGACAAAAGAGATAACACCCCCCCATTACGTCATGCTTCAGAAATGTGGAAAATGGTCCGTTTTCAAATGTTTTATTTTTGAACGTCAGTTCACATTTGTAGGTGGATCATCAGTGTTAGAGCTAAAATTAGCATGTTTAAAGTGATTTTCATGCTTCCAGGGGCCCAAAACACAAGATTTATGGAATGGTTAAAAGTGCATGAAAATGGCCAATTTACTCACTCTGAGTTCTCAAAAAGGGTTTCTTCACCCCGGGAAGTGAAATAAATACCATTTGGAGGCATTTAATGTTCGAGCAAAAACGGCTGATTTTCGACAAAAGAGATAACACCCCCCCATTACGTCATGCTTCAGAAATGTGGAAAATGGTCCGTTTTCAAATGTTTTATTTTTGAACGTCAGTTCACATTTGTAGGTGGATCATCAGTGTTAGAGCTAAAATTAGCATGTTTAAAGTGATTTTCATGCTTCCAGGGGCTCGGGAAGTGAAATAAATACCATTTGGAGGCATTTAATGTTCGAGCAAAAACGGCTGATTTTCGACAAAAGAGATAACACCCCCCCATTACGTCATGCTTCAGAAATGTGGAAAATGGTCCGTTTTCAAATGTTTTATTTTTGAACGTCAGTTCACATTTGTAGGTGGATCATCAGTGTTAGAGCTAAAATTAGCATGTTTAAAGTGATTTTCATGCTTCCAGGGGCCCAAAACACAAGATTTATGGAATGGTTAAAAGTGCATGAAAATGGCCAATTTACTCACTCTGAGTTCTCAAAAAGGGTTTCTTCACCCCGGGAAGTTAATTAAATACCATTTGGAGGCATTTAATGTTCGAGCAAAAATGGCTGATTTTCGACAAAAGAGATAACACCCCCCCATTACATCATGCTTCAGAAATGTGGAAAATGGTCCGTTTTCAAATGTTTTATTTTTGAACGTCAGTTCACATTTGTAGGTGGATCATCAGTGTTAGTGCTAAAATTAGCATGTTTAAAGTGATTTTCATGCTTCCAGGGGCTCGGGAAGTTAATTAAATACCATTTGGAGGCATTTAATGTTCGAGCAAAAACGGCTGATTTTCGACAAAAGAGATAACACCCCCCCATTACGTCATGCTTCAGAAATGTGGAAAATGGTCCGTTTTCAAATGTTTTATTTTTGAACTTCAGTTCACATTTGTAGGTGGATCATCAGTGTTAGAGCTAAAATTAGCATGTTTAAAGTGATTTTCATGCTTCCAGGGGCCCAAAACACAAGATTTATGGAATGGTTAAAAGTGCATGAAAATGGCCAATTTACTCACTCTGAGTTCTCAAAAAGGGTTTCTTCACCCCGGGAAGTTAATTAAATACCATTTGGAGGCATTTAATGTTCGAGCAAAAACGGCTGATTTTCGACAAAAGAGATAACACCCCCCCATTACGTCATGCTTCAGAATTGTGGAAAATGGTCCGTTTTCAAATGTTTTATTTTTGAACGTCAGTTCACATTTGTAGGTGGATCATTAGTGTTAGAGCTAAAATTAGCATGTTTAAAGTGATTTTCATGCTTCCAGGGGCTCGGGAAGTTAATTAAATACTATTTGGAGGCATTTAATGTTCGAGCAAAAACGGCTGATTTTCGACAAAAGAGATAACACCCCCCCCATTACGTCATGCTTCAGAAATGTGGAAAATGGTCAGTTTTCAAATGTTTTATTTTTGAACGTCAGTTCACATTTGTAGGTGGATCATCAGTGTTAGAGCTAAAATTAGCATGTTTAAAGTGATTTTCATGCTTCCAGGGGCTCGGGAAGTGAAATAAATACCATTTGGAGGCATTTAATGTTCGCGCAAAAACGGCTGATTTTCGACAAAAGAGATAACACCCCCCCATTACGTCATGCTTCAGAAATGTGGAAAATGGTCCGTTTTCAAATGTTTTATTTTTGAACGTCAGTTCACATTTGTAGGTGGATCATCAGTGTTAGAGCTAAAATTAGCATGTTTAAAGTGATTTTCATGCTTCCAGGGGCTCGGGAAGTGAAATAAATACCATTTGGAGGCATTTAATGTTCGAGCAAAAACGGCTGATTTTCGACAAAAGAGATAACACCCCCCCATTACGTCATGCTTCAGAAATGTGGAAAATGGTCCGTTTTCAAATGTTTTATTTTTGAACGTCAGTTCACATTTGTAGGTGGATCATCAGTGTTAGAGCTAAAATTAGCATGTTTAAAGTGATTTTCATGCTTCCAGGGGCCCAAAACACAAGATTTATGGAATGGTTAAAAGTTCATGAAAATGGCCAATTTACTCACTCTGAGTTCTCAAAAAGGGTTTCTTCACCCCGGGAAGTTAATTAAATACCATTTGGAGGCATTTAATGTTCGAGCAAAAACGGCTGATTTTCGACAAAAGAGATAACACCCCCCCATGACGTCATGCTTCAGAAATGTGGAAAATGGTCCGTTTTCAAATGTTTTATTTTTGAACGTCAGTTCACATTTGTAGGTGGATCATCAGTGTTAGAGCTAAAATTAGCATGTTTAAAGTGATTTTCATGCTTCCAGGGGCTCGGGAAGTTAATTAAATACCATTTGGAGGCATTTAATGTTCGAACAAAAACGGCTGATTTTCGACAAAAGAGATAACACCCCCCCATTACGTCATGCTTCAGAAATGTGGAAAATGGTCCGTTTTCAAATGTTTTATTTTTGAACTTCAGTTCACATTTGTAGGTGGATCATCAGTGTTAGAGCTAAAATTAGCATGTTTAAAGTGATTTTCATGCTTCCAGGGGCCCAAAACACAAGATTTATGGAATGGTTAAAAGTGCATGAAAATGGCCAATTTACTCACTCTGAGTTCTCAAAAAGGGTTTCTTCACCCCGGGAAGTTAATTAAATACCAATTGGAGGCATTTAATGTTCGAGCAAAAACGGCTGATTTTCGACAAAAGAGATAACACCCCCCCATTACGTCATGCTTCAGAAATGTGGAAAATGGTCCGTTTTCAAATGTTTTATTTTTGAACGTCAGTTCACATTTGTAGGTGGATCATTAGTGTTAGAGCTAAAATTAGTATGTTTAAAGTGATTTTCATGCTTCCAGGGGCTCGGGAAGTTAATTAAATACCATTTGGAGGCATTTAATGTTCGAGCAAAAACGGCTGATTTTCGACAAAAGAGATAACACCCCCCCATTACGTCATGCTTCAGAAATGTGGAAAATGGTCCGTTTTCAAATGTTTTATTTTTGAACGTCAGTTCACATTTGTAGGTGGATCATCAGTGTTAGAGCTAAAATTAGCATGTTTAAAGTGATTTTCATGCTTCCAGGGGCTCGGGAAGCTAATTAAATACCATTTGGAGGCATTTAATGTTCGAGCAAAAACGGCTGATTTTCGACAAAAGAGATAACACCCCCCCATTACGTCATGCTTCAGAAATGTGGAAAATGGTCCGTTTTCAAATGTTTTATTTTTGAACGTCAGTTCACATTTGTAGGTGGATCATCAGTGTTAGAGCTAAAATTAGCATGTTTAAAGTGATTTTCATGCTTCCAGGGGCTCGGGAAGTTAATTAAATACCATTTGGAGGCATTTAATGTTCGAGCAAAAACGGCTGATTTTCGACAAAAGAGATAACACCCCCCCATTACGTCATGCTTCAGAAATGTGGAAAATGGTCCGTTTTCAAATGTTTTTTTTTTGAACGTCAGTTCACATTTGTAGGTGGATCATCAGTGTTAGAGCTAAAATTAGCATGTTTAAAGTGATTTTCATGCTTCCAGGGGCTCGGGAAGTTAATTAAATACCATTTGGAGGCATTTAATGTTCGAGCAAAAACGGCTGATTTTCGACAAAAGAGATAACACCCCCCCATTACGTCATGCTTCAGAAATGTGGAAAATGGTCCGTTTTCAAATGTTTTATTTTTGAACGTCAGTTCACATTTGTAGGTGGATCATCAGTGTTAGAGCTAAAATTAGCATGTTTAAAGTGATTTTCATGCTTCCAGGGGCCCAAAACACAAGATTTATGGAATGGTTAAAAGTGCATGAAAATGGCCAATTTACTCACTCTGAGTTCTCAAAAAGGGTTTCTTCACCCCGGGAAGTTAATTAAATACCATTTGGAGGCATTTAATGTTCGAGCAAAAACGGCTGATTTTCGACAAAAGAGATAACACCCCCCATTACGTCATGCTTCAGAAATGTGGAAAATGGTCTGTTTTCAAATGTTTTATTTTTGAACGTCAGTTCACATTTGTAGGTGGATCATCAGTGTTAGAGCTAAAATTAGCATGTTTAAAGTGATTTTCATGCTTCCAGGGGCCCAAAACACAAGATTTATGGAATGGTTAAAAGTGCATGAAAATGGCCAATTTATTCACTCTGAGTTCTCAAAAAGGGTTTCTTCACCCCGGGAAGTTAATTAAATACCATTTGGAGGCATTTAATGTTCGAGCAAAAACGGCTGATTTTCGACAAAAGAGATAACACCCCCCCATTACGTCATGCTTCAGAAATGTGGAAAATGGTCCGTTTTCAAATGTTTTATTTTTGAACGTCAGTTCACATTTGTAGGTGGATCATCAGTGTTAGAGCTAAAATTAGCATGTTTAAAGTGATTTTCATGCTTCCAGGGGCTCGGGAAGTGAAATAAATACCATTTGGAGGCATTTAATGTTCGAGCAAAAACGGCTGATTTTCGACAAAAGAGATAACACCCCCCCATTACGTCATGCTTCAGAAATGTGGAAAATGGTCCGTTTTCAAATGTTTTATTTTTGAACGTCAGTTCACATTTGTAGGTGGATCATCAGTGTTAGAGCTAAAATTAGCATGTTTAAAGTGATTTTCATGCTTCCAGGGGCTCGGGAAGTGAAATAAATACCATTTGGAGGCATTTAATGTTCGCGCAAAAACGGCTGATTTTCGACAAAAGAGATAACACCCCCCCATTACGTCATGCTTCAGAAATGTGGAAAATGGTCCGTTTTCAAATGTTTTATTTTTGAACGTCAGTTCACATTTGTAGGTGGATCATCAGTGTTAGAGCTAAAATTAGCATGTTTAAAGTGATTTTCATGCTTCCAGGGGCTCGGGAAGTGAAATAAATACCATTTGGAGGCATTTAATGTTCGAGCAAAAACGGCTGATTTTCGACAAAAGAGATAACACCCCCCCCATTACGTCATGCTTCAGAAATGTGGAAAATGGTCCGTTTTCAAATGTTTTATTTTTGAACGTCAGTTCACATTTGTAGGTGGATCATCAGTGTTAGAGCTAAAATTAGCATGTTTAAAGTGATTTTCATGCTTCCAGGGGCCCAAAACACAAGATTTATGGAATGGTTAAAAGTGCATGAAAATGGCCAATTTACTCACTCTGAGTTCTCAAAAAGGGTTTCTTCACCCCGGGAAGTTAATTAAATACCATTTGGAGGCATTTAATGTTCGAGCAAAAACGGCTGATTTTCGACAAAAGAGATAACACCCCCCCATTACGTCATGCTTCAGAAATGTGGAAAATGGTCCGTTTTCAAATGTTTTATTTTTGAACGTCAGTTCACATTTGTAGGTGGATCATCAGTGTTAGAGCTAAAATTAGCATGTTTAAAGTAATTTTCATGCTTCCAGGGGCTCGGGAAGTTAATTAAATACCATTTGGAGGCATTTAATGTTCGAGCAAAAACGGCTGATTTTCGACAAAAGAGATAACACCCCCCCATTACGTCATGCTTCAGAAATGTGGAAAATGGTCCGTTTTCAAATGTTTTATTTTTGAACGTCAGTTCACATTTGTAGGTGGATCATCAGTGTTAGAGCTAAAATTATCATGTTTAAAGTGATTTTCATGCTTCCAGGGGCCCAAAACACAAGATTTATGGAATGGTTAAAAGTGCATGAAAATGGCCAATTTACTCACTCTGAGTTCTCAAAAAGGGTTTCTTCACCCCGGGAAGTTAATTAAATACCATTTGGAGGCATTTAATGTTCGAGCAAAAACGGCTGATTTTCGACAAAAGAGATAACACCCCCCCATTACGTCATGCTTCAGAATTGTGGAAAATGGTCCGTTTTCAAATGTTTTATTTTTGAACGTCAGTTCACATTTGTAGGTGGATCATTAGTGTTAGAGCTAAAATTAGCATGTTTAAAGTGATTTTCATGCTTCCAGGGGCTCGGGAAGTTAATTAAATACTATTTGGAGGCATTTAATGTTCGAGCAAAAACGGCTGATTTTCGACAAAAGAGATAACACCCCCCCCATTACGTCATGCTTCAGAAATGTGGAAAATGGTCAGTTTTCAAATGTTTTATTTTTGAACGTCAGTTCACATTTGTAGGTGGATCATCAGTGTTAGAGCTAAAATTAGCATGTTTAAAGTGATTTTCATGCTTCCAGGGGCTCGGGAAGTGAAATAAATACCATTTGGAGGCATTTAATGTTCGCGCAAAAACGGCTGATTTTCGACAAAAGAGATAACACCCCCCCATTACGTCATGCTTCAGAAATGTGGAAAATGGTCCGTTTTCAAATGTTTTATTTTTGAACGTCAGTTCACATTTGTAGGTGGATCATCAGTGTTAGAGCTAAAATTAGCATGTTTAAAGTGATTTTCATGCTTCCAGGGGCTCGGGAAGTGAAATAAATACCATTTGGAGGCATTTAATGTTCGAGCAAAAACGGCTGATTTTCGACAAAAGAGATAACACCCCCCCATTACGTCATGCTTCAGAAATGTGGAAAATGGTCCGTTTTCAAATGTTTTATTTTTGAACGTCAGTTCACATTTGTAGGTGGATCATCAGTGTTAGAGCTAAAATTAGCATGTTTAAAGTGATTTTCATGCTTCCAGGGGCCCAAAACACAAGATTTATGGAATGGTTAAAAGTTCATGAAAATGGCCAATTTACTCACTCTGAGTTCTCAAAAAGGGTTTCTTCACCCCGGGAAGTTAATTAAATACCATTTGGAGGCATTTAATGTTCGAGCAAAAACGGCTGATTTTCGACAAAAGAGATAACACCCCCCCATGACGTCATGCTTCAGAAATGTGGAAAATGGTCCGTTTTCAAATGTTTTATTTTTGAACGTCAGTTCACATTTGTAGGTGGATCATCAGTGTTAGAGCTAAAATTAGCATGTTTAAAGTGATTTTCATGCTTCCAGGGGCTCGGGAAGTTAATTAAATACCATTTGGAGGCATTTAATGTTCGAACAAAAACGGCTGATTTTCGACAAAAGAGATAACACCCCCCCATTACGTCATGCTTCAGAAATGTGGAAAATGGTCCGTTTTCAAATGTTTTATTTTTGAACTTCAGTTCACATTTGTAGGTGGATCATCAGTGTTAGAGCTAAAATTAGCATGTTTAAAGTGATTTTCATGCTTCCAGGGGCCCAAAACACAAGATTTATGGAATGGTTAAAAGTGCATGAAAATGGCCAATTTACTCACTCTGAGTTCTCAAAAAGGGTTTCTTCACCCCGGGAAGTTAATTAAATACCAATTGGAGGCATTTAATGTTCGAGCAAAAACGGCTGATTTTCGACAAAAGAGATAACACCCCCCCATTACGTCATGCTTCAGAAATGTGGAAAATGGTCCGTTTTCAAATGTTTTATTTTTGAACGTCAGTTCACATTTGTAGGTGGATCATTAGTGTTAGAGCTAAAATTAGTATGTTTAAAGTGATTTTCATGCTTCCAGGGGCTCGGGAAGTTAATTAAATACCATTTGGAGGCATTTAATGTTCGAGCAAAAACGGCTGATTTTCGACAAAAGAGATAACACCCCCCCATTACGTCATGCTTCAGAAATGTGGAAAATGGTCCGTTTTCAAATGTTTTATTTTTGAACGTCAGTTCACATTTGTAGGTGGATCATCAGTGTTAGAGCTAAAATTAGCATGTTTAAAGTGATTTTCATGCTTCCAGGGGCTCGGGAAGCTAATTAAATACCATTTGGAGGCATTTAATGTTCGAGCAAAAACGGCTGATTTTCGACAAAAGAGATAACACCCCCCCATTACGTCATGCTTCAGAAATGTGGAAAATGGTCCGTTTTCAAATGTTTTATTTTTGAACGTCAGTTCACATTTGTAGGTGGATCATCAGTGTTAGAGCTAAAATTAGCATGTTTAAAGTGATTTTCATGCTTCCAGGGGCTCGGGAAGTTAATTAAATACCATTTGGAGGCATTTAATGTTCGAGCAAAAACGGCTGATTTTCGACAAAAGAGATAACACCCCCCCATTACGTCATGCTTCAGAAATGTGGAAAATGGTCCGTTTTCAAATGTTTTTTTTTTGAACGTCAGTTCACATTTGTAGGTGGATCATCAGTGTTAGAGCTAAAATTAGCATGTTTAAAGTGATTTTCATGCTTCCAGGGGCTCGGGAAGTTAATTAAATACCATTTGGAGGCATTTAATGTTCGAGCAAAAACGGCTGATTTTCGACAAAAGAGATAACACCCCCCCATTACGTCATGCTTCAGAAATGTGGAAAATGGTCCGTTTTCAAATGTTTTATTTTTGAACGTCAGTTCACATTTGTAGGTGGATCATCAGTGTTAGAGCTAAAATTAGCATGTTTAAAGTGATTTTCATGCTTCCAGGGGCCCAAAACACAAGATTTATGGAATGGTTAAAAGTGCATGAAAATGGCCAATTTACTCACTCTGAGTTCTCAAAAAGGGTTTCTTCACCCCGGGAAGTTAATTAAATACCATTTGGAGGCATTTAATGTTCGAGCAAAAACGGCTGATTTTCGACAAAAGAGATAACACCCCCCATTACGTCATGCTTCAGAAATGTGGAAAATGGTCTGTTTTCAAATGTTTTATTTTTGAACGTCAGTTCACATTTGTAGGTGGATCATCAGTGTTAGAGCTAAAATTAGCATGTTTAAAGTGATTTTCATGCTTCCAGGGGCCCAAAACACAAGATTTATCGAATGGTTAAAAGTGCATGAAAATGGCCAATTTATTCACTCTGAGTTCTCAAAAAGGGTTTCTTCACCCCGGGAAGTTAATTAAATACCATTTGGAGGCATTTAATGTTCGAGCAAAAACGGCTGATTTTCGACAAAAGAGATAACACCCCCCCATTACGTCATGCTTCAGAAATGTGGAAAATGGTCCGTTTTCAAATGTTTTATTTTTGAACGTCAGTTCACATTTGTAGGTGGATCATCAGTGTTAGAGCTAAAATTAGCATGTTTAAAGTGATTTTCATGCTTCCAGGGGCTCGGGAAGTGAAATAAATACCATTTGGAGGCATTTAATGTTCGAGCAAAAACGGCTGATTTTCGACAAAAGAGATAACACCCCCCCTTACGTCATGCTTCAGAAATGTGGAAAATGGTCCGTTTTCAAATGTTTTATTTTTGAACGTCAGTTCACATTTGTAGGTGGATCATCAGTGTTAGAGCTAAAATTAGCATGTTTAAAGTGATTTTCATGCTTCCAGGGGCTCGGGAAGTGAAATAAATACCATTTGGAGGCATTTAATGTTCGCGCAAAAACGGCTGATTTTCGACAAAAGAGATAACACCCCCCCATTACGTCATGCTTCAGAAATGTGGAAAATGGTCCGTTTTCAAATGTTTTATTTTTGAACGTCAGTTCACATTTGTAGGTGGATCATCAGTGTTAGAGCTAAAATTAGCATGTTTAAAGTGATTTTCATGCTTCCAGGGGCTCGGGAAGTGAAATAAATACCATTTGGAGGCATTTAATGTTCGAGCAAAAACGGCTGATTTTCGACAAAAGAGATAACACCCCCCCCATTACGTCATGCTTCAGAAATGTGGAAAATGGTCCGTTTTCAAATGTTTTATTTTTGAACGTCAGTTCACATTTGTAGGTGGATCATCAGTGTTAGAGCTAAAATTAGCATGTTTAAAGTGATTTTCATGCTTCCAGGGGCCCAAAACACAAGATTTATGGAATGGTTAAAAGTGCATGAAAATGGCCAATTTACTCACTCTGAGTTCTCAAAAAGGGTTTCTTCACCCCGGGAAGTTAATTAAATACCATTTGGAGGCATTTAATGTTCGAGCAAAAACGGCTGATTTTCGACAAAAGAGATAACACCCCCCCATTACGTCATGCTTCAGAAATGTGGAAAATGGTCCGTTTTCAAATGTTTTATTTTTGAACGTCAGTTCACATTTGTAGGTGGATCATCAGTGTTAGAGCTAAAATTAGCATGTTTAAAGTGATTTTCATGCTTCCAGGGGCTCGGGAAGTTAATTAAATACCATTTGGAGGCATTTAATGTTCGAGCAAAAACGGCTGATTTTCGACAAAAGAGATAACACCCCCCCATTACGTCATGCTTCAGAAATGTGGAAAATGGTCCGTTTTCAAATGTTTTATTTTTGAACGTCAGTTCACATTTGTAGGTGGATCATCAGTGTTAGAGCTAAAATTAGCATGTTTAAAGTGATTTTCATGCTTCCAGGGGCCCAAAACACAAGATTTATGGAATGGTTAAAAGTGCATGAAAATGGCCAATTTACTCACTCTGAGTTCTCAAAAAGGGTTTCTTCACCCCGGGAAGTTAATTAAATACCATTTGGAGGCATTTAATGTTCGAGCAAAAACGGCTGATTTTCGACAAAAGAGATAACACCCCCCATTACGTCATGCTTCAGAAATGTGGAAAATGGTCTGTTTTCAAATGTTTTATTTTTGAACGTCAGTTCACATTTGTAGGTGGATCATCAGTGTTAGAGCTAAAATTAGCATGTTTAAAGTGATTTTCATGCTTCCAGGGGCCCAAAACACAAGATTTATGGAATGGTTAAAAGTGCATGAAAATGGCCAATTTACTCACTCTGAGTTCTCAAAAAGGGTTTCTTCACCCCGGGAAGTTAATTAAATACCATTTGGAGGCATTTAATGTTCGAGCAAAAACGGCTGATTTTCGACAAAAGAGATAACACCCCCCCATTACGTCATGCTTCAGAAATGTGGAAAATGGTCCGTTTTCAAATGTTTTATTTTTGAACGTCAGTTCACATTTGTAGGTGGATCATCAGTGTTAGAGCTAAAATTAGCATGTTTAAAGTGATTTTCATGCTTCCAGGGGCTCGGGAAGTGAAATAAATACCATTTGGAGGCATATAATGTTCGAGCAAAAACGGCTGATTTTCGACAAAAGAGATAACACCCCCCATTACGTCATGCTTCAGAAATGTGGAAAATGGTCCGTTTTCAAATGTTTTATTTTTGAACGTCAGTTCACATTTGTAGGTGGATCATCAGTGTTAGAGCTAAAATTAGCATGTTTAAAGTGATTTTCATGCTTCCAGGGGCTCGGGAAGTGAAATAAATACCATTTGGAGGCATTTAATGTTCGCGCAAAAGCGGCTGATTTTCGACAAAAGAGATAACACCCCCCCATTACGTCATGCTTCAGAAATGTGGAAAATGGTCCGTTTTCAAATGTTTTATTTTTGAACGTCAGTTCACATTTGTAGGTGGATCATCAGTGTTAGAGCTAAAATTAGCATGTTTAAAGTGATTTTCATGCTTCCAGGGGCTCGGGAAGTGAAATAAATACCATTTGGAGGCATTTAATGTTCGAGCAAAAACGGCTGATTTTCGACAAAAGAGATAACACCCCCCCCATTACGTCATGCTTCAGAAATGTGGAAAATGGTCCGTTTTCAAATGTTTTATTTTTGAACGTCAGTTCACATTTGTAGGTGGATCATCAGTGTTAGAGCTAAAATTAGCATGTTTAAAGTGATTTTCATGCTTCCAGGGGCCCAAAACACAAGATTTATGGAATGGTTAAAAGTGCATGAAAATGGCCAATTTACTCACTCTGAGTTCTCAAAAAGGGTTTCTTCACCCCGGGAAGTGAAATAAATACCATTTGGAGGCATTTAATGTTCGAGCAAAAACGGCTGATTTTCGACAAAAGAGATAACACCCCCCCATTACGTCATGCTTCAGAAATGTGGAAAATGGTCCGTTTTCAAATGTTTTATTTTTGAACGTCAGTTCACATTTGTAGGTGGATCATCAGTGTTAGAGCTAAAATTAGCATGTTTAAAGTGATTTTCATGCTTCCAGGGGCTCGGGAAGTGAAATAAATACCATTTGGAGGCATTTAATGTTCGAGCAAAAACGGCTGATTTTCGACAAAAGAGATAACACCCCCCCATTACGTCATGCTTCAGAAATGTGGAAAATGGTCCGTTTTCAAATGTTTTATTTTTGAACGTCAGTTCACATTTGTAGGTGGATCATCAGTGTTAGAGCTAAAATTAGCATGTTTAAAGTGATTTTCATGCTTCCAGGGGCCCAAAACACAAGATTTATGGAATGGTTAAAAGTGCATGAAAATGGCCAATTTACTCACTCTGAGTTCTCAAAAAGGGTTTCTTCACCCCGGGAAGTTAATTAAATACCATTTGGAGGCATTTAATGTTCGAGCAAAAACGGCTGATTTTCGACAAAAGAGATAACACCCCCCCATTACGTCATGCTTCAGAAATGTGGAAAATGGTCCGTTTTCAAATGTTTTATTTTTGAACGTCAGTTCACATTTGTAGGTGGATCATCAGTGTTAGTGCTAAAATTAGCATGTTTAAAGTGATTTTCATGCTTCCAGGGGCTCGGGAAGTTAATTAAATACCATTTGGAGGCATTTAATGTTCGAGCAAAAACGGCTGATTTTCGACAAAAGAGATAACACCCCCCCATTACGTCATGCTTCAGAAATGTGGAAAATGGTCCGTTTTCAAATGTTTTATTTTTGAACTTCAGTTCACATTTGTAGGTGGATCATCAGTGTTAGAGCTAAAATTAGCATGTTTAAAGTGATTTTCATGCTTCCAGGGGCCCAAAACACAAGATTTATGGAATGGTTAAAAGTGCATGAAAATGGCCAATTTACTCACTCTGAGTTCTCAAAAAGGGTTTCTTCACCCCGGGAAGTTAATTAAATACCATTTGGAGGCATTTAATGTTCGAGCAAAAACGGCTGATTTTCGACAAAAGAGATAACACCCCCCCATTACGTCATGCTTCAGAATTGTGGAAAATGGTCCGTTTTCAAATGTTTTATTTTTGAACGTCAGTTCACATTTGTAGGTGGATCATTAGTGTTAGAGCTAAAATTAGCATGTTTAAAGTGATTTTCATGCTTCCAGGGGCTCGGGAAGTTAATTAAATACTATTTGGAGGCATTTAATGTTCGAGCAAAAACGGCTGATTTTCGACAAAAGAGATAACACCCCCCCCATTACGTCATGCTTCAGAAATGTGGAAAATGGTCAGTTTTCAAATGTTTTATTTTTGAACGTCAGTTCACATTTGTAGGTGGATCATCAGTGTTAGAGCTAAAATTAGCATGTTTAAAGTGATTTTCATGCTTCCAGGGGCTCGGGAAGTGAAATAAATACCATTTGGAGGCATTTAATGTTCGCGCAAAAACGGCTGATTTTCGACAAAAGAGATAACACCCCCCCATTACGTCATGCTTCAGAAATGTGGAAAATGGTCCGTTTTCAAATGTTTTATTTTTGAACGTCAGTTCACATTTGTAGGTGGATCATCAGTGTTAGAGCTAAAATTAGCATGTTTAAAGTGATTTTCATGCTTCCAGGGGCTCGGGAAGTGAAATAAATACCATTTGGAGGCATTTAATGTTCGAGCAAAAACGGCTGATTTTCGACAAAAGAGATAACACCCCCCCATTACGTCATGCTTCAGAAATGTGGAAAATGGTCCGTTTTCAAATGTTTTATTTTTGAACGTCAGTTCACATTTGTAGGTGGATCATCAGTGTTAGAGCTAAAATTAGCATGTTTAAAGTGATTTTCATGCTTCCAGGGGCCCAAAACACAAGATTTATGGAATGGTTAAAAGTTCATGAAAATGGCCAATTTACTCACTCTGAGTTCTCAAAAAGGGTTTCTTCACCCCGGGAAGTTAATTAAATACCATTTGGAGGCATTTAATGTTCGAGCAAAAACGGCTGATTTTCGACAAAAGAGATAACACCCCCCCATGACGTCATGCTTCAGAAATGTGGAAAATGGTCCGTTTTCAAATGTTTTATTTTTGAACGTCAGTTCACATTTGTAGGTGGATCATCAGTGTTAGAGCTAAAATTAGCATGTTTAAAGTGATTTTCATGCTTCCAGGGGCTCGGGAAGTTAATTAAATACCATTTGGAGGCATTTAATGTTCGAACAAAAACGGCTGATTTTCGACAAAAGAGATAACACCCCCCCATTACGTCATGCTTCAGAAATGTGGAAAATGGTCCGTTCTCAAATGTTTTATTTTTGAACTTCAGTTCACATTTGTAGGTGGATCATCAGTGTTAGAGCTAAAATTAGCATGTTTAAAGTGATTTTCATGCTTCCAGGGGCCCAAAACACAAGATTTATGGAATGGTTAAAAGTGCATGAAAATGGCCAATTTACTCACTCTGAGTTCTCAAAAAGGGTTTCTTCACCCCGGGAAGTTAATTAAATACCAATTGGAGGCATTTAATGTTCGAGCAAAAACGGCTGATTTTCGACAAAAGAGATAACACCCCCCCATTACGTCATGCTTCAGAAATGTGGAAAATGGTCCGTTTTCAAATGTTTTATTTTTGAACGTCAGTTCACATTTGTAGGTGGATCATTAGTGTTAGAGCTAAAATTAGTATGTTTAAAGTGATTTTCATGCTTCCAGGGGCTCGGGAAGTTAATTAAATACCATTTGGAGGCATTTAATGTTCGAGCAAAAACGGCTGATTTTCGACAAAAGAGATAACACCCCCCCATTACGTCATGCTTCAGAAATGTGGAAAATGGTCCGTTTTCAAATGTTTTATTTTTGAACGTCAGTTCACATTTGTAGGTGGATCATCAGTGTTAGAGCTAAAATTAGCATGTTTAAAGTGATTTTCATGCTTCCAGGGGCTCGGGAAGCTAATTAAATACCATTTGGAGGCATTTAATGTTCGAGCAAAAACGGCTGATTTTCGACAAAAGAGATAACACCCCCCCATTACGTCATGCTTCAGAAATGTCGAAAATGGTCCGTTTTCAAATGTTTTATTTTTGAACGTCAGTTCACATTTGTAGGTGGATCATCAGTGTTAGAGCTAAAATTAGCATGTTTAAAGTGATTTTCATGCTTCCAGGGGCTCGGGAAGTTAATTAAATACCATTTGGAGGCATTTAATGTTCGAGCAAAAACGGCTGATTTTCGACAAAAGAGATAACACCCCCCCATTACGTCATGCTTCAGAAATGTGGAAAATGGTCCGTTTTCAAATGTTTTTTTTTTGAACGTCAGTTCACATTTGTAGGTGGATCATCAGTGTTAGAGCTAAAATTAGCATGTTTAAAGTGATTTTCATGCTTCCAGGGGCTCGGGAAGTTAATTAAATACCATTTGGAGGCATTTAATGTTCGAGCAAAAACGGCTGATTTTCGACAAAAGAGATAACACCCCCCCATTACGTCATGCTTCAGAAATGTGGAAAATGGTCCGTTTTCAAATGTTTTATTTTTGAACGTCAGTTCACATTTGTAGGTGGATCATCAGTGTTAGAGCTAAAATTAGCATGTTTAAAGTGATTTTCATGCTTCCAGGGGCCCAAAACACAAGATTTATGGAATGGTTAAAAGTGCATGAAAATGGCCAATTTACTCACTCTGAGTTCTCAAAAAGGGTTTCTTCACCCCGGGAAGTTAATTAAATACCATTTGGAGGCATTTAATGTTCGAGCAAAAACGGCTGATTTTCGACAAAAGAGATAACACCCCCCATTACGTCATGCTTCAGAAATGTGGAAAATGGTCTGTTTTCAAATGTTTTATTTTTGAACGTCAGTTCACATTTGTAGGTGGATCATCAGTGTTAGAGCTAAAATTAGCATGTTTAAAGTGATTTTCATGCTTCCAGGGGCCCAAAACACAAGATTTATGGAATGGTTAAAAGTGCATGAAAATGGCCAATTTACTCACTCTGAGTTCTCAAAAAGGGTTTCTTCACCCCGGGAAGTTAATTAAATACCATTTGGAGGCATTTAATGTTCGAGCAAAAACGGCTGATTTTCGACAAAAGAGATAACACCCCCCCATTACGTCATGCTTCAGAAATGTGGAAAATGGTCCGTTTTCAAATGTTTTATTTTTGAACGTCAGTTCACATTTGTAGGTGGATCATCAGTGTTAGAGCTAAAATTAGCATGTTTAAAGTGATTTTCATGCTTCCAGGGGCTCGGGAAGTGAAATAAATACCATTTGGAGGCATTTAATGTTCGAGCAAAAACGGCTGATTTTCGACAAAAGAGATAACACCCCCCCATTACGTCATGCTTCAGAAATGTGGAAAATGGTCCGTTTTCAAATGTTTTATTTTTGAACGTCAGTTCACATTTGTAGGTGGATCATCAGTGTTAGAGCTAAAATTAGCATGTTTAAAGTGATTTTCATGCTTCCAGGGGCTCGGGAAGTGAAATAAATACCATTTGGAGGCATTTAATGTTCGCGCAAAAACGGCTGATTTTCGACAAAAGAGATAACACCCCCCCATTACGTCATGCTTCAGAAATGTGGAAAATGGTCCGTTTTCAAATGTTTTATTTTTGAACGTCAGTTCACATTTGTAGGTGGATCATCAGTGTTAGAGCTAAAATTAGCATGTTTAAAGTGATTTTCATGCTTCCAGGGGCTCGGGAAGTGAAATAAATACCATTTGGAGGCATTTAATGTTCGAGCAAAAACGGCTGATTTTCGACAAAAGAGATAACACCCCCCCCATTACGTCATGCTTCAGAAATGTGGAAAATGGTCCGTTTTCAAATGTTTTATTTTTGAACGTCAGTTCACATTTGTAGGTGGATCATCAGTGTTAGAGCTAAAATTAGCATGTTTAAAGTGATTTTCATGCTTCCAGGGGCCCAAAACACAAGATTTATGGAATGGTTAAAAGTGCATGAAAATGGCCAATTTACTCACTCTGAGTTCTCAAAAAGGGTTTCTTCACCCCGGGAAGTTAATTAAATACCATTTGGAGGCATTTAATGTTCGAGCAAAAACGGCTGATTTTCGACAAAAGAGATAACACCCCCCCATTACGTCATGCTTCAGAAATGTGGAAAATGGTCCGTTTTCAAATGTTTTATTTTTGAACGTCAGTTCACATTTGTAGGTGGATCATCAGTGTTAGAGCTAAAATTAGCATGTTTAAAGTGATTTTCATGCTTCCAGGGGCTCGGGAAGTTAATTAAATACCATTTGGAGGCATTTAATGTTCGAGCAAAAACGGCTGATTTTCGACAAAAGAGATAACACCCCCCCATTACGTCATGCTTCAGAAATGTGGAAAATGGTCCGTTTTCAAATGTTTTATTTTTGAACGTCAGTTCACATTTGTAGGTGGATCATCAGTGTTAGAGCTAAAATTAGCATGTTTAAAGTGATTTTCATGCTTCCAGGGGCCCAAAACACAAGATTTATGGAATGGTTAAAAGTGCATGAAAATGGCCAATTTACTCACTCTGAGTTCTCAAAAAGGGTTTCTTCACCCCGGGAAGTGAAATAAATACCATTTGGTGGCATTTAATGTTCGAGCAAAAACGGCTGATTTTCGACAAAAGAGATAACACCCCCCCATTACGTCATGCTTCAGAAATGTGGAAAATGGTCCGTTTTCAAATGTTTTATTTTTGAACGTCAGTTCACATTTGTAGGTGGATCATCAGTGTTAGAGCTAAAATTAGCATGTTTAAAGTGATTTTCATGCTTCCAGGGGCCCAAAACACAAGATTTATGGAATGGTTAAAAGTGCATGAAAATGGCCAATTTACTCACTCTGAGTTCTCAAAAAGGGTTTCTTCACCCTGGGAAGTCAATTAAATACCATTTGAAGGCATTTAATGTTCGAGCAAAAACGGCTGATTTTCGACAAAAGAGATAACACCCCCCCATTACGTCATGCTTCAGAAATGTGGAAAATGGTCCGTTTTCAAATGTTTTATTTTTGAACGTCAGTTCACATTTGTAGGTGGATCATCAGTGTTAGAGCTAAAATTAGCATGTTTAAAGTGATTTTCATGCTTCCAGGGGCTCGGGAAGTGAAATAAATACCATTTGGAGGCAGTTAATGTTCGAGCAAAAACGGCTGATTTTCGACAAAAGAGATAACACCCCCCCCATTACGTCATGCTTCAGAAATGTGGAAAATGGTCCGTTTTCAAATGTTTTATTTTTGAACGTCAGTTCACATTTGTAGGTGGATCATCAGTGTTAGAGCTAAAATTAGCATGTTTAAAGTGATTTTCATGCTTCCAGGGGCTCGGGAAGTTAATTAAATACCATTTGGAGGCATTTAATGTTCGAGCAAAAACGGCTGATTTTCGACAAAAGAGATAACACCCCCCCATTACGTCATGCTTCAGAAATGTGGAAAATGGTCCGTTTTCAAATGTTTTATTTTTGAACGTCAGTTCACATTTGTAGGTGGATCATCAGTGTTAGAGCTAAAATTAGCATGTTTAAAGTGATTTTCATGCTTCCAGGGGCCCAAAACACAAGATTAATGGAATGGTTAAAAGTGCATGAAAATGGCCAATTTACTCACTCTGAGTTCTCAAAAAGGGTTTCTTCACCCCGGGAAGTGAAATAAATACCATTTGGAGGCATTTAATGTTCGAGCAAAAACGGCTGATTTTCGACAAAAGAGATAACACCCCCCCATTACGTCATGCTTCAGAAATGTGGAAAATGGTCCGTTTTCAAATGTTTTATTTTTGAACGTCAGTTCACATTTGTAGGTGGATCATCAGTGTTAGAGCTAAAATTAGCATGTTTAAAGTGATTTTCATGCTTCCAGGGGCCCAAAACACAAGATTTATGGAATGGTTAAAAGTGCATGAAAATGGCCAATTTACTCACTCTGAGTTCTTAAAAAGGGTTTCTTCACCCCGGGAAGTTAATTAAATACCATTTGGAGGCATTTAATGTTCGAGCAAAAACGGCTGATTTTCGACAAAAGAGATAACACCCCCCCATTACGTCATGCTTCAGAAATGTGGAAAATGGTCCGTTTTCAAATGTTTTATTTTTGAACTTCAGTTCACATTTGTAGGTGGATCATCAATGTTAGAGCTAAAATTAGCATGTTTAAAGTGATTTTCATGCTTCCAGGGGCCCAAAACACAAGATTTATGGAATGGTTAAAAGTGCATGAAAATGGCCAATTTACTCACTCTGAGTTCTCAAAAAGGGTTTCTTCACCCCGGGAAGTTAATTAAATACCATTTGGAGGCATTTAATGTTCGAGCAAAAACGGCTGATTTTCGACAAAAGAGATAACACCCCCCCATTACGTCATGCTTCAGAAATGTGGAAAATGGTCCGTTTTCAAATGTTTTATTTTTGAACGTCAGTTCACATTTGTAGGTGGATCATCAGTGTTAGAGCTAAAATTAGCATGTTTAAAGTGATTTTCATGCTTCCAGGGGCTCGGGAAGTGAAATAAATACCATTTGGAGGCATTTAATGTTCGAGCAAAAACGGCTGATTTTCGACAAAAGAGATAACACCCCCCCATTACGTAATGCTTCAGAAATGTGGAAAATGGTCCGTTTTCAAATGTTTTATTTTTGAACGTCAGTTCACATTTGTAGGTGGATCATCAGTGTTAGAGCTAAAATTAGCATGTTTAAAGTGATTTTCATGCTTCCAGGGGCTCGGGAAGTTAATTAAATACCATTTGGAGGCATTTAATGTTCGAGCAAAAACGGCTGATTTTCGACAAAAGAGATAACACCCCCCCATTACGTCATGCTTCAGAAATGTGGAAAATGGTCCGTTTTCAAGTGTTTTATTTTTGAACGTCAGTTCACATTTGTAGGTGGATCATCAGTGTTAGAGCTAAAATTAGCATGTTTAAAGTGATTTTCATGCTTCCAGGGGCTCGGGAAGTGAAATAAATACCATTTGGAGGCATTTAATGTTCGAGCAAAAACGGCTGATTTTCGACAAAAGAGATAACACCCCCCCATTACGTCATGCTCCAGAAATGTGGAAAATGGTCCGTTTTCAAATGTTTTATTTTTGAACGTCAGTTCACATTTGTAGGTGGATCATCAGTGTTAGAGCTAAAATTAGCATGTTTAAAGTGATTTTCATGCTTCCAGGGGCTCGGGAAGTGAAATAAATACCATTTGGAGGCATTTAATGTTCGAGCAAAAACGGCTGATTTTCGACAAAAGAGATAACACCCCCCCCATTACGTCATGCTTCAGAAATGTGGAAAATGGTCCGTTTTCAAATGTTTTATTTTTGAACGTCAGTTCACATTTGTAGGTGGATCATCAGTGTTAGAGCTAAAATTAGCATGTTTAAAGTGATTTTCATGCTTCCAGGGGCTCGGGAAGTTAATTAAATACCATTTGGAGGCATTCAATGTTCGAGCAAAAACGGCTGATTTTCGACAAAAGAGATAACACCCCCCCATTACGTCATGCTTCAGAAATGTGGAAAATGGTCCGTTTTCAAATGTTTTATTTTTGAACGTCAGTTCACATTTGTAGGTGGATCATCAGTGTTACAGGCTAAAATTAGCATGTTTAAAGTGATTTTCATGCTTCCAGGGGCCCAAAACACAAGATTAATGGAATGGTTAAAAGTGCATGAAAATGGCCAATTTACTCACTCTGAGTTCTCAAAAAGGGTTTCTTCACCCCGGGAAGTGAAATAAATACCATTTGGAGGCATTTAATGTTCGAGCAAAATCGGCTGATTTTCGACAAAAGAGATAACACCCCCCCATTACGTCATGCTTCAGAAATGTGGAAAATGGTCCGTTTTCAAATGTTTTATTTTTGAACGTCAGTTCACATTTGTAGGTGGATCATCAGTGTTAGAGCTAAAATTAGCATGTTTAAAGTGATTTTCATGCTTCCAGGGGCTCGGGAAGTGAAATAAATACCATTTGGAGGCATTTAATGTTCGAGCAAAAACGGCTGATTTTCGACAAAAGAGATAACACCCCCCCATTACGTCATGCTTCAGAAATGTGGAAAATGGTCCGTTTTTAAATGTTTTATTTTTGAACGTCAGTTCACATTTGTAGGTGGATCATCAGTGTTAGAGCTAAAATTAGCATGTTTAAAGTGATTTTCATGCTTCCAGGGGCCCAAAACACAAGATTTATGGAATGGTTAAAAGTGCATGAAAATGGCCAATTTACTCACTCTGAGTTCTCAAAAAGGGTTTTTTCACCCCGGGAAGTTAATTAAATACCATTTGGAGGCATTTAATGTTCGAGCAAAAACGGCTGATTTTCGACAAAAGAGATAACACCCCCCCCATTACGTCATGCTTCAGAAATGTGGAAAATGGTCCGTTTTCAAATGTTTTATTTTTGAACGTCAGTTCACATTTGTAGGTGGATCATCAGTGTTAGAGCTAAAATTAGCATGTTTAAAGTGATTTTCATGCTTCCAGGGGCTCGGGAAGTTAATTAAATACCATTTGGAGGCATTTAATGTTCGAGCAAAAACGGCAGATTTTCGACAAAAGAGATAACAACCCGCATTACGTCATGCTTCAGAAATGTGGAAAATGGTCCGTTTTCAAATGTTTTATTTTTGAACGTCAGTTCACATTTGTAGGTGGATCATCAGTGTTAGAGCTAAAATTAGCATGTTTAAAGTGATTTTCATGCTTCCAGGGGCTCGGGAAGTTAATTAAATACCATTTGGAGGCATTTAATGTTCGAGCAAAAACGGCTGATTTTCGACAAAAGAGATAACACCCCCCCATTACGTCATGCTTCAGAAATGTGGAAAATGGTCCGTTTTCAAATGTTTTATTTTTGAACGTCAGTTCACATTTGTAGGTGGATCATCAATGTTAGAGCTAAAATTAGCATGTTTAAAGTGATTTTCATGCTTCCAGGGGCCCAAAACACAAGATTAATGGAATGGTTAAAAGTGCATGAAAATGGCCAATTTACTCACTCTGAGTTCTCAAAAAGGGTTTCTTCACCCCGGGAAGTTAATTAAATACCATTTGGAGGCATTTAATGTTCGAGCAAAAACGGCAGATTTTCGACAAAAGAGATAACACCCCCCCCATTACGTCATGCTTCAGAAATGTGGAAAATGGTCCGTTTTCAAATGTTTTATTTTTGAAAGTCAGTTCACATTTGTAGGTGGATCATCAGTGTTAGAGCTAAAATTAGCATGTTTAAAGTGATTTTCATGCTTCCAGGGGCTCGGGAAGTTAATTAAATACCATTTGGAGGCATTTAATGTTCGAGCAAAAACGGCTGATTTTCGATAAAAGAGATAACACCCCCCCATTACGTCATGCTTCAGAAATGTGGAAAATGGTCCGTTTTCAAATGTTTTATTTTTGAACGTCAGTTCACATTTGTAGGTGGATCATCAGTGTTAGAGCTAAAATTAGCATGTTTAAAGTGATTTTCATGCTTCCAGGGGCCCAAAACACAAGATTAATGGAATGGTTAAAAGTGCATGAAAATGGCCAATTTACTCACTCTGAGTTCTCAAAAAGGGTTTCTTCACCCCGGGAAGTGAAATAAATACCATTTGGAGGCATTTAATGTTCGAGCAAAAACGGCTGATTTTCGACAAAAGAGATAACACCCCCCCATTACGTCATGCTTCAGAAATGTGGAAAATGGTCCGTTTTCAAATGTTTTATTTTTGAACGTCAGTTCACATTTGTAGGTGGATCATCAGTGTTAGAGCTAAAATTAGCATGTTTAAAGTGATTTTCATGCTTCCAGGGGCCCAAAACACAAGATTTATGGAATGGTTAAAAGTGCATGAAAATGGCCAATTTACTCACTCTGAGTTCTTAAAAAGGGTTTCTTCACCCCGGGAAGTTAATTAAATACCATTTGGAGGCATTTAATGTTCGAGCAAAAACGGCTGATTTTCGACAAAAGAGATAACACCCCCCCATTACGTCATGCTTCAGAAATGTGGAAAATGGTCCGTTTTCAAATGTTTTATTTTTGAACTTCAGTTCACATTTGTAGGTGGATCATCAATGTTAGAGCTAAAATTAGCATGTTTAAAGTGATTTTCATGCTTCCAGGGGCCCAAAACACAAGATTTATGGAATGGTTAAAAGTGCATGAAAATGGCCAATTTACTCACTCTGAGTTCTCAAAAAGGGTTTCTTCACCCCGGGAAGTTAATTAAATACCATTTGGAGGCATTTAATGTTCGAGCAAAAACGGCTGATTTTCGACAAAAGAGATAACACCCCCCCATTACGTCATGCTTCAGAAATGTGGAAAATGGTCCGTTTTCAAATGTTTTATTTTTGAACGTCAGTTCACATTTGTAGGTGGATCATCAGTGTTAGAGCTAAAATTAGCATGTTTAAAGTGATTTTCATGCTTCCAGGGGCTCGGGAAGTGAAATAAATACCATTTGGAGGCATTTAATGTTCGAGCAAAAACGGCTGATTTTCGACAAAAGAGATAACACCCCCCCATTACGTAATGCTTCAGAAATGTGGAAAATGGTCCGTTTTCAAATGTTTTATTTTTGAACGTCAGTTCACATTTGTAGGTGGATCATCAGTGTTAGAGCTAAAATTAGCATGTTTAAAGTGATTTTCATGCTTCCAGGGGCTCGGGAAGTTAATTAAATACCATTTGGAGGCATTTAATGTTCGAGCAAAAACGGCTGATTTTCGACAAAAGAGATAACACCCCCCCATTACGTCATGCTTCAGAAATGTGGAAAATGGTCCGTTTTCAAGTGTTTTATTTTTGAACGTCAGTTCACATTTGTAGGTGGATCATCAGTGTTAGAGCTAAAATTAGCATGTTTAAAGTGATTTTCATGCTTCCAGGGGCTCGGGAAGTGAAATAAATACCATTTGGAGGCATTTAATGTTCGAGCAAAAACGGCTGATTTTCGACAAAAGAGATAACACCCCCCCATTACGTCATGCTCCAGAAATGTGGAAAATGGTCCGTTTTCAAATGTTTTATTTTTGAACGTCAGTTCACATTTGTAGGTGGATCATCAGTGTTAGAGCTAAAATTAGCATGTTTAAAGTGATTTTCATGCTTCCAGGGGCTCGGGAAGTGAAATAAATACCATTTGGAGGCATTTAATGTTCGAGCAAAAACGGCTGATTTTCGACAAAAGAGATAACACCCCCCCCATTACGTCATGCTTCAGAAATGTGGAAAATGGTCCGTTTTCAAATGTTTTATTTTTGAACGTCAGTTCACATTTGTAGGTGGATCATCAGTGTTAGAGCTAAAATTAGCATGTTTAAAGTGATTTTCATGCTTCCAGGGGCTCGGGAAGTTAATTAAATACCATTTGGAGGCATTTAATGTTCGAGCAAAAACGGCTGATTTTCGACAAAAGAGATAACACCCCCCCATTACGTCATGCTTCAGAAATGTGGAAAATGGTCCGTTTTCAAATGTTTTATTTTTGAACGTCAGTTCACATTTGTAGGTGGATCATCAGTGTTACAGGCTAAAATTAGCATGTTTAAAGTGATTTTCATGCTTCCAGGGGCCCAAAACACAAGATTAATGGAATGGTTAAAAGTGCATGAAAATGGCCAATTTACTCACTCTGAGTTCTCAAAAAGGGTTTCTTCACCCCGGGAAGTGAAATAAATACCATTTGGAGGCATTTAATGTTCGAGCAAAATCGGCTGATTTTCGACAAAAGAGATAACACCCCCCCATTACGTCATGCTTCAGAAATGTGGAAAATGGTCCGTTTTCAAATGTTTTATTTTTGAACGTCAGTTCACATTTGTAGGTGGATCATCAGTGTTAGAGCTAAAATTAGCATGTTTAAAGTGATTTTCATGCTTCCAGGGGCTCGGGAAGTGAAATAAATACCATTTGGAGGCATTTAATGTTCGAGCAAAAACGGCTGATTTTCGACAAAAGAGATAACACCCCCCCATTACGTCATGCTTCAGAAATGTGGAAAATGGTCCGTTTTTAAATGTTTTATTTTTGAACGTCAGTTCACATTTGTAGGTGGATCATCAGTGTTAGAGCTAAAATTAGCATGTTTAAAGTGATTTTCATGCTTTCAGGGGCCCAAAACACAAGATTTATGGAATGGTTAAAAGTGCATGAAAATGGCCAATTTACTCACTCTGAGTTCTCAAAAAGGGTTTTTTCACCCCGGGAAGTTAATTAAATACCATTTGGAGGCATTTAATGTTCGAGCAAAAACGGCTGATTTTCGACAAAAGAGATAACACCCCCCCATTACGTCATGCTTCAGAAATGTGGAAAATGGTCCGTTTTCAAATGTTTTATTTTTGAACGTCAGTTCACATTTGTAGGTGGATCATCAGTGTTAGAGCTAAAATTAGCATGTTTAAAGTGATTTTCATGCTTCCAGGGGCTCGGGAAGTTAATTAAATACCATTTGGAGGCATTTAATGTTCGAGCAAAAACGGCTGATTTTCGACAAAAGAGATAACAACCCCCATTACGTCATGCTTCAGAAATGTGGAAAATGGTCCGTTTTCAAATGTTTTATTTTTGAACGTCAGTTCACATTTGTAGGTGGATCATCAGTGTTAGAGCTAAAATTAGCATGTTTAAAGTGATTTTCATGCTTCCAGGGGCCCAAAACACAAGATTTATGGAATGGTTAAAAGTGCATGAAAATGGCCAATTTACACACTCTAAGTTCTCAAAAAGGGTTTCTTCACCCCGGGAAGTTAATTAAATACCATTTGGAGGCATTTAATGTTCGAGCAAAAACGGCTGATTTTCGACAAAAGAGATAACACCCCCCCATTACGTCATGCTTCAGAAATGTGGAAAATGGTCCGTTTTCAAATGTTTTATTTTTGAACGTCAGTTCACATTTGTAGGTGGATCATCAGTGTTAGCGCTAAAATTAGCATGTTTAAAGTGATTTTCATGCTTCCAGGGGCTCGGGAAGTTAATTAAATACCATTTGGAGGCATTTAATGTTCGAGCAAAAACGGCTGATTTTCGACAAAAGAGATAACACCCCCCCATTACGTCATGCTTCAGAAATGTGGAAAATGGTCCGTTTTCAAATGTTTTATTTTTGAACGTCAGTTCACATTTGTAGGTGGATCATCAGTGTTAGAGCTAAAATTAGCATGTTTAAAGTGATTTTCATGCTTCCAGGGGCTCGGGAAGTTAATTAAATACCATTTGGAGGCATTTAATGTTCGAGCAAAAACGGCTGATTTTCGACAAAAGAGATAACACCCCCCCATTACGTCATGCTTCAGAAATGTGGAAAATGGTCCGTTTTCAAATGTTTTATTTTTGAACGTCAGTTCACATTTGTAGGTGGATCATCAATGTTAGAGCTAAAATTAGCATGTTTAAAGTGATTTTCATGCTTCCAGGGGCCCAAAACACAAGATTAATGGAATGGTTAAAAGTGCATGAAAATGGCCAATTTACTCACTCTGAGTTCTCAAAAAGGGTTTCTTCACCCCGGGAAGTTAATTAAATACCATTTGGAGGCATTTAATGTTCGAGCAAAAACGGCAGATTTCCGACAAAAGAGATAACACCCCCCCATTACGTCATGCTTCAGAAATGTGGAAAATGGTCCGTTTTCAAATGTTTTATTTTTGAACGTCAGTTCACATTTGTAGGTGGATCATCAGTGTTAGAGCTAAAATTAGCATGTTTAAAGTGATTTTCATGCTTCCAGGGGCTCGGGAAGTTAATTAAATACCATTTGGAGGCATTTAATGTTCGAGCAAAAACGGCTGATTTTCGACAAAAGAGATAACACCCCCCCATTACGTCATGCTTCAGAAATGTGGAAAATGGTCCGTTTTCAAATGTTTTATTTTTGAACGTCAGTTCACATTTGTAGGTGGATCATCAGTGTTAGAGCTAAAATTAGCATGTTTAAAGTGATTTTCATGCTTCCAGGGGCCCAAAACACAAGATTTATGGAATGGTTAAAAGTGCATGAAAATGGCCAATTTACTCACTCTGAGTTCTCAAAAAGGGTTTCTTCACCCCGGGAAGTTAATTAAATACCATTTGGAGGCATTTAATGTTCGAGCAAAAACGGCTGATTTTCGACAAAAGAGATAACACCCCCCCATTACGTCATGCTTCAGAAATGTGGAAAATGGTCCGTTTTCAAATGTTTTAATTTTGAACGTCAGTTCACATTTGTAGGTGGATCATCAGTGTTAGAGCTAAAATTAGCATGTTTAAAGTGATTTTCATGCTTCCAGGGGCTCGGGAAGTTAATTAAATACCATTTGGAGGCATTAAATGTTCGAGCAAAAACGGCTGATTTTCGACAAAAGAGATAACACCCCCCCCATTACGTCATGCTTCAGAAATGTGGAAAATGGTCAGTTTTCAAATGTTTTATTTTTGAACGTCAGTTCACATTTGTAGGTGGATCATCAGTGTTAGAGCTAAAATTAGCATGTTTAAAGTGATTTTCATGCTTCCAGGGGCTCGGGAAGTTAATTAAATACCATTTGGAGGCATTTAATGTTCGAGCAAAAACGGCTGATTTTCGACAAAAGAGATAACACCCCCCCATTACGTCATGCTTCAGAAATGTGGAAAATGGTCCGTTTTCAAATGTTTTATTTTTGAACGTCAGTTCACATTTGTAGGTGGATCATCAGTGTTAGAGCTAAAATTAGCATGTTTAAAGTGATTTTCATGCTTCCAGGGGCTCGGGAAGTTAATTAAATACCATTTGGAGGCATTTAATGTTCGAGCAAAAACGGCTGATTTTCGACAAAAGAGATAACACCCCCCCATTACGTCATGCTTCAGAAATGTGGAAAATGGTCCGTTTTCAAATGTTTTATTTTTGAACGTCAGTTCACATTTGTAGGTGGATCATCAGTGTTAGAGCTAAAATTAGCATGTTTAAAGTGATTTTCATGCTTCCAGGGGCTCGGGAAGTTAATTAAATACCATTTGGAGGCATTTAATGTTCGAGCAAAAACGGCTGATTTTCGACAAAAGAGATAACACCCCCGCATTACGTCATGCTTCAGAAATGTGGAAAATGGTCCGTTTTCAAATGTTTTATTTTTGAACGTCAGTTCACATTTGTAGGTGGATCATCAGTGTTAGAGCTAAAATTAGCATGTTTAAAGTGATTTTCATGCTTCCAGGGGCCCAAAACACAAGATTAATGGAATGGTTAAAAGTGCATGAAAATGGCCAATTTACTCACTCTGAGTTCTCAAAAAGGGTTTCTTCACCCCGGGAAGTGAAATAAATACCATTTGGAGGCATTTAATGTTCGAGCAAAAACGGCTGATTTTCGACAAAAGAGATAACACCCCCCCATTACGTCATGCTTCAGAAATGTGGAAAATGGTCCGTTTTCAAATGTTTTATTTTTGAACGTCAGTTCACATTTGTAGGTGGATCATCAGTGTTAGAGCTAAAATTAGCATGTTTAAAGTGATTTTCATGCTTCCAGGGGCTCGGGAAGTTAATTAAATACCATTTGGAGGCATTTAATGTTCGAGCAAAAACGGCTGATTTTCGACAAAAGAGATAACACCCCCCCATTACGTCATGCTTCAGAAATGTGGAAAATGGTCCGTTTTCAAATGTTTTATTTTTGAACGTCAGTTCACATTTGTAGGTGGATCATCAGTGTTAGAGCTAAAATTAGCATGTTTAAAGTGATTTTCATGCTTCCAGGGGCCCAAAACACAAGATTTATGGAATGGTTAAAAGTGCATGAAAATGGCCAATTTACTCACTCTGAGTTCTCAAAAAGGGTTTCTTCACCCCGGGAAGTGAAATAAATACCATTTGGAGGCATTTAATGTTCGAGCAAAAACGGCTGATTTTCGACAAAAGAGATAACACCCCCCCATTACGTCATGCTTCAGAAATGTGGAAAATGGTCCGTTTTCAAATGTTTTATTTTTGAACGTCAGTTCACATTTGTAGGTGGATCATCAGTGTTAGAGCTAAAATTAGCATGTTTAAAGTGATTGTCATGCTTCCAGGGGCCCAAAACACAAGATTTATGGAATGGTTAAAAGTGCATGAAACTGGCCAATTTACTCACTCTGAGTTCTCAAAAAGGGTTTCTTCACCCCGGGAAGTTAATTAAATACCATTTGGAGGCATTTAATGTTCGAGCAAAAACGGCTGATTTTCGACAAAAGAGATAACACCCCCCCATTACGTCATGCTTCAGAAATGTGGAAAATGGTCCGTTTTCAAATGTTTTATTTTTGAACGTCAGTTCACATTTGTAGGTGGATCATCAGTGTTAGAGCTAAAATTAGCATGTTTAAAGTGATTTTCATGCTTCCAGGGGCTCGGGAAGTGAAATAAATACCATTTGGAGGCATTTAATGTTCGAGGAAAAACGGCTGATTTTCGACAAAAGAGATAACACCCCCCCCATTACGTCATGCTTCAGAAATGTGGAAAATGGTCCGTTTTCAAATGTTTTATTTTTGAACGTCAGTTCACATTTGTAGGTGGATCATCAGTGTTAGAGCTAAAATTAGCATGTTTAAAGTGATTTTCATGCTTCCAGGGGCTCGGGAAGTTAATTAAATACCATTTGGAGGCATTTAATGTTCGAGCAAAAACGGCTGATTTTCGACAAAAGATATAACACCCCCCCATTACGTCATGCTTCAGAAATGTGGAAAATGGTCCGTTTTCAAATGTTTTATTTTTGAACGTCAGTTCACATTTGTAGGTGGATCATCAGTGTTAGAGCTAAAATTAGCATGTTTAAAGTGATTTTCATGCTTCCAGGGGCCCAAAACACAAGATTAATGGAATGGTTAAAAGTGCATGAAAATGGCCAATTTACTCACTCTGAGTTCTCAAAAAGGGTTTCTTCACCCCGGGAAGTGAAATAAATACCATTTGGAGGCATTTAATGTTCGAGCAAAAACGGCTGATTTTCGACAAAAGAGATAACACCCCCCATTACGTCATGCTTCAGAAATGTGGAAAATGGTCCGTTTTCAAATGTTTTATTTTTGAACGTCAGTTCACATTTGTAGGTGGATCATCAGTGTTAGAGCTAAAATTAGCATGTTTAAAGTGATTTTCATGCTTCCAGGGGCTCGGGAAGTTAATTAAATACCATTTGGAGGCATTTAATGTTCGAGCAAAAACGGCTGATTTTCGACAAAAGAGATAACACCCCCCCATTACGTCATGCTTCAGAAATGTGGAAAATGGTCCGTTTTCAAATGTTTTATTTTTGAACGTCAGTTCACATTTGTAGGTGGATCATCAGTGTTAGAGCTAAAATTAGCATGTTTAAAGTGATTTTCATGCTTCCAGGGGCCCAAAACACAAGATTTATGGAATGGTTAAAAGTGCAAGAAAATGGCCAATTTACTCACTCTGAGTTCTCAAAAAGGGTTTCTTCTCCCCGGGAAGTTAATTAAATACCATTTGGAGGCATTTAATGTTCGAGCAAAAACGGCTGATTTTCGACAAAAGAGATAACACCCCCCCATTACGTCATGCTTCAGAAATGTGGAAAATTGTCCGTTTTCAAATGTTTTATTTTTGAACGTCAGTTCACATTTGTAGGTGGATCATCAGTGTTAGAGCTAAAATTAGCATGTTTAAAGTGATTTTCATGCTTCCAGGGGCTCAGGAAGTTAATTAAATACCATTTGGAGGCATTTAATGTTCGAGCAAAAACGGCTGATTTTCGACAAAAGAGATAACACCCCCCCATTACGTCATGCTTCAGAAATGTGGAAAATGGTCCGTTTTCAAATGTTTTATTTTTGAACGTCAGTTCACATTTGTAGGTGGATCATCAGTGTTAGAGCTAAAATTAGCATGTTTAAAGTGATTTTCATGCTTCCAGGGGCTCGGGAAGTGAAATAAATACCATTTGGAGGCATTTAATGTTCGAGCAAAAACGGCTGATTTTCGACAAAAGAGATAACACCCCCCCATTACGTCATGCTTCAGAAATGTGGAAAATGGTCCGTTTTCAAATGTTTTATTTTTGAACGTCAGTTCAAATTTGTAGGTGGATCATCAGTGTTAGAGCTAAAATTAGCATGTTTAAAGTGATTTTCATGCTTCCAGGGGCCCAAAACACAAGATTTATGGAATGGTTAAAAGTGCATGAAAATGGCCAATTTACTCACTCTGAGTTCTCAAAAAGGGTTTCTTCACCCCGGGAAGTGAAATAAATACCATTTGGAGGCATTTAATGTTCGAGCAAAAACGGCTGATTTTCGACAAAAGAGATAACACCCCCCCATTACGTCATGCTTCAGAAATGTGGAAAATGGTCCGTTTTCAAATGTTATATTTTTGAACGTCAGTTCACATTTGTAGGTGGATCATCAGTGTTAGAGCTAAAATTAGCATGTTTAAAGTGATTGTCATGCTTCCAGGGGCCCAAAACACAAGATTTATGGAATGGTTAAAAGTGCATGAAACTGGCCAATTTACTCACTCTGAGTTCTCAAAAAGGGTTTCTTCACCCCGGGAAGTTAATTAAATACCATTTGGAGGCATTTAATGTTCGAGCAAAAACGGCTGATTTTCGACAAAAGAGATAACACCCCCCCATTACGTCATGCTTCAGAAATGTGGAAAATGGTCCGTTTTCAAATGTTTTATTTTTGAACGTCAGTTCACATTTGTAGGTGGATCATCAGTGTTAGAGCTAAAATTAGCATGTTTAAAGTGATTTTAATGCTTCCAGGGGCTCGGGAAGTGAAATAAATACCATTTGGAGGCATTTAATGTTCGAGGAAAAACGGCTGATTTTCGACTAAAGAGATAACACCCCCCCCATTACGTCATGCTTCAGAAATGTGGAAAATGGTCCGTTTTCAAATGTTTTATTTTTGAACGTCAGTTCACATTTGTAGGTGGATCATCAGTGTTAGAGCTAAAATTAGCATGTTTAAAGTGATTTTCATGCTTCCAGGGGCTCGGGAAGTTAATTAAATACCATTTGGAGGCATTTGATGTTCGAGCAAAAACGGCTGATTTTCGACAAAAGATATAACACCCCCCCATTACGTCATGCTTCAGAAATGTGGAAAATGGTCCGTTTTCAAATGTTTTATTTTTGAACGTCAGTTCACATTTGTAGGTGGATCATCAGTGTTAGAGCTAAAATTAGCATGTTTAAAGTGATTTTCATGCTTCCAGGGGCCCAAAACACAAGATTAATGGAATGGTTAAAAGTGCATGAAAATGGCCAATTTACTCACTCTGAGTTCTCAAAAAGAGTTTCTTCACCCCGGGAAGTGAAATAAATACCATTTGGAGGCATTTAATGTTCGAGCAAAAACGGCTGATTTTCGACAAAAGAGATAACACCCCCCCATTACGTCATGCTTCAGAAATGTAGAAAATGGTCCGTTTTCAAATGTTTTATTTTTGAACGTCAGTTCACATTTGTAGGTGGATCATCAGTGTTAGAGCTAAAATTAGCATGTTTAAAGTGATTTTCATGCTTCCAGGGGCCCAAAACACAAGATTAATGGAATGGTTAAAAGTGCATGAAAATGGCCAATTTACTCACTCTGAGTTCTCAAAAAGGGTTTCTTCACCCCGGGAAGTGAAATAAATACCATTTGGAGGCATTTAATGTTCGAGCAAAAACGGCGGATTTTCGACAAAAGAGATAACACCCCCCCATTACGTCATGCTTTAGAAATGTGGAAAATGGTCCGTTTTCAAATGTTTTATTTTTGAACGTCAGTTCACATTTGTAGGTGGATCATCAGTGTTAGAGCTAAAATTAGCATGTTTAAAGTGATTTTCATGCTTCCAGGGGCTCGGGAAGTTAATTAAATACCATTTGGAGGAATTTAATGTTCGAGCAAAAACGGCTGATTTTCGACAAAAGAAATAACACCCCCCCATTACGTCATGCTTCAGAAATGTGGAAAATGGTCCGTTTTCAAATGTTTTATTTTTGAACGTCAGTTCACATTTGTAGGTGGATCATCAGTGTTAGAGCTAAAATTAGCATGTTTAAAGTGATTTTCATGCTTCCAGGGGCCCAAAACACAAGATTTATGGAATGGTTAAAAGTGCATGAAAATGGCCAATTTACTCACTCTGAGTTCTCAAAAAGGGTTTCTTCACCCCGGGAAGTTAATTAAATACCATTTGGAGGCATTTAATGTTCGAGCAAAAACGGCTGATTTTCGACAAAAGAGATAACACCCCCCCATTACGTCATGCTTCAGAAATGTGGAAAATGGTCCGTTTTCAAATGTTTTATTTTTGAACGTCAGTTCACATTTGTAGGTGGATCATAAGTGTTAGAGCTAAAATTAGCATGTTTAAAGTGATTTTCATGCTTCCAGGGGCTCGGGAAGTTAATTAAATACCATTTGGAGGCATTTAATATTCGAGCAAAAACGGCTGATTTTCGACAAAAGAGATAACACCCCCCATTACGTCATGCTTCAGAAATGTGGAAAATGGTCCGTTTTCAAATGTTTTATTTTTGAACGTCAGTTCACATTTGTAGGTGGATCATCAGTGTTAGAGCTAAAATTAGCATGTTTAAAGTGATTTTCATGCTTCCAGGGGCCCAAAACACAAGATTAATGGAATGGTTAAAAGTGCATGAAAATGGCCAATTTACTCACTCTGAGTTCTCAAAAAGGGTTTCTTCACCCCGGGAAGTGAAATAAATACCATTTGGAGGCATTTAATGTTCGAGCAAAAACGGCTGATTTTCGACAAAAGAGATAACACCCCCCCATTACGTCATGCTTCAGAAATGTGGAAAATGGTCCGTTTTCAAATGTTTTATTTTTGAACGTCAGTTCACATTTGTAGGTGGATCATCAGTGTTAGAGCTAAAATTAGCATGTTTAAAGTGATTTTCATGCTTCCAGGGGCCCAAAACACAAGATTTATGGAATGGTTAAAAGTGCATGAAAATGGCCAATTTACTCACTCTGAGTTCTCAAAAAGGGTTTCTTCACCCCGGGAAGTTAATTAAATACCATTTGGAGGCATTTAATGTTCGAGCAAAAACGGCTGATTTTCGACAAAAGAGATAACACCCCCCCATTACGTCATGCTTCAGAAATGTGGAAAATGGTCCGTTTTCAAATGTTTTATTTTTGAACGTCAGTTCACATTTGTAGGTGGATCATCAGTGTTAGAGCTAAAATTAGCATGTTTAAAGTGATTTTCATGCTTCCAGGGGCTCGGGAAGTTAATTAAATACCATTTGGAGGCATTTAATGTCCGAGCAAAAACGGCTGATTTTCGACAAAAGAGATAACACCCCCCCATTACGTCATGCTTCAGAAATGTGGAAAATGGTCCGTTTTCAAATGTTTTATTTTTGAACGTCAGTTCACATTTGTAGGTGGATCATCAGTGTTAGAGCTAAAATTAGCATGTTAAAGTGATTTTCATGCTTCCAGGGGCCCAAAACACAAGATTTATGGAATGGTTAAAAGTGCATGAAAATGGCCAATTTACTCACTCTGAGTTCTCAAAAAGGGTTTCTTCACCCCGGGAAGTTAATTAAATACCATTTGGAGGCATTTAATGTTCGAGCAAAAACGGCTGATTTTCGACAAAAGAGATAACACCCCCCCATTACGTCATGCTTCAGAAATGTGGAAAATGGTCCGTTTTCAAATGTTTTATTTTTGAACGTCAGTTCTCATTTGTAGGTGGATCATCAGTGTTAGAGCTAAAATTAGCATGTTTAAAGTGATTTTCATGCTTCCAGGGGCCCAAAACACAAGATTTATGGAATGGTTAAAAGTGCATGAAAATGGCCAATTTACTCACTCTGAGTTCTCAAAAAGGGTTTCTTCACCCCGGGAAGTTAATTAAATACCATTTGGAGGCATTTAATGTTCGAGCAAAAACGGCTGATTTTCGACAAAAGAGATAACACCCCCCCATTACGTCATGCTTCAGAAATGTGGAAAATGGTCCATTTTCAAATGTTTTATTTTTGAATGTCAGTTCACATTTGTAGGTGGATCATCAGTGTTAGAGCTAAAATTAGCATGTTTAAAGTGATTTTCATGCTTCCAGGGGCCCAAAACACAAGATTTATGGAATGGTTAAAAGTGCATGAAAATGGCCAATTTACTCACTCTGAGTTCTCAAAAAGGGTTTCTTCACCCCGGGAAGTTAATTAAATACCATTTGGAGGCATTTAATGTTCGAGCAAAAACGGCTGATTTTCGACAAAAGAGATAACGCCCCCCCATTACGTCATGCTTCAGAAATGTGGAAAATGGTCCGTTTTCAAATGTTTTATTTTTGAACGTCAGTTCACATTTGTAGGTGGATCATCAGTGTTAGAGCTCAAATTAGCATGTTTAAAGTGATTTTCATGCTTCCAGGGGCTCGGGAAGTTAATTAAACACCATTTGGAGGCATTTAATGTTCGAGCAAAAACGGCTGATTTTCGACAAAAGAGATAACACCCCCCCATAACGTCATGCTTCAGAAATGTGGAAAATGGTCCGTTTTCAAATGTTTTATTTTTGAACGTCAGTTCACATTTGTAGGTGGATCATCAGTGTTAGAGCTAAAATTAGCATGTTTAAAGTGATTTTCATGCTTCCAGGGGCTCGGGAAGTGAAATAAATACCATTTGGAGGCATTTAATGTTCGAGCAAAAACGGCTGATTTTTGACAAAAGAGATAACACCCCCCCATTACGTCATGCTTCAGAAATGTCGAAAATGGTCCGTTTTCAAATGTTTTATTTTTGAACGTCAGTTCACATTTGTAGGTGGATCATCAGTGTTAGAGCTAAAATTAGCATGTTTAAAGTGATTTTCATGCTTCCAGGGGCTCGGGAAGTTAATTAAATACCATTTGGAGGCATTTAATGTTCGAGCAAAAACGGCTGATTTTCGACAAAAGAGATAACACCCCCCCATTACGTCATGCTTCAGAAATGTGGAAAATGGTCCGTTTTCAAATGTTTTATTTTTGAACGTCAGTTCACATTTGTAGGTGGATCATCAGTGTTAGAGCTAAAATTAGCATGTTTAAAGTGATTTTCATGCTTCCAGGGGCCCAAAACACAAGATTTATGGAATGGTTAAAAGTGCATGAAAATGGCCAATTTACTCACTCTGAGTTCTCAAAAAGGGTTTCTTCACCCCGGGAAGTTAATTAAATACCATTTGGAGGCATTTAATGTTCGAGCAAAAACGGCTGATTTTCGACAAAAGAGATAACACCCCCCCATTACGTCATGCTTCAGAAATGTGGAAAATGGTCCGTTTTCAAATGTTTTATTTTTGAACGTCAGTTCACATTTGTAGGTGGATCATCAGTGTTAGAGCTAAAATTAGCATGTTTAAAGTGATTTTCATGCTTCCAGGGGCTCGGGAAGTTAATTAAATACCATTTGGAGGCATTTAATGTTCGAGCAAAAACGGCTGATTTTCGACAAAAGAGATAACACCCCCCCATTACGTCATGCTTCAGAAATGTGGAAAATGGTCCGTTTTCAAATGTTTTATTTTTGAACGTCAGTTCACATTTGTAGGTGGATCATCAGTGTTAGAGCTAAAATTAGCATGTTTAAAGTGATTTTCATGCTTCCAGGGGCTCGGGAAGTTAATTAAATACCATTTGGAGGCATTTAATGTTCGAGCAAAAACGGCTGATTTTCGACAAAAGAGATAACACCCCCCCATTACGTCATGCTTCAGAAATGTGGAAAATCGTCCGTTTTCAAATGTTTTATTTTTGAACGTCAGTTCACATTTGTAGGTGGATCATCAGTGTTAGAGCTAAAATTAGCATGTTTAAAGTGATTTTCATGCTTCCAGGGGCCCAAAACACAAGATTTATGGAATGGTTAAAAGTGCATGAAAATGGCCAATTTACTCACTCTGAGTTCTCAAAAAGGGTTTCTTCACCCCGGGAAGTTAATTAAATACCATTTGGAGGCATTTAATGTTCGAGCAAAAACGGCTGATTTTCGACAAAAGAGATAACGCCCCCCCATTACGTCATGCTTCAGAAATGTGGAAAATGGTCCGTTTTCAAATGTTTTATTTTTGAACGTCAGTTCACATTTGTAGGTGGATCATCAGTGTTAGAGCTCAAATTAGCATGTTTAAAGTGATTTTCATGCTTCCAGGGGCTCGGGAAGTTAATTAAATACCATTTGGAGGCATTTAATGTTCGAGCAAAAACGGCTGATTTTCGACAAAAGAGATAACACCCCCCCATTACGTCATGCTTCAGAAATGTGGAAAATGGTCCGTTTTCAAATGTTTTATTTTTGAACGTCAGTTCACATTTGTAGGTGGATCATCAGTGTTAGAGCTAAAATTAGCATGTTTAAAGTGATTTTCATGCTTCCAGGGGCTCGGGAAGTGAAATAAATACCATTTGGAGGCATTTAATGTTCGAGCAAAAACGGCTGATTTTTGACAAAAGAGATAACACCCCCCCATTACGTCATGCTTCAGAAATGTCGAAAATGGTCCGTTTTCAAATGTTTTATTTTTGAACGTCAGTTCACATTTGTAGGTGGATCATCAGTGTTAGAGCTAAAATTAGCATGTTTAAAGTGATTTTCATGCTTCCAGGGGCTCGGGAAGTTAATTAAATACCATTTGGAGGCATTTAATGTTCGAGCAAAAACGGCTGATTTTCGACAAAAGAGATAACACCCCCCCATTACGTCATGCTTCAGAAATGTGGAAAATGGTCCGTTTTCAAATGTTTTATTTTTGAACGTCAGTTCACATTTGTAGGTGGATCATCAGTGTTAGAGCTAAAATTAGCATGTTTAAAGTGATTTTCATGCTTCCAGGGGCCCAAAACACAAGATTTATGGAATGGTTAAAAGTGCATGAAAATGGCCAATTTACTCACTCTGAGTTCTCAAAAAGGGTTTCTTCACCCCGGGAAGTTAATTAAATACCATTTGGAGGCATTTAATGTTCGAGCAAAAACGGCTGATTTTCGACAAAAGAGATAACACCCCCCCATTACGTCATGCTTCAGAAATGTGGAAAATGGTGCGTTTTCAAATGTTTTATTTTTGAACGTCAGTTCACATTTGTAGGTGGATCATCAGTGTTAGAGCTAAAATTAGCATGTTTAAAGTGATTTTCATGCTTCCAGGGGCTCGGGAAGTTAATTAAATACCATTTGGAGGCATTTAATGTTCGAGCAAAAACGGCTGATTTTCGACAAAAGAGATAACACCCCCCCATTACGTCATGCTTCAGAAATGTGGAAAATGGTCCGTTTTCAAATGTTTTATTTTTGAACGTCAGTTCACATTTGTAGGTGGATCATCAGTGTTAGAGCTAAAATTAGCATGTTTAAAGTGATTTTCATGCTTCCAGGGGCTCGGGAAGTTAATTAAATACCATTTGGAGGCATTTAATGTTCGAGCAAAAACGGCTGATTTTCGACAAAAGAGATAACACCCCCCCATTACGTCATGCTTCAGAAATGTGGAAAATGGTCCGTTTTCAAATGTTTTATTTTTGAACGTCAGTTCACATTTGTAGGTGGATCATCAGTGTTAGAGCTAAAATTAGCATGTTTAAAGTGATTTTCATGCTTCCAGGGGCCCAAAACACAAGATTAATGGAATGGTTAAAAGTGCATGAAAATGGCCAATTTACTCACTCTGAGTTCTCAAAAAGGGTTTCTTCACCCCGGGAAGTTAATTAAATACCATTTGGAGGCATTTAATGTTCGAGCAAAAACGGCTGATTTTCGACAAAAGAGATAATACCCCCCCATTACGTCATGCTTCAGAAATGTGGAAAATGGTCCGTTTTCAAATGTTTTATTTTTGAACGTCAGTTCACATTTGTAGGTGGATCATCAGTGTTAGAGCTAAAATTAGCATGTTTAAAGTGATTTTCATGGTTCCACCAAAACACAAGATTTATGGAATGGTTAAAAGTGCATGAAAATGGCCAATTTACTCACTCTGAGTTCTCAAAAAGGGTTTCTTCACCCCGGGAAGTTAATTAAATACCATTTGGAGGCATTTAATGTTCGAGCAAAAACGGCTGATTTTCGACAAAAGAGATAACGCCCCCCCATTACGTCATGCTTCAGAAATGTGGAAAATGGTCCGTTTTCAAATGTTTTATTTTTGAACGTCAGTTCACATTTGTAGGTGGATCATCAGTGTTAGAGCTCAAATTAGCATGTTTAAAGTGATTTTCATGCTTCCAGGGGCTCGGGAAGTTAATTAAATACCATTTGGAGGCATTTAATGTTCGAGCAAAAACGGCTGATTTTCGACAAAAGAGATAACACCCCCCCATTACGTCATGCTTCAGAAATGTGGAAAATGGTCCGTTTTCAAATGTTTTATTTTTGAACGTCAGTTCACATTTGTAGGTGGATCATCAGTGTTAGAGCTAAAATTAGCATGTTTAAAGTGATTTTCATGCTTCCAGGGGCTCGGGAAGTGAAATAAATACCATTTGGAGGCATTTAATGTTCGAGCAAAAACGGCTGATTTTTGACAAAAGAGATAACACCCCCCCATTACGTCATGCTTCAGAAATGTCGAAAATGGTCCGTTTTCAAATGTTTTATTTTTGAACGTCAGTTCACATTTGTAGGTGGATCATCAGTGTTAGAGCTAAAATTAGCATGTTTAAAGTGATTTTCATGCTTCCAGGGGCCCAAAACACAAGATTTATGGAATGGTTAAAAGTGCATGAAAATGGCCAATTTACTCACTCTGAGTTCTCAAAAAGGGTTTCTTCACCCCGGGAAGTTAATTAAATACCATTTGGAGGCATTTAATGTTCGAGCAAAAACGGCTGATTTTCGACAAAAGAGATAACACCCCCCCATTACGTCATGCTTCAGAAATGTGGAAAATGGTCCGTTTTCAAATGTTTTATTTTTGAACGTCAGTTCACATTTGTAGGTGGATCATCAGTGTTAGAGCTAAAATTAGCATGTTTAAAGTGATTTTCATGCTTCCAGGGGCTCGGGAAGTTAATTAAATACCATTTGGAGGCATTTAATGTTCGAGCAAAAACGGCTGATTTTCGACAAAAGAGATAACACCCCCCCATTACGTCATGCTTCAGAAATGTGGAAAATGGTCCGTTTTCAAATGTTTTATTTTTGAACGTCAGTTCACATTTGTAGGTGGATCATCAGTGTTAGAGCTAAAATTAGCATGTTTAAAGTGATTTTCATGCTTCCAGGGGCTCGGGAAGTGAAATAAATACCATTTGGAGGCATTTAATGTTCGAGCAAAAACGGCTGATTTTTGACAAAAGAGATAACACCCCCCCATTACGTCATGCTTCAGAAATGTCGAAAATGGTCCGTTTTCAAATGTTTTATTTTTGAACGTCAGTTCACATTTGTAGGTGGATCATCAGTGTTAGAGCTAAAATTAGCATGTTTAAAGTGATTTTCATGCTTCCAGGGGCCCAAAACACAAGATTTATGGAATGGTTAAAAGTGCATGAAAATGGCCAATTTACTCACTCTGAGTTCTCAAAAAGGGTTTCTTCACCCCGGGAAGTTAATTAAATACCATTTGGAGGCATTTAATGTTCGAGCAAAAACGGCTGATTTTCGACAAAAGAGATAACACCCCCCCATTACGTCATGCTTCAGAAATGTGGAAAATGGTCCGTTTTCAAATGTTTTATTTTTGAACGTCAGTTCACATTTGTAGGTGGATCATCAGTGTTAGAGCTAAAATTAGCATGTTTAAAGTGATTTTCATGCTTCCAGGGGCTCGGGAAGTTAATTAAATACCATTTGGAGGCATTTAATGTTCGAGCAAAAACGGCTGATTTTCGACAAAAGAGATAACACCCCCCCATTACGTCATGCTTCAGAAATGTGGAAAATGGTCCGTTTTCAAATGTTTTATTTTTGAACGTCAGTTCACATTTGTAGGTGGATCATCAGTGTTAGAGCTAAAATTAGCATGTTTAAAGTGATTTTCATGCTTCCAGGGGCCCAAAACACAAGATTTATGGAATGGTTAAAAGTGCATGAAAATGGCCAATTTACTCACTCTGAGTTCTCAAAAAGGGTTTCTTCACCCCGGGAAGTTAATTAAATACCATTTGGAGGCATTTAATGTTCGAGCAAAAACGGCTGATTTTCGACAAAAGAGATAACACCCCCCCATTACGTCATGCTTCAGAAATGTGGAAAATGGTCCGTTTTCAAATGTTTTATTTTTGAACGTCAGTTCACATTTGTAGGTGGATCATCAGTGTTAGAGCTAAAATTAGCATGTTTAAAGTGATTTTCATGCTTCCAGGGGCTCGGGAAGTTAATTAAATACCATTTGGAGGCATTTAATGTTCGAGCAAAAACGGCTGATTTTCGACAAAAGAGATAACACCCCCCCATTACGTCATGCTTCAGAAATGTGGAAAATGGTCCGTTTTCAAATGTTTTATTTTTGAACGTCAGTTCACATTTGTAGGTGGATCATCAGTGTTAGAGCTAAAATTAGCGTGTTTAAAGTGATTTTCATGCTTCCAGGGGCTCGGGAAGTTAATTAAATACCATTTGGAGGCATTTAATGTTCGAGCAAAAACGGCTGATTTTCGACAAAAGAGATAACACCCCCCCCCATTACGTCATGCTTCAGAAATGTGGAAAATGGTCCGTTTTCAAATGTTTTATTTTTGAACGTCAGTTCACATTTGTAGGTGGATCATCAGTGTTAGAGCTAAAATTAGCATGTTTAAAGTGATTTTCATGCTTCCAGGAGCCCAAAACACAAGATTAATGGAATGGTTAAAAGTGCATGAAAATGGCCAATTTACTCACTCTGAGTTCTCAAAAAGGGTTTCTTCACCCCGGGAAGTTAATTAAATACCATTTGGAGGCATTTAATGTTCGAGCAAAAACGGCTGATTTTCGACAAAAGAGATAACACCCCCCCATTACGTCATGCTTCAGAAATGTGGAAAATGGTCCGTTTTCAAATGTTTTATTTTTGAACGTCAGTTCACATTTGTAGGTGGATCATCAGTGTTAGAGCTAAAATTAGCATGTTTAAAGTGATTTTCATGCTTCCAGGGGCTCGGAAAGTTAATTAAATACCATTTGGAGGAATTTAATGTTCGAGCAAAAACGGCTGATTTTCGACAAAAGAGATAACACCCCCCCATTACGTCATGCTTCAGAAATGTGGAAAATGGTCCGTTTTCAAATGTTTTATTTTTGAACGTCAGTTCACATTTGTAGGTGGATCATCAGTGTTAGAGCTAAAATTAGCATGTTTAAAGTGATTTTCATGCTTCCAGGGGCCCAAAACACAAGATTTATGGAATGGTTAAAAGTGCATGAAAATGGCCAATTTACTCACTCTGAGTTCTCAAAAAGGGTTTCTTCACCCCGGGAAGTTAATTAAATACCATTTGGAGGCATTTAATGTTCGAGCAAAAACAGCTGATTTTCGACAAAAGAGATAACACCCCCCCCATTACGTCATGCTTCAGAAATGTGGAAAATGGTCCGTTTTCAAATGTTTTATTTTTGAACGTCAGTTCACATTTGTAGGTGGATCATCAGTGTTAGAGCTAAAATTAGCATGTTTAAAGTGATTTTCATGCTTCCAGGGGCTCGGGAAGTTAATTAAATACCATTTGGAGGCATTTAATGTTCGAGCAAAAACGGCTGATTTTCGACAAAAGAGATAACACCCCCCCCCATTACGTCATGCTTCAGAAATGTGGAAAATGGTCCGTTTTCAAATGTTTTATTTTTGAACGTCAGTTCACATTTGTAGGTGGATCATCAGTGTTAGAGCTAAAATTAGCATGTTTAAAGTGATTTTCATGCTTCCAGGGGCTCGGGAAGTTAATTAAATACCATTTGGAGGCATTTAATGTTCGAGCAAAAACGGCTGATTTTCGACAAAAGAGTTAACACCCCCCCATTACGTCATGCTTCAGAAATATGGAAAATGGTCCGTTTTCAAATGTTTTATTTTTGAACGTCAGTTCACATTTGTAGGTGGATCATCAGTGTTAGAGCTAAAATTAGCATGTTTAAAGTGATTTTCATGCTTCCAGGGGCTCGGGAAGTGAAATAAATACCATTTGGAGGCATTTAATGTTCGAGCAAAAACGGCTGATTTTCGACAAAAGAGATAACACCCCCCCATTACGTCATGCTTCAGAAATGTGGAAAATGGTCCGTTTTCAAATGTTTTAATTTTTGAACGTCAGTTCACATTTGTAGGTGGATCATCAGTGTTAGAGCTAAAATTAGCATGTTTAAAGTGATTTTCATGCTTCCAGGGGCTCGGGAAGTTAATTAAATACCATTTGGAGGCATTTAATATTCGAGCAAAAACGGCTGATTTTCGACAAAAGAGATAACACCCCCCCATTACGTCATGCTTCAGAAATGTGGAAAATGGTCCGTTTTCAAATGTTTTATTTTTGAACGTCAGTTCACATTTGTAGCTGGATCATCAGTGTTAGAGCTAAAATTAGCATGTTTAAAGTGATTTTCATGCTTCCAGGGGCCCAAAACACAAGATTTATGGAATGATTAAAAGTGCATGAAAATGGCCAATTTACTCACTCTGAGTTCTCAAAAAGGGTTTCTTCACCCCGGGAAGTTAATTAAATACCATTTGGAGGCATTTAATGTTCGAGCAAAAACGGCTGATTTTCGACAAAAGAGATAACACCCCCCCATTACGTCATGCTTCAGAAATGTGGAAAATGGTCCGTTTTCAAATGTTTTATTTTTGAACGTCAGTTCACATTTGTAGGTGGATCATCAGTGTTAGAGCTAAAATTAGCATGTTTAAAGTGATTTTCATGCTTCCAGGGGCTCGGGAAGTTAATTAAATACCATTTGGAGGCATTTAATGTTCGAGCAAAAACGGCTGATTTTCGACAAAAGAGATAACACCCCCCCATTACGTCATGCTTCAGAAATGTGGAAAATGGTCCGTTTTCAAATGTTTTATTTTTGAACGTCAGTTCACATTTGTAGGTGGATCATCAGTGTTAGAGCTAAAATTAGCATGTTTAAAGTGATTTTCATGCTTCCAGGGGCCAAAAACACAAGATTAATGGAATGGTTAAAAGTGCATGAAAATGGCCAATTTACTCACTCTGAGTTCTCAAAAAGGGTTTCTTCACCCCGGGAAGTTAATTAAATACCATTTGGAGGCATTTAATGTTCGAGCAAAAACGGCTGATTTTCGACAAAAGAGATAATACCCCCCCATTACGTCATGCTTCAGAAATGTGGAAAATGGTCCGTTTTCAAATGTTTTATTTTTGAACGTCAGTTCACATTTGTAGGTGGATCATCAGTGTTAGAGCTAAAATTAGCATGTTTAAAGTGATTTTCATGCTTCCAGGGGCCCAAAACACAAGATTTATGGAATGGTTAAAAGTGCATGAAAATGGCCAATTTACTCACTCTGAGTTCTCAAAAAGGGTTTCTTCACCCCGGGAAGTTAATTAAATACCATTTGGAGGCATTTAATGTTCGAGCAAAAACGGCTGATTTTCGACAAAAGAGATAACGCCCCCCCATTACGTCATGCTTCAGAAATGTGGAAAATGGTCCGTTTTCAAATGTTTTATTTTTGAACGTCAGTTCACATTTGTAGGTGGATCATCAGTGTTAGAGCTCAAATTAGCATGTTTAAAGTGATTTTCATGCTTCCAGGGGCTCGGGAAGTTAATTAAATACCATTTGGAGGCATTTAATGTTCGAGCAAAAACGGCTGATTTTCGACAAAAGAGATAACACCCCCCCATTACGTCATGCTTCAGAAATGTGGAAAATGGTCCGTTTTCAAATGTTTTATTTTTGAACGTCAGTTCACATTTGTAGGTGGATCATCAGTGTTAGAGCTAAAATTAGCATGTTTAAAGTGATTTTCATGCTTCCAGGGGCTCGGGAAGTGAAATAAATACCATTTGGAGGCATTTAATGTTCGAGCAAAAACGGCTGATTTTTGACAAAAGAGATAACACCCCCCCATTACGTCATGCTTCAGAAATGTCGAAAATGGTCCGTTTTCAAATGTTTTATTTTTGAACGTCAGTTCACATTTGTAGGTGGATCATCAGTGTTAGAGCTAAAATTAGCATGTTTAAAGTGATTTTCATGCTTCCAGGGGCTCGGGAAGTTAATTAAATACCATTTGGAGGCATTTAATGTTCGAGCAAAAACGGCTGATTTTCGACAAAAGAGATAACACCCCCCCATTACGTCATGCTTCAGAAATGTGGAAAATGGTCCGTTTTCAAATGTTTTATTTTTGAACGTCAGTTCACATTTGTAGGTGGATCATCAGTGTTAGAGCTAAAATTAGCATGTTTAAAGTGATTTTCATGCTTCCAGGGGCCCAAAACACAAGATTTATGGAATGGTTAAAAGTGCATGAAAATGGCCAATTTACTCACTCTGAGTTCTCAAAAAGGGTTTCTTCACCCCGGGAAGTTAATTAAATACCATTTGGAGGCATTTAATGTTCGAGCAAAAACGGCTGATTTTCGACAAAAGAGATAACACCCCCCCATTACGTCATGCTTCAGAAATGTGGAAAATGGTCCGTTTTCAAATGTTTTATTTTAGAACGTCAGTTCACATTTGTAGGTGGATCATCAGTGTTAGAGCTAAAATTAGCATGTTTAAAGTGATTTTCATGCTTCCAGGGGCTCGGGAAGTTAATTAAATACCATTTGGAGGCATTTAATGTTCGAGCAAAAACGGCTGATTTTCGACAAAAGAGATAACACCCCCCCATTACGTCATGCTTCAGAAATGTGGAAAATGGTCCGTTTTCAAATGTTTTATTTTTGAACGTCAGTTCACATTTGTAGGTGGATCATCAGTGTTAGAGCTAAAATTAGCATGTTTAAAGTGATTTTCATGCTTCCAGGGGCTCGGGAAGTTAATTAAATACCATTTGGAGGCATTTAATGTTCGAGCAAAAACGGCTGATTTTCGACAAAAGAGATAACACCCCCCCATTACGTCATGCTTCAGAAATGTGGAAAATGGTCCGTTTTCAAATGTTTTATTTTTGAACGTCAGTTCACATTTGTAGGTGGATCATCAGTGTTAGAGCTAAAATTAGCATGTTTAAAGTGATTTTCATGCTTCCAGGGGCCCAAAACACAAGATTAATGGAATGGTTAAAAGTGCATGAAAATGGCCAATTTACTCACTCTGAGTTCTCAAAAAGGGTTTCTTCACCCCGGGAAGTTAATTAAATACCATTTGGAGGCATTTAATGTTCGAGCAAAAACGGCTGATTTTCGACAAAAGAGATAATACCCCCCCATTACGTCATGCTTCAGAAATGTGGAAAATGGTCCGTTTTCAAATGTTTTATTTTTGAACGTCAGTTCACATTTGTAGGTGGATCATCAGTGTTAGAGCTAAAATTAGCATGTTTAAAGTGATTTTCATGCTTCCAGGGGCCCAAAACACAAGATTTATGGAATGGTTAAAAGTGCATGAAAATGGCCAATTTACTCACTCTGAGTTCTCAAAAAGGGTTTCTTCACCCCGGGAAGTTAATTAAATACCATTTGGAGGCATTTAATGTTCGAGCAAAAACGGCTGATTTTCGACAAAAGAGATAACGCCCCCCCATTACGTCATGCTTCAGAAATGTGGAAAATGGTCCGTTTTCAAATGTTTTATTTTTGAACGTCAGTTCACATTTGTAGGTGGATCATCAGTGTTAGAGCTCAAATTAGCATGTTTAAAGTGATTTTCATGCTTCCAGGGGCTCGGGAAGTTAATTAAATACCATTTGGAGGCATTTAATGTTCGAGCAAAAACGGCTGATTTTCGACAAAAGAGATAACACCCCCCCCATTACGTCATGCTTCAGAAATGTGGAAAATGGTCCGTTTTCAAATGTTTTATTTTTGAACGTCAGTTCACATTTGTAGGTGGATCATCAGTGTTAGAGCTAAAATTAGCATGTTTAAAGTGATTTTCATGCTTCCAGGGGCTCGGGAAGTGAAATAAATACCATTTGGAGGCATTTAATGTTCGAGCAAAAACGGCTGATTTTCGACAAAAGAGATAACACCCCCCCATTACGTCATGCTTCAGAAATGTGGAAAATGGTCCGTTTTCAAATGTTTTATTTTTGAACGTCAGTTCACATTTGTAGGTGGATCATCAGTGTTAGAGCTAAAATTAGCATGTTTAAAGTGATTTTCATGCTTCCAGGGGCTCGGGAAGTTAATTAAATACCATTTGGAGGCATTTAATGTTCGAGCAAAAACGGCTGATTTTCGACAAAAGAGTTAACACCCCCCCATTACGTCATGCTTCAGAAATATGGAAAATGGTCCGTTTTCAAATGTTTTATTTTTGAACGTCAGTTCACATTTGTAGGTGGATCATCAGTGTTAGAGCTAAAATTAGCATGTTTAAAGTGATTTTCATGCTTCCAGGGGCTCGGGAAGTGAAATAAATACCATTTGGAGGCATTTAATGTTCGAGCAAAAACGGCTGATTTTCGACAAAAGAGATAACACCCCCCCATTACGTCATGCTTCAGAAATGTGGAAAATGGTCCGTTTTCAAATGTTTTATTTTTGAACGTCAGTTCACATTTGTAGGTGGATCATCAGTGTTAGAGCTAAAATTAGCATGTTTAAAGTGATTTTCATGCTTCCAGGGGCTCGGGAAGTTAATTAAATACCATTTGGAGGCATTTAATATTCGAGCAAAAACGGCTGATTTTCGACAAAAGAGATAACACCCCCCCATTACGTCATGCTTCAGAAATGTGGAAAATGGTCCGTTTTCAAATGTTTTATTTTTGAACGTCAGTTCACATTTGTAGGTGGATCATCAGTGTTAGAGCTAAAATTAGCATGTTTAAAGTGATTTTCATGCTTCCAGGGGCCCAAAACACAAGATTTATGGAATGGTTAAAAGTGCATGAAAATGGCCAATTTACTCACTCTGAGTTCTCAAAAAGGGTTTCTTCACCCCGGGAAGTTAATTAAATACCATTTGGAGGCATTTAATGTTCGAGCAAAAACGGCTGATTTTCGACAAAAGAGATAACACCCCCCCATTACGTCATGCTTCAGAAATGTGGAAAATGGTCCGTTTTCAAATGTTTTATTTTTGAACGTCAGTTCACATTTGTAGGTGGATCATCAGTGTTAGAGCTAAAATTAGCATGTTTAAAGTGATTTTCATGCTTCCAGGGGCTCGGGAAGTTAATTAAATACCATTTGGAGGCATTTAATGTTCGAGCAAAAACGGCTGATTTTCGACAAAAGAGATAACACCCCCCCATTACGTCATGCTTCAGAAATGTGGAAAATGGTCCGTTTTCAAATGTTTTATTTTTGAACGTCAGTTCACATTTGTAGGTGGATCATCAGTGTTAGAGCTAAAATTAGCATGTTTAAAGTGATTTTCATGCTTCCAGGGGCTCGGGAAGTTAATTAAATACCATTTGGAGGCATTTAATGTTCGAGCAAAAACGGCTGATTTTCGACAAAAGAGATAACACCCCCCCATTACGTCATGCTTCAGAAATGTGGAAAATGGTCCGTTTTCAAATGTTTTATTTTTGAACGTCAGTTCACATTTGTAGGTGGATCATCAGTGTTAGAGCTAAAATTAGCATGTTTAAAGTGATTTTCATGCTTCCAGGGGCCAAAAACACAAGATTAATGGAATGGTTAAAAGTGCATGAAAATGGCCAATTTACTCACTCTGAGTTCTCAAAAAGGGTTTCTTCACCCCGGGAAGTTAATTAAATACCATTTGGAGGCATTTAATGTTCGAGCAAAAACGGCTGATTTTCGACAAAAGAGATAATACCCCCCCATTACGTCATGCTTCAGAAATGTGGAAAATGGTCCGTTTTCAAATGTTTTATTTTTGAACGTCAGTTCACATTTGTAGGTGGATCATCAGTGTTAGAGCTAAAATTAGCATGTTTAAAGTGATTTTCATGCTTCCAGGGGCCCAAAACACAAGATTTATGGAATGGTTAAAAGTGCATGAAAATGGCCAATTTACTCACTCTGAGTTCTCAAAAAGGGTTTCTTCACCCCGGGAAGTTAATTAAATACCATTTGGAGGCATTTAATGTTCGAGCAAAAACGGCTGATTTTCGACAAAAGAGATAACGCCCCCCCATTACGTCATGCTTCAGAAATGTGGAAAATGGTCCGTTTTCAAATGTTTTATTTTTGAACGTCAGTTCACATTTGTAGGTGGATCATCAGTGTTAGAGCTCAAATTAGCATGTTTAAAGTGATTTTCATGCTTCCAGGGGCTCGGGAAGTTAATTAAATACCATTTGGAGGCATTTAATGTTCGAGCAAAAACGGCTGATTTTCGACAAAAGAGATAACACCCCCCCATTACGTCATGCTTCAGAAATGTGGAAAATGGTCCGTTTTCAAATGTTTTATTTTTGAACGTCAGTTCACATTTGTAGGTGGATCATCAGTGTTAGAGCTAAAATTAGCATGTTTAAAGTGATTTTCATGCTTCCAGGGGCTCGGGAAGTGAAATAAATACCATTTGGAGGCATTTAATGTTCGAGCAAAAACGGCTGATTTTTGACAAAAGAGATAACACCCCCCCATTACGTCATGCTTCAGAAATGTCGAAAATGGTCCGTTTTCAAATGTTTTATTTTTGAACGTCAGTTCACATTTGTAGGTGGCTCATCAGTGTTAGAGCTAAAATTAGCATGTTTAAAGTGATTTTCATGCTTCCAGGGGCTCGGGAAGTTAATTAAATACCATTTGGAGGCATTTAATGTTCGAGCAAAAACGGCTGATTTTCGACAAAAGAGATAACACCCCCCCATTACGTCATGCTTCAGAAATGTGGAAAATGGTCCGTTTTCAAATGTTTTATTTTTGAACGTCAGTTCACATTTGTAGGTGGATCATCAGTGTTAGAGCTAAAATTAGCATGTTTAAAGTGATTTTCATGCTTCCAGGGGCCCAAAACACAAGATTTATGGAATGGTTAAAAGTGCATGAAAATGGCCAATTTACTCACTCTGAGTTCTCAAAAAGGGTTTCTTCACCCCGGGAAGTTAATTAAATACCATTTGGAGGCATTTAATGTTCGAGCAAAAACGGCTGATTTTCGACAAAAGAGATAACACCCCCCCATTACGTCATGCTTCAGAAATGTGGAAAATGGTCCGTTTTCAAATGTTTTATTTTTGAACGTCAGTTCACATTTGTAGGTGGATCATCAGTGTTAGAGCTAAAATTAGCATGTTTAAAGTGATTTTCATGCTTCCAGGGGCTCGGGAAGTTAATTAAATACCATTTGGAGGCATTTAATGTTCGAGCAAAAACGGCTGATTTTCGACAAAAGAGATAACACCCCCCCATTACGTCATGCTTCAGAAATGTGGAAAATGGTCCGTTTTCAAATGTTTTATTTTTGAACGTCAGTTCACATTTGTAGGTGGATCATCAGTGTTAGAGCTAAAATTAGCATGTTTAAAGTGATTTTCATGCTTCCAGGGGCTCGGGAAGTTAATTAAATACCATTTGGAGGCATTTAATGTTCGAGCAAAAACGGCTGATTTTCGACAAAAGAGATAACACCCCCCCATTACGTCATGCTTCAGAAATGTGGAAAATGGTCCGTTTTCAAATGTTTTATTTTTGAACGTCAGTTCACATTTGTAGGTGGATCATCAGTGTTAGAGCTAAAATTAGCATGTTTAAAGTGATTTTCATGCTTCCAGGGGCCCAAAACACAAGATTAATGGAATGGTTAAAAGTGCATGAAAATGGCCAATTTACTCACTCTGAGTTCTCAAAAAGGGTTTCTTCACCCCGGGAAGTTAATTAAATACCATTTGGAGGCATTTAATGTTCGAGCAAAAACGGCTGATTTTCGACAAAAGAGATAATACCCCCCCATTACGTCATGCTTCAGAAATGTGGAAAATGGTCCGTTTTCAAATGTTTTATTTTTGAACGTCAGTTCACATTTGTAGGTGGATCATCAGTGTTAGAGCTAAAATTAGCATGTTTAAAGTGATTTTCATGCTTCCAGGGGCCCAAAACACAAGATTTATGGAATGGTTAAAAGTGCATGAAAATGGCCAATTTACTCACTCTGAGTTCTCAAAAAGGGTTTCTTCACCCCGGGAAGTTAATTAAATACCATTTGGAGGCATTTAATGTTCGAGCAAAAACGGCTGATTTTCGACAAAAGAGATAACGCCCCCCCATTACGTCATGCTTCAGAAATGTGGAAAATGGTCCGTTTTCAAATGTTTTATTTTTGAACGTCAGTTCACATTTGTAGGTGGATCATCAGTGTTAGAGCTCAAATTAGCATGTTTAAAGTGATTTTCATGCTTCCAGGGGCTCGGGAAGTTAATTAAATACCATTTGGAGGCATTTTATGTTCGAGCAAAAACGGCTGATTTTCGACAAAAGAGATAACACCCCCCCATTACGTCATGCTTCAGAAATGTGGAAAATGGTCCGTTTTCAAATGTTTTATTTTTGAACGTCAGTTCACATTTGTAGGTGGATCATCAGTGTTAGAGCTAAAATTAGCATGTTTAAAGTGATTTTCATGCTTCCAGGGGCTCGGGAAGTGAAATAAATACCATTTGGAGGCATTTAATGTTCGAGCAAAAACGGCTGATTTTTGACAAAAGAGATAACACCCCCCCATTACGTCATGCTTCAGAAATGTCGAAAATGGTCCGTTTTCAAATGTTTTATTTTTGAACGTCAGTTCACATTTGTAGGTGGATCATCAGTGTTAGAGCTAAAATTAGCATGTTTAAAGTGATTTTCATGCTTCCAGGGGCCCAAAACACAAGATTTATGGAATGGTTAAAAGTGCATGAAAATGGCCAATTTACTCACTCTGAGTTCTCAAAAAGGGTTTCTTCACCCCGGGAAGTTAATTAAATACCATTTGGAGGCATTTAATGTTCGAGCAAAAACGGCTGATTTTCGACAAAAGAGATAACACCCCCCCATTACGTCATGCTTCAGAAATGTGGAAAATGGTCCGTTTTCAAATGTTTTATTTTTGAACGTCAGTTCACATTTGTAGGTGGATCATCAGTGTTAGAGCTAAAATTAGCATGTTTAAAGTGATTTTCATGCTTCCAGGGGCTCGGGAAGTTAATTAAATACCATTTGGAGGCATTTAATGTTCGAGCAAAAACGGCTGATTTTCGACAAAAGAGATAACACCCCCCCATTACGTCATGCTTCAGAAATGTGGAAAATGGTCCGTTTTCAAATGTTTTATTTTTGAACGTCAGTTCACATTTGTAGGTGGATCATCAGTGTTAGAGCTAAAATTAGCATGTTTAAAGTGATTTTCATGCTTCCAGGGGCCCAAAACACAAGATTTATGGAATGGTTAAAAGTGCATGAAAATGGCCAATTTACTCACTCTGAGTTCTCAAAAAGGGTTTCTTCACCCCGGGAAGTTAATTAAATACCATTTGGAGGCATTTAATGTTCGAGCAAAAACGGCTGATTTTCGACAAAAGAGATAACACCCCCCCATTACGTCATGCTTCAGAAATGTGGAAAATGGTCCGTTTTCAAATGTTTTATTTTTGAACGTCAGTTCACATTTGTAGGTGGATCATCAGTGTTAGAGCTAAAATTAGCATGTTTAAAGTGATTTTCATGCTTCCAGGGGCTCGGGAAGTTAATTAAATACCATTTGGAGGCATTTAATGTTCGAGCAAAAACGGCTGATTTTCGACAAAAGAGATAACACCCCCCCATTACGTCATGCTTCAGAAATGTGGAAAATGGTCCGTTTTCAAATGTTTTATTTTTGAACGTCAGTTCACATTTGTAGGTGGATCATCAGTGTTAGAGCTAAAATTAGCATGTTTAAAGTGATTTTCATGCTTCCAGGGGCTCGGGAAGTTAATTAAATACCATTTGGAGGCATTTAATGTTCGAGCAAAAACGGCTGATTTTCGACAAAAGAGATAACACCCCCCCCATTACGTCATGCTTCAGAAATGTGGAAAATGGCCCGTTTTCAAATGTTTTATTTTTGAACGTCAGTTCACATTTGTAGGTGGATCATCAGTGTTAGAGCTAAAATTAGCATGTTTAAAGTGATTTTCATGCTTCCAGGGTCCCAAAACACAAGATTAATGGAATGGTTAAAAGTGCATGAAAATGGCCAATTTACTCACTCTGAGTTCTCAAAAAGGGTTTCTTCACCCCGGGAAGTGAAATAAATACCATTTGGAGGCATTTAATGTTCGAGCAAAAACGGCTGATTTTCGACAAAAGAGATAACACCCCCCCATTACGTCATGCTTCAGAAATGTGGAAAATGGTCCGTTTTCAAATGTTTTATTTTTGAACGTCAGTTCACATTTGTAGGTGGATCATCAGTGTTAGAGCTAAAATTAGCATGTTTAAAGTGATTTTCATGCTTCCAGGGATTCGGAAAGTTAATTAAATACCATTTGGAGGAATTTAATGTTCGAGCAAAAACGGCTGATTTTCGACAAAAGAGATAACACCCCCCCATTACGTCATGCTTCAGAAATGTGGAAAATGGTCCGTTTTCAAATGTTTTATTTTTGAATGTCAGTTCACATTTGTAGGTGGATCATCAGTGTTAGAGCTAAAATTAGCATGTTTAAAGTGATTTTCATGCTTCCAGGGGCCCAAAACACTAGATTTATGGAATGGTTAAAAGTGCATGAAAATGGCCAATTTACTCACTCTGAGTTCTCAAAAAGGGTTTCTTCACCCAGGGAAGTTAATTAAATACCATTTGGAGGCATTTAATGTTCGAGCAAAAACGGCTGATTTTCGACAAAAGAGATAACACCCCCCCAATTACGTCATGCTTCAGAAATGTGGAAAATGGTCCGTTTTCAAATGTTTTATTTTTGAACGTCAGTTCACATTTGTAGGTGGATCATCAGTGTTAGAGCTAAAATTAGCATGTTTAAAGTGATTTTCATGCTTCCAGGGGCTCGGGAAGTTAATTAAATACCATTTGGAGGCATTTAATGTTCGAGCAAAAACGGCTGATTTTCGACAAAAGAGATAACCCCCCCCCATTACGTCATGCTTCAGAAATGTGGAAAATGGTCCGTTTTCAAATGTTTTATTTTTGAACGTCAGTTCACATTTGTAGGTGGATCATCAGTGTTAGAGCTAAAATTAGCATGTTTAAAGTGATTTTCATGCTTCCAGGGGCTCGGGAAGTTAATTAAATACCATTTGGAGGCATTTAATGTTCGAGCAAAAACGGCTGATTTTCGACAAAAGAGTTAACACCCCCCCATTACGTCATGCTTCAGAAATATGGAAAATGGTCCGTTTTCAAATGTTTTATTTTTGAACGTCAGTTCACATTTGTAGGTGGATCATCAGTGTTAGAGCTAAAATTAGCATGTTTAAAGTGATTTTCATGCTTCCAGGGGCTCGGGAAGTGAAATAAATACCATTTGGAGGCATTTAATGTTCGAGCAAAAACGGCTGATTTTCGACAAAAGAGATAACACCCCCCCATTACGTCATGCTTCAGAAATGTGGAAAATGGTCCGTTTTCAAATGTTTTATTTTTGAACGTCAGTTCACATTTGTAGGTGGATCATCAGTGTTAGAGCTAAAATTAGCATGTTTAAAGTGATTTTCATGCTTCCAGGGGCTCGGGAAGTTAATTAAATACCATTTGGAGGCATTTAATATTCGAGCAAAAACGGCTGATTTTCGACAAAAGAGATAACACCCCCCCATTACGTCATGCTTCAGAAATGTGGAAAATGGTCCGTTTTCAAATGTTTTATTTTTGAACGTCAGTTCACATTTGTAGGTGGATCATCAGTGTTAGAGCTAAAATTAGCATGTTTAAAGTGATTTTCATGCTTCCAGGGGCCCAAAACACAAGATTAATGGAATGGTTAAAAGTGCATGAAAATGGCCAATTTACTCACTCTGAGTTCTCAAAAAGGGTTTCTTCACCCCGGGAAGTGAAATAAATACCATTTGGAGGCATTTAATGTTCGAGCAAAAACGGCTGATTTTCGACAAAAGAGATAACACCCCCCCATTACGTCATGCTTCAGAAATGTGGAAAATGGTCCGTTTTCAAATGTTTTATTTTTGAACGTCAGTTCACATTTGTAGGTGGATCATCAGTGTTAGAGCTAAAATTAGCATGTTTAAAGTGATTTTCATGCTTCCAGGGGCCCAAAACACAAGATTTATGGAATGGTTAAAAGTGCATGAAAATGGCCAATTTACTCACTCTGAGTTCTCAAAAAGGGTTTCTTCACCCCGGGAAGTTAATTAAATACCATTTGGAGGCATTTAATGTTCGAGCAAAAACGGCTGATTTTCGACAAAAGAGATAACACCCCCCCATTACGTCATGCTTCAGAAATGTGGAAAATGGTCCGTTTTCAAATGTTTTATTTTTGAACTTCAGTTCACATTTGTAGGTGGATCATCAGTGTTAGAGCTAAAATTAGCATGTTTAAAGTGATTTTCATGCTTCCAGGGGCTCGGGAAGTTAATTAAATACCATTTGGAGGCATTTAATGTTCGAGCAAAAACGGCTGATTTTCGACAAAAGAGATAACACCCCCCCATTACGTCATGCTTCAGAAATGTGGAAAATGGTCCGTTTTCAAATGTTTTATTTTTGAACGTCAGTTCACATTTGTAGGTGGATCATCAGTGTTAGAGCTAAAATTAGCATGTTTAAAGTGATTTTCATGCTTCCAGGGGCTCGGGAAGTTAATTAAATACCATTTGGAGGCATTTAATGTTCGAGCAAAAACGGCTGATTTTCGACAAAAGAGATAACACCCCCCCATTACGTCATGCTTCAGAAATGTGGAAAATGGTCCGTTTTCAAATGTTTTATTTTTGAACGTCAGTTCACATTTGTAGGTGGATCATCAGTGTTAGAGCTAAAATTAGCATGTTTAAAGTGATTTTCATGCTTCCAGGGGCCCAAAACACAAGATTAATGGAATGGTTAAAAGTGCATGAAAATGGCCAATTTACTCACTCTGAGTTCTCAAAAAGGGTTTCTTCACCCCGGGAAGTTAATTAAATACCATTTGGAGGCATTTAATGTTCGAGCAAAAACGGCTGATTTTCGACAAAAGAGATAATACCCCCCCATTACGTCATGCTTCAGAAATGTGGAAAATGGTCCGTTTTCAAATGTTTTATTTTTGAACGTCAGTTCACATTTGTAGGTGGATCATCAGTGTTAGAGCTAAAATTAGCATGTTTAAAGTGATTTTCATGCTTCCAGGGGCTCGGGAAGTTAATTAAATACCATTTGGAGGCATTTAATGTTCGAGCAAAAACGGCTGATTTTCGACAAAAGAGATAACACCCCCCCATTACGTCATGCTTCAGAAATGTGGAAAATGGTCCGTTTTCAAATGTTTTATTTTTGAACGTCAGTTCACATTTGTAGGTGGATCATCAGTGTTAGAGCTAAAATTAGCATGTTTAAAGTGATTTTCATGCTTCCAGGGGCTCGGGAAGTGAAATAAATACCATTTGGAGGCATTTAATGTTCGAGCAAAAACGGCTGATTTTTGACAAAAGAGATAACACCCCCCCATTACGTCATGCTTCAGAAATGTCGAAAATGGTCCGTTTTCAAATGTTTTATTTTTGAACGTCAGTTCACATTTGTAGGTGGATCATCAGTGTTAGAGCTAAAATTAGCATGTTTAAAGTGATTTTCATGCTTCCAGGGGCCCAAAACACAAGATTTATGGAATGGTTAAAAGTGCATGAAAATGGCCAATTTACTCACTCTGAGTTCTCAAAAAGGGTTTCTTCACCCCGGGAAGTTAATTAAATACCATTTGGAGGCATTTAATGTTCGAGCAAAAACGGCTGATTTTCGACAAAAGAGATAACACCCCCCCATTACGTCATGCTTCAGAAATGTGGAAAATGGTCCGTTTTCAAATGTTTTATTTTTGAACGTCAGTTCACATTTGTAGGTGGATCATCAGTGTTAGAGCTAAAATTAGCATGTTTAAAGTGATTTTCATGCTTCCAGGGGCTCGGGAAGTTAATTAAATACCATTTGGAGGCATTTAATGTTCGAGCAAAAACGGCTGATTTTCGACAAAAGAGATAACACCCCCCCATTACGTCATGCTTCAGAAATGTGGAAAATGGTCCGTTTTCAAATGTTTTATTTTTGAACGTCAGTTCACATTTGTAGGTGGATCATCAGTGTTAGAGCTAAAATTAGCATGTTTAAAGTGATTTTCATGCTTCCAGGGGCCCAAAACACAAGATTTATGGAATGGTTAAAAGTGCATGAAAATGGCCAATTTACTCACTCTGAGTTCTCAAAAAGGGTTTCTTCACCCCGGGAAGTTAATTAAATACCATTTGGAGGCATTTAATGTTCGAGCAAAAACGGCTGATTTTCGACAAAAGAGATAACACCCCCCCATTACGTCATGCTTCAGAAATGTGGAAAATGGTCCGTTTTCAAATGTTTTATTTTTGAACGTCAGTTCACATTTGTAGGTGGATCATCAGTGTTAGAGCTAAAATTAGCATGTTTAAAGTGATTTTCATGCTTCCAGGGGCTCGGGAAGTTAATTAAATACCATTTGGAGGCATTTAATGTTCGAGCAAAAACGGCTGATTTTCGACAAAAGAGATAACACCCCCCCATTACGTCATGCTTCAGAAATGTGGAAAATGGTCCGTTTTCAAATGTTTTATTTTTGAACGTCAGTTCACATTTGTAGGTGGATCATCAGTGTTAGAGCTAAAATTAGCATGTTTAAAGTGATTTTCATGCTTCCAGGGGCTCGGGAAGTTAATTAAATACCATTTGGAGGCATTTAATGTTCGAGCAAAAACGGCTGATTTTCGACAAAAGAGATAACACCCCCCCCATTACGTCATGCTTCAGAAATGTGGAAAATGGCCCGTTTTCAAATGTTTTATTTTTGAACGTCAGTTCACATTTGTAGGTGGATCATCAGTGTTAGAGCTAAAATTAGCATGTTTAAAGTGATTTTCATGCTTCCAGGGGCCCAAAACACAAGATTAATGGAATGGTTAAAAGTGCATGAAAATGGCCAATTTACTCACTCTGAGTTCTCAAAAAGGGTTTCTTCACCCCGGGAAGTTAATTAAATACCATTTGGAGGCATTTAATGTTCGAGCAAAAACGGCTGATTTTCGACAAAAGAGATAACACCCCCCCATTACGTCATGCTTCAGAAATGTGGAAAATGGTCCGTTTTCAAATGTTTTATTTTTGAACGTCAGTTCACATTTGTAGGTGGATCATCAGTGTTAGAGCTAAAATTAGCATGTTTAAAGTGATTTTCATGCTTCCAGGGGCTCGGAAAGTTAATTAAATACCATTTGGAGGAATTTAATGTTCGAGCAAAAACGGCTGATTTTCGACAAAAGAGATAACACCCCCCCATTACGTCATGCTTCAGAAATGTGGAAAATGGTCCGTTTTCAAATGTTTTATTTTTGAACGTCAGTTCACATTTGTAGGTGGATCATCAGTGTTAGAGCTAAAATTAGCATGTTTAAAGTGATTTTCATGCTTCCAGGGGCCCAAAACACAAGATTTATGGAATGGTTAAAAGTGCATGAAAATGGCCAATTTACTCACTCTGAGTTCTCAAAAAGGGTTTCTTCACCCCGGGAAGAATTAAATACCATTTGGAGGCATTTAATGTTCGAGCAAAAACGGCTGATTTTCGACAAAAGAGATAACACCCCCCCCATTACGTCATGCTTCAGAAATGTGGAAAATGGTCCGTTTTCAAATGTTTTATTTTTGAACGTCAGTTCACATTTGTAGGTGGATCATCAGTGTTAGAGCTAAAATTAGCATGTTTAAAGTGATTTTCATGCTTCCAGGGGCTCGGGAAGTTAATTAAATACCATTTGGAGGCATTTAATGTTCGAGCAAAAACGGCTGATTTTCGACAAAAGAGATAACACCCCCCCCCATTACGTCATGCTTCAGAAATGTGGAAAATGGTCCGTTTTCAAATGTTTTATTTTTGAACGTCAGTTCACATTTGTAGGTGGATCATCAGTGTTAGAGCTAAAATTAGCATGTTTAAAGTGATTTTCATGCTTCCAGGGGCTCGGGAAGTTAATTAAATACCATTTGGAGGCATTTAATGTTCGAGCAAAAACGGCTGATTTTCGACAAAAGAGTTAACACCCCCCCATTACGTCATGCTTCAGAAATATGGAAAATGGTCCGTTTTCAAATGTTTTATTTTTGAACGTCAGTTCACATTTGTAGGTGGATCATCAGTGTTAGAGCTAAAATTAGCATGTTTAAAGTGATTTTCATGCTTCCAGGGGCTCGGGAAGTGAAATAAATACCATTTGGAGGCATTTAATGTTCGAGCAAAAACGGCTGATTTTCGACAAAAGAGATAACACCCCCCCATTACGTCATGCTTCAGAAATGTGGAAAATGGTCCGTTTTCAAATGTTTTATTTTTGAACGTCAGTTCACATTTGTAGGTGGATCATCAGTGTTAGAGCTAAAATTAGCATGTTTAAAGTGATTTTCATGCTTCCAGGGGCTCGGGAAGTTAATTAAATACCATTTGGAGGCATTTAATATTCGAGCAAAAACGGCTGATTTTCGACAAAAGAGATAACACCCCCCCATTACGTCATGCTTCAGAAATGTGGAAAATGGTCCGTTTTCAAATGTTTTATTTTTGAACGTCAGTTCACATTTGTAGGTGGATCATCAGTGTTAGAGCTAAAATTAGCATGTTTAAAGTGATTTTCATGCTTCCAGGGGCCCAAAACACAAGATTAATGGAATGGTTAAAAGTGCATGAAAATGGCCAATTTACTCACTCTGAGTTCTCAAAAAGGGTTTCTTCACCCCGGGAAGTGAAATAAATACCATTTGGAGGCATTTAATGTTCGAGCAAAAACGGCTGATTTTCGACAAAAGAGATAACACCCCCCCATTACGTCATGCTTCAGAAATGTGGAAAATGGTCCGTTTTCAAATGTTTTATTTTTGAACGTCAGTTCACATTTGTAGGTGGATCATCAGTGTTAGAGCTAAAATTAGCATGTTTAAAGTGATTTTCATGCTTCCAGGGGCTCGGAAAGTTAATTAAATACCATTTGGAGGAATTTAATGTTCGAGCAAAAACGGCTGATTTTCGACAAAAGAGATAACACCCCCCCATTACGTCATGCTTCAGAAATGTGGAAAATGGTCCGTTTTCAAATGTTTTATTTTTGAATGTCAGTTCACATTTGTAGGTGGATCATCAGTGTTAGAGCTAAAATTAGCATGTTTAAAGTGATTTTCATGCTTCCAGGGGCCCAAAACACAAGATTTATGGAATGGTTAAAAGTGCATGAAAATGGCCAATTTACTCACTCTGAGTTCTCAAAAAGGGTTTCTTCACCCCGGGAAGTTAATTAAATACCATTTGGAGGCATTTAATGTTCGAGCAAAAACGGCTGATTTTCGACAAAAGAGATAACACCCCCCCAATTACGTCATGCTTCAGAAATGTGGAAAATGGTCCGTTTTCAAATGTTTTATTTTTGAACGTCAGTTCACATTTGTAGGTGGATCATCAGTGTTAGAGCTAAAATTAGCATGTTTAAAGTGATTTTCATGCTTCCAGGGGCTCGGGAAGTTAATTAAATACCATTTGGAGGCATTTAATGTTCGAGCAAAAACGGCTGATTTTCGACAAAAGAGATAACCCCCCCCCCCCCATTACGTTATGCTTCAGAAATGTGGAAAATGGTCCGTTTTCAAATGTTTTATTTTTGAACGTCAGTTCACATTTGTAGGTGGATCATCAGTGTTAGAGCTAAAATTAGCATGTTTAAAGTGATTTTCATGCTTCCAGGGGCTCGGGAAGTTAATTAAATACCATTTGGAGGCATTTAATGTTCGAGCAAAAACGGCTGATTTTCGACGAAAGAGTTAACACCCCCCATTACGTCATGCTTCAGAAATATGGAAAATGGTCCGTTTTCAAATGTTTTATTTTTGAACGTCAGTTCACATTTGTAGGTGGATCATCAGTGTTAGAGCTAAAATTAGCATGTTTAAAGTGATTTTCATGCTTCCAGGGGCTCGGGAAGTGAAATAAATACCATTTGGAGGCATTTAATGTTCGAGCAAAAACGGCTGATTTTCGACAAAAGAGATAACACCCCCCCATTACGTCATGCTTCAGAAATGTGGAAAATGGTCCGTTTTCAAATGTTTTATTTTTGAACGTCAGTTCACATTTGTAGGTGGATCATCAGTGTTAGAGCTAAAATTAGCATGTTTAAAGTGATTTTCATGCTTCCAGGGGCTCGGGAAGTTAATTAAATACCATTTGGAGGCATTTAATATTCGAGCAAAAACGGCTGATTTTCGACAAAAGAGATAACACCCCCCCATTACGTCATGCTTCAGAAATGTGGAAAATGGTCCGTTTTCAAATGTTTTATTTTTGAACGTCAGTTCACATTTGTAGGTGGATCATCAGTGTTAGAGCTAAAATTAGCATGTTTAAAGTGATTTTCATGCTTCCAGGGGCCCAAAACACAAGATTAATGGAATGGTTAAAAGTGCATGAAAATGGCCAATTTACTCACTCTGAGTTCTCAAAAAGGGTTTCTTCACCCCGGGAAGTGAAATAAATACCATTTGGAGGCATTTAATGTTCGAGCAAAAACGGCTGATTTTCGACAAAAGAGATAACACCCCCCCATTACGTCATGCTTCAGAAATGTGGAAAATGGTCCGTTTTCAAATGTTTTATTTTTGAACGTCAGTTCACATTTGTAGGTGGATCATCAGTGTTAGAGCTAAAATTAGCATGTTTAAAGTGATTTTCATGCTTCCAGGGGCCCAAAACACAAGATTTATGGAATGGTTAAAAGTGCATGAAAATGGCCAATTTACTCACTCTGAGTTCTCAAAAAGGGTTTCTTCACCCCGGGAAGTTAATTAAATACCATTTGGAGGCATTTAATGTTCGAGCAAAAACGGCTGATTTTCGACAAAAGAGATAACACCCCCCCATTACGTCATGCTTCAGAAATGTGGAAAATGGTCCGTTTTCAAATGTTTTATTTTTGAACTTCAGTTCACATTTGTAGGTGGATCATCAGTGTTAGAGCTAAAATTAGCATGTTTAAAGTGATTTTCATGCTTCCAGGGGCTCGGGAAGTTAATTAAATACCATTTGGAGGCATTTAATGTTCGAGCAAAAACGGCTGATTTTCGACAAAAGAGATAACACCCCCCCATTACGTCATGCTTCAGAAATGTGGAAAATGGTCCGTTTTCAAATGTTTTATTTTTGAACGTCAGTTCACATTTGTAGGTGGATCATCAGTGTTAGAGCTAAAATTAGCATGTTAAAGTGATTTTCATGCTTCCAGGGGCCCAAAACACAAGATTTATGGAATGGTTAAAAGTGCATGAAAATGGCCAATTTACTCACTCTGAGTTCTCAAAAAGGGTTTCTTCACCCCGGGAAGTTAATTAAATACCATTTGGAGGCATTTAATGTTCGAGCAAAAACGGCTGCTTTTCGACAAAAGAGATAACACCCCCCCATTACGTCATGCTTCAGAAATGTGGAAAATGGTCCGTTTTCAAATGTTTTATTTTTGAACGTCAGTTCTCATTTGTAGGTGGATCATCAGTGTTAGAGCTAAAATTAGCATGTTTAAAGTGATTTTCATGCTTCCAGGGGCCCAAAACACAAGATTTATGGGATGGTTAAAAGTGCATGAAAATGGCCAATTTACTCACTCTGAGTTCTCAAAAAGGGTTTCTTCACCCCGGGAAGTTAATTAAATACCATTTGGAGGCATTTAATGTTCGAGCAAAAACGGCTGATTTTCGACAAAAGAGATAACACCCCCCCATTACGTCATGCTTCAGAAATGTGGAAAATGGTCCGTTTTCAAATGTTTTATTTTTGAACGTCAGTTCACATTTGTAGGTGGATCATCAGTGTTAGAGCTAAAATTAGCATGTTTAAAGTGATTTTCATGCTTCCAGGGGCCCAAAACACAAGATTTATGGAATGGTTAAAAGTGCATGAAAATGGCCAATTTACTCACTCTGAGTTCTCAAAAAGGGTTTCTTCACCCCGGGAAGTTAATTAAATACCATTTGGAGGCATTTAATGTTCGAGCAAAAACGGCTGATTTTCGACAAAAGAGATAACGCCCCCCCATTACGTCATGCTTCAGAAATGTGGAAAATGGTCCGTTTTCAAATGTTTTATTTTTGAACGTCAGTTCACATTTGTAGGTGGATCATCAGTGTTAGAGCTCAAATTAGCATTTTTAAAGTGATTTTCATGCTTCCAGGGGCTCGGGAAGTTAATTAAATACCATTTGGAGGCATTTAATGTTCGAGCAAAAACGGCTGATTTCGACAAAAGAGATAACACCCCCCCATTACGTCATGCTTCAGAAATGTGGAAAATGGTCCATTTTCAAATGTTTTATTTTTGAACGTCAGTTCACATTTGTAGGTGGATCATCAGTGTTAGAGCTAAAATTAGCATGTTTAAAGTGATTTTCATGCTTCCAGGGGCTCGGGAAGTGAAATAAATACCATTTGGAGGCATTTAATGTTCGAGCAAAAACGGCTGATTTTTGACAAAAGAGATAACACCCCCCCATTACGTCATGCTTCAGAAATGTGGAAAATGGTCCGTTTTCAAATGTTTTATTTTTGAACGTCAGTTCACATTTGTAGGTGGATCATCAGTGTTAGAGCTAAAATTAGCATGTTTAAAGTGATTTTCATGCTTCCAGGGGCCCAAAACACAAGATTTATGGAATGGTTAAAAGTGCATGAAAATGGCCAATTTACTCACTCTGAGTTCTCAAAAAGGGTTTCTTCACCCCGGGAAGTTAATTAAATACCATTTGGAGGCATTTAATGTTCGAGCAAAAACGGCTGATTTTCGACAAAAGAGATAACGCCCCCCCATTACGTCATGCTTCAGAAATGTGGAAAATGGTCCGTTTTCAAATGTTTTATTTTTGAACGTCAGTTCACATTTGTAGGTGGATCATCAGTGTTAGAGCTCAAATTAGCATGTTTAAAGTGATTTTCATGCTTCCAGGGGCTCGGGAAGTTAATTAAATACCATTTGGAGGCATTTAATGTTCGAGCAAAAACGGCTGATTTTCGACAAAAGAGATAACACCCCCCCATTACGTCATGCTTCAGAAATGTGGAAAATGGTCCGTTTTCAAATGTTTTATTTTTGAACGTCAGTTCACATTTGTAGGTGGATCATCAGTGTTAGAGCTAAAATTAGCATGTTTAAAGTGATTTTCATGCTTCCAGGGGCTCGGGAAGTGAAATAAATACCATTTGGAGGCATTTAATGTTCGAGCAAAAACGGCTGATTTTTGACAAAAGAGATAACACCCCCCCATTACGTCATGCTTCAGAAATGTCGAAAATGGTCCGTTTTCAAATGTTTTATTTTTGAACGTCAGTTCACATTTGTAGGTGGATCATCAGTGTTAGAGCTAAAATTAGCATGTTTAAAGTGATTTTCATGCTTCCAGGGGCTCGGGAAGTTAATTAAATACCATTTGGAGGCATTTAATGTTCGAGCAAAAACGGCTGATTTTCGACAAAAGAGATAACACCCCCCCATTACGTCATGCTTCAGAAATGTGGAAAATGGCCCGTTTTCAAATGTTTTATTTTTGAACGTCAGTTCACATTTGTAGGTGGATCATCAGTGTTAGAGCTAAAATTAGCATGTTTAAAGTGATTTTCATGCTTCCAGGGGCCCAAAACACAAGATTAATGGAATGGTTAAAAGTGCATGAAAATGGCCAATTTACTCACTCTGAGTTCTCAAAAAGGGTTTCTTCACCCCGGGAAGTTAATTAAATACCATTTGGAGGCATTTAATGTTCGAGCAAAAACGGCTGATTTTCGACAAAAGAGATAACACCCCCCCATTACGTCATGCTTCAGAAATGTGGAAAATGGTCCGTTTTCAAATGTTTTATTTTTGAACGTCAGTTCACATTTGTAGGTGGATCATCAGTGTTAGAGCTAAAATTAGCATGTTTAAAGTGATTTTCATGCTTCCAGGGGCTCGGGAAGTTAATTAAATACCATTTGGAGGCATTTAATGTTCGAGCAAAAACGGCTGATTTTCGACAAAAGAGATAACCCCCCCCCCCCCATTACGTTATGCTTCAGAAATGTGGAAAATGGTCCGTTTTCAAATGTTTTATTTTTGAACGTCAGTTCACATTTGTAGGTGGATCATCAGTGTTAGAGCTAAAATTAGCATGTTTAAAGTGATTTTCATGCTTCCAGGGGCTCGGGAAGTTAATTAAATACCATTTGGAGGCATTTAATGTTCGAGCAAAAACGGCTGATTTTCGACGAAAGAGTTAACACCCCCCATTACGTCATGCTTCAGAAATATGGAAAATGGTCCGTTTTCAAATGTTTTATTTTTGAACGTCAGTTCACATTTGTAGGTGGATCATCAGTGTTAGAGCTAAAATTAGCATGTTTAAAGTGATTTTCATGCTTCCAGGGGCTCGGGAAGTGAAATAAATACCATTTGGAGGCATTTAATGTTCGAGCAAAAACGGCTGATTTTCGACAAAAGAGATAACACCCCCCCATTACGTCATGCTTCAGAAATGTGGAAAATGGTCCGTTTTCAAATGTTTTATTTTTGAACGTCAGTTCACATTTGTAGGTGGATCATCAGTGTTAGAGCTAAAATTAGCATGTTTAAAGTGATTTTCATGCTTCCAGGGGCTCGGGAAGTTAATTAAATACCATTTGGAGGCATTTAATATTCGAGCAAAAACGGCTGATTTTCGACAAAAGAGATAACACCCCCCCATTACGTCATGCTTCAGAAATGTGGAAAATGGTCCGTTTTCAAATGTTTTATTTTTGAACGTCAGTTCACATTTGTAGGTGGATCATCAGTGTTAGAGCTAAAATTAGCATGTTTAAAGTGATTTTCATGCTTCCAGGGGCCCAAAACACAAGATTAATGGAATGGTTAAAAGTGCATGAAAATGGCCAATTTACTCACTCTGAGTTCTCAAAAAGGGTTTCTTCACCCCGGGAAGTGAAATAAATACCATTTGGAGGCATTTAATGTTCGAGCAAAAACGGCTGATTTTCGACAAAAGAGATAACACCCCCCCATTACGTCATGCTTCAGAAATGTGGAAAATGGTCCGTTTTCAAATGTTTTATTTTTGAACGTCAGTTCACATTTGTAGGTGGATCATCAGTGTTAGAGCTAAAATTAGCATGTTTAAAGTGATTTTCATGCTTCCAGGGGCCCAAAACACAAGATTTATGGAATGGTTAAAAGTGCATGAAAATGGCCAATTTACTCACTCTGAGTTCTCAAAAAGGGTTTCTTCACCCCGGGAAGTTAATTAAATACCATTTGGAGGCATTTAATGTTCGAGCAAAAACGGCTGATTTTCGACAAAAGAGATAACACCCCCCCATTACGTCATGCTTCAGAAATGTGGAAAATGGTCCGTTTTCAAATGTTTTATTTTTGAACTTCAGTTCACATTTGTAGGTGGATCATCAGTGTTAGAGCTAAAATTAGCATGTTTAAAGTGATTTTCATGCTTCCAGGGGCTCGGGAAGTTAATTAAATACCATTTGGAGGCATTTAATGTTCGAGCAAAAACGGCTGATTTTCGACAAAAGAGATAACACCCCCCCATTACGTCATGCTTCAGAAATGTGGAAAATGGTCCGTTTTCAAATGTTTTATTTTTGAACGTCAGTTCACATTTGTAGGTGGATCATCAGTGTTAGAGCTAAAATTAGCATGTTAAAGTGATTTTCATGCTTCCAGGGGCCCAAAACACAAGATTTATGGAATGGTTAAAAGTGCATGAAAATGGCCAATTTACTCACTCTGAGTTCTCAAAAAGGGTTTCTTCACCCCGGGAAGTTAATTAAATACCATTTGGAGGCATTTAATGTTCGAGCAAAAACGGCTGCTTTTCGACAAAAGAGATAACACCCCCCCATTACGTCATGCTTCAGAAATGTGGAAAATGGTCCGTTTTCAAATGTTTTATTTTTGAACGTCAGTTCTCATTTGTAGGTGGATCATCAGTGTTAGAGCTAAAATTAGCATGTTTAAAGTGATTTTCATGCTTCCAGGGGCCCAAAACACAAGATTTATGGGATGGTTAAAAGTGCATGAAAATGGCCAATTTACTCACTCTGAGTTCTCAAAAAGGGTTTCTTCACCCCGGGAAGTTAATTAAATACCATTTGGAGGCATTTAATGTTCGAGCCAAAACGGCTGATTTTCGACAAAAGAGATAACACCCCCCCATTACGTCATGCTTCAGAAATGTGGAAAATGGTCCGTTTTCAAATGTTTTATTTTTGAACGTCAGTTCACATTTGTAGGTGGATCATCAGTGTTAGAGCTAAAATTAGCATGTTTAAAGTGATTTTCATGCTTCCAGGGGCCCAAAACACAAGATTTATGGAATGGTTAAAAGTGCATGAAAATGGCCAATTTACTCACTCTGAGTTCTCAAAAAGGGTTTCTTCACCCCGGGAAGTTAATTAAATACCATTTGGAGGCATTTAATGTTCGAGCAAAAACGGCTGATTTTCGACAAAAGAGATAACGCCCCCCCATTACGTCATGCTTCAGAAATGTGGAAAATGGTCCGTTTTCAAATGTTTTATTTTTGAACGTCAGTTCACATTTGTAGGTGGATCATCAGTGTTAGAGCTCAAATTAGCATGTTTAAAGTGATTTTCATGCTTCCAGGGGCTCGGGAAGTTAATTAAATACCATTTGGAGGCATTTAATGTTCGAGCAAAAACGGCTGATTTTCGACAAAAGAGATAACACCCCCCCATTACGTCATGCTTCAGAAATGTGGAAAATGGTCCATTTTCAAATGTTTTATTTTTGAACGTCAGTTCACATTTGTAGGTGGATCATCAGTGTTAGAGCTAAAATTAGCATGTTTAAAGTGATTTTCATGCTTCCAGGGGCTCGGGAAGTGAAATAAATACCATTTGGAGGCATTTAATGTTCGAGCAAAAACGGCTGATTTTTGACAAAAGAGATAACACCCCCCCATTACGTCATGCTTCAGAAATGTGGAAAATGGTCCGTTTTCAAATGTTTTATTTTTGAACGTCAGTTCACATTTGTAGGTGGATCATCAGTGTTAGAGCTAAAATTAGCATGTTTAAAGTGATTTTCATGCTTCCAGGGGCCCAAAACACAAGATTTATGGAATGGTTAAAAGTGCATGAAAATGGCCAATTTACTCACTCTGAGTTCTCAAAAAGGGTTTCTTCACCCCGGGAAGTTAATTAAATACCATTTGGAGGCATTTAATGTTCGAGCAAAAACGGCTGATTTTCGACAAAAGAGATAACGCCCCCCCATTACGTCATGCTTCAGAAATGTGGAAAATGGTCCGTTTTCAAATGTTTTATTTTTGAACGTCAGTTCACATTTGTAGGTGGATCATCAGTGTTAGAGCTCAAATTAGCATGTTTAAAGTGATTTTCATGCTTCCAGGGGCTCGGGAAGTTAATTAAATACCATTTGGAGGCATTTAATGTTCGAGCAAAAACGGCTGATTTTCGACAAAAGAGATAACACCCCCCCATTACGTCATGCTTCAGAAATGTGGAAAATGGTCCGTTTTCAAATGTTTTATTTTTGAACGTCAGTTCACATTTGTAGGTGGATCATCAGTGTTAGAGCTAAAATTAGCATGTTTAAAGTGATTTTCATGCTTCCAGGGGCTCGGGAAGTGAAATAAATACCATTTGGAGGCATTTAATGTTCGAGCAAAAACGGCTGATTTTTGACAAAAGAGATAACACCCCCCCATTACGTCATGCTTCAGAAATGTCGAAAATGGTCCGTTTTCAAATGTTTTATTTTTGAACGTCAGTTCACATTTGTAGGTGGATCATCAGTGTTAGAGCTAAAATTAGCATGTTTAAAGTGATTTTCATGCTTCCAGGGGCTCGGGAAGTTAATTAAATACCATTTGGAGGCATTTAATGTTCGAGCAAAAACGGCTGATTTTCGACAAAAGAGATAACACCCCCCCATTACGTCATGCTTCAGAAATGTGGAAAATGGCCCGTTTTCAAATGTTTTATTTTTGAACGTCAGTTCACATTTGTAGGTGGATCATCAGTGTTAGAGCTAAAATTAGCATGTTTAAAGTGATTTTCATGCTTCCAGGGGCCCAAAACACAAGATTAATGGAATGGTTAAAAGTGCATGAAAATGGCCAATTTACTCACTCTGAGTTCTCAAAAAGGGTTTCTTCACCCCGGGAAGTTAATTAAATACCATTTGGAGGCATTTAATGTTCGAGCAAAAACGGCTGATTTTCGACAAAAGAGATAACACCCCCCCATTACGTCATGCTTCAGAAATGTGGAAAATGGTCCGTTTTCAAATGTTTTATTTTTGAACGTCAGTTCACATTTGTAGGTGGATCATCAGTGTTAGAGCTAAAATTAGCATGTTTAAAGTGATTTTCATGCTTCCAGGGGCTCGGAAAGTTAATTAAATACCATTTGGAGGAATTTAATGTTCGAGCAAAAACGGCTGATTTTCGACAAAAGAGATAACACCCCCCCATTACGTCATGCTTCAGAAATGTGGAAAATGGTCCGTTTTCAAATGTTTTATTTTTGAACGTCAGTTCACATTTGTAGGTGGATCATCAGTGTTAGAGCTAAAATTAGCATGTTTAAAGTGATTTTCATGCTTCCAGGGGCCCAAAACACAAGATTTATGGAATGGTTAAAAGTGCATGAAAATGGCCAATTTACTCACTCTGAGTTCTCAAAAAGGGTTTCTTCACCCCGGGAAGTTAATTAAATACCATTTGGAGGCATTTAATGTTCGAGCAAAAACGGCTGATTTTCGACAAAAGAGATAACACCCCCCCATTACGTCATGCTTCAGAAATGTGGAAAATGGTCCGTTTTCAAATGTTTTATTTTTGAACGTCAGTTCACATTTGTAGGTGGATCATCAGTGTTAGAGCTAAAATTAGCATGTTTAAAGTGATTTTCATGCTTCCAGGGGCTCGGGAAGTTAATTAAATACCATTTGGAGGCATTTAATGTTCGAGCAAAAACGGCTGATTTTCGACAAAAGAGATAACACCCCCCCCCATTACGTCATGCTTCAGAAATGTGGAAAATGGTCCGTTTTCAAATGTTTTATTTTTGAACGTCAGTTCACATTTGTAGGTGGATCATCAGTGTTAGAGCTAAAATTAGCATGTTTAAAGTGATTTTCATGCTTCCAGGGGCTCGGGAAGTTAATTAAATACCATTTGGAGGCATTTAATGTTCGAGCAAAAACGGCTGATTTTCGACAAAAGAGTTAACACCCCCCCATTACGTCATGCTTCAGAAATATGGAAAATGGTCCGTTTTCAAATGTTTTATTTTTGAACGTCAGTTCACATTTGTAGGTGGATCATCAGTGTTAGAGCTAAAATTAGCATGTTTAAAGTGATTTTCATGCTTCCAGGGGCTCGGGAAGTGAAATAAATACCATTTGGAGGCATTTAATGTTCGAGCAAAAACGGCTGATTTTCGACAAAAGAGATAACACCCCCCCATTACGTCATGCTTCAGAAATGTGGAAAATGGTCCGTTTTCAAATGTTTTATTTTTGAACGTCAGTTCACATTTGTAGGTGGATCATCAGTGTTAGAGCTAAAATTAGCATGTTTAAAGTGATTTTCATGCTTCCAGGGGCTCGGGAAGTTAATTAAATACCATTTGGAGGCATTTAATATTCGAGCAAAAACGGCTGATTTTCGACAAAAGAGATAACACCCCCCCATTACGTCATGCTTCAGAAATGTGGAAAATGGTCCGTTTTCAAATGTTTTATTTTTGAACGTCAGTTCACATTTGTAGGTGGATCATCAGTGTTAGAGCTAAAATTAGCATGTTTAAAGTGATTTTCATGCTTCCAGGGGCCCAAAACACAAGATTAATGGAATGGTTAAAAGTGCATGAAAATGGCCAATTTACTCACTCTGAGTTCTCAAAAAGGGTTTCTTCACCCCGGGAAGTGAAATAAATACCATTTGGAGGCATTTAATGTTCGAGCAAAAACGGCTGATTTTCGACAAAAGAGATAACACCCCCCCATTACGTCATGCTTCAGAAATGTGGAAAATGGTCCGTTTTCAAATGTTTTATTTTTGAACGTCAGTTCACATTTGTAGGTGGATCATCAGTGTTAGAGCTAAAATTAGCATGTTTAAAGTGATTTTCATGCTTCCAGGGGCTCGGAAAGTTAATTAAATACCATTTGGAGGAATTTAATGTTCGAGCAAAAACGGCTGATTTTCGACAAAAGAGATAACACCCCCCCATTACGTCATGCTTCAGAAATGTGGAAAATGGTCCGTTTTCAAATGTTTTATTTTTGAATGTCAGTTCACATTTGTAGGTGGATCATCAGTGTTAGAGCTAAAATTAGCATGTTTAAAGTGATTTTCATGCTTCCAGGGGCCCAAAACACAAGATTTATGGAATGGTTAAAAGTGCATGAAAATGGCCAATTTACTCACTCTGAGTTCTCAAAAAGGGTTTCTTCACCCCGGGAAGTTAATTAAATACCATTTGGAGGCATTTAATGTTCGAGCAAAAACGGCTGATTTTCGACAAAAGAGATAACACCCCCCCAATTACGTCATGCTTCAGAAATGTGGAAAATGGTCCGTTTTCAAATGTTTTATTTTTGAACGTCAGTTCACATTTGTAGGTGGATCATCAGTGTTAGAGCTAAAATTAGCATGTTTAAAGTGATTTTCATGCTTCCAGGGGCTCGGGAAGTTAATTAAATACCATTTGGAGGCATTTAATGTTCGAGCAAAAACGGCTGATTTTCGACAAAAGAGATAACCCCCCCCCCCCCATTACGTCATGCTTCAGAAATGTGGAAAATGGTCCGTTTTCAAATGTTTTATTTTTGAACGTCAGTTCACATTTGTAGGTGGATCATCAGTGTTAGAGCTAAAATTAGCATGTTTAAAGTGATTTTCATGCTTCCAGGGGCTCGGGAAGTTAATTAAATACCATTTGGAGGCATTTAATGTTCGAGCAAAAACGGCTGATTTTCGACAAAAGAGATAACACCCCCCCATTACGTCATGCTTCAGAAATGTGGAAAATGGTCCGTTTTCAAATGTTTTATTTTTGAACGTCAGTTCACATTTGTAGGTGGATCATCAGTGTTAGAGCTAAAATTAGCATGTTTAAAGTGATTTTCATGCTTCCAGGGGCTCGGGAAGTTAATTAAATACCATTTGGAGGCATTTAATATTCGAGCAAAAACGGCTGATTTTCGACAAAAGAGATAACACCCCCCCATTACGTCATGCTTCAGAAATGTGGAAAATGGTCCGTTTTCAAATGTTTTATTTTTGAACGTCAGTTCACATTTGTAGGTGGATCATCAGTGTTAGAGCTAAAATTAGCATGTTTAAAGTGATTTTCATGCTTCCAGGGGCCCAAAACACAAGATTAATGGAATGGTTAAAAGTGCATGAAAATGGCCAATTTACTCACTCTGAGTTCTCAAAAAGGCTTTCTTCACCCCGGGAAGTGAAATAAATACCATTTGGAGGCATTTAATGTTCGAGCAAAAACGGCTGATTTTCGACAAAAGAGATAACACCCCCCCATTACGTCATGCTTCAGAAATGTGGAAAATGGTCCGTTTTCAAATGTTTTATTTTTGAACGTCAGTTCACATTTGTAGGTGGATCATCAGTGTTAGAGCTAAAATTAGCATGTTTAAAGTGATTTTCATGCTTCCAGGGGCCCAAAACACAAGATTTATGGAATGGTTAAAAGTGCATGAAAATGGCCAATTTACTCACTCTGAGTTCTCAAAAAGGGTTTCTTCACCCCGGGAAGTTAATTAAATACCATTTGGAGGCATTTAATGTTCGAGCAAAAACGGCTGATTTTCGACAAAAGAGATAACACCCCCCCATTACGTCATGCTTCAGAAATGTGGAAAATGGTCCGTTTTCAAATGTTTTATTTTTGAACTTCAGTTCACATTTGTAGGTGGATCATCAGTGTTAGAGCTAAAATTAGCATGTTTAAAGTGATTTTCATGCTTCCAGGGGCTCGGGAAGTTAATTAAATACCATTTGGAGGCATTTAATGTTCGAGCAAAAACGGCTGATTTTCGACAAAAGAGATAACACCCCCCCATTACGTCATGCTTCAGAAATGTGGAAAATGGTCCATTTTCAAATGTTTTATTTTTGAACGTCAGTTCACATTTGTAGGTGGATCATCAGTGTTAGAGCTAAAATTAGCATGTTAAAGTGATTTTCATGCTTCCAGGGGCCCAAAACACAAGATTTATGGAATGGTTAAAAGTGCATGAAAATGGCCAATTTACTCACTCTGAGTTCTCAAAAAGGGTTTCTTCACCCCGGGAAGTTAATTAAATACCATTTGGAGGCATTTAATGTTCGAGCAAAAACGGCTGCTTTTCGACAAAAGAGATAACACCCCCCCATTACGTCATGCTTCAGAAATGTGGAAAATGGTCCGTTTTCAAATGTTTTATTTTTGAACGTCAGTTCTCATTTGTAGGTGGATCATCAGTGTTAGAGCTAAAATTAGCATGTTTAAAGTGATTTTCATGCTTCCAGGGGCCCAAAACACAAGATTTATGGGATGGTTAAAAGTGCATGAAAATGGCCAATTTACTCACTCTGAGTTCTCAAAAAGGGTTTCTTCACCCCGGGAAGTTAATTAAATACCATTTGGAGGCATTTAATGTTCGAGCAAAAACGGCTGATTTTCGACAAAAGAGATAACACCCCCCCATTACGTCATGCTTCAGAAATGTGGAAAATGGTCCGTTTTCAAATGTTTTATTTTTGAACGTCAGTTCACATTTGTAGGTGGATCATCAGTGTTAGAGCTAAAATTAGCATGTTTAAAGTGATTTTCATGCTTCCAGGGGCCCAAAACACAAGATTTATGGAATGGTTAAAAGTGCATGAAAATGGCCAATTTACTCACTCTGAGTTCTCAAAAAGGGTTTCTTCACCCCGGGAAGTTAATTAAATACCATTTGGAGGCATTTAATGTTCGAGCAAAAACGGCTGATTTTCGACAAAAGAGATAACGCCCCCCCATTACGTCATGCTTCAGAAATGTGGAAAATGGTCCGTTTTCAAATGTTTTATTTTTGAACGTCAGTTCACATTTGTAGGTGGATCATCAGTGTTAGAGCTCAAATTAGCATGTTTAAAGTGATTTTCATGCTTCCAGGGGCTCGGGAAGTTAATTAAATACCATTTGGAGGCATTTAATGTTCGAGCAAAAACGGCTGATTTTCGACAAAAGAGATAACACCCCCCCATTACGTCATGCTTCAGAAATGTGGAAAATGGTCCATTTTCAAATGTTTTATTTTTGAACGTCAGTTCACATTTGTAGGTGGATCATCAGTGTTAGAGCTAAAATTAGCATGTTTAAAGTGATTTTCATGCTTCCAGGGGCTCGGGAAGTGAAATAAATACCATTTGGAGGCATTTAATGTTCGAGCAAAAACGGCTGATTTTTGACAAAAGAGATAACACCCCCCCATTACGTCATGCTTCAGAAATGTGGAAAATGGTCCGTTTTCAAATGTTTTATTTTTGAACGTCAGTTCACATTTGTAGGTGGATCATCAGTGTTAGAGCTAAAATTAGCATGTTTAAAGTGATTTTCATGCTTCCAGGGGCCCAAAACACAAGATTTATGGAATGGTTAAAAGTGCATGAAAATGGCCAATTTACTCACTCTGAGTTCTCAAAAAGGGTTTCTTCACCCCGGGAAGTTAATTAAATACCATTTGGAGGCATTTAATGTTCGAGCAAAAACGGCTGATTTTCGACAAAAGAGATAACGCCCCCCCATTACGTCATGCTTCAGAAATGTGGAAAATGGTCCGTTTTCAAATGTTTTATTTTTGAACGTCAGTTCACATTTGTAGGTGGATCATCAGTGTTAGAGCTCAAATTAGCATGTTTAAAGTGATTTTCATGCTTCCAGGGGCTCGGGAAGTTAATTAAATACCATTTGGAGGCATTTAATGTTCGAGCAAAAACGGCTGATTTTCGACAAAAGAGATAACACCCCCCCATTACGTCATGCTTCAGAAATGTGGAAAATGGTCCGTTTTCAAATGTTTTATTTTTGAACGTCAGTTCACATTTGTAGGTGGATCATCAGTGTTAGAGCTAAAATTAGCATGTTTAAAGTGATTTTCATGCTTCCAGGGGCTCGGGAAGTGAAATAAATACCATTTGGAGGCATTTAATGTTCGAGCAAAAACGGCTGATTTTTGACAAAAGAGATAACACCCCCCCATTACGTCATGCTTCAGAAATGTCGAAAATGGTCCGTTTTCAAATGTTTTATTTTTGAACGTCAGTTCACATTTGTAGGTGGATCATCAGTGTTAGAGCTAAAATTAGCATGTTTAAAGTGATTTTCATGCTTCCAGGGGCTCGGGAAGTTAATTAAATACCATTTGGAGGCATTTAATGTTCGAGCAAAAACGGCTGATTTTCGACAAAAGAGATAACACCCCCCCATTACGTCATGCTTCAGAAATGTGGAAAATGGTCCGTTTTCAAATGTTTTATTTTTGAACGTCAGTTCACATTTGTAGGTGGATCATCAGTGTTAGAGCTAAAATTAGCGTGTTTAAAGTGATTTTCATGCTTCCAGGGGCCCAAAACACAAGATTTATGGAATGGTTAAAAGTGCATGAAAATGGCCAATTTACTCACTCTGAGTTCTCAAAAAGGGTTTCTTCACCCCGGGAAGTTAATTAAATACCATTTGGAGGCATTTAATGTTCGAGCAAAAACGGCTGATTTTCGACAAAAGAGATAACATCCCCCCATTACGTCATGCTTCAGAAATGTGGAAAATGGTCCGTTTTCAAATGTTTTATTTTTGAACGTCAGTTCACATTTGTAGGTGGATCATCAGTGTTAGAGCTAAAATTAGCATGTTTAAAGTGATTTTCATGCTTCCAGGGGCTCGGGAAGTTAATTAAATACCATTTGGAGGCATTTAATGTTCGAGCAAAAACGGCTGATTTTCGACAAAAGAGATAACACCCCCCCATTACGTCATGCTTCAGAAATGTGGAAAATGGTCCGTTTTCAAATGTTTTATTTTTGAACGTCAGTTCACATTTGTAGGTGGATCATCAGTGTTAGAGCTAAAATTAGCATGTTTAAAGTGATTTTCATGCTTCCAGGGGCTCGGGAAGTTAATTAAATACCATTTGGAGGCATTTAATGTTCGAGCAAAAACGGCTGATTTTCGACAAAAGAGATAACACCCCCCCATTACGTCATGCTTCAGAAATGTGGAAAATGGTCCGTTTTCAAATGTTTTATTTTTGAACGTCAGTTCACATTTGTAGGTGGATCATCAGTGTTAGAGCTAAAATTAGCATGTTTAAAGTGATTTTCATGCTTCCAGGGGCCCAAAACACAAGATTAATGGAATGGTTAAAAGTGCATGAAAATGGCCAATTTACTCACTCTGAGTTCTCAAAAAGGGTTTCTTCACCCCGGGAAGTTAATTAAATACCATTTGGAGGCATTTAATGTTCGAGCAAAAACGGCTGATTTTCGACAAAAGAGATAACACCCCCCCATTACGTCATGCTTCAGAAATGTGGAAAATGGTCCGTTTTCAAATGTTTTATTTTTGAACGTCAGTTCACATTTGTAGGTGGATCATCAGTGTTAGAGCTAAAATTAGCATGTTTAAAGTGATTTTCATGCTTCCAGGGGCCCAAAACACAAGATTTATGGAATGGTTAAAAGTGCATGAAAATGGCCAATTTACTCACTCTGAGTTCTCAAAAAGGGTTTCTTCACCCCGGGAAGTTAATTAAATACCATTTGGAGGCATTTAATGTTCGAGCAAAAACGGCTGATTTTCGACAAAAGAGATAACGCCCCCCCATTACGTCATGCTTCAGAAATGTGGAAAATGGTCCGTTTTCAAATGTTTTATTTTTGAACGTCAGTTCACATTTGTAGGTGGATCATCAGTGTTAGAGCTCAAATTAGCATGTTTAAAGTGATTTTCATGCTTCCAGGGGCTCGGGAAGTTAATTAAATACCATTTGGAGGCATTTAATGTTCGAGCAAAAACGGCTGATTTTCGACAAAAGAGATAACACCCCCCCATTACGTCATGCTTCAGAAATGTGGAAAATGGTCCGTTTTCAAATGTTTTATTTTTGAACGTCAGTTCACATTTGTAGGTGGATCATCAGTGTTAGAGCTAAAATTAGCATGTTTAAAGTGATTTTCATGCTTCCAGGGGCTCGGGAAGTGAAATAAATACCATTTGGAGGCATTTAATGTTCGAGCAAAAACGGCTGATTTTTGACAAAAGAGATAACACCCCCCCATTACGTCATGCTTCAGAAATGTCGAAAATGGTCCGTTTTCAAATGTTTTATTTTTGAACGTCAGTTCACATTTGTAGGTGGATCATCAGTGTTAGAGCTAAAATTAGCATGTTTAAAGTGATTTTCATGCTTCCAGGGGCTCGGGAAGTTAATTAAATACCATTTGGAGGCATTTAATGTTCGAGCAAAAACGGCTGATTTTCGACAAAAGAGATAACACCCCCCCATTACGTCATGCTTCAGAAATGTGGAAAATGGTCCGTTTTCAAATGTTTTATTTTTGAACGTCAGTTCACATTTGTAGGTGGATCATCAGTGTTAGAGCTAAAATTAGCATGTTTAAAGTGATTTTCATGCTTCCAGGGGCCCAAAACACAAGATTTATGGAATGGTTAAAAGTGCATGAAAATGGCCAATTTACTCACTCTGAGTTCTCAAAAAGGGTTTCTTCACCCCGGGAAGTTAATTAAATACCATTTGGAGGAATTTAATGTTCGAGCAAAAACGGCTGATTTTCGACAAAAGAGATAACACCCCCCCATTACGTCATGCTTCAGAAATGTGGAAAATGGTCCTTTTCAAATGTTTTATTTTTGAACGTCAGTTCACATTTGTAGGTGGATCATCAGTGTTAGAGCTAAAATTAGCATGTTTAAAGTGATTTTCATGCTTCCAGGGGCTCGGGAAGTTAATTAAATACCATTTGGAGGCATTTAATGTTCGAGCAAAAACGGCTGATTTTCGACAAAAGAGATAACACCCCCCCCATTACGTCATGCTTCAGAAATGTGGAAAATGGTCCGTTTTCAAATGTTTTATTTTTGAACGTCAGTTCACATTTGTAGGTGGATCATCAGTGTTAGAGCTAAAATTAGCATGTTTAAAGTGATTTTCATGCTTCCAGGGGCTCGGGAAGTTAATTAAATACCATTTGGAGGCATTTAATGTTCGAGCAAAAACGGCTGATTTTCGACAAAAGAGTTAACACCCCCCCATTACGTCATGCCTCAGAAATGTGGAAAATGGTCCGTTTTCAAATGTTTTATTTTTGAACGTCAGTTCACATTTGTAGGTGGATCATCAGTGTTAGAGCTAAAATTAGCATGTTTAAAGTGATTTTCATGCTTCCAGGGGCTCGGGAAGTTAATTAAATACCATTTGGAGGCATTTAATGTTCGAGCAAAAACGGCTGATTTTCGACAAAAGAGATAACACCCCCCCATTACGTCATGCTTCAGAAATGTGGAAAATGGTCCGTTTTCAAATGTTTTATTTTTGAACGTCAGTTCACATTTGTAGGTGGATCATCAGTGTTAGAGCTAAAATTAGCATGTTTAAAGTGATTTTCATGCTTCCAGGGGCTCGGGAAGTTAATTAAATACCATTTGGAGGCATTTAATGTTCGAGCAAAAACGGCTGATTTTCGACAAAAGAGATAACACCCCCCCCATTACGTCATGCTTCAGAAATGTGGAAAATGGTCCGTTTTCAAATGTTTTATTTTTGAACGTCAGTTCACATTTGTAGGTGGATCATCAGTGTTAGAGCTAAAATTAGCATGTTTAAAGTGATTTTCATGCTTCCAGGGGCCCAAAACACAAGATTAATGGAATGGTTAAAAGTGCATGAAAATGGCCAATTTACTCACTCTGAGTTCTCAAAAAGGGTTTCTTCACCCCGGGAAGTGAAATAAATACCATTTGGAGGCATTTAATGTTCGAGCAAAAACGGCTGATTTTCGACAAAAGAGATAACACCCCCCCATTACGTCATGCTTCAGAAATGTGGAAAATGGTCCGTTTTCAAATGTTTTATTTTTGAACGTCAGTTCACATTTGTAGGTGGATCATCAGTGTTAGAGCTAAAATTAGCATGTTTAAAGTGATTTTCATGCTTCCAGGGGCTCGGGAAGTTAATTAAATACCATTTGGAGGCATTTAATGTTTGAGCAAAAACGGCTGATTTTCGACAAAAGAGATAACACCCCCCCATTACGTCATGCTTCAGAAATGTGGAAAATGGTCCGTTTTCAAATGTTTTATTTTTGAACGTCAGTTCACATTTGTAGGTGGATCATCAGTGTTAGAGCTAAAATTAGCATGTTTAAAGTGATTTTCATGCTTCCAGGGGCCCAAAACACAAGATTTATGGAATGGTTAAAAGTGCATGAAAATGGCCAATTTACTCACTCTGAGTTCTCAAAAAGGGTTTCTTCACCCTGGGAAGTTAATTAAATACCATTTGGAGGCATTTAATGTTCGAGCAAAAACGGCTGATTTTCGACAAAAGAGATAACGCCCCCCCATTACGTCATGCTTCAGAAATGTGGAAAATGGTCCGTTTTCAAATGTTTTATTTTTGAACGTCAGTTCACATTTGTAGGTGGATCATCAGTGTTAGAGCTCAAATTAGCATGTTTAAAGTGATTTTCATGCTTCCAGGGGCTCGGGAAGTTAATTAAATACCATTTGGAGGCATTTAATGTTCGAGCAAAAACGGCTGATTTTCAACAAAAGAGATAACACCCCCCATTACGTCATGCTTCAGAAATGTGGAAAATGGTCCGTTTTCAAATGTTTTATTTTTGAACGTCAGTTCACATTTGTAGGTGGATCATCAGTGTTAGAGCTAAAATTAGCATGTTTAAAGTGATTTTCATGCTTACAGGGGCTCGGGAAGTGAAATAAATACCATTTGGAGGCATTTAATGTTCGAGCAAAAACGGCTGATTTTTGACAAAAGAGATAACACCCCCCATTACGTCATGCTTCAGAAATGTCGAAAATGGTCCGTTTTCAAATGTTTTATTTTTGAACGTCAGTTCACATTTGTAGGTGGATCATCAGTGTTAGAGCTAAAATTAGCATGTTTAAAGTGATTTTCATGCTTCCAGGGGCTCGGGAAGTTAATTAAATACCATTTGGAGGCATTTAATGTTCGAGCAAAAACGGCTGATTTTCGACAAAAGAGATAACACCCCCCCATTACGTCATGCTTCAGAAATGTGGAAAATGGTCCGTTTTCAAATGTTTTATTTTTGAACGTCAGTTCACATTTGTAGGTGGATCATCAGTGTTAGAGCTAAAATTAGCATGTTTAAAGTGATTTTCATGCTTCCAGGGGCCCAAAACACAAGATTTATGGAATGGTTAAAAGTGCATAAAAATGGCCAATTTACTCACTCTGAGTTCTCAAAAAGGGTTTCTTCACCCCGGGAAGTTAATTAAATACCATTTGGAGGCATTTAATGTTCGAGCAAAAACGGCTGATTTTCGACAAAAGAGATAACACCCCCCCATTACGTCATGCTTCAGAAATGTGGAAAATGGTCCGTTTTCAAATGTTTTATTTTTGAACGTCAGTTCACATTTGTAGGTGGATCATCAGTGTTGGAGCTAAAATTAGCATGTTTAAAGTGATTTTCATGCTTCCAGGGGCTCGGGAAGTTAATTAAATACCATTTGGAGGCATTTAATGTTCGAGCAAAAACGGCTGATTTTCGACAAAAGAGATAACACCCCCCCATTACGTCATGCTTCAGAAATGTGGAAAATGGTCCGTTTTCAAATGTTTTATTTTTGAACGTCAGTTCACATTTGTAGGTGGATCATCAGTGTTAGAGCTAAAATTAGCATGTTTAAAGTGATTTTCATGCTTCCAGGGGCTCGGGAAGTTAATTAAATACCATTTGGAGGCATTTAATGTTCGAGCAAAAACGGCTGATTTTCGACAAAAGAGATAACACCCCCCCATTACGTCATGCTTCAGAAATGTGGAAAATGGTCCGTTTTCAAATGTTTTATTTTTGAACGTCAGTTCACATTTGTAGGTGGATCATCAGTGTTAGAGCTAAAATTAGCATGTTTAAAGTGATTTTCATGCTTCTAGGGGCTCGGGAAGTTAATTAAATACCATTTGGAGGCATTTAATGTTCGAGCAAAAACGGCTGATTTTCGACAAAAGAGATAACACCCCCCCATTACGTCATGCTTCAGAAATGTGGAAAATGGTCCGTTTTCAAATGTTTTATTTTTGAACGTCAGTTCACATTTGTAGGTGGATCATCAGTGTTAGAGCTAAAATTAGCATGTTTAAAGTGATTTTCATGCTTCCAGGGGCCCAAAACACAAGATTTATGGAATGGTTAAAAGTGCATGAAAATGGCCAATTTACTCACTCTGAGTTCTCAAAAAGGGTTTCTTCACCCCGGGAAGTTAATTAAATACCATTTGGAGGCATTTAATGTTCGAGCAAAAACTGCTGATTTTCGACAAAAGAGATAACACCCCCCCATTACGTCATGCTTCAGAAATGTGGAAAATGGTCCGTTTTCAAATGTTTTATTTTTGAACGTCAGTTCACATTTGTAGGTGGATCATCAGTGTTAGAGCTAAAATTAGCATGTTTAAAGTGATTTTCATGCTTCCAGGGGCTCGGGAAGTTAATTAAATACCATTTGGAGGCATTTAATGTTCGAGCAAAAACGGCTGATTTTCGACAAAAGAGATAACACCCCCCCATTACGTCATGCTTCAGAAATGTGGAAAATGGTCCGTTTTCAAATGTTTTATTTTTGAACGTCAGTTCACATTTGTAGGTGGATCATCAGTGTTAGAGCTAAAATTAGCATGTTTAAAGTGATTTTCATGCTTCCAGGGGCTCGGGAAGTGAAATAAATACCATTTGGAGGCATTTAATGTTCGAGCATAAACGGCTGATTTTCGACAAAAGAGATAACACCCCCCCATTACGTCATGCTTCAGAAATGTGGAAAATGGTCCGTTTTCAAATGTTTTATTTTTGAACGTCAGTTCACATTTGTAGGTGGATCATCAGTGTTAGAGCTAAAATTAGCATGTTTAAAGTGATTTTCATGCTTCCAGGGGCCCAAAACACAAGATTTATGGAATGGTTAAAAGTGCATGAAAATGGCCAATTTACTCACTCTGAGTTCTCAAAAAGGGTTTCTTCACCCCGGGAAGTGAAATAAATACCATTTGGAGGCATTTAATGTTCGAGCAAAAACGGCTGATTTTCGACAAAAGAGATAACACCCCCCCCATTACATCATGCTTCCGAAATGTGGAAAATGGTCCGTTTTCAAATGTTTTATTTTTGAACGTCAGTTCACATTTGTAGGTGGATCATCAGTGTTACAGGCTAAAATTAGCATGTTTAAAGTGATTTTCATGCTTCCAGGGGCCCAAAACACAAGATTTATGGAATGGTTAAAAGTGCATGAAACTGGCCAATTTACTCACTCTGAGTTCTCAAAAAGGGTTTCTTCACCCCGGGAAGTTAATTAAATACCATTTGGAGGCATTTAATGTTCGAGCAAAAACGGCTGATTTTCGACAAAAGAGATAACACCCCCCCCATTACGTCATGCTTCAGAAATGTGGAAAATGGTCCGTTTTCAAATGTTTTATTTTTGAACGTCAGTTCACATTTGTAGGTTGATCATCAGTGTTAGAGCTAAAATTAGCATGTTTAAAGTGATTTTCATGCTTCCAGGGGCTCGGGAAGTTAATTAAATACCATTTGGAGGCATTTAATGTTCGAGCAAAAACGGCTGATTTTCGACAAAAGAGTTAACACCCCCCCATTACGTCATGCTTCAGAAATGTGGAAAATGGTCCGTTTTCAAATGTTTTATTTTTGAACGTCAGTTCACATTTGTAGGTGGATCATCAGTGTTAGAGCTAAAATTAGCATGTTTAAAGTGATTTTCATGCTTCCAGGGGCTCGGGAAGTTAATTAAATACCATTTGGAGGCATTTAATGTTCGAGCAAAAACGGCTGATTTTCGACAAAAGAGATAACACCCCCCCATTACGTCATGCTTCAGAAATGTGGAAAATGGTCCGTTTTCAAATGTTTTATTTTTGAACGTCAGTTCACATTTGTAGGTGGATCATCAGTGTTAGAGCTAAAATTAGCATGTTTAAAGTGATTTTCATGCTTCCAGGGGCTCGGGAAGTTAATTAAATACCATTTGGAGGCATTTAATGTTCGAGCAAAAACGGCTGATTTTCGACAAAAGAGATAACACCCCCCCATTACGTCATGCTTCAGAAATGTGGAAAATGGTCCGTTTTCAAATGTTTTATTTTTGAACGTCAGTTCACATTTGTAGGTGGATCATCAGTGTTAGAGCTAAAATTAGCATGTTTAAAGTGATTTTCATGCTTCCAGGGGCCCAAAACACAAGATTAATGGAATGGTTAAAAGTGCATGAAAATGGCCAATTTACTCACTCTGAGTTCTCAAAAAGGGTTTCTTCACCCCGGGAAGTGAAATAAATACCATTTGGAGGCATTTAATGTTCGAGCAAAAACGGCTGGTTTTCGACAAAAGAGATAACACCCCCCCATTACGTCATGCTTCAGAAATGTGGAAAATGGTCCGTTTTCAAATGTTTTATTTTTGAACGTCAGTTCACATTTGTAGGTGGATCATCAGTGTTAGAGCTAAAATTAGCATGTTTAAAGTGATTTTAATGCTTCCAGGGGCTCGGGAAGTTAATTAAATACCATTTGGAGGCATTTAATGTTCGAGCAAAAACGGCTGATTTTCGACAAAAGAGATAACACCCCCCCATTACGTCATGCTTCAGAAATGTGGAAAATGGTCCGTTTTCAAATGTTTTATTTTTGAACGTCAGTTCACATTTGTAGGTGGATCATCAGTGTTAGAGCTAAAATTAGCATGTTTAAAGTGATTTTCATGCTTCCAGGGGCCCAAAACACAAGATTTATGGAATGGTTAAAAGTGCATGAAAATGGCCAATTTACTCACTCTGAGTTCTCAAAAAGGGTTTCTTCACCCCGGGAAGTTAATTAAATACCATTTGGAGGCATTTAATGTTCGAGCAAAAACGGCTGATTTTCGACAAAAGAGATAACACCCGCCCATTACGTCATGCTTCAGAAATGTGGAAAATGGTCCGTTTTCAAATGTTTTATTTTTGAACGTCAGTTCACATTTGTAGGTGGATCATCAGTGTTAGAGCTAAAATTAGCATGTTTAAAGTGATTTTCATGCTTCCAGGGGCTCGGGAAGTTAATTAAATACCATTTGGAGGCATTTAATGTTCGAGCAAAAACAGCTGATTTTCGACAAAAGAGATAACACCCCCCCATTACGTCATGCTTCAGAAATGTGGAAAATGGTCCGTTTTCAAATGTTTTATTTTTGAACGTCAGTTCACATTTGTAGGTGGATCATCAGTGTTAGAGCTAAAATTAGCATGTTTAAAGTGATTTTCATGCTTCCAGGGGCTCGGGAAGTTAATTAAATACCATTTGGAGGCATTTAATGTTCGAGCAAAAACGGCTGATTTTCGACAAAAGAGATAACACCCCCCCATTACGTCATGCTTCAGAAATGTGGAAAATGGTCCGTTTTCAAATGTTTTATTTTTGAACGTCAGTTCACATTTGTAGGTGGATCATCAGTGTTAGAGCTAAAATTAGCATGTTTAAAGTGATTTTCATGCTTCCAGGGGCCCAAAACACAAGATTTATGGAATGGTTAAAAGTGCATGAAAATGGCCAATTTACTCACTCTGAGTTCTCAAAAAGGGTTTCTTCACCCCGGGAAGTGAAATAAATACCATTTGGAGGCATTTAATGTTCGAGCAAAAACGGCTGATTTTCGACAAAAGAGATAACACCCCCCCCATTACGTCACGCTTCAGAAATGTGGAAAATGGTCCGTTTTCAAATGTTTTATTTTTGAACGTCAGTTCACATTTGTAGGTGGATCATCAGTGTTAGAGCTAAAATTAGCATGTTTAAAGTGATTTTCATGCTTCCAGGGGCTCGGGAAGTTAATTAAATACCATTTGGAGGCATTTAATGTTCGAGCAAAAACGGCTGATTTTCGACAAAAGAGATAACACCCCCCCATTACGTCATGCTTCAGAAATGTGGAAAATGGTCCGTTTTCAAATGTTTTATTTTTGAACGTCAGTTCACATTTGTAGGTGGATCATCAGTGTTAGAGCTAAAATTAGCATGTTTAAAGTGATTTTCATGCTTCCAGGGGCTCGGGAAGTGAAATAAATACCATTTGGAGGCATTTAATGTTCGAGCATAAACGGCTGATTTTCGACAAAAGAGATAACACCCCCCCATTACGTCATGCTTCAGAAATGTGGAAAATGGTCCGTTTTCAAATGTTTTATTTTTGAATGTCAGTTCACATTTGTAGGTGGATCATCAGTGTTAGAGCTAAAATTAGCATGTTTAAAGTGATTTTCATGCTTCCAGGGGCCCAAAACACAAGATTTATGGAATGGTTAAAAGTGCATGAAAATGGCCAATTTACTCACTCTGAGTTCTCAAAAAGGGTTTCTTCACCCCGGGAAGTGAAATAAATACCATTTGGAGGCATTTAATGTTCGAGCAAAAACGGCTGATTTTCGACAAAAGAGATAACACCCCCCCCATTACGTCATGCTTCAGAAATGTGGAAAATGGTCCGTTTTCAAATGTTTTATTTTTGAACGTCAGTTCACATTTGTAGGTGGATCATCAGTGTTACAGGCTAAAATTAGCATGTTTAAAGTGATTTTCATGCTTCCAGGGGCCCAAAACACAAGATTTATGGAATGGTTAAAAGTGCATGAAACTGGCCAATTTACTCACTCTGAGTTCTCAAAAAGGGTTTCTTCACCCCGGGAAGTTAATTAAATACCATTTGGAGGCATTTAATGTTCGAGCAAAAACGGCTGATTTTCGACAAAAGAGTTAACACCCCCCCATTACGTCATGCTTCAGAAATGTGGAAAATGGTCCGTTTTCAAATGTTTTATTTTTGAACGTCAGTTCACATTTGTAGGTGGATCATCAGTGTTAGAGCTAAAATTAGCATGTTTAAAGTGATTTTCATGCTTCCAGGGGCTCGGGAAGTTAATTAAATACCATTTGGAGGCATTTAATGTTCGAGCAAAAACGGCTGATTTTCGACAAAAGAGTTAACACCCCCCCATTACGTCATGCTTCAGAAATGTGGAAAATGGTCCGTTTTCAAATGTTTTATTTTTGAACGTCAGTTCACATTTGTAGGTGGATCATCAGTGTTAGAGCTAAAATTAGCATGTTTAAAGTGATTTTCATGCTTCCAGGGGCTCGGGAAGTTAATTAAATACCATTTGGAGGCATTTAATGTTCGAGCAAAAACGGCTGATTTTCGACAAAAGAGATAACACCCCCCCATTACGTCATGCTTCAGAAATGTGGAAAATGGTCCGTTTTCAAATGTTTTATTTTTGAACGTCAGTTCACATTTGTAGGTGGATCATCAGTGTTAGAGCTAACATTAGCATGTTTAAAGTGATTTTCATGCTTCCAGGGGCTCGGGAAGTTAATTAAATACCATTTGGAGGCATTTAATGTTCGAGCAAAAACGGCTGATTTTCGACAAAAGAGATAACACCCCCCCATTACGTCATGCTTCAGAAATGTGGAAAATGGTCCGTTTTCAAATGTTTTATTTTTGAACGTCAGTTCACATTTGTAGGTGGATCATCAGTGTTAGAGCTAAAATTAGCATGTTTAAAGTGATTTTCATGCTTCCAGGGGCCCAAAACACAAGATTAATGGAATGGTTAAAAGTGCATGAAAATGGCCAATTTACTCACTCTGAGTTCTCAAAAAGGGTTTCTTCACCCCGGGAAGTGAAATAAATACCATTTGGAGGCATTTAATGTTCGAGCAAAAACGGCTGGTTTTCGACAAAAGAGATAACACCCCCCCATTACGTCATGCTTCAGAAATGTGGAAAATGGTCCGTTTTCAAATGTTTTATTTTTGAACGTCAGTTCACATTTGTAGGTGGATCATCAGTGTTAGAGCTAAAATTAGCATGTTTAAAGTGATTTTAATGCTTCCAGGGGCTCGGGAAGTTAATTAAATACCATTTGGAGGCATTTAATGTTCGAGCAAAAACGGCTGATTTTCGACAAAAGAGATAACACCCCCCCATTACGTCATGCTTCAGAAATGTGGAAAATGGTCCGTTTTCAAATGTTTTATTTTTGAACGTCAGTTCACATTTGTAGGTGGATCATCAGTGTTAGAGCTAAAATTAGCATGTTTAAAGTGATTTTCATGCTTCCAGGGGCCCAAAACACAAGATTTATGGAATGGTTAAAAGTGCATGAAAATGGCCAATTTACTCACTCTGAGTTCTCAAAAAGGGTTTCTTCACCCCGGGAAGTTAATTAAATACCATTTGGAGGCATTTAATGTTCGAGCAAAAACGGCTGATTTTCGACAAAAGAGATAACACCCGCCCATTACGTCATGCTTCAGAAATGTGGAAAATGGTCCGTTTTCAAATGTTTTATTTTTGAACGTCAGTTCACATTTGTAGGTGGATCATCAGTGTTAGAGCTAAAATTAGCATGTTTAAAGTGATTTTCATGCTTCCAGGGGCTCGGGAAGTTAATTAAATACCATTTGGAGGCATTTAATGTTCGAGCAAAAACAGCTGATTTTCGACAAAAGAGATAACACCCCCCCATTACGTCATGCTTCAGAAATGTGGAAAATGGTCCGTTTTCAAATGTTTTATTTTTGAACGTCAGTTCACATTTGTAGGTGGATCATCAGTGTTAGAGCTAAAATTAGCATGTTTAAAGTGATTTTCATGCTTCCAGGGGCTCGGGAAGTTAATTAAATACCATTTGGAGGCATTTAATGTTCGAGCAAAAACGGCTGATTTTCGACAAAAGAGATAACACCCCCCCATTACGTCATGCTTCAGAAATGTGGAAAATGGTCCGTTTTCAAATGTTTTATTTTTGAACGTCAGTTCACATTTGTAGGTGGATCATCAGTGTTAGAGCTAAAATTAGCATGTTTAAAGTGATTTTCATGCTTCCAGGGGCCCAAAACACAAGATTTATGGAATGGTTAAAAGTGCATGAAAATGGCCAATTTACTCACTCTGAGTTCTCAAAAAGGGTTTCTTCACCCCGGGAAGTTAATTAAATACCATTTGGAGGCATTTAATGTTCGAGCAAAAACGGCTGATTTTCGACAAAAGAGATAACGCCCCCCCATTACGTCATGCTTCAGAAATGTGGAAAATGGTCCGTTTTCAAATGTTTTATTTTTGAACGTCAGTTCACATTTGTAGGTGGATCATCAGTGTTAGAGCTCAAATTAGCATGTTTAAAGTGATTTTCATGCTTCCAGGGGCTCGGGAAGTTAATTAAATACCATTTGGAGGCATGTAATGTTCGAGCAAAAACGGCTGATTTTCGACAAAAGAGATAACACCCCCCCATTACGTCATGCTTCAGAAATGTGGAAAATGGTCCGTTTTCAAATGTTTTATTTTTGAACGTCAGTTCACATTTGTAGGTGGATCATCAGTGTTAGAGCTAAAATTAGCATGTTTAAAGTGATTTTCATGCTTCCAGGGGCTCGGGAAGTGAAATAAATACCATTTGGAGGCATTTAATGTTCGAGCAAAAACGGCTGATTTTTGACAAAAGAGATAACACCCCCCCATTACGTCATGCTTCAGAAATGTCGAAAATGGTCCGTTTTCAAATGTTTTATTTTTGAACGTCAGTTCACATTTGTAGGTGGATCATCAGTGTTAGAGCTAAAATTAGCATGTTTAAAGTGATTTTCATGCTTCCAGGGGCTCGGGAAGTTAATTAAATACCATTTGGAGGCATTTAATGTTCGAGCAAAAACGGCTGATTTTCGACAAAAGAGATAACACCCCCCCATTACGTCATGCTTCAGAAATGTGGAAAATGGTCCGTTTTCAAATGTTTTATTTTTGAACGTCAGTTCACATTTGTAGGTGGATCATCAGTGTTAGAGCTAAAATTAGCGTGTTTAAAGTGATTTTCATGCTTCCAGGGGCCCAAAACACAAGATTTATGGAATGGTTAAAAGTGCATGAAAATGGCCAATTTACTCACTCTGAGTTCTCAAAAAGGGTTTCTTCACCCCGGGAAGTTAATTAAATACCATTTGGAGGCATTTAATGTTCGAGCAAAAACGGCTGATTTTCGACAAAAGAGATAACATCCCCCCATTACGTCATGCTTCAGAAATGTGGAAAATGGTCCGTTTTCAAATGTTTTATTTTTGAACGTCAGTTCACATTTGTAGGTGGATCATCAGTGTTAGAGCTAAAATTAGCATGTTTAAAGTGATTTTCATGCTTCCAGGGGCTCGGGAAGTTAATTAAATACCATTTGGAGGCATTTAATGTTCGAGCAAAAACGGCTGATTTTCGACAAAAGAGATAACACCCCCCCATTACGTCATGCTTCAGAAATGTGGAAAATGGTCCGTTTTCAAATGTTTTATTTTTGAACGTCAGTTCACATTTGTAGGTGGATCATCAGTGTTAGAGCTAAAATTAGCATGTTTAAAGTGATTTTCATGCTTCCAGGGGCTCGGGAAGTTAATTAAATACCATTTGGAGGCATTTAATGTTCGAGCAAAAACGGCTGATTTTCGACAAAAGAGATAACACCCCCCCATTACGTCATGCTTCAGAAATGTGGAAAATGGTCCGTTTTCAAATGTTTTATTTTTGAACGTCAGTTCACATTTGTAGGTGGATCATCAGTGTTAGAGCTAAAATTAGCATGTTTAAAGTGATTTTCATGCTTCCAGGGGCCCAAAACACAAGATTAATGGAATGGTTAAAAGTGCATGAAAATGGCCAATTTACTCACTCTGAGTTCTCAAAAAGGGTTTCTTCACCCCGGGAAGTTAATTAAATACCATTTGGAGGCATTTAATGTTCGAGCAAAAACGGCTGATTTTCGACAAAAGAGATAACACCCCCCCATTACGTCATGCTTCAGAAATGTGGAAAATGGTCCGTTTTCAAATGTTTTATTTTTGAACGTCAGTTCACATTTGTAGGTGGATCATCAGTGTTAGAGCTAAAATTAGCATGTTTAAAGTGATTTTCATGCTTCCAGGGGCCCAAAACACAAGATTTATGGAATGGTTAAAAGTGCATGAAAATGGCCAATTTACTCACTCTGAGTTCTCAAAAAGGGTTTCTTCACCCCGGGAAGTTAATTAAATACCATTTGGAGGCATTTAATGTTCGAGCAAAAACGGCTGATTTTCGACAAAAGAGATAACGCCCCCCCATTACGTCATGCTTCAGAAATGTGGAAAATGGTCCGTTTTCAAATGTTTTATTTTTGAACGTCAGTTCACATTTGTAGGTGGATCATCAGTGTTAGAGCTCAAATTAGCATGTTTAAAGTGATTTTCATGCTTCCAGGGGCTCGGGAAGTTAATTAAATACCATTTGGAGGCATTTAATGTTCGAGCAAAAACGGCTGATTTTCGACAAAAGAGATAACACCCCCCCATTACGTCATGCTTCAGAAATGTGGAAAATGGTCCGTTTTCAAATGTTTTATTTTTGAACGTCAGTTCACATTTGTAGGTGGATCATCAGTGTTAGAGCTAAAATTAGCATGTTTAAAGTGATTTTCATGCTTCCAGGGGCTCGGGAAGTGAAATAAATACCATTTGGAGGCATTTAATGTTCGAGCAAAAACGGCTGATTTTTGACAAAAGAGATAACACCCCCCCATTACGTCATGCTTCAGAAATGTCGAAAATGGTCCGTTTTCAAATGTTTTATTTTTGAACGTCAGTTCACATTTGTAGGTGGATCATCAGTGTTAGAGCTAAAATTAGCATGTTTAAAGTGATTTTCATGCTTCCAGGGGCTCGGGAAGTTAATTAAATACCATTTGGAGGCATTTAATGTTCGAGCAAAAACGGCTGATTTTCGACAAAAGAGATAACACCCCCCCATTACGTCATGCTTCAGAAATGTGGAAAATGGTCCGTTTTCAAATGTTTTATTTTTGAACGTCAGTTCACATTTGTAGGTGGATCATCAGTGTTAGAGCTAAAATTAGCATGTTTAAAGTGATTTTCATGCTTCCAGGGGCCCAAAACACAAGATTTATGGAATGGTTAAAAGTGCATGAAAATGGCCAATTTACTCACTCTGAGTTCTCAAAAAGGGTTTCTTCACCCCGGGAAGTTAATTAAATACCATTTGGAGGAATTTAATGTTCGAGCAAAAACGGCTGATTTTCGACAAAAGAGATAACACCCCCCCATTACGTCATGCTTCAGAAATGTGGAAAATGGTCCTTTTCAAATGTTTTATTTTTGAACGTCAGTTCACATTTGTAGGTGGATCATCAGTGTTAGAGCTAAAATTAGCATGTTTAAAGTGATTTTCATGCTTCCAGGGGCTCGGGAAGTTAATTAAATACCATTTGGAGGCATTTAATGTTCGAGCAAAAACGGCTGATTTTCGACAAAAGAGATAACACCCCCCCCATTACGTCATGCTTCAGAAATGTGGAAAATGGTCCGTTTTCAAATGTTTTATTTTTGAACGTCAGTTCACATTTGTAGGTGGATCATCAGTGTTAGAGCTAAAATTAGCATGTTTAAAGTGATTTTCATGCTTCCAGGGGCTCGGGAAGTTAATTAAATACCATTTGGAGGCATTTAATGTTCGAGCAAAAACGGCTGATTTTCGACAAAAGAGTTAACACCCCCCCATTACGTCATGCCTCAGAAATGTGGAAAATGGTCCGTTTTCAAATGTTTTATTTTTGAACGTCAGTTCACATTTGTAGGTGGATCATCAGTGTTAGAGCTAAAATTAGCATGTTTAAAGTGATTTTCATGCTTCCAGGGGCTCGGGAAGTTAATTAAATACCATTTGGAGGCATTTAATGTTCGAGCAAAAACGGCTGATTTTCGACAAAAGAGATAACACCCCCCCATTACGTCATGCTTCAGAAATGTGGAAAATGGTCCGTTTTCAAATGTTTTATTTTTGAACGTCAGTTCACATTTGTAGGTGGATCATCAGTGTTAGAGCTAAAATTAGCATGTTTAAAGTGATTTTCATGCTTCCAGGGGCTCGGGAAGTTAATTAAATACCATTTGGAGGCATTTAATGTTCGAGCAAAAACGGCTGATTTTCGACAAAAGAGATAACACCCCCCCCATTACGTCATGCTTCAGAAATGTGGAAAATGGTCCGTTTTCAAATGTTTTATTTTTGAACGTCAGTTCACATTTGTAGGTGCCCCCCATTACGTCATGCTTCAGAAATGTGGAAAATGGTCCGTTTTCAAATGTTTTATTTTTGAACGTCAGTTCACATTTGTAGGTGGATCATCAGTGTTAGAGCTAAAATTAGCATGTTTAAAGTGATTTTCATGCTTCCAGGGGCTCGGGAAGTTAATTAAATACCATTTGGAGGCATTTAATGTTCGAGCAAAAACGGCTGATTTTCGACAAAAGAGATAACACCCCCCCATTACGTCATGCTTCAGAAATGTGGAAAATGGTCCGTTTTCAAATGTTTTATTTTTGAACGTCAGTTCACATTTGTAGGTGGATCATCAGTGTTAGAGCTAAAATTAGCATGTTTAAAGTGATTTTCATGCTTCCAGGGGCTCGGGAAGTTAATTAAATACCATTTGGAGGCATTTAATGTTTGAGCAAAAACGGCTGATTTTCGACAAAAGAGATAACACCCCCCCATTACGTCATGCTTCAGAAATGTGGAAAATGGTCCGTTTTCAAATGTTTTATTTTTGAACGTCAGTTCACATTTGTAGGTGGATCATCAGTGTTAGAGCTAAAATTAGCATGTTTAAAGTGATTTTCATGCTTCCAGGGGCCCAAAACACAAGATTTATGGAATGGTTAAAAGTGCATGAAAATGGCCAATTTACTCACTCTGAGTTCTCAAAAAGGGTTTCTTCACCCTGGGAAGTTAATTAAATACCATTTGGAGGCATTTAATGTTCGAGCAAAAACGGCTGATTTTCGACAAAAGAGATAACGCCCCCCCATTACGTCATGCTTCAGAAATGTGGAAAATGGTCCGTTTTCAAATGTTTTATTTTTGAACGTCAGTTCACATTTGTAGGTGGATCATCAGTGTTAGAGCTCAAATTAGCATGTTTAAAGTGATTTTCATGCTTCCAGGGGCTCGGGAAGTTAATTAAATACCATTTGGAGGCATTTAATGTTCGAGCAAAAACGGCTGATTTTCGACAAAAGAGATAACACCCCCCATTACGTCATGCTTCAGAAATGTGGAAAATGGTCCGTTTTCAAATGTTTTATTTTTGAACGTCAGTTCACATTTGTAGGTGGATCATCAGTGTTAGAGCTAAAATTAGCATGTTTAAAGTGATTTTCATGCTTACAGGGGCTCGGGAAGTGAAATAAATACCATTTGGAGGCATTTAATGTTCGAGCAAAAACGGCTGATTTTTGACAAAAGAGATAACACCCCCCATTACGTCATGCTTCAGAAATGTCGAAAATGGTCCGTTTTCAAATGTTTTATTTTTGAACGTCAGTTCACATTTGTAGGTGGATCATCAGTGTTAGAGCTAAAATTAGCATGTTTAAAGTGATTTTCATGCTTCCAGGGGCTCGGGAAGTTAATTAAATACCATTTGGAGGCATTTAATGTTCGAGCAAAAACGGCTGATTTTCGACAAAAGAGATAACACCCCCCCATTACGTCATGCTTCAGAAATGTGGAAAATGGTCCGTTTTCAAATGTTTTATTTTTGAACGTCAGTTCACATTTGTAGGTGGATCATCAGTGTTAGAGCTAAAATTAGCATGTTTAAAGTGATTTTCATGCTTCCAGGGGCCCAAAACACAAGATTTATGGAATGGTTAAAAGTGCATAAAAATGGCCAATTTACTCACTCTGAGTTCTCAAAAAGGGTTTCTTCACCCCGGGAAGTTAATTAAATACCATTTGGAGGCATTTAATGTTCGAGCAAAAACGGCTGATTTTCGACAAAAGAGATAACACCCCCCCATTACGTCATGCTTCAGAAATGTGGAAAATGGTCCGTTTTCAAATGTTTTATTTTTGAACGTCAGTTCACATTTGTAGGTGGATCATCAGTGTTAGAGCTCAAATTAGCATGTTTAAAGTGATTTTCATGCTTCCAGGGGCTCGGGAAGTTAATTAAATACCATTTGGAGGCATTTAATGTTCGAGCAAAAACGGCTGATTTTCGACAAAAGAGATAACACCCCCCCATTACGTCATGCTTCAGAAATGTGGAAAATGGTCCGTTTTCAAATGTTTTATTTTTGAACGTCAGTTCACATTTGTAGGTGGATCATCAGTGTTAGAGCTAAAATTAGCATGTTTAAAGTGATTTTCATGCTTCCAGGGGCTCGGGAAGTGAAATAAATACCATTTGGAGGCATTTAATGTTCGAGCAAAAACGGCTGATTTTTGACAAAAGAGATAACACCCCCCCATTACGTCATGCTTCAGAAATGTCGAAAATGGTCCGTTTTCAAATGTTTTATTTTTGAACGTCAGTTCACATTTGTAGGTGGATCATCAGTGTTAGAGCTAAAATTAGCATGTTTAAAGTGATTTTCATGCTTCCAGGGGCTCGGGAAGTTAATTAAATACCATTTGGAGGCATTTAATGTTCGAGCAAAAACGGCTGATTTTCGACAAAAGAGATAACACCCCCCCATTACGTCATGCTTCAGAAATGTGGAAAATGGTCCGTTTTCAAATGTTTTATTTTTGAACGTCAGTTCACATTTGTAGGTGGATCATCAGTGTTAGAGCTAAAATTAGCATGTTTAAAGTGATTTTCATGCTTCCAGGGGCCCAAAACACAAGATTTATGGAATGGTTAAAAGTGCATGAAAATGGCCAATTTACTCACTCTGAGTTCTCAAAAAGGGTTTCTTCACCCCGGGAAGTTAATTAAATACCATTTGGAGGAATTTAATGTTCGAGCAAAAACGGCTGATTTTCGACAAAAGAGATAACACCCCCCCATTACGTCATGCTTCAGAAATGTGGAAAATGGTCCTTTTCAAATGTTTTATTTTTGAACGTCAGTTCACATTTGTAGGTGGATCATCAGTGTTAGAGCTAAAATTAGCATGTTTAAAGTGATTTTCATGCTTCCAGGGGCTCGGGAAGTTAATTAAATACCATTTGGAGGCATTTAATGTTCGAGCAAAAACGGCTGATTTTCGACAAAAGAGATAACACCCCCCCCATTACGTCATGCTTCAGAAATGTGGAAAATGGTCCGTTTTCAAATGTTTTATTTTTGAACGTCAGTTCACATTTGTAGGTGGATCATCAGTGTTAGAGCTAAAATTAGCATGTTTAAAGTGATTTTCATGCTTCCAGGGGCTCGGGAAGTTAATTAAATACCATTTGGAGGCATTTAATGTTCGAGCAAAAACGGCTGATTTTCGACAAAAGAGTTAACACCCCCCCATTACGTCATGCCTCAGAAATGTGGAAAATGGTCCGTTTTCAAATGTTTTATTTTTGAACGTCAGTTCACATTTGTAGGTGGATCATCAGTGTTAGAGCTAAAATTAGCATGTTTAAAGTGATTTTCATGCTTCCAGGGGCTCGGGAAGTTAATTAAATACCATTTGGAGGCATTTAATGTTCGAGCAAAAACGGCTGATTTTCGACAAAAGAGATAACACCCCCCCATTACGTCATGCTTCAGAAATGTGGAAAATGGTCCGTTTTCAAATGTTTTATTTTTGAACGTCAGTTCACATTTGTAGGTGGATCATCAGTGTTAGAGCTAAAATTAGCATGTTTAAAGTGATTTTCATGCTTCCAGGGGCTCGGGAAGTTAATTAAATACCATTTGGAGGCATTTAATGTTCGAGCAAAAACGGCTGATTTTCGACAAAAGAGATAACACCCCCCCCATTACGTCATGCTTCAGAAATGTGGAAAATGGTCCGTTTTCAAATGTTTTATTTTTGAACGTCAGTTCACATTTGTAGGTGGATCATCAGTGTTAGAGCTAAAATTAGCATGTTTAAAGTGATTTTCATGCTTCCAGGGGCCCAAAACACAAGATTAATGGAATGGTTAAAAGTGCATGAAAATGGCCAATTTACTCACTCTGAGTTCTCAAAAAGGGTTTCTTCACCCCGGGAAGTGAAATAAATACCATTTGGAGGCATTTAATGTTCGAGCAAAAACGGCTGATTTTCGACAAAAGAGATAACACCCCCCCATTACGTCATGCTTCAGAAATGTGGAAAATGGTCCGTTTTCAAATGTTTTATTTTTGAACGTCAGTTCACATTTGTAGGTGGATCATCAGTGTTAGAGCTAAAATTAGCATGTTTAAAGTGATTTTCATGCTTCCAGGGGCTCGGGAAGTTAATTAAATACCATTTGGAGGCATTTAATGTTTGAGCAAAAACGGCTGATTTTCGACAAAAGAGATAACACCCCCCCATTACGTCATGCTTCAGAAATGTGGAAAATGGTCCGTTTTCAAATGTTTTATTTTTGAACGTCAGTTCACATTTGTAGGTGGATCATCAGTGTTAGAGCTAAAATTAGCATGTTTAAAGTGATTTTCATGCTTCCAGGGGCCCAAAACACAAGATTTATGGAATGGTTAAAAGTGCATGAAAATGGCCAATTTACTCACTCTGAGTTCTCAAAAAGGGTTTCTTCACCCTGGGAAGTTAATTAAATACCATTTGGAGGCATTTAATGTTCGAGCAAAAACGGCTGATTTTCGACAAAAGAGATAACGCCCCCCCATTACGTCATGCTTCAGAAATGTGGAAAATGGTCCGTTTTCAAATGTTTTATTTTTGAACGTCAGTTCACATTTGTAGGTGGATCATCAGTGTTAGAGCTCAAATTAGCATGTTTAAAGTGATTTTCATGCTTCCAGGGGCTCGGGAAGTTAATTAAATACCATTTGGAGGCATTTAATGTTCGAGCAAAAACGGCTGATTTTCGACAAAAGAGATAACACCCCCCATTACGTCATGCTTCAGAAATGTGGAAAATGGTCCGTTTTCAAATGTTTTATTTTTGAACGTCAGTTCACATTTGTAGGTGGATCATCAGTGTTAGAGCTAAAATTAGCATGTTTAAAGTGATTTTCATGCTTACAGGGGCTCGGGAAGTGAAATAAATACCATTTGGAGGCATTTAATGTTCGAGCAAAAACGGCTGATTTTTGACAAAAGAGATAACACCCCCCATTACGTCATGCTTCAGAAATGTCGAAAATGGTCCGTTTTCAAATGTTTTATTTTTGAACGTCAGTTCACATTTGTAGGTGGATCATCAGTGTTAGAGCTAAAATTAGCATGTTTAAAGTGATTTTCATGCTTCCAGGGGCTCGGGAAGTTAATTAAATACCATTTGGAGGCATTTAATGTTCGAGCAAAAACGGCTGATTTTCGACAAAAGAGATAACACCCCCCCATTACGTCATGCTTCAGAAATGTGGAAAATGGTCCGTTTTCAAATGTTTTATTTTTGAACGTCAGTTCACATTTGTAGGTGGATCATCAGTGTTAGAGCTAAAATTAGCATGTTTAAAGTGATTTTCATGCTTCCAGGGGCCCAAAACACAAGATTTATGGAATGGTTAAAAGTGCATAAAAATGGCCAATTTACTCACTCTGAGTTCTCAAAAAGGGTTTCTTCACCCCGGGAAGTTAATTAAATACCATTTGGAGGCATTTAATGTTCGAGCAAAAACGGCTGATTTTCGACAAAAGAGATAACACCCCCCCATTACGTCATGCTTCAGAAATGTGGAAAATGGTCCGTTTTCAAATGTTTTATTTTTGAACGTCAGTTCACATTTGTAGGTGGATCATCAGTGTTGGAGCTAAAATTAGCATGTTTAAAGTGATTTTCATGCTTCCAGGGGCTCGGGAAGTTAATTAAATACCATTTGGAGGCATTTAATGTTCGAGCAAAAACGGCTGATTTTCGACAAAAGAGATAACACCCCCCCATTACGTCATGCTTCAGAAATGTGGAAAATGGTCCGTTTTCAAATGTTTTATTTTTGAACGTCAGTTCACATTTGTAGGTGGATCATCAGTGTTAGAGCTAAAATTAGCATGTTTAAAGTGATTTTCATGCTTCCAGGGGCTCGGGAAGTTAATTAAATACCATTTGGAGGCATTTAATGTTCGAGCAAAAACGGCTGATTTTCGACAAAAGAGATAACACCCCCCCATTACGTCATGCTTCAGAAATGTGGAAAATGGTCCGTTTTCAAATGTTTTATTTTTGAACGTCAGTTCACATTTGTAGGTGGATCATCAGTGTTAGAGCTAAAATTAGCATGTTTAAAGTGATTTTCATGCTTCTAGGGGCTCGGGAAGTTAATTAAATACCATTTGGAGGCATTTAATGTTCGAGCAAAAACGGCTGATTTTCGACAAAAGAGATAACACCCCCCCATTACGTCATGCTTCAGAAATGTGGAAAATGGTCCGTTTTCAAATGTTTTATTTTTGAACGTCAGTTCACATTTGTAGGTGGATCATCAGTGTTAGAGCTAAAATTAGCATGTTTAAAGTGATTTTCATGCTTCCAGGGGCCCAAAACACAAGATTTATGGAATGGTTAAAAGTGCATGAAAATGGCCAATTTACTCACTCTGAGTTCTCAAAAAGGGTTTCTTCACCCCGGGAAGTTAATTAAATACCATTTGGAGGCATTTAATGTTCGAGCAAAAACTGCTGATTTTCGACAAAAGAGATAACACCCCCCCATTACGTCATGCTTCAGAAATGTGGAAAATGGTCCGTTTTCAAATGTTTTATTTTTGAACGTCAGTTCACATTTGTAGGTGGATCATCAGTGTTAGAGCTAAAATTAGCATGTTTAAAGTGATTTTCATGCTTCCAGGGGCTCGGGAAGTTAATTAAATACCATTTGGAGGCATTTAATGTTCGAGCAAAAACGGCTGATTTTCGACAAAAGAGATAACACCCCCCCATTACGTCATGCTTCAGAAATGTGGAAAATGGTCCGTTTTCAAATGTTTTATTTTTGAACGTCAGTTCACATTTGTAGGTGGATCATCAGTGTTAGAGCTAAAATTAGCATGTTTAAAGTGATTTTCATGCTTCCAGGGGCTCGGGAAGTGAAATAAATACCATTTGGAGGCATTTAATGTTCGAGCATAAACGGCTGATTTTCGACAAAAGAGATAACACCCCCCCATTACGTCATGCTTCAGAAATGTGGAAAATGGTCCGTTTTCAAATGTTTTATTTTTGAACGTCAGTTCACATTTGTAGGTGGATCATCAGTGTTAGAGCTAAAATTAGCATGTTTAAAGTGATTTTCATGCTTCCAGGGGCCCAAAACACAAGATTTATGGAATGGTTAAAAGTGCATGAAAATGGCCAATTTACTCACTCTGAGTTCTCAAAAAGGGTTTCTTCACCCCGGGAAGTGAAATAAATACCATTTGGAGGCATTTAATGTTCGAGCAAAAACGGCTGATTTTCGACAAAAGAGATAACACCCCCCCCATTACATCATGCTTCCGAAATGTGGAAAATGGTCCGTTTTCAAATGTTTTATTTTTGAACGTCAGTTCACATTTGTAGGTGGATCATCAGTGTTACAGGCTAAAATTAGCATGTTTAAAGTGATTTTCATGCTTCCAGGGGCCCAAAACACAAGATTTATGGAATGGTTAAAAGTGCATGAAACTGGCCAATTTACTCACTCTGAGTTCTCAAAAAGGGTTTCTTCACCCCGGGAAGTTAATTAAATACCATTTGGAGGCATTTAATGTTCGAGCAAAAACGGCTGATTTTCGACAAAAGAGATAACACCCCCCCCATTACGTCATGCTTCAGAAATGTGGAAAATGGTCCGTTTTCAAATGTTTTATTTTTGAACGTCAGTTCACATTTGTAGGTTGATCATCAGTGTTAGAGCTAAAATTAGCATGTTTAAAGTGATTTTCATGCTTCCAGGGGCTCGGGAAGTTAATTAAATACCATTTGGAGGCATTTAATGTTCGAGCAAAAACGGCTGATTTTCGACAAAAGAGTTAACACCCCCCCATTACGTCATGCTTCAGAAATGTGGAAAATGGTCCGTTTTCAAATGTTTTATTTTTGAACGTCAGTTCACATTTGTAGGTGGATCATCAGTGTTAGAGCTAAAATTAGCATGTTTAAAGTGATTTTCATGCTTCCAGGGGCTCGGGAAGTTAATTAAATACCATTTGGAGGCATTTAATGTTCGAGCAAAAACGGCTGATTTTCGACAAAAGAGATAACACCCCCCCATTACGTCATGCTTCAGAAATGTGGAAAATGGTCCGTTTTCAAATGTTTTATTTTTGAACGTCAGTTCACATTTGTAGGTGGATCATCAGTGTTAGAGCTAAAATTAGCATGTTTAAAGTGATTTTCATGCTTCCAGGGGCTCGGGAAGTTAATTAAATACCATTTGGAGGCATTTAATGTTCGAGCAAAAACGGCTGATTTTCGACAAAAGAGATAACACCCCCCCATTACGTCATGCTTCAGAAATGTGGAAAATGGTCCGTTTTCAAATGTTTTATTTTTGAACGTCAGTTCACATTTGTAGGTGGATCATCAGTGTTAGAGCTAAAATTAGCATGTTTAAAGTGATTTTCATGCTTCCAGGGGCCCAAAACACAAGATTAATGGAATGGTTAAAAGTGCATGAAAATGGCCAATTTACTCACTCTGAGTTCTCAAAAAGGGTTTCTTCACCCCGGGAAGTGAAATAAATACCATTTGGAGGCATTTAATGTTCGAGCAAAAACGGCTGGTTTTCGACAAAAGAGATAACACCCCCCCATTACGTCATGCTTCAGAAATGTGGAAAATGGTCCGTTTTCAAATGTTTTATTTTTGAACGTCAGTTCACATTTGTAGGTGGATCATCAGTGTTAGAGCTAAAATTAGCATGTTTAAAGTGATTTTAATGCTTCCAGGGGCTCGGGAAGTTAATTAAATACCATTTGGAGGCATTTAATGTTCGAGCAAAAACGGCTGATTTTCGACAAAAGAGATAACACCCCCCCATTACGTCATGCTTCAGAAATGTGGAAAATGGTCCGTTTTCAAATGTTTTATTTTTGAACGTCAGTTCACATTTGTAGGTGGATCATCAGTGTTAGAGCTAAAATTAGCATGTTTAAAGTGATTTTCATGCTTCCAGGGGCCCAAAACACAAGATTTATGGAATGGTTAAAAGTGCATGAAAATGGCCAATTTACTCACTCTGAGTTCTCAAAAAGGGTTTCTTCACCCCGGGAAGTTAATTAAATACCATTTGGAGGCATTTAATGTTCGAGCAAAAACGGCTGATTTTCGACAAAAGAGATAACACCCGCCCATTACGTCATGCTTCAGAAATGTGGAAAATGGTCCGTTTTCAAATGTTTTATTTTTGAACGTCAGTTCACATTTGTAGGTGGATCATCAGTGTTAGAGCTAAAATTAGCATGTTTAAAGTGATTTTCATGCTTCCAGGGGCTCGGGAAGTTAATTAAATACCATTTGGAGGCATTTAATGTTCGAGCAAAAACAGCTGATTTTCGACAAAAGAGATAACACCCCCCCATTACGTCATGCTTCAGAAATGTGGAAAATGGTCCGTTTTCAAATGTTTTATTTTTGAACGTCAGTTCACATTTGTAGGTGGATCATCAGTGTTAGAGCTAAAATTAGCATGTTTAAAGTGATTTTCATGCTTCCAGGGGCTCGGGAAGTTAATTAAATACCATTTGGAGGCATTTAATGTTCGAGCAAAAACGGCTGATTTTCGACAAAAGAGATAACACCCCCCCATTACGTCATGCTTCAGAAATGTGGAAAATGGTCCGTTTTCAAATGTTTTATTTTTGAACGTCAGTTCACATTTGTAGGTGGATCATCAGTGTTAGAGCTAAAATTAGCATGTTTAAAGTGATTTTCATGCTTCCAGGGGCCCAAAACACAAGATTTATGGAATGGTTAAAAGTGCATGAAAATGGCCAATTTACTCACTCTGAGTTCTCAAAAAGGGTTTCTTCACCCCGGGAAGTGAAATAAATACCATTTGGAGGCATTTAATGTTCGAGCAAAAACGGCTGATTTTCGACAAAAGAGATAACACCCCCCCCATTACGTCACGCTTCAGAAATGTGGAAAATGGTCCGTTTTCAAATGTTTTATTTTTGAACGTCAGTTCACATTTGTAGGTGGATCATCAGTGTTAGAGCTAAAATTAGCATGTTTAAAGTGATTTTCATGCTTCCAGGGGCTCGGGAAGTTAATTAAATACCATTTGGAGGCATTTAATGTTCGAGCAAAAACGGCTGATTTTCGACAAAAGAGATAACACCCCCCCATTACGTCATGCTTCAGAAATGTGGAAAATGGTCCGTTTTCAAATGTTTTATTTTTGAACGTCAGTTCACATTTGTAGGTGGATCATCAGTGTTAGAGCTAAAATTAGCATGTTTAAAGTGATTTTCATGCTTCCAGGGGCTCGGGAAGTGAAATAAATACCATTTGGAGGCATTTAATGTTCGAGCATAAACGGCTGATTTTCGACAAAAGAGATAACACCCCCCCATTACGTCATGCTTCAGAAATGTGGAAAATGGTCCGTTTTCAAATGTTTTATTTTTGAATGTCAGTTCACATTTGTAGGTGGATCATCAGTGTTAGAGCTAAAATTAGCATGTTTAAAGTGATTTTCATGCTTCCAGGGGCCCAAAACACAAGATTTATGGAATGGTTAAAAGTGCATGAAAATGGCCAATTTACTCACTCTGAGTTCTCAAAAAGGGTTTCTTCACCCCGGGAAGTGAAATAAATACCATTTGGAGGCATTTAATGTTCGAGCAAAAACGGCTGATTTTCGACAAAAGAGATAACACCCCCCCCATTACGTCATGCTTCAGAAATGTGGAAAATGGTCCGTTTTCAAATGTTTTATTTTTGAACGTCAGTTCACATTTGTAGGTGGATCATCAGTGTTACAGGCTAAAATTAGCATGTTTAAAGTGATTTTCATGCTTCCAGGGGCCCAAAACACAAGATTTATGGAATGGTTAAAAGTGCATGAAACTGGCCAATTTACTCACTCTGAGTTCTCAAAAAGGGTTTCTTCACCCCGGGAAGTTAATTAAATACCATTTGGAGGCATTTAATGTTCGAGCAAAAACGGCTGATTTTCGACAAAAGAGTTAACACCCCCCCATTACGTCATGCTTCAGAAATGTGGAAAATGGTCCGTTTTCAAATGTTTTATTTTTGAACGTCAGTTCACATTTGTAGGTGGATCATCAGTGTTAGAGCTAAAATTAGCATGTTTAAAGTGATTTTCATGCTTCCAGGGGCTCGGGAAGTTAATTAAATACCATTTGGAGGCATTTAATGTTCGAGCAAAAACGGCTGATTTTCGACAAAAGAGTTAACACCCCCCCATTACGTCATGCTTCAGAAATGTGGAAAATGGTCCGTTTTCAAATGTTTTATTTTTGAACGTCAGTTCACATTTGTAGGTGGATCATCAGTGTTAGAGCTAAAATTAGCATGTTTAAAGTGATTTTCATGCTTCCAGGGGCTCGGGAAGTTAATTAAATACCATTTGGAGGCATTTAATGTTCGAGCAAAAACGGCTGATTTTCGACAAAAGAGATAACACCCCCCCATTACGTCATGCTTCAGAAATGTGGAAAATGGTCCGTTTTCAAATGTTTTATTTTTGAACGTCAGTTCACATTTGTAGGTGGATCATCAGTGTTAGAGCTAACATTAGCATGTTTAAAGTGATTTTCATGCTTCCAGGGGCTCGGGAAGTTAATTAAATACCATTTGGAGGCATTTAATGTTCGAGCAAAAACGGCTGATTTTCGACAAAAGAGATAACACCCCCCCATTACGTCATGCTTCAGAAATGTGGAAAATGGTCCGTTTTCAAATGTTTTATTTTTGAACGTCAGTTCACATTTGTAGGTGGATCATCAGTGTTAGAGCTCAAATTAGCATGTTTAAAGTGATTTTCATGCTTCCAGGGGCTCGGGAAGTTAATTAAATACCATTTGGAGGCATTTAATGTTCGAGCAAAAACGGCTGATTTTCGACAAAAGAGATAACACCCCCCCATTACGTCATGCTTCAGAAATGTGGAAAATGGTCCGTTTTCAAATGTTTTATTTTTGAACGTCAGTTCACATTTGTAGGTGGATCATCAGTGTTAGAGCTAAAATTAGCATGTTTAAAGTGATTTTCATGCTTCCAGGGGCTCGGGAAGTGAAATAAATACCATTTGGAGGCATTTAATGTTCGAGCAAAAACGGCTGATTTTTGACAAAAGAGATAACACCCCCCCATTACGTCATGCTTCAGAAATGTCGAAAATGGTCCGTTTTCAAATGTTTTATTTTTGAACGTCAGTTCACATTTGTAGGTGGATCATCAGTGTTAGAGCTAAAATTAGCATGTTTAAAGTGATTTTCATGCTTCCAGGGGCTCGGGAAGTTAATTAAATACCATTTGGAGGCATTTAATGCTCGAGCAAAAACGGCTGATTTTCGACAAAAGAGATAACACCCCCCCATTACGTCATGCTTCAGAAATGTGGAAAATGGTCCGTTTTCAAATGTTTTATTTTTGAACGTCAGTTCACATTTGTAGGTGGATCATCAGTGTTAGAGCTAAAATTAGCATGTTTAAAGTGATTTTCATGCTTCCAGGGGCCCAAAACACAAGATTTATGGAATGGTTAAAAGTGCATGAAAATGGCCAATTTACTCACTCTGAGTTCTCAAAAAGGGTTTCTTCACCCCGGGAAGTTAATTAAATACCATTTGGAGGAATTTAATGTTCGAGCAAAAACGGCTGATTTTCGACAAAAGAGATAACACCCCCCCATTACGTCATGCTTCAGAAATGTGGAAAATGGTCCTTTTCAAATGTTTTATTTTTGAACGTCAGTTCACATTTGTAGGTGGATCATCAGTGTTAGAGCTAAAATTAGCATGTTTAAAGTGATTTTCATGCTTCCAGGGGCTCGGGAAGTTAATTAAATACCATTTGGAGGCATTTAATGTTCGAGCAAAAACGGCTGATTTTCGACAAAAGAGATAACACCCCCCCCCATTACGTCATGCTTCAGAAATGTGGAAAATGGTCAGTTTTCAAATGTTTTATTTTTGAACGTCAGTTCACATTTGTAGGTGGATCATCAGTGTTAGAGCTAAAATTAGCATGTTTAAAGTGATTTTCATGCTTCCAGGGGCTCGGGAAGTTAATTAAATACCATTTGGAGGCATTTAATGTTTGAGCAAAAACGGCTGATTTTCGACAAAAGAGTTAACACCCCCCCATTACGTCATGCCTCAGAAATGTGGAAAATGGTCCGTTTTCAAATGTTTTATTTTTGAACGTCAGTTCACATTTGTAGGTGGATCATCAGTGTTAGAGCTAAAATTAGCATGTTTAAAGTGATTTTCATGCTTCCAGGGGCTCGGGAAGTTAATTAAATACCATTTGGAGGCATTTAATGTTCGAGCAAAAACGGCTGATTTTCGACAAAAGAGATAACACCCCCCCATTACGTCATGCTTCAGAAATGTGGAAAATGGTCCGTTTTCAAATGTTTTATTTTTGAACGTCAGTTCACATTTGTAGGTGGATCATCAGTGTTAGAGCTAAAATTAGCATGTTTAAAGTGATTTTCATGCTTCCAGGGGCTCGGGAAGTTAATTAAATACCATTTGGAGGCATTTAATGTTCGAGCAAAAACGGCTGATTTTCGACAAAAGAGATAACACCCCCCCCATTACGTCATGCTTCAGAAATGTGGAAAATGGTCCGTTTTCAAATGTTTTATTTTTGAACGTCAGTTCACATTTGTAGGTGGATCATCAGTGTTAGAGCTAAAATTAGCATGTTTAAAGTGATTTTCATGCTTCCAGGGGCCCAAAACACAAGATTAATGGAATGGTTAAAAGTGCATGAAAATGGCCAATTTACTCACTCTGAGTTCTCAAAAAGGGTTTCTTCACCCCGGGAAGTGAAATAAATACCATTTGGAGGCATTTAATGTTCGAGCAAAAACGGCTGATTTTCGACAAAAGAGATAACACCCCCCCCCATTACGTCATGCTTCAGAAATGTGGAAAATGGTCCGTTTTCAAATGTTTTATTTTTGAACGTCAGTTCACATTTGTAGGTGGATCATCAGTGTTAGAGCTAAAATTAGCATGTTTAAAGTGATTTTCATGCTTCCAGGGGCTCGGGAAGTTAATTAAATACCATTTGGAGGCATTTAATGTTTGAGCAAAAACGGCTGATTTTCGACAAAAGAGATAACACCCCCCCATTACGTCATGCTTCAGAAATGTGGAAAATGGTCCGTTTTCAAATGTTTTATTTTTGAACGTCAGTTCACATTTGTAGGTGGATCATCAGTGTTAGAGCTCAAATTAGCATGTTTAAAGTGATTTTCATGCTTCCAGGGGCTCGGGAAGTTAATTAAATACCATTTGGAGGCATTTAATGTTCGAGCAAAAACGGCTGATTTTCGACAAAAGAGATAACACCCCCCATTACGTCATGCTTCAGAAATGTGGAAAATGGTCCGTTTTCAAATGTTTTATTTTTGAACGTCAGTTCACATTTGTAGGTGGATCATCAGTGTTAGAGCTAAAATTAGCATGTTTAAAGTGATTTTCATGCTTACAGGGGCTCGGGAAGTGAAATAAATACCATTTGGAGGCATTTAATGTTCGAGCAAAAACGGCTGATTTTTGACAAAAGAGATAACACCCCCCATTACGTCATGCTTCAGAAATGTCGAAAATGGTCCGTTTTCAAATGTTTTATTTTTGAACGTCAGTTCACATTTGTAGGTGGATCATCAGTGTTAGAGCTAAAATTAGCATGTTTAAAGTGATTTTCATGCTTCCAGGGGCTCGGGAAGTTAATTAAATACCATTTGGAGGCATTTAATGTTCGAGCAAAAACGGCTGATTTTCGACAAAAGAGATAACACCCCCCCATTACGTCATGCTTCAGAAATGTGGAAAATGGTCCGTTTTCAAATGTTTTATTTTTGAACGTCAGTTCACATTTGTAGGTGGATCATCAGTGTTAGAGCTAAAATTAGCATGTTTAAAGTGATTTTCATGCTTCCAGGGGCCCAAAACACAAGATTTATGGAATGGTTAAAAGTGCATAAAAATGGCCAATTTACTCACTCTGAGTTCTCAAAAAGGGTTTCTTCACCCCGGGAAGTTAATTAAATACCATTTGGAGGCATTTAATGTTCGAGCAAAAACGGCTGATTTTCGACAAAAGAGATAACACCCCCCCATTACGTCATGCTTCAGAAATGTGGAAAATGGTCCGTTTTCAAATGTTTTATTTTTGAACGTCAGTTCACATTTGTAGGTGGATCATCAGTGTTGGAGCTAAAATTAGCATGTTTAAAGTGATTTTCATGCTTCCAGGGGCTCGGGAAGTTAATTAAATACCATTTGGAGGCATTTAATGTTCGAGCAAAAACGGCTGATTTTCGACAAAAGAGATAACACCCCCCCATTACGTCATGCTTCAGAAATGTGGAAAATGGTCCGTTTTCAAATGTTTTATTTTTGAACGTCAGTTCACATTTGTAGGTGGATCATCAGTGTTAGAGCTAAAATTAGCATGTTTAAAGTGATTTTCATGCTTCCAGGGGCTCGGGAAGTTAATTAAATACCATTTGGAGGCATTTAATGTTCGAGCAAAAACGGCTGATTTTCGACAAAAGAGATAACACCCCCCCATTACGTCATGCTTCAGAAATGTGGAAAATGGTCCGTTTTCAAATGTTTTATTTTTGAACGTCAGTTCACATTTGTAGGTGGATCATCAGTGTTAGAGCTAAAATTAGCATGTTTAAAGTGATTTTCATGCTTCTAGGGGCTCGGGAAGTTAATTAAATACCATTTGGAGGCATTTAATGTTCGAGCAAAAACGGCTGATTTTCGACAAAAGAGATAACACCCCCCCATTACGTCATGCTTCAGAAATGTGGAAAATGGTCCGTTTTCAAATGTTTTATTTTTGAACGTCAGTTCACATTTGTAGGTGGATCATCAGTGTTAGAGCTAAAATTAGCATGTTTAAAGTGATTTTCATGCTTCCAGGGGCCCAAAACACAAGATTTATGGAATGGTTAAAAGTGCATGAAAATGGCCAATTTACTCACTCTGAGTTCTCAAAAAGGGTTTCTTCACCCCGGGAAGTTAATTAAATACCATTTGGAGGCATTTAATGTTCGAGCAAAAACTGCTGATTTTCGACAAAAGAGATAACACCCCCCCATTACGTCATGCTTCAGAAATGTGGAAAATGGTCCGTTTTCAAATGTTTTATTTTTGAACGTCAGTTCACATTTGTAGGTGGATCATCGGTGTTAGAGCTAAAATTAGCATGTTTAAAGTGATTTTCATGCTTCCAGGGGCTCGGGAAGTTAATTAAATACCATTTGGAGGCATTTAATGTTCGAGCAAAAACGGCTGATTTTCGACAAAAGAGATAACACCCCCCCATTACGTCATGCTTCAGAAATGTGGAAAATGGTCCGTTTTCAAATGTTTTATTTTTGAACGTCAGTTCACATTTGTAGGTGGATCATCAGTGTTAGAGCTAAAATTAGCATGTTTAAAGTGATTTTCATGCTTCCAGGGGCTCGGGAAGTGAAATAAATACCATTTGGAGGCATTTAATGTTCGAGCATAAACGGCTGATTTTCGACAAAAGAGATAACACCCCCCCATTACGTCATGCTTCAGAAATGTGGAAAATGGTCCGTTTTCAAATGTTTTATTTTTGAACGTCAGTTCACATTTGTAGGTGGATCATCAGTGTTAGAGCTAAAATTAGCATGTTTAAAGTGATTTTCATGCTTCCAGGGGCCCAAAACACAAGATTAATGGAATGGTTAAAAGTGCATGAAAATGGCCAATTTACTCACTCTGAGTTCTCAAAAAGGGTTTCTTCACCCCGGGAAGTGAAATAAATACCATTTGGAGGCATTTAATGTTCGAGCAAAAACGGCTGGTTTTCGACAAAAGAGATAACACCCCCCCATTACGTCATGCTTCAGAAATGTGGAAAATGGTCCGTTTTCAAATGTTTTATTTTTGAACGTCAGTTCACATTTGTAGGTGGATCATCAGTGTTAGAGCTAAAATTAGCATGTTTAAAGTGATTTTAATGCTTCCAGGGGCTCGGGAAGTTAATTAAATACCATTTGGAGGCATTTAATGTTCGAGCAAAAACGGCTGATTTTCGACAAAAGAGATAACACCCCCCCATTACGTCATGCTTCAGAAATGTGGAAAATGGTCCGTTTTCAAATGTTTTATTTTTGAACGTCAGTTCACATTTGTAGGTGGATCATCAGTGTTAGAGCTAAAATTAGCATGTTTAAAGTGATTTTCATGCTTCCAGGGGCCCAAAACACAAGATTTATGGAATGGTTAAAAGTGCATGAAAATGGCCAATTTACTCACTCTGAGTTCTCAAAAAGGGTTTCTTCACCCCGGGAAGTTAATTAAATACCATTTGGAGGCATTTAATGTTCGAGCAAAAACGGCTGATTTTCGACAAAAGAGATAACACCCGCCCATTACGTCATGCTTCAGAAATGTGGAAAATGGTCCGTTTTCAAATGTTTTATTTTTGAACGTCAGTTCACATTTGTAGGTGGATCATCAGTGTTAGAGCTAAAATTAGCATGTTTAAAGTGATTTTCATGCTTCCAGGGGCTCGGGAAGTTAATTAAATACCATTTGGAGGCATTTAATGTTCGAGCAAAAACAGCTGATTTTCGACAAAAGAGATAACACCCCCCCATTACGTCATGCTTCAGAAATGTGGAAAATGGTCCGTTTTCAAATGTTTTATTTTTGAACGTCAGTTCACATTTGTAGGTGGATCATCAGTGTTAGAGCTAAAATTAGCATGTTTAAAGTGATTTTCATGCTTCCAGGGGCTCGGGAAGTTAATTAAATACCATTTGGAGGCATTTAATGTTCGAGCAAAAACGGCTGATTTTCGACAAAAGAGATAACACCCCCCCATTACGTCATGCTTCAGAAATGTGGAAAATGGTCCGTTTTCAAATGTTTTATTTTTGAACGTCAGTTCACATTTGTAGGTGGATCATCAGTGTTAGAGCTAAAATTAGCATGTTTAAAGTGATTTTCATGCTTCCAGGGGCCCAAAACACAAGATTTATGGAATGGTTAAAAGTGCATGAAAATGGCCAATTTACTCACTCTGAGTTCTCAAAAAGGGTTTCTTCACCCCGGGAAGTGAAATAAATACCATTTGGAGGCATTTAATGTTCGAGCAAAAACGGCTGATTTTCGACAAAAGAGATAACACCCCCCCCATTACGTCACGCTTCAGAAATGTGGAAAATGGTCCGTTTTCAAATGTTTTATTTTTGAACGTCAGTTCACATTTGTAGGTGGATCATCAGTGTTAGAGCTAAAATTAGCATGTTTAAAGTGATTTTCATGCTTCCAGGGGCTCGGGAAGTTAATTAAATACCATTTGGAGGCATTTAATGTTCGAGCAAAAACGGCTGATTTTCGACAAAAGAGATAACACCCCCCCATTACGTCATGCTTCAGAAATGTGGAAAATGGTCCGTTTTCAAATGTTTTATTTTTGAACGTCAGTTCACATTTGTAGGTGGATCATCAGTGTTAGAGCTAAAATTAGCATGTTTAAAGTGATTTTCATGCTTCCAGGGGCTCGGGAAGTGAAATAAATACCATTTGGAGGCATTTAATGTTCGAGCATAAACGGCTGATTTTCGACAAAAGAGATAACACCCCCCCATTACGTCATGCTTCAGAAATGTGGAAAATGGTCCGTTTTCAAATGTTTTATTTTTGAATGTCAGTTCACATTTGTAGGTGGATCATCAGTGTTAGAGCTAAAATTAGCATGTTTAAAGTGATTTTCATGCTTCCAGGGGCCCAAAACACAAGATTTATGGAATGGTTAAAAGTGCATGAAAATGGCCAATTTACTCACTCTGAGTTCTCAAAAAGGGTTTCTTCACCCCGGGAAGTGAAATAAATACCATTTGGAGGCATTTAATGTTCGAGCAAAAACGGCTGATTTTCGACAAAAGAGATAACACCCCCCCCATTACGTCATGCTTCAGAAATGTGGAAAATGGTCCGTTTTCAAATGTTTTATTTTTGAACGTCAGTTCACATTTGTAGGTGGATCATCAGTGTTACAGGCTAAAATTAGCATGTTTAAAGTGATTTTCATGCTTCCAGGGGCCCAAAACACAAGATTTATGGAATGGTTAAAAGTGCATGAAACTGGCCAATTTACTCACTCTGAGTTCTCAAAAAGGGTTTCTTCACCCCGGGAAGTTAATTAAATACCATTTGGAGGCATTTAATGTTCGAGCAAAAACGGCTGATTTTCGACAAAAGAGTTAACACCCCCCCATTACGTCATGCTTCAGAAATGTGGAAAATGGTCCGTTTTCAAATGTTTTATTTTTGAACGTCAGTTCACATTTGTAGGTGGATCATCAGTGTTAGAGCTAAAATTAGCATGTTTAAAGTGATTTTCATGCTTCCAGGGGCTCGGGAAGTTAATTAAATACCATTTGGAGGCATTTAATGTTCGAGCAAAAACGGCTGATTTTCGACAAAAGAGTTAACACCCCCCCATTACGTCATGCTTCAGAAATGTGGAAAATGGTCCGTTTTCAAATGTTTTATTTTTGAACGTCAGTTCACATTTGTAGGTGGATCATCAGTGTTAGAGCTAAAATTAGCATGTTTAAAGTGATTTTCATGCTTCCAGGGGCTCGGGAAGTTAATTAAATACCATTTGGAGGCATTTAATGTTCGAGCAAAAACGGCTGATTTTCGACAAAAGAGATAACACCCCCCCATTACGTCATGCTTCAGAAATGTGGAAAATGGTCCGTTTTCAAATGTTTTATTTTTGAACGTCAGTTCACATTTGTAGGTGGATCATCAGTGTTAGAGCTAACATTAGCATGTTTAAAGTGATTTTCATGCTTCCAGGGGCTCGGGAAGTTAATTAAATACCATTTGGAGGCATTTAATGTTCGAGCAAAAACGGCTGATTTTCGACAAAAGAGATAACACCCCCCCATTACGTCATGCTTCAGAAATGTGGAAAATGGTCCGTTTTCAAATGTTTTATTTTTGAACGTCAGTTCACATTTGTAGGTGGATCATCAGTGTTAGAGCTCAAATTAGCATGTTTAAAGTGATTTTCATGCTTCCAGGGGCTCGGGAAGTTAATTAAATACCATTTGGAGGCATTTAATGTTCGAGCAAAAACGGCTGATTTTCGACAAAAGAGATAACACCCCCCCATTACGTCATGCTTCAGAAATGTGGAAAATGGTCCGTTTTCAAATGTTTTATTTTTGAACGTCAGTTCACATTTGTAGGTGGATCATCAGTGTTAGAGCTAAAATTAGCATGTTTAAAGTGATTTTCATGCTTCCAGGGGCTCGGGAAGTGAAATAAATACCATTTGGAGGCATTTAATGTTCGAGCAAAAACGGCTGATTTTTGACAAAAGAGATAACACCCCCCCATTACGTCATGCTTCAGAAATGTCGAAAATGGTCCGTTTTCAAATGTTTTATTTTTGAACGTCAGTTCACATTTGTAGGTGGATCATCAGTGTTAGAGCTAAAATTAGCATGTTTAAAGTGATTTTCATGCTTCCAGGGGCTCGGGAAGTTAATTAAATACCATTTGGAGGCATTTAATGTTCGAGCAAAAACGGCTGATTTTCGACAAAAGAGATAACACCCCCCCATTACGTCATGCTTCAGAAATGTGGAAAATGGTCCGTTTTCAAATGTTTTATTTTTGAACGTCAGTTCACATTTGTAGGTGGATCATCAGTGTTAGAGCTAAAATTAGCATGTTTAAAGTGATTTTCATGCTTCCAGGGGCCCAAAACACAAGATTTATGGAATGGTTAAAAGTGCATGAAAATGGCCAATTTACTCACTCTGAGTTCTCAAAAAGGGTTTCTTCACCCCGGGAAGTTAATTAAATACCATTTGGAGGAATTTAATGTTCGAGCAAAAACGGCTGATTTTCGACAAAAGAGATAACACCCCCCCATTACGTCATGCTTCAGAAATGTGGAAAATGGTCCTTTTCAAATGTTTTATTTTTGAACGTCAGTTCACATTTGTAGGTGGATCATCAGTGTTAGAGCTAAAATTAGCATGTTTAAAGTGATTTTCATGCTTCCAGGGGCTCGGGAAGTTAATTAAATACCATTTGGAGGCATTTAATGTTCGAGCAAAAACGGCTGATTTTCGACAAAAGAGATAACACCCCCCCCATTACGTCATGCTTCAGAAATGTGGAAAATGGTCCGTTTTCAAATGTTTTATTTTTGAACGTCAGTTCACATTTGTAGGTGGATCATCAGTGTTAGAGCTAAAATTAGCATGTTTAAAGTGATTTTCATGCTTCCAGGGGCTCGGGAAGTTAATTAAATACCATTTGGAGGCATTTAATGTTCGAGCAAAAACGGCTGATTTTCGACAAAAGAGTTAACACCCCCCCATTACGGCATGCCTCAGAAATGTGGAAAATGGTCCGTTTTCAAATGTTTTATTTTTGAACGTCAGTTCACATTTGTAGGTGGATCATCAGTGTTAGAGCTAAAATTAGCATGTTTAAAGTGATTTTCATGCTTCCAGGGGCTCGGGAAGTTAATTAAATACCATTTGGAGGCATTTAATGTTCGAGCAAAAACGGCTGATTTTCGACAAAAGAGATAACACCCCCCCATTACGTCATGCTTCAGAAATGTGGAAAATGGTCCGTTTTCAAATGTTTTATTTTTGAACGTCAGTTCACATTTGTAGGTGGATCATCAGTGTTAGAGCTAAAATTAGCATGTTTAAAGTGATTTTCATGCTTCCAGGGGCTCGGGAAGTTAATTAAATACCATTTGGAGGCATTTAATGTTCGAGCAAAAACGGCTGATTTTCGACAAAAGAGATAACACCCCCCCCATTACGTCATGCTTCAGAAATGTGGAAAATGGTCCGTTTTCAAATGTTTTATTTTTGAACGTCAGTTCACATTTGTAGGTGGATCATCAGTGTTAGAGCTAAAATTAGCATGTTTAAAGTGATTTTCATGCTTCCAGGGGCCCAAAACACAAGATTAATGGAATGGTTAAAAGTGCATGAAAATGGCCAATTTACTCACTCTGAGTTCTCAAAAAGGGTTTCTTCACCCCGGGAAGTGAAATAAATACCATTTGGAGGCATTTAATGTTCGAGCAAAAACGGCTGATTTTCGACAAAAGAGATAACACCCCCCCATTACGTCATGCTTCAGAAATGTGGAAAATGGTCCGTTTTCAAATGTTTTATTTTTGAACGTCAGTTCACATTTGTAGGTGGATCATCAGTGTTAGAGCTAAAATTAGCATGTTTAAAGTGATTTTCATGCTTCCAGGGGCTCGGGAAGTTAATTAAATACCATTTGGAGGCATTTAATGTTTGAGCAAAAACGGCTGATTTTCGACAAAAGAGATAACACCCCCCCATTACGTCATGCTTCAGAAATGTGGAAAATGGTCCGTTTTCAAATGTTTTATTTTTGAACGTCAGTTCACATTTGTAGGTGGATCATCAGTGTTAGAGCTAAAATTAGCATGTTTAAAGTGATTTTCATGCTTCCAGGGGCCCAAAACACAAGATTTATGGAATGGTTAAAAGTGCATGAAAATGGCCAATTTACTCACTCTGAGTTCTCAAAAAGGGTTTCTTCACCCTGGGAAGTTAATTAAATACCATTTGGAGGCATTTAATGTTCGAGCAAAAACGGCTGATTTTCGACAAAAGAGATAACGCCCCCCCATTACGTCATGCTTCAGAAATGTGGAAAATGGTCCGTTTTCAAATGTTTTATTTTTGAACGTCAGTTCACATTTGTAGGTGGATCATCAGTGTTAGAGCTCAAATTAGCATGTTTAAAGTGATTTTCATGCTTCCAGGGGCTCGGAAGTTAATTAAATACCATTTGGAGGCATTTAATGTTCGAGCAAAAACTGCTGATTTTCGACAAAAGAGATAACACCCCCCATTACGTCATGCTTCAGAAATGTGGAAAATGGTCCGTTTTCAAATGTTTTATTTTTGAACGTCAGTTCACATTTGTAGGTGGATCATCAGTGTTAGAGCTAAAATTAGCATGTTTAAAGTGATTTTCATGCTTACAGGGGCTCGGGAAGTGAAATAAATACCATTTGGAGGCATTTAATGTTCGAGCAAAAACGGCTGATTTTTGACAAAAGAGATAACACCCCCCATTACGTCATGCTTCAGAAATGTCGAAAATGGTCCGTTTTCAAATGTTTTATTTTTGAACGTCAGTTCACATTTGTAGGTGGATCATCAGTGTTAGAGCTAAAATTAGCATGTTTAAAGTGATTTTCATGCTTCCAGGGGCTCGGGAAGTTAATTAAATACCATTTGGAGGCATTTAATGTTCGAGCAAAAACGGCTGATTTTCGACAAAAGAGATAACACCCCCCCATTACGTCATGCTTCAGAAATGTGGAAAATGGTCCGTTTTCAAATGTTTTATTTTTGAACGTCAGTTCACATTTGTAGGTGGATCATCAGTGTTAGAGCTAAAATTAGCATGTTTAAAGTGATTTTCATGCTTCCAGGGGCCCAAAACACAAGATTTATGGAATGGTTAAAAGTGCATGAAAATGGCCAATTTACTCACTCTGAGTTCTCAAAAAGGGTTTCTTCACCCCGGGAAGAGAAATAAATACCATTTGGAGGCATTTAATGTTCGAGCAAAAACGGCTGATTTTCGACAAAAGAGATAACACCCCCCCCATTACATCATGCTTCAGAAATGTGGAAAATGGTCCGTTTTCAAATGTTTTATTTTTGAACGTCAGTTCACATTTGTAGGTGGATCATCAGTGTTACAGGCTAAAATTAGCATGTTTAAAGTGATTTTCATGCTTCCAGGGGCCCAAAACACAAGATTTATGGAATGGTTAAAAGTGCATGAAACTGGCCAATTTACTCACTCTGAGTTCTCAAAAAGGGTTTCTTCACCCCGGGAAGTTAATTAAATACCATTTGGAGGCATTTAATGTTCGAGCAAAAACGGCTGATTTTCGACAAAAGAGATAACACCCCCCCCATTACGTCATGCTTCAGAAATGTGGAAAATGGTCCGTTTTCAAATGTTTTATTTTTGAACGTCAGTTCACATTTGTAGGTTGATCATCAGTGTTAGAGCTAAAATTAGCATGTTTAAAGTGATTTTCATGCTTCCAGGGGCTCGGGAAGTTAATTAAATACCATTTGGAGGCATTTAATGTTCGAGCAAAAACGGCTGATTTTCGACAAAAGAGTTAACACCCCCCCATTACGTCATGCTTCAGAAATGTGGAAAATGGTCCGTTTTCAAATGTTTTATTTTTGAACGTCAGTTCACATTTGTAGGTGGATCATCAGTGTTAGAGCTAAAATTAGCATGTTTAAAGTGATTTTCATGCTTCCAGGGGCTCGGGAAGTTAATTAAATACCATTTGGAGGCATTTAATGTTCGAGCAAAAACGGCTGATTTTCGACAAAAGAGATAACACCCCCCCATTACGTCATGCTTCAGAAATGTGGAAAATGGTCCGTTTTCAAATGTTTTATTTTTGAACGTCAGTTCACATTTGTAGGTGGATCATCAGTGTTAGAGCTAAAATTAGCATGTTTAAAGTGATTTTCATGCTTCCAGGGGCTCGGGAAGTTAATTAAATACCATTTGGAGGCATTTAATGTTCGAGCAAAAACGGCTGATTTTCGACAAAAGAGATAACACCCCCCCATTACGTCATGCTTCAGAAATGTGGAAAATGGTCCGTTTTCAAATGTTTTATTTTTGAACGTCAGTTCACATTTGTAGGTGGATCATCAGTGTTAGAGCTAAAATTAGCATGTTTAAAGTGATTTTCATGCTTCCAGGGGCCCAAAACACAAGATTAATGGAATGGTTAAAAGTGCATGAAAATGGCCAATTTACTCACTCTGAGTTCTCAAAAAGGGTTTCTTCACCCCGGGAAGTGAAATAAATACCATTTGGAGGCATTTAATGTTTGAGCAAAAACGGCTGGTTTTCGACAAAAGAGATAACACCCCCCCATTACGTCATGCTTCAGAAATGTGGAAAATGGTCCGTTTTCAAATGTTTTATTTTTGAACGTCAGTTCACATTTGTAGGTGGATCATCAGTGTTAGAGCTAAAATTAGCATGTTTAAAGTGATTTTAATGCTTCCAGGGGCTCGGGAAGTTAATTAAATACCATTTGGAGGCATTTAATGTTCGAGCAAAAACGGCTGATTTTCGACAAAAGAGATAACACCCCCCCATTACGTCATGCTTCAGAAATGTGGAAAATGGCCCGTTTTCAAATGTTTTATTTTTGAACGTCAGTTCACATTTGTAGGTGGATCATCAGTGTTAGAGCTAAAATTAGCATGTTTAAAGTGATTTTCATGCTTCCAGGGGCCCAAAACACAAGATTTATGGAATGGTTAAAAGTGCATGAAAATGGCCAATTTACTCACTCTGAGTTCTCAAAAAGGGTTTCTTCACCCCGGGAAGTTAATTAAATACCATTTGGAGGCATTTAATGTTCGAGCAAAAACGGCTGATTTTCGACAAAAGAGATAACACCCGCCCATTACGTCATGCTTCAGAAATGTGGAAAATGGTCCGTTTTCAAATGTTTTATTTTTGAACGTCAGTTCACATTTGTAGGTGGATCATCAGTGTTAGAGCTAAAATTAGCATGTTTAAAGTGATTTTCATGCTTCCAGGGGCTCGGGAAGTTAATTAAATACCATTTGGAGGCATTTAATGTTCGAGCAAAAACAGCTGATTTTCGACAAAAGAGATAACACCCCCCCATTACGTCATGCTTCAGAAATGTGGAAAATGGTCCGTTTTCAAATGTTTTATTTTTGAACGTCAGTTCACATTTGTAGGTGGATCATCAGTGTTAGAGCTAAAATTAGCATGTTTAAAGTGATTTTCATGCTTCCAGGGGCTCGGGAAGTTAATTAAATACCATTTGGAGGCATTTAATGTTCGAGCAAAAACGGCTGATTTTCGACAAAAGAGATAACACCCCCCCATTACGTCATGCTTCAGAAATGTGGAAAATGGTCCGTTTTCAAATGTTTTATTTTTGAACGTCAGTTCACATTTGTAGGTGGATCATCAGTGTTAGAGCTAAAATTAGCATGTTTAAAGTGATTTTCATGCTTCCAGGGGCCCAAAACACAAGATTTATGGAATGGTTAAAAGTGCATGAAAATGGCCAATTTACTCACTCTGAGTTCTCAAAAAGGGTTTCTTCACCCCGGGAAGTGAAATAAATACCATTTGGAGGCATTTAATGTTCGAGCAAAAACGGCTGATTTTCGACAAAAGAGATAACACCCCCCCCATTACGTCACGCTTCAGAAATGTGGAAAATGGTCCGTTTTCAAATGTTTTATTTTTGAACGTCAGTTCACATTTGTAGGTGGATCATCAGTGTTAGAGCTAAAATTAGCATGTTTAAAGTGATTTTCATGCTTCCAGGGGCTCGGGAAGTTAATTAAATACCATTTGGAGGCATTTAATGTTCGAGCAAAAACGGCTGATTTTCGACAAAAGAGATAACACCCCCCCATTACGTCATGCTTCAGAAATGTGGAAAATGGTCCGTTTTCAAATGTTTTATTTTTGAACGTCAGTTCACATTTGTAGGTGGATCATCAGTGTTAGAGCTAAAATTAGCATGTTTAAAGTGATTTTCATGCTTCCAGGGGCTCGGGAAGTGAAATAAATACCATTTGGAGGCATTTAATGTTCGAGCATAAACGGCTGATTTTCGACAAAAGAGATAACACCCCCCCATTACGTCATGCTTCAGAAATGTGGAAAATGGTCCGTTTTCAAATGTTTTATTTTTGAACGTCAGTTCACATTTGTAGGTGGATCATCAGTGTTAGAGCTAAAATTAGCATGTTTAAAGTGATTTTCATGCTTCCAGGGGCCCAAAACACAAGATTTATGGAATGGTTAAAAGTGCATGAAAATGGCCAATTTACTCACTCTGAGTTCTCAAAAAGGGTTTCTTCACCCCGGGAAGTGAAATAAATACCATTTGGAGGCATTTAATGTTCGAGCAAAAACGGCTGATTTTCGACAAAAGAGATAACACCCCCCCCATTACGTCACGCTTCAGAAATGTGGAAAATGGTCCGTTTTCAAATGTTTTATTTTTGAACGTCAGTTCACATTTGTAGGTGGATCATCAGTGTTAGAGCTAAAATTAGCATGTTTAAAGTGATTTTCATGCTTCCAGGGGCTCGGGAAGTTAATTAAATACCATTTGGAGGCATTTAATGTTCGAGCAAAAACGGCTGATTTTCGACAAAAGAGATAACACCCCCCCATTACGTCATGCTTCAGAAATGTGGAAAATGGTCCGTTTTCAAATGTTTTATTTTTGAACGTCAGTTCACATTTGTAGGTGGATCATCAGTGTTAGAGCTAAAATTAGCATGTTTAAAGTGATTTTCATGCTTCCAGGGGCTCGGGAAGTGAAATAAATACCATTTGGAGGCATTTAATGTTCGAGCATAAACGGCTGATTTTCGACAAAAGAGATAACACCCCCCCATTACGTCATGCTTCAGAAATGTGGAAAATGGTCCGTTTTCAAATGTTTTATTTTTGAATGTCAGTTCACATTTGTAGGTGGATCATCAGTGTTAGAGCTAAAATTAGCATGTTTAAAGTGATTTTCATGCTTCCAGGGGCCCAAAACACAAGATTTATGGAATGGTTAAAAGTGCATGTAAATGGCCAATTTACTCACTCTGAGTTCTCAAAAAGGGTTTCTTCACCCCGGGAAGTGAAATAAATACCATTTGGAGGCATTTAATGTTCGAGCAAAAACGGCTGATTTTCGACAAAAGAGATAACACCCCCCCCATTACGTCATGCTTCAGAAATGTGGAAAATGGTCCGTTTTCAAATGTTTTATTTTTGAACGTCAGTTCACATTTGTAGGTGGATCATCAGTGTTACAGGCTAAAATTAGCATGTTTAAAGTGATTTTCATGCTTCCAGGGGCCCAAAACACAAGATTTATGGAATGGTTAAAAGTGCATGAAACTGGCCAATTTACTCACTCTGAGTTCTCAAAAAGGGTTTCTTCACCCCGGGAAGTTAATTAAATACCATTTGGAGGCATTTAATGTTCGAGCAAAAACGGCTGATTTTCGACAAAAGAGTTAACACCCCCCCATTACGTCATGCTTCAGAAATGTGGAAAATGGTCCGTTTTCAAATGTTTTATTTTTGAACGTCAGTTCACATTTGTAGGTGGATCATCAGTGTTAGAGCTAAAATTAGCATGTTTAAAGTGATTTTCATGCTTCCAGGGGCTCGGGAAGTTAATTAAATACCATTTGGAGGCATTTAATGTTCGAGCAAAAACGGCTGATTTTCGACAAAAGAGTTAACACCCCCCCATTACGTCATGCTTCAGAAATGTGGAAAATGGTCCGTTTTCAAATGTTTTATTTTTGAACGTCAGTTCACATTTGTAGGTGGATCATCAGTGTTAGAGCTAAAATTAGCATGTTTAAAGTGATTTTCATGCTTCCAGGGGCTCGGGAAGTTAATTAAATACCATTTGGAGGCATTTAATGTTCGAGCAAAAACGGCTGATTTTCGACAAAAGAGATAACACCCCCCCATTACGTCATGCTTCAGAAATGTGGAAAATGGTCCGTTTTCAAATGTTTTATTTTTGAACGTCAGTTCACATTTGTAGGTGGATCATCAGTGTTAGAGCTAACATTAGCATGTTTAAAGTGATTTTCATGCTTCCAGGGGCTCGGGAAGTTAATTAAATACCATTTGGAGGCATTTAATGTTCGAGCAAAAACGGCTGATTTTCGACAAAAGAGATAACACCCCCCCATTACGTCATGCTTCAGAAATGTGGAAAATGGTCCGTTTTCAAATGTTTTATTTTTGAACGTCAGTTCACATTTGTAGGTGGATCATCAGTGTTAGAGCTCAAATTAGCATGTTTAAAGTGATTTTCATGCTTCCAGGGGCTCGGGAAGTTAATTAAATACCATTTGGAGGCATTTAATGTTCGAGCAAAAACGGCTGATTTTCGACAAAAGAGATAACACCCCCCCATTACGTCATGCTTCAGAAATGTGGAAAATGGTCCGTTTTCAAATGTTTTATTTTTGAACGTCAGTTCACATTTGTAGGTGGATCATCAGTGTTAGAGCTAAAATTAGCATGTTTAAAGTGATTTTCATGCTTCCAGGGGCTCGGGAAGTGAAATAAATACCATTTGGAGGCATTTAATGTTCGAGCAAAAACGGCTGATTTTTGACAAAAGAGATAACACCCCCCCATTACGTCATGCTTCAGAAATGTCGAAAATGGTCCGTTTTCAAATGTTTTATTTTTGAACGTCAGTTCACATTTGTAGGTGGATCATCAGTGTTAGAGCTAAAATTAGCATGTTTAAAGTGATTTTCATGCTTCCAGGGGCTCGGGAAGTTAATTAAATACCATTTGGAGGCATTTAATGTTCGAGCAAAAACGGCTGATTTTCGACAAAAGAGATAACACCCCCCCATTACGTCATGCTTCAGAAATGTGGAAAATGGTCCGTTTTCAAATGTTTTATTTTTGAACGTCAGTTCACATTTGTAGGTGGATCATCAGTGTTAGAGCTCAAATTAGCATGTTTAAAGTGATTTTCATGCTTCCAGGGGCTCGGGAAGTTAATTAAATACCATTTGGAGGCATTTAATGTTCGAGCAAAAACGGCTGATTTTCGACAAAAGAGATAACACCCCCCCATTACGTCATGCTTCAGAAATGTGGAAAATGGTCCGTTTTCAAATGTTTTATTTTTGAACGTCAGTTCACATTTGTAGGTGGATCATCAGTGTTAGAGCTAAAATTAGCATGTTTAAAGTGATTTTCATGCTTCCAGGGGCTCGGGAAGTGAAATAAATACCATTTGGAGGCATTTAATGTTCGAGCAAAAACGGCTGATTTTTGACAAAAGAGATAACACCCCCCCATTACGTCATGCTTCAGAAATGTCGAAAATGGTCCGTTTTCAAATGTTTTATTTTTGAACGTCAGTTCACATTTGTAGGTGGATCATCAGTGTTAGAGCTAAAATTAGCATGTTTAAAGTGATTTTCATGCTTCCAGGGGCTCGGGAAGTTAATTAAATACCATTTGGAGGCATTTAATGTTCGAGCAAAAACGGCTGATTTTCGACAAAAGAGATAACACCCCCCCATTACGTCATGCTTCAGAAATGTGGAAAATGGTCCGTTTTCAAATGTTTTATTTTTGAACGTCAGTTCACATTTGTAGGTGGATCATCAGTGTTAGAGCTAAAATTAGCATGTTTAAAGTGATTTTCATGCTTCCAGGGGCCCAAAACACAAGATTTATGGAATGGTTAAAAGTGCATGAAAATGGCCAATTTACTCACTCTGAGTTCTCAAAAAGGGTTTCTTCACCCCGGGAAGTTAATTAAATACCATTTGGAGGAATTTAATGTTCGAGCAAAAACGGCTGATTTTCGACAAAAGAGATAACACCCCCCCATTACGTCATGCTTCAGAAATGTGGAAAATGGTCCTTTTCAAATGTTTTATTTTTGAACGTCAGTTCACATTTGTAGGTGGATCATCAGTGTTAGAGCTAAAATTAGCATGTTTAAAGTGATTTTCATGCTTCCAGGGGCTCGGGAAGTTAATTAAATACCATTTGGAGGCATTTAATGTTCGAGCAAAAACGGCTGATTTTCGACAAAAGAGATAACACCCCCCCCATTACGTCATGCTTCAGAAATGTGGAAAATGGTCCGTTTTCAAATGTTTTATTTTTGAACGTCAGTTCACATTTGTAGGTAGATCATCAGTGTTAAAGGCTAAAATTAGCATGTTTAAAGTGATTTTCATGCTTCCAGGGGCCCAAAACACAAGATTTATGGAATGGTTAAAAGTGCATGAAACTGGCCAATTTACTCACTCTGAGTTCTTAAAAAGGGTTTCTTCACCCCGGGAAGTTAATTAAATACCATTTGGAGGCATTTAATGTTCGAGCAAAAACGGCTGATTTTCGACAAAAGAGATAACACCCCCCCATTACGTCATGCTTCAGAAATGTGGAAAATGGTCCGTTTTCAAATGTTTTATTTTTGAACGTCAGTTCACATTTGTAGGTGGATCATCAGTGTTAGAGCTAAAATTAGCATGTTTAAAGTGATTTTCATGCTTCCAGGGGCTCGGGAAGTGAAATAAATACCATTTGGAGGCATTTAATGTTCGAGGAAAAACGGCTGATTTTCGACAAAAGAGATAACACCCCCCCATTACGTCATGCTTCAGAAATGTGGAAAATGGTCCGTTTTCAAATGTTTTATTTTTGAACGTCAGTTCACATTTGTAGGTGGATCATCAGTGTTAGAGCTAAAATTAGCATGTTTAAAGTGATTTTCATGCTTCCAGGGGCTCGGGAAGTTAATTAAATACCATTTGGAGGCATTTAATGTTCGAGCAAAAACGGCTGATTTTCGACAAAAGATATAACACCCCCCCATTACGTCATGCTTCAGAAATGTGGAAAATGGTCCGTTTTCAAATGTTTTATTTTTGAACGTCAGTTCACATTTGTAGGTGGATCATCAGTGTTAGAGCTAAAATTAGCATGTTTAAAGTGATTTTCATGCTTCCAGGGGCCTAAAACACAAGATTAATGGAATGGTTAAAAGTGCATGAAAATGGCCAATTTACTCACTCTGAGTTCTCAAAAAGGGTTTCTTCACCCCGGGAAGTGAAATAAATACCATTTGGAGGCATTTAATGTTCGAGCAAAAACGGCTGATTTTCGACAAAAGAGATAACACCCCCCCATTACGTCATGCTTCAGAAATGTGGAAAATGGTCCGTTTTCAAATGTTTTATTTTTGAACGTCAGTTCACATTTGTAGGTGGATCATCAGTGTTAGAGCTAAAATTAGCATGTTTAAAGTGATTTTCATGCTTCCAGGGGCCCAAAACACAAGATTTATGGAATGGTTAAAAGTGCATGAAAATGGCCAATTTACTCACTCTGAGTTCTCAAAAAGGGTTTCTTCACCCCGGGAAGTTAATTAAATACCATTTGGAGGCATTTAATGTTCGAGCAAAAATGGCTGATTTTCGACAAAAGAGATAACACCCCCCCATTACGTCATGCTTCAGAAATGTGGAAAATGGTCCGTTTTCAAATGTTTTATTTTTGAACGTCAGTTCACATTTGTAGGTGGATCATCAGTGTTAGAGCTAAAATTAGCATGTTTAAAGTGATTTTCATGCTTCCAGGGGCTCGGGAAGTGAAATAAATACCATTTGGAGGCATTTAATGTTCGAGCAAAAACGGCTGATTTTCGACAAAAGAGATAACACCCCCCCATTACGTCATGCTTCAGAAATGTGGAAAATGGTCCGTTTTCAAATGTTTTATTTTTGAACGTCAGTTCACATTTGTAGGTGGATCATCAGTGTTAGAGCTAAAATTAGCATGTTTAAAGTGATTTTCATGCTTCCAGGGGCCCAAAACACAAGATTTATGGAATGGTTAAAAGTGCATGAAAATGGCCAATTTACTCACTCTGAGTTCTCAAAAAGGGTTTCTTCACCCCGGGAAGTGAAATAAATACCATTTGGAGGCATTTAATGTTCGAGCAAAAACAGCTGATTTTCGACAAAAGAGATAACACCCCCCCCATTACGTCATGCTTCAGAAATGTGGAAAATGGTCCGTTTTCAAATGTTTTATTTTTGAACGTCAGTTCACATTTGTAGGTAGATCATCAGTGTTACAGGCTAAAATTAGCATGTTTAAAGTGATTTTCATGCTTCCAGGGGCCCAAAACACAAGATTTATGGAATGGTTAAAAGTGCATGAAACTGGCCAATTTATTCACTCTGAGTTCTCAAAAAGGGTTTCTTCACCCCGGGAAGTTAATTAAATACCATTTGGAGGCATTTAATGTTCGAGCAAAAACGGCTGATTTTCGACAAAAGAGATAACACCCCCCATTACGTCATGCTTCAGAAATGTGGAAAATGGTCCGTTTTCAAATGTTTTATTTTTGAACGTCAGTTCACATTTGTAGGTGGATCATCAGTGTTAGAGCTAAAATTAGCATGTTTAAAGTGATTTTCATGCTTCCAGGGGCTCGGGAAGTGAAATAAATACCATTTGGAGGCATTTAATGTTCGAGGAAAAACGGCTGATTTTCGACAAAAGAGATAACACCCCCCCATTACGTCATGCTTCAGAAATGTGGAAAATGGTCCGTTTTCAAATGTTTTATTTTTGAACGTCAGTTCACATTTGTAGGTGGATCATCAGTGTTAGAGCTAAAATTAGCATGTTTAAAGTGATTTTCATGCTTTCAGGGGCTCGGGAAGTCAATTAAATACCATTTGGAGGCATTTAATGTTCGAGCAAAAACGGCTGATTTTCGACAAAAGATATAACACCCCCCCATTACGTCATGCTTCAGAAATGTGGAAAATGGTCAGTTTTCAAATGTTTTATTTTTGAACGTCAGTTCACATTTGTAGGTGGATCATCAGTGTTAGAGCTAAAATTAGCATGTTTAAAGTGATTTTCATGCTTCCAGGGGCCCAAAACACAAGATTAATGGAATGGTTAAAAGTGCATGAAAATGGCCAATTTACTCACTCTGAGTTCTCAAAAAGGGTTTCTTCACCCCGGGAAGTGAAATAAATACCATTTGGAGGCATTTAATGTTCGAGCAAAAACGGCTGATTTTCGACAAAAGAGATAACACCCCCCCCATTACGTCATGCTTCAGAAATGTGGAAAATGGTCCGTTTTCAAATGTTTTATTTTTGAACGTCAGTTCACATTTGTAGGTGGATCATCAGTGTTAGAGCTAAAATTAGCATGTTTAAAGTGATTTTCATGCTTCCAGGGGCCCAAAACACAAGATTTATGGAATGGTTAAAAGTGCATGAAAATGGCCAATTTACTCACTCTGAGTTCTCAAAAAGGGTTTCTTCACCCCGGGAAGTTAATTAAATACCATTTGGAGGCATTTAATGTTCGAGCAAAAATGGCTGATTTTCGACAAAAGAGATAACACCCCCCCATTACGTCATGCTTCAGAAATGTGGAAAATGGTCCGTTTTCAAATGTTTTATTTTTGAACGTCAGTTCACATTTGTAGGTGGATCATCAGTGTTAGAGCTAAAATTAGCATGTTTAAAGTGATTTTCATGCTTCCAGGGGCTCGGGAAGTGAAATAAATACCATTTGGAGGCATTTAATGTTCGAGCAAAAACGGCTGATTTTCGACAAAAGAGATAACACCCCCCCATTACGTCATGCTTCAGAAATGTGGAAAATGGTCCGTTTTCAAATGTTTTATTTTTGAACGTCAGTTCACATTTGTAGGTGGATCATCAGTGTTAGAGCTAAAATTAGCATGTTTAAAGTGATTTTCATGCTTCCAGGTGCCCAAAACACAAGATTTATGGAATGGTTAAAAGTGCATGAAAATGGCCAATTTACTCACTCTGAGTTCTCAAAAAGGGTTTCTTCACCCCGGGAAGTTAATTAAATACCATTTGGAGGCATTTAATGTTCGAGCAAAAACGGCTGATTTTCGACAAAAGAGATAACACCCCCCCCCATTACGTCATGCTTCAGAAATGTGGAAAATGGTCCGTTTTCAAATGTTTTATTTTTGAACGTCAGTTCAAATTTGTAGGTGGATCATCAGTGTTAGAGCTAAAATTAGCATGTTTAAAGTGATTTTCATGCTTCCAGGGGCTCGGGAAGTTAATTAAATACCATTTGGAGGCATTTAATGTTCGAGCAAAAACGGCTGATTTTCGCCAAAAGAGATAACACCCCCCCATTACGTCATGCTTCAGAAATGTGGAAAATGGTCCATTTTCAAATGTTTTATTTTTGAACGTCAGTTCACATTTGTAGGTGGATCATCAGTGTTAGAGCTAAAATTAGCATGTTTAAAGTGATTTTCATGCTTCCAGGGGCTCGGGAAGTGAAATAAATACCATTTGGAGGCATTTAATGTTCGAGCAAAAACGGCTGATTTTCGACAAAAGAGATAACACCCCCCCATTACGTCATGCTTCAGAAATGTGGAAAATGGTCCGTTTTCAAATGTTTTATTTTTGAACGTCAGTTCACATTTGTAGGTGGATCATCAGTGTTAGAGCTAAAATTAGCATGTTTAAAGTGATTTTCATGCTTCCAGGGGCTCGGGAAGTGAAATAAATACCATTTGGAGGCATTTAATGTTCGAGCAAAAACGGCTGATTTTCGACAAAAGAGATAACACCCCCCATTACGTCATGCTTCAGAAATGTGGAAAATGGTCAGTTTTCAAATGTTTTATTTTTGAACGTCAGTTCACATTTGTAGGTGGATCATCAGTGTTAGAGCTAAAATTAGCATGTTTAAAGTGATTTTCATGCTTCCAGGGGCTCGGGAAGTTAATTAAATACCATTTGGAGGCATTTAATGTTCGAGCAAAAACGGCTGATTTTCGACAAAAGAGATAACACCCCCCCATTACGTCATGCTTCAGAAATGTGGAAAATGGTCCGTTTTCAAATGTTTTATTTTTGAACGTCAGTTCACATTTGTAGGTGGATCATCAGTGTTAGAGCTAAAATTAGCATGTTTAAAGTGATTTTCATGCTTCCAGGGGCCCAAAACACAAGATTAATGGAATGGTTAAAAGTGCATGAAAATGGCCAATTTACTCACTCTGAGTTCTCAAAAAGGGTTTCTTCACCCCGGGAATTGAAATAAATACCATTTGGAGGCATTTAATGTTCGAGCAAAAACGGCGGATTTTCGACAAAAGAGATAACACCCCCCCATTACGTCATGCTTCAGAAATGTGGAAAATGGTCTGTTTTCAAATGTTTTATTTTTGAACGTCAGTTCACATTTGTAGGTGGATCATCAGTGTTAGAGCTAAAATTAGCATGTTTAAAGTGATTTTCATGCTTCCAGGGGCTCGGGAAGTTAATTAAATACCATTTGGAGGCATTTAATGTTCGAGCAAAAACGGCTGATTTTCGACAAAAGAGATAACACCCCCCCATTACGTCATGCTTCAGAAATTTGGAAAATGGTCCGTTTTCAAATGTTTTATTTTTGAACGTCAGTTCACATTTGTAGGTGGATCATCAGTGTTAGAGCTAAAATTAGCATGTTTAAAGTGATTTTCATGCTTCCAGGGGCCCAAAACACAAGATTAATGGAATGGTTAAAAGTGCATGAAAATGGCCAATTTACTCACTCTGAGTTCTCAAAAAGGGTTTCTTCACCCCGGGAAGTGAAATAAATACCATTTGGAGGCATTTAATGTTCGAGCAAAAACGGCGGATTTTCGACAAAAGATGTAACACCCCCCCATTACGTCATGCTTCAGAAATGTGGAAAATGGTCCGTTTTCAAATGTTTTATTTTTGAACGTCAGTTCACATTTGTAGGTGGATCATCAGTGTTAGAGCTAAAATTAGCATGTTTAAAGTGATTTTCATGCTTCCAGGGGCTCGGGAAGTTAATTAAATACCATTTGGAGGCATTTAATGTTCGAGCAAAAACGGCTGATTTTCGACAAAAGAGATAACACCCCCCCATTACGTCATGCTTCAGAAATGTGGAAAATGGTCCGTTTTCAAATGTTTTATTTTTGAACGTCAGTTCACATTTGTAGGTGGATCATCAGTGTTAGAGCTAAAATTAGCATGTTTAAAGTGATTTTCATGCTTCCAGGGGCCCAAAACACAAGATTTATGGAATAGTTAAAAGTGCATGAAAATGGCCAATTTACTCACTCTGAGTTCTCAAAAAGGGTTTCTTCACCCCGGGAAGTTAATTAAATACCATTTGGAGGCATTTAATGTTCGAGCAAAAACGGCTGATTTTCGACAAAAGAGATAACACCCCCCCATTACGTCATGCTTCAGAAATGTGGAAAATGGTCCGTTTTCAAATGTTTTATTTTTGAACGTCAGTTCACATTTGTAGGTGGATCATCAGTGTTAGAGCTAAAATTAGCATGTTTAAAGTGATTTTCATGCTTCCAGGGGCTCGGGAAGTGAAATAAATACCATTTGGAGGCATTTAATGTTCGAGGAAAAACGGCTGATTTTCGACAAAAGAGATAACACCCCCCCATTACGTCATGCTTCAGAAATGTGGAAAATGGTCCGTTTTCAAATGTTTTATTTTTGAACGTCAGTTCACATTTGTAGGTGGATCATCAGTGTTAGAGCTAAAATTAGCATGTTTAAAGTGATTTTCATGCTTTCAGGGGCTCGGGAAGTCAATTAAATACCATTTGGAGGCATTTAATGTTCGAGCAAAAACGGCTGATTTTCGACAAAAGATATAACACCCCCCCATTACGTCATGCTTCAGAAATGTGGAAAATGGTCAGTTTTCAAATGTTTTATTTTTGAACGTCAGTTCACATTTGTAGGTGGATCATCAGTGTTAGAGCTAAAATTAGCATGTTTAAAGTGATTTTCATGCTTCCAGGGGCCCAAAACACAAGATTAATGGAATGGTTAAAAGTGCATGAAAATGGCCAATTTACTCACTCTGAGTTCTCAAAAAGGGTTTCTTCACCCCGGGAAGTGAAATAAATACCATTTGGAGGCATTTAATGTTCGAGCAAAAACGGCTGATTTTCGACAAAAGAGATAACACCCCCCCCATTACGTCATGCTTCAGAAATGTGGAAAATGGTCCGTTTTCAAATGTTTTATTTTTGAACGTCAGTTCACATTTGTAGGTGGATCATCAGTGTTAGAGCTAAAATTAGCATGTTTAAAGTGATTTTCATGCTTCCAGGGGCCCAAAACACAAGATTTATGGAATGGTTAAAAGTGCATGAAAATGGCCAATTTACTCACTCTGAGTTCTCAAAAAGGGTTTCTTCACCCCGGGAAGTTAATTAAATACCATTTGGAGGCATTTAATGTTCGAGCAAAAATGGCTGATTTTCGACAAAAGAGATAACACCCCCCCATTACGTCATGCTTCAGAAATGTGGAAAATGGTCCGTTTTCAAATGTTTTATTTTTGAACGTCAGTTCACATTTGTAGGTGGATCATCAGTGTTAGAGCTAAAATTAGCATGTTTAAAGTGATTTTCATGCTTCCAGGGGCTCGGGAAGTGAAATAAATACCATTTGGAGGCATTTAATGTTCGAGCAAAAACGGCTGATTTTCGACAAAAGAGATAACACCCCCCCATTACGTCATGCTTCAGAAATGTGGAAAATGGTCCGTTTTCAAATGTTTTATTTTTGAACGTCAGTTCACATTTGTAGGTGGATCATCAGTGTTAGAGCTAAAATTAGCATGTTTAAAGTGATTTTCATGCTTCCAGGTGCCCAAAACACAAGATTTATGGAATGGTTAAAAGTGCATGAAAATGGCCAATTTACTCACTCTGAGTTCTCAAAAAGGGTTTCTTCACCCCGGGAAGTTAATTAAATACCATTTGGAGGCATTTAATGTTCGAGCAAAAACGGCTGATTTTCGACAAAAGAGATAACACCCCCCCCCATTACGTCATGCTTCAGAAATGTGGAAAATGGTCCGTTTTCAAATGTTTTATTTTTGAACGTCAGTTCAAATTTGTAGGTGGATCATCAGTGTTAGAGCTAAAATTAGCATGTTTAAAGTGATTTTCATGCTTCCAGGGGCTCGGGAAGTTAATTAAATACCATTTGGAGGCATTTAATGTTCGAGCAAAAACGGCTGATTTTCGCCAAAAGAGATAACACCCCCCCATTACGTCATGCTTCAGAAATGTGGAAAATGGTCCATTTTCAAATGTTTTATTTTTGAACGTCAGTTCACATTTGTAGGTGGATCATCAGTGTTAGAGCTAAAATTAGCATGTTTAAAGTGATTTTCATGCTTCCAGGGGCTCGGGAAGTGAAATAAATACCATTTGGAGGCATTTAATGTTCGAGCAAAAACGGCTGATTTTCGACAAAAGAGATAACACCCCCCCATTACGTCATGCTTCAGAAATGTGGAAAATGGTCCGTTTTCAAATGTTTTATTTTTGAACGTCAGTTCACATTTGTAGGTGGATCATCAGTGTTAGAGCTAAAATTAGCATGTTTAAAGTGATTTTCATGCTTCCAGGGGCTCGGGAAGTGAAATAAATACCATTTGGAGGCATTTAATGTTCGAGCAAAAACGGCTGATTTTCGACAAAAGAGATAACACCCCCCATTACGTCATGCTTCAGAAATGTGGAAAATGGTCAGTTTTCAAATGTTTTATTTTTGAACGTCAGTTCACATTTGTAGGTGGATCATCAGTGTTAGAGCTAAAATTAGCATGTTTAAAGTGATTTTCATGCTTCCAGGGGCTCGGGAAGTTAATTAAATACCATTTGGAGGCATTTAATGTTCGAGCAAAAACGGCTGATTTTCGACAAAAGAGATAACACCCCCCCATTACGTCATGCTTCAGAAATGTGGAAAATGGTCCGTTTTCAAATGTTTTATTTTTGAACGTCAGTTCACATTTGTAGGTGGATCATCAGTGTTAGAGCTAAAATTAGCATGTTTAAAGTGATTTTCATGCTTCCAGGGGCCCAAAACACAAGATTAATGGAATGGTTAAAAGTGCATGAAAATGGCCAATTTACTCACTCTGAGTTCTCAAAAAGGGTTTCTTCACCCCGGGAATTGAAATAAATACCATTTGGAGGCATTTAATGTTCGAGCAAAAACGGCGGATTTTCGACAAAAGAGATAACACCCCCCCATTACGTCATGCTTCAGAAATGTGGAAAATGGTCTGTTTTCAAATGTTTTATTTTTGAACGTCAGTTCACATTTGTAGGTGGATCATCAGTGTTAGAGCTAAAATTAGCATGTTTAAAGTGATTTTCATGCTTCCAGGGGCTCGGGAAGTTAATTAAATACCATTTGGAGGCATTTAATGTTCGAGCAAAAACGGCTGATTTTCGACAAAAGAGATAACACCCCCCCATTACGTCATGCTTCAGAAATTTGGAAAATGGTCCGTTTTCAAATGTTTTATTTTTGAACGTCAGTTCACATTTGTAGGTGGATCATCAGTGTTAGAGCTAAAATTAGCATGTTTAAAGTGATTTTCATGCTTCCAGGGGCCCAAAACACAAGATTAATGGAATGGTTAAAAGTGCATGAAAATGGCCAATTTACTCACTCTGAGTTCTCAAAAAGGGTTTCTTCACCCCGGGAAGTGAAATAAATACCATTTGGAGGCATTTAATGTTCGAGCAAAAACGGCGGATTTTCGACAAAAGATGTAACACCCCCCCATTACGTCATGCTTCAGAAATGTGGAAAATGGTCCGTTTTCAAATGTTTTATTTTTGAACGTCAGTTCACATTTGTAGGTGGATCATCAGTGTTAGAGCTAAAATTAGCATGTTTAAAGTGATTTTCATGCTTCCAGGGGCTCGGGAAGTTAATTAAATACCATTTGGAGGCATTTAATGTTCGAGCAAAAACGGCTGATTTTCGACAAAAGAGATAACACCCCCCCATTACGTCATGCTTCAGAAATGTGGAAAATGGTCCGTTTTCAAATGTTTTATTTTTGAACGTCAGTTCACATTTGTAGGTGGATCATCAGTGTTAGAGCTAAAATTAGCATGTTTAAAGTGATTTTCATGCTTCCAGGGGCCCAAAACACAAGATTTATGGAATAGTTAAAAGTGCATGAAAATGGCCAATTTACTCACTCTGAGTTCTCAAAAAGGGTTTCTTCACCCCGGGAAGTTAATTAAATACCATTTGGAGGCATTTAATGTTCGAGCAAAAACGGCTGATTTTCGACAAAAGAGATAACACCCCCCCATTACGTCATGCTTCAGAAATGTGGAAAATGGTCCGTTTTCAAATGTTTTATTTTTGAACGTCAGTTCACATTTGTAGGTGGATCATCAGTGTTAGAGCTAAAATTAGCATGTTTAAAGTGATTTTCATGCTTCCAGGGGCCCAAAACACAAGATTTATGGAATGGTTAAAAGTGCATGAAAATGGCCAATTTACTCACTCTGAGTTCTCAAAAAGGGTTTCTTCACCCCGGGAAGTTAATTAAATACCATTTGGAGGCATTTAATGTTCGAGCAAAAATGGCTGATTTTCGACAAAAGAGATAACACCCCCCCATTACGTCATGCTTCAGAAATGTGGAAAATGGTCCGTTTTCAAATGTTTTATTTTTGAACGTCAGTTCACATTTGTAGGTGGATCATCAGTGTTAGAGCTAAAATTAGCATGTTTAAAGTGATTTTCATGCTTCCAGGGGCTCGGGAAGTGAAATAAATACCATTTGGAGGCATTTAATGTTCGAGCAAAAACGGCTGATTTTCGACAAAAGAGATAACACCCCCCCATTACGTCATGCTTCAGAAATGTGGAAAATGGTCCGTTTTCAAATGTTTTATTTTTGAACGTCAGTTCACATTTGTAGGTGGATCATCAGTGTTAGAGCTAAAATTAGCATGTTTAAAGTGATTTTCATGCTTCCAGGGGCCCAAAACACAAGATTTATGGAATGGTTAAAAGTGCATGAAAATGGCCAATTTACTCACTCTGAGTTCTCAAAAAGGGTTTCTTCACCCCGGGAAGTGAAATAAATACCATTTGGAGGCATTTAATGTTCGAGCAAAAACAGCTGATTTTCGACAAAAGAGATAACACCCCCCCCATTACGTCATGCTTCAGAAATGTGGAAAATGGTCCGTTTTCAAATGTTTTATTTTTGAACGTCAGTTCACATTTGTAGGTAGATCATCAGTGTTACAGGCTAAAATTAGCATGTTTAAAGTGATTTTCATGCTTCCAGGGGCCCAAAACACAAGATTTATGGAATGGTTAAAAGTGCATGAAACTGGCCAATTTACTCACTCTGAGTTCTCAAAAAGGGTTTCTTCACCCCGGGAAGTTAATTAAATACCATTTGGAGGCATTTAATGTTCGAGCAAAAACGGCTGATTTTCGACAAAAGAGATAACACCCCCCCATTACGTCATGCTTCAGAAATGTGGAAAATGGTCCGTTTTCAAATGTTTTATTTTTGAACGTCAGTTCACATTTGTAGGTGGATCATCAGTGTTAGAGCTAAAATTAGCATGTTTAAAGTGATTTTCATGCTTCCAGGGGCCCAAAACACAAGATTAATGGAATGGTTAAAAGTGCATGAAAATGGCCAATTTACTCACTCTGAGTTCTCAAAAAGGGTTTCTTCACCCCGGGAAGTGAAATAAATACCATTTGGAGGCATTTAATGTTCGAGCAAAAACGGCTGATTTTCGACAAAAGAGATAACACCCCCCCCATTACGTCATGCTTCAGAAATGTGGAAAATGGTCCGTTTTCAAATGTTTTATTTTTGAACGTCAGTTCACATTTGTAGGTGGATCATCAGTGTTAGAGCTAAAATTAGCATGTTTAAAGTGATTTTCATGCTTCCAGGGGCCCAAAACACAAGATTTATGGAATGGTTAAAAGTGCATGAAAATGGCCAATTTACTCACTCTGAGTTCTCAAAAAGGGTTTCTTCACCCCGGGAAGTTAATTAAATACCATTTGGAGGCATTTAATGTTCGAGCAAAAATGGCTGATTTTCGACAAAAGAGATAACACCCCCCCATTACGTCATGCTTCAGAAATGTGGAAAATGGTCCGTTTTCAAATGTTTTATTTTTGAACGTCAGTTCACATTTGTAGGTGGATCATCAGTGTTAGAGCTAAAATTAGCATGTTTAAAGTGATTTTCATGCTTCCAGGGGCTCGGGAAGTGAAATAAATACCATTTGGAGGCATTTAATGTTCGAGCAAAAACGGCTGATTTTCGACAAAAGAGATAACACCCCCCCATTACGTCATGCTTCAGAAATGTGGAAAATGGTCCGTTTTCAAATGTTTTATTTTTGAACGTCAGTTCACATTTGTAGGTGGATCATCAGTGTTAGAGCTAAAATTAGCATGTTTAAAGTGATTTTCATGCTTCCAGGTGCCCAAAACACAAGATTTATGGAATGGTTAAAAGTGCATGAAAATGGCCAATTTACTCACTCTGAGTTCTCAAAAAGGGTTTCTTCACCCCGGGAAGTTAATTAAATACCATTTGGAGGCATTTAATGTTCGAGCAAAAACGGCTGATTTTCGACAAAAGAGATAACACCCCCCCCCATTACGTCATGCTTCAGAAATGTGGAAAATGGTCCGTTTTCAAATGTTTTATTTTTGAACGTCAGTTCAAATTTGTAGGTGGATCATCAGTGTTAGAGCTAAAATTAGCATGTTTAAAGTGATTTTCATGCTTCCAGGGGCTCGGGAAGTTAATTAAATACCATTTGGAGGCATTTAATGTTCGAGCAAAAACGGCTGATTTTCGCCAAAAGAGATAACACCCCCCCATTACGTCATGCTTCAGAAATGTGGAAAATGGTCCATTTTCAAATGTTTTATTTTTGAACGTCAGTTCACATTTGTAGGTGGATCATCAGTGTTAGAGCTAAAATTAGCATGTTTAAAGTGATTTTCATGCTTCCAGGGGCTCGGGAAGTGAAATAAATACCATTTGGAGGCATTTAATGTTCGAGCAAAAACGGCTGATTTTCGACAAAAGAGATAACACCCCCCCATTACGTCATGCTTCAGAAATGTGGAAAATGGTCCGTTTTCAAATGTTTTATTTTTGAACGTCAGTTCACATTTGTAGGTGGATCATCAGTGTTAGAGCTAAAATTAGCATGTTTAAAGTGATTTTCATGCTTCCAGGGGCTCGGGAAGTGAAATAAATACCATTTGGAGGCATTTAATGTTCGAGCAAAAACGGCTGATTTTCGACAAAAGAGATAACACCCCCCATTACGTCATGCTTCAGAAATGTGGAAAATGGTCAGTTTTCAAATGTTTTATTTTTGAACGTCAGTTCACATTTGTAGGTGGATCATCAGTGTTAGAGCTAAAATTAGCATGTTTAAAGTGATTTTCATGCTTCCAGGGGCTCGGGAAGTTAATTAAATACCATTTGGAGGCATTTAATGTTCGAGCAAAAACGGCTGATTTTCGACAAAAGAGATAACACCCCCCCATTACGTCATGCTTCAGAAATGTGGAAAATGGTCCGTTTTCAAATGTTTTATTTTTGAACGTCAGTTCACATTTGTAGGTGGATCATCAGTGTTAGAGCTAAAATTAGCATGTTTAAAGTGATTTTCATGCTTCCAGGGGCCCAAAACACAAGATTAATGGAATGGTTAAAAGTGCATGAAAATGGCCAATTTACTCACTCTGAGTTCTCAAAAAGGGTTTCTTCACCCCGGGAATTGAAATAAATACCATTTGGAGGCATTTAATGTTCGAGCAAAAACGGCGGATTTTCGACAAAAGAGATAACACCCCCCCATTACGTCATGCTTCAGAAATGTGGAAAATGGTCTGTTTTCAAATGTTTTATTTTTGAACGTCAGTTCACATTTGTAGGTGGATCATCAGTGTTAGAGCTAAAATTAGCATGTTTAAAGTGATTTTCATGCTTCCAGGGGCTCGGGAAGTTAATTAAATACCATTTGGAGGCATTTAATGTTCGAGCAAAAACGGCTGATTTTCGACAAAAGAGATAACACCCCCCCATTACGTCATGCTTCAGAAATTTGGAAAATGGTCCGTTTTCAAATGTTTTATTTTTGAACGTCAGTTCACATTTGTAGGTGGATCATCAGTGTTAGAGCTAAAATTAGCATGTTTAAAGTGATTTTCATGCTTCCAGGGGCCCAAAACACAAGATTAATGGAATGGTTAAAAGTGCATGAAAATGGCCAATTTACTCACTCTGAGTTCTCAAAAAGGGTTTCTTCACCCCGGGAAGTGAAATAAATACCATTTGGAGGCATTTAATGTTCGAGCAAAAACGGCGGATTTTCGACAAAAGATGTAACACCCCCCCATTACGTCATGCTTCAGAAATGTGGAAAATGGTCCGTTTTCAAATGTTTTATTTTTGAACGTCAGTTCACATTTGTAGGTGGATCATCAGTGTTAGAGCTAAAATTAGCATGTTTAAAGTGATTTTCATGCTTCCAGGGGCTCGGGAAGTTAATTAAATACCATTTGGAGGCATTTAATGTTCGAGCAAAAACGGCTGATTTTCGACAAAAGAGATAACACCCCCCCATTACGTCATGCTTCAGAAATGTGGAAAATGGTCCGTTTTCAAATGTTTTATTTTTGAACGTCAGTTCACATTTGTAGGTGGATCATCAGTGTTAGAGCTAAAATTAGCATGTTTAAAGTGATTTTCATGCTTCCAGGGGCCCAAAACACAAGATTTATGGAATAGTTAAAAGTGCATGAAAATGGCCAATTTACTCACTCTGAGTTCTCAAAAAGGGTTTCTTCACCCCGGGAAGTTAATTAAATACCATTTGGAGGCATTTAATGTTCGAGCAAAAACGGCTGATTTTCGACAAAAGAGATAACACCCCCCCATTACGTCATGCTTCAGAAATGTGGAAAATGGTCCGTTTTCAAATGTTTTATTTTTGAACGTCAGTTCACATTTGTAGGTGGATCATCAGTGTTAGAGCTAAAATTAGCATGTTTAAAGTGATTTTCATGCTTCCAGGGGCCCAAAACACAAGATTTATGGAATGGTTAAAAGTGCATGAAAATGGCCAATTTACTCACTCTGAGTTCTCAAAAAGGGTTTCTTCACCCCGGGAAGTTAATTAAATACCATTTGGAGGCATTTAATGTTCGAGCAAAAATGGCTGATTTTCGACAAAAGAGATAACACCCCCCCATTACGTCATGCTTCAGAAATGTGGAAAATGGTCCGTTTTCAAATGTTTTATTTTTGAACGTCAGTTCACATTTGTAGGTGGATCATCAGTGTTAGAGCTAAAATTAGCATGTTTAAAGTGATTTTCATGCTTCCAGGGGCTCGGGAAGTGAAATAAATACCATTTGGAGGCATTTAATGTTCGAGCAAAAACGGCTGATTTTCGACAAAAGAGATAACACCCCCCCATTACGTCATGCTTCAGAAATGTGGAAAATGGTCCGTTTTCAAATGTTTTATTTTTGAACGTCAGTTCACATTTGTAGGTGGATCATCAGTGTTAGAGCTAAAATTAGCATGTTTAAAGTGATTTTCATGCTTCCAGGGGCCCAAAACACAAGATTTATGGAATGGTTAAAAGTGCATGAAAATGGCCAATTTACTCACTCTGAGTTCTCAAAAAGGGTTTCTTCACCCCGGGAAGTGAAATAAATACCATTTGGAGGCATTTAATGTTCGAGCAAAAACAGCTGATTTTCGACAAAAGAGATAACACCCCCCCCATTACGTCATGCTTCAGAAATGTGGAAAATGGTCCGTTTTCAAATGTTTTATTTTTGAACGTCAGTTCACATTTGTAGGTAGATCATCAGTGTTACAGGCTAAAATTAGCATGTTTAAAGTGATTTTCATGCTTCCAGGGGCCCAAAACACAAGATTTATGGAATGGTTAAAAGTGCATGAAACTGGCCAATTTACTCACTCTGAGTTCTCAAAAAGGGTTTCTTCACCCCGGGAAGTTAATTAAATACCATTTGGAGGCATTTAATGTTCGAGCAAAAACGGCTGATTTTCGACAAAAGAGATAACACCCCCCCATTACGTCATGCTTCAGAAATGTGGAAAATGGTCCGTTTTCAAATGTTTTATTTTTGAACGTCAGTTCACATTTGTAGGTGGATCATCAGTGTTAGAGCTAAAATTAGCACGTTTAAAGTGATTTTCATGCTTCCAGGGGCTCGGGAAGTGAAATAAATACCATTTGGAGGCATTTAATGTTCGAGGAAAAACGGCTGATTTTCGACAAAAGAGATAACACCCCCCCATTACGTCATGCTTCAGAAATGTGGAAAATGGTCCGTTTTCAAATGTTTTATTTTTGAACGTCAGTTCACATTTGTAGGTGGATCATCAGTGTTAGAGCTAAAATTAGCATGTTTAAAGTGATTTTCATGCTTCCAGGGGCTCGGGAAGTTAATTAAATACCATTTGGAGGCATTTAATGTTCAAGCAAAAACGGCTGATTTTTGACAAAAGATATAACACCCCCCCATTACGTCATGCTTCAGAAATGTGGAAAATGGTCCGTTTTCAAATGTTTTATTTTTGAACGTCAGTTCACATTTGTAGGTGGATCATCAGTGTTAGAGCTAAAATTAGCATGTTTAAAGTGATTTTCATGCTTCCAGGGGCCCAAAACACAAGATTAATGGAATGGTTAAAAGTGCATGAAAATGGCCAATTTTCTCACTCTGAGTACTCAAAAAGGGTTTCTTCACCCCGGGAAGTGAAATAAATACCATTTGGAGGCATTTAATGTTCGAGCAAAAACGGCTGATTTTCAACAAAAGAGATAACACCCCCCATTACGTCATGCTTCAGAAATGTGCAAAATGGTCCGTTTTCAAATGTTTTATTTTTGAACGTCAGTTCACGTTTGTAGGTGGATCATCAGTGTTAGAGCTAAAATTAGCATGTTTAAAGTGATTTTCATGCTTCCAGGGGCCCAAAACACAAGATTTATGGAATGGTTAAAAGTGCATGAAAATGGCCAATTTACTCACTCTGAGTTCTCAAAAAGGGTTTCTTCACCCCGGGAAGTTAATTAAATACCATTTGGAGGCATTTAATGTTCGAGCAAAAATGGCTGATTTTCGACAAAAGAGATAACACCCCCCCATTACGTCATGCTTCAGAAATGTGGAAAATGGTCCGTTTTCAAATGTTTTATTTTTGAACGTCAGTTCACATTTGTAGGTGGATCATCAGTGTTAGAGCTAAAATTAGCATGTTTAAAGTGATTTTCATGCTTCCAGGGGTTCGGGAAGTGAAATAAATACCATTTGGAGGCATTTAATGTTCGAGCAAAAACGGCTGATTTTCGACAAAAGAGATAACACCCCCCCATTACGTCATGCTTCAGAAATGTGGAAAATGGTCCGTTTTCAAATGTTTTATTTTTGAACGTCAGTTCACATTTGTAGGTGGATCATCAGTGTTAGAGCTAAAATTAGCATGTTTAAAGTGATTTTCATGCTTCCAGGTGCCCAAAACACAAGATTTATGGAATGGTTAAAAGTGCATGAAAATGGCCAATTTACTCACTCTGAGTTCTCAAAAAGGGTTTCTTCACCCCGGGAAGTTAATTAAATACCATTTGGAGGCATTTAATGTTCGAGCAAAAACAGCTGATTTTCGACAAAAGAGATAACACCCCCCCATTACGTCATGCTTCAGAAATGTGGAAAATGGTACGTTTTCAAATGTTTTATTTTTGAACGTCAGTTCACATTTGTAGGTGGATCATCAGTGTTAGAGCTAAAATTAGCATGTTTAAAGTGATTTTCATGCTTCCAGGGGCTCGGGAAGTTAATTAAATACCATTTGGAGGCATTTAATGTTCGAGCAAAAACGGCTGATTTTCGCCAAAAGAGATAACACCCCCCCATTACGTCATGCTTCAGAAATGTGGAAAATGGTCAGTTTTCAAATGTTTTATTTTTGAACGTCAGTTCACATTTGTAGGTGGATCATCAGTGTTAGAGCTAAAATTAGCATGTTTAAAGTGATTTTCATGCTTCCAGGGGCCCAAAACACAAGATTAATGGAATGGTTAAAAGTGCATGAAAATGGCCAATTTACTCTCTCTGAGTTCTCAAAAAGGGTTTCTTCACCCCGGGAAGTGAAATAAATACCATTTGGAGGCATTTAATGTTCGAGCAAAAACGGCTGATTTTCAACAAAAGAGATAACACCCCCCCATTACGTCATGCTTCAGAAATGTGGAAAATGGTCCGTTTTCAAATGTTTTATTTTTGAACGTCAGTTCACATTTGTAGGTGGATCATCAGTGTTAGAGCTAAAATTAGCATGTTTAAAGTGATTTTCATGCTTCCAGGGGCTCGGGAAGTTAATTAAATACCATTTGGAGGCATTTAATGTTCGAGCAAAAACGGCTGATTTTCGACAAAAGAGATAACACCCCCCCATTACGTCATGCTTCAGAAATGTGGAAAATGGTCCGTTTTCAAATGTTTTATTTTTGAACGTCAGTTCACATTTGTAGGTGGATCATCAGTGTTAGAGCTAAAATTAGCATGTTTAAAGTGATTTTCATGCTTCCAGGGGCCCAAAACACAAGATTTATGGAATGGTTAAAAGTGCATGAAAATGGCCAATTTACTCACTCTGAGTTCTCAAAAAGGGTTTCTTCACCCCGGGAAGTTAATTAAATACCATTTGGAGGCATTTAATGTTCGAGCAAAAACTGCTGATTTTCGACAAAAGAGATAACACCCCCCCATTACGTCATGCTTCAGAAATGTGGAAAATGGTCAGTTTTCAAATGTTTTATTTTTGAACGTCAGTTCACATTTGTAGGTGGATCATCAGTGTTAGAGCTAAAATTAGCATGTTTAAAGTGATTTTCATGCTTCCAGGGGCTCGGGAAGTGAAATAAATACCATTTGGAGGCATTTAATGTTCGAGCATAAACGGCTGATTTTCGACAAAAGAGATAACACCCCCCCATTACGTCATGCTTCAGAAATGTGGAAAATGGTCCGTTTTCAAATGTTTTATTTTTGAACGTCAGTTCACATTTGTAGGTGGATCATCAGTGTTAGAGCTAAAATTAGCATGTTTAAAGTGATTTTCATGCTTCCAGGGGCCCAAAACACAAGATTTATGGAATGGTTAAAAGTGCATGAAAATGGCCAATTTACTCACTCTGAGTTCTCAAAAAGGGTTTCTTCACCCCGGGAAGTGAAATAAATACCATTTGGAGGCATTTAATGTTCGAGCAAAAACGGCTGATTTTCGACAAAAGAGATAACACCCCCCATTACGTCATGCTTCAGAAATGTGCAAAATGGTCCGTTTTCAAATGTTTTATTTTTGAACGTCAGTTCACATTTGTAGGTGGATCATCAGTGTTAGAGCTAAAATTAGCATGTTTAAAGTGATTTTCATGCTTCCAGGGGCCCAAAACACAAGATTTATGGAATGGTTAAAAGTGCATGAAAATGGCCAATTTACTCACTCTGAGTTCTCAAAAAGGGTTTCTTCACCCCGGGAAGTTAATTAAATACCATTTGGAGGCATTTAATGTTCGAGCAAAAATGGCTGATTTTCGACAAAAGAGATAACACCCCCCCCATTACGTCATGCTTCAGAAATGTGGAAAATGGTCCGTTTTCAAATGTTTTATTTTTGAACGTCAGTTCACATTTGTAGGTGGATCATCAGTGTTAGAGCTAAAATTAGCATGTTTAAAGTGATTTTCATGCTTCCAGGGGCTCGGGAAGTGAAATAAATACCATTTGGAGGCATTTAATGTTCGAGCAAAAACGGCTGATTTTCGACAAAAGAGATAACACCCCCCCATTACGTCATGCTTCAGAAATGTGGAAAATGGTCCATTTTCAAATGTTTTATTTTTGAACGTCAGTTCACATTTGTAGGTGGATCATCAGTGTTAGAGCTAAAATTAGCATGTTTAAAGTGATTTTCATGCTTCCAGGTGCCCAAAACACAAGATTTATGGAATGGTTAAAAGTGCATGAAAATGGCCAATTTACTCACTCTGAGTTCTCAAAAAGGGTTTCTTCACCCCGGGAAGTTAATTAAATACCATTTGGAGGCATTTAATGTTCGAGCAAAAACGGCTGATTTTCGACAAAAGAGATAACACCCCCCCATTACGTCATGCTTCAGAAATGTGGAAAATGGTACGTTTTCAAATGTTTTATTTTTGAACGTCAGTTCACATTTGTAGGTGGATCATCAGTGTTAGAGCTAAAATTAGCATGTTTAAAGTGATTTTCATGCTTCCAGGGGCTCGGGAAGTTAATTAAATACCATTTGGAGGCATTTAATGTTCGAGCAAAAACGGCTGATTTTCGCCAAAAGAGATAACACCCCCCCATTACGTCATGCTTCAGAAATGTGGAAAATGGTCAGTTTTCAAATGTTTTATTTTTGAACGTCAGTTCACATTTGTAGGTGGATCATCAGTGTTAGAGCTAAAATTAGCATGTTTAAAGTGATTTTCATGCTTCCAGGGGCCCAAAACACAAGATTAATGGAATGGTTAAAAGTGCATGAAAATGGCCAATTTACTCTCTCTGAGTTCTCAAAAAGGGTTTCTTCACCCCGGGAAGTGAAATAAATACCATTTGGAGGCATTTAATGTTCGAGCAAAAACGGCTGATTTTCGACAAAAGAGATAACACCCCCCCATTACGTCATGCTTCAGAAATGTGGAAAATGGTCCGTTTTCAAATGTTTTATTTTTGAACGTCAGTTCACATTTGTAGGTGGATCATCAGTGTTAGAGCTAAAATTAGCATGTTTAAAGTGATTTTCATGCTTCCAGGGGCTCGGGAAGTTAATTAAATACCATTTGGAGGCATTTAATGTTCGAGCAAAAACGGCTGATTTTCGACAAAAGAGATAACACCCCCCCATTACGTCATGCTTCAGAAATGTGGAAAATGGTCCGTTTTCAAATGTTTTATTTTTGAACGTCAGTTCACATTTGTAGGTGGATCATCAGTGTTAGAGCTAAAATTAGCATGTTTAAAGTGATTTTCATGCTTCCAGGGGCCCAAAACACAAGATTTATGGAATGGTTAAAAGTGCATGAAAATGGCCAATTTACTCACTCTGAGTTCTCAAAAAGGGTTTCTTCACCCCGGGAAGTTAATTAAATACCATTTGGAGGCATTTAATGTTCGAGCAAAAACTGCTGATTTTCGATAAAAGAGATAACACCCCCCCATTACGTCATGCTTCAGAAATGTGGAAAATGGTCAGTTTTCAAATGTTTTATTTTTGAACGTCAGTTCACATTTGTAGGTGGATCATCAGTGTTAGAGCTAAAATTAGCATGTTTAAAGTGATTTTCATGCTTCCAGGGGCTCGGGAAGTGAAATAAATACCATTTGGAGGCATTTAATGTTCGAGCATAAACGGCTGATTTTCGACAAAAGAGATAACACCCCCCCATTACGTCATGCTTCAGAAATGTGGAAAATGGTCCGTTTTCAAATGTTTTATTTTTGAACGTCAGTTCACATTTGTAGGTGGATCATCAGTGTTAGAGCTAAAATTAGCATGTTTAAAGTGATTTTCATGCTTCCAGGGGCCCAAAACACAAGATTTATGGAATGGTTAAAAGTGCATGAAAATGGCCAATTTACTCACTCTGAGTTCTCAAAAAGGGTTTCTTCACCCCGGGAAGTGAAATAAATACCATTTGGAGGCATTTAATGTTCGAGCAAAAACGGCTGATTTTCGACAAAAGAGATAACACCCCCCCCATTACGTCATGCTTCAGAAATGTGGAAAATGGTCCGTTTTCAAATGTTTTATTTTTGAACGTCAGTTCACATTTGTAGGTGGATCATCAGTGTTACAGGCTAAAATTAGCATGTTTAAAGTGATTTTCATGCTTCCAGGGGCTCGGGAAGTTAATTAAATACCATTTGGAGGCATTTAATGTTCGAGCAAAAACGGCTGATTTTCGCCAAAAGAGATAACACCCCCCCATTACGTCATGCTTCAGAAATGTGGAAAATGGTCAGTTTTCAAATGTTTTATTTTTGAACGTCAGTTCACATTTGTAGGTGGAGCATCAGTGTTAGAGCTAAAATTAGCATGTTTAAAGTGATTTTCATGCTTCCAGGGGCCCAAAACACAAGATTAATGGAATGGTTAAAAGTGCATGAAAATGGCCAATTTACTCTCTCTGAGTTCTCAAAAAGGGTTTCTTCACCCCGGGAAGTGAAATAAATACCATTTGGAGGCATTTAATGTTCGAGCAAAAACGGCTGATTTTCGACAAAAGAGATAACACCCCCCCATTACGTCATGCTTCAGAAATGTGGAAAATGGTCCGTTTTCAAATGTTTTATTTTTGAACGTCAGTTCACATTTGTAGGTGGATCATCAGTGTTAGAGCTAAAATTAGCATGTTTAAAGTGATTTTCATGCTTCCAGGGGCTCGGGAAGTTAATTAAATACCATTTGGAGGCATTTAATGTTCGAGCAAAAACGGCTGATTTTCGACAAAAGAGATAACACCCCCCCCATTACGTCATGCTTCAGAAATGTGGAAAATGGTCCGTTTTCAAATGTTTTATTTTTGAACGTCAGTTCACATTTGTAGGTGGATCATCAGTGTTAGAGCTAAAATTAGCATGTTTAAAGTGATTTTCATGCTTCCAGGGGCCCAAAACACAAGATTTATGGAATGGTTAAAAGTGCATGAAAATGGCCAATTTACTCACTCTGAGTTCTCAAAAAGGGTTTCTTCACCCCGGGAAGTTAATTAAATACCATTTGGAGGCATTTAATGTTCGAGCAAAAACTGCTGATTTTCGACAAAAGAGATAACACCCCCCCATTACGTCATGCTTCAGAAATGTGGAAAATGGTCAGTTTTCAAATGTTTTATTTTTGAACGTCAGTTCACATTTGTAGGTGGATCATCAGTGTTAGAGCTAAAATTAGCATGTTTAAAGTGATTTTCATGCTTCCAGGGGCTCGGGAAGTGAAATAAATACCATTTGGAGGCATTTAATGTTCGAGCATAAACGGCTGATTTTCGACAAAAGAGATAACACCCCCCCATTACGTCATGCTTCAGAAATGTGGAAAATGGTCCGTTTTCAAATGTTTTATTTTTGAACGTCAGTTCACATTTGTAGGTGGATCATCAGTGTTAGAGCTAAAATTAGCATGTTTAAAGTGATTTTCATGCTTCCAGGGGCCCAAAACACAAGATTTATGGAATGGTTAAAAGTGCATGAAAATGGCCAATTTACTCACTCTGAGTTCTCAAAAAGGGTTTCTTCACCCCGGGAAGTGAAATAAATACCATTTGGAGGCATTTAATGTTCGAGCAAAAACGGCTGATTTTCGACAAAAGAGATAACACCCCCCCCATTACGTCATGCTTCAGAAATGTGGAAAATGGTCCGTTTTCAAATGTTTTATTTTTGAACGTCAGTTCACATTTGTAGGTGGATCATCAGTGTTACAGGCTAAAATTAGCATGTTTAAAGTGATTTTCATGCTTCCAGGGGCCCAAAACACAAGATTTATGGAATGGTTAAAAGTGCATGAAACTGGCCAATTTACTCACTCTGAGTTCTCAAAAAGGGTTTCTTCACCCCGGGAAGTTAATTAAATACCATTTGGAGGCATTTAATGTTCGAGCAAAAACGGCTGATTTTCGACAAAAGAGATAACACCCCCCCCATTACGTCATGCTTCAGAAATGTGGAAAATGGTCCGTTTTCAAATGTTTTATTTTTGAACGTCAGTTCACATTTGTAGGTGGATCATCAGTGTTAGAGCTAAAATTAGCATGTTTAAAGTGATTTTCATGCTTCCAGGGGCTCGGGAAGTTAATTAAATACCATTTGGAGGCATTTAATGTTCGAGCAAAAACGGCTGATTTTCGACAAAAGAGTTAACACCCCCCCATTACGTCATGCTTCAGAAATGTGGAAAATGGTCCGTTTTCAAATGTTTTATTTTTGAACGTCAGTTCACATTTGTAGGTGGATCATCAGTGTTAGAGCTAAAATTAGCATGTTTAAAGTGATTTTCATGCTTCCAGGGGCTCGGGAAGTTAACTAAATACCATTTGGAGGCATTTAATGTTCGAGCAAAAACGGCTGATTTTCGACAAAAGAGATAACACCCCCCCATTACGTCATGCTTCAGAAATGTGGAAAATGGTCCGTTTTCAAATGTTTTATTTTTGAACGTCAGTTCACATTTGTAGGTGGATCATCAGTGTTAGAGCTAAAATTAGCATGTTTAAAGTGATTTTCATGCTTCCAGGGGCTCGGGAAGTTAATTAAATACCATTTGGAGGCATTTAATGTTCGAGCAAAAACGGCTGATTTTCGACAAAAGAGATAACACCCCCCCATTACGTCATGCTTCAGAAATGTGGAAAACGGTCCGTTTTCAAATGTTTTATTTTTGAACGTCAGTTCACATTTGTAGGTGGATCATCAGTGTTAGAGCTAAAATTAGCATGTTTAAAGTGATTTTCATGCTTCCAGGTGCCCAAAACACAAGATTTATGGAATGGTTAAAAGTGCATGAAAATGGCCAATTTACTCACTCTGAGTTCTCAAAAAGGGTTTCTTCACCCCGGGAAGTGAAATAAATACCATTTGGAGGCATTTAATGTTCGAGCAAAAACGGCTGATTTTCGACAAAAGAGATAACACCCCCCCATTACGTCATGCTTCAGAAATGTGGAAAATGGTCCGTTTTCAAATGTTTTATTTTTGAACGTCAGTTCACATTTGTAGGTGGATCATCAGTGTTAGAGCTAAAATTAGCATGTTTAAAGTGATTTTCATGCTTCCAGGGGCTCGGGAAGTTAATTAAATACCATTTGGAGGCATTTAATGTTCGAGCAAAAACGGCTGATTTTCGACAAAAGAGATAACACCCCCCCATTACGTCATGCTTCAGAAATGTGGAAAATGGTCCGTTTTCAAATGTTTTATTTTTGAACGTCAGTTCACATTTGTAGGTGGATCATCAGTGTTAGAGCTAAAATTAGCATGTTTAAAGTGATTTTCATGCTTCCAGGGGCCCAAAACACAAGATTTATGGAATAGTTAAAAGTGCATGAACATGGCCAATTTACTCACTCTGAGTTCTCAAAAAGGGTTTCTTCACCCCGGGAAGTTAATTAAATACCATTTGGAGGCATTTAATGTTCGAGCAAAAACGGCTGATTTTCGACAAAAGAGATAACACCCCCCCATTACGTCATGCTTCAGAAATGTGGAAAATGGTCCGTTTTCAAATGTTTTATTTTTGAACGTCAGTTCACATTTGTAGGTGGATCATCAGTGTTAGAGCTAAAATTAGCATGTTTAAAGTGATTTTCATGCTTCCAGGGGCTCGGGAAGTTAATTAAATACCATTTGGAGGCATTTAATGTTCGAGCAAAAACGGCTGATTTTCGACAAAAGAGATAACACCCCCCCATTTCGTCATGCTTCAGAAATGTGGAAAATGGTCCGTTTTCAAATGTTTTATTTTTGAACGTCAGTTCACATTTGTAGGTGGATCATCAGTGTTAGAGCTAAAATTAGCATGTTTAAAGTGATTTTCATGCTTCCAGGGGCTCGGGAAGTTAATTAAATACCATTTGGAGGCATTTAATGTTCGAGCAAAAACGGCTGATTTTCGACAAAAGAGATAACACCCCCCCCATTACGTCATGCTTCAGAAATGTGGAAAATGGTCCGTTTTCAAATGTTTTATTTTTGAACGTCAGTTCACATTTGTAGGTGGATCATCAGTGTTAGAGCTAAAATTAGCATGTTTAAAGTGATTTTCATGCTTCCAGGGGCCCAAAACAGAAGATTAATGGAATGGTTAAAAGTGCATGAAAATGGCCAATTTACTCACTCTGAGTTCTCAAAAAGGGTTTCTTCACCCCGGGAAGTTAATTAAATACCATTTGGAGGCATTTAATGTTCGAGCAAAAACGGCTGATTTTCGACAAAAGAGATAACACCCCCCCATTACGTCATGCTTCAGAAATGTGGAAAATGGTCCGTTTTCAAATGTTTTATTTTTGAAAGTCAGTTCACATTTGTAGGTGGATCATCAGTGTTAGAGCTAAAATTAGCATGTTTAAAGTGATTTTCATGCTTCCAGGGGCTCGGGAAGTTAATTAAATACCAATTGGAGGAATTTAATGTTCGAGCAAAAACGGCTGATTTTCGACAAAAGAGATAACACCCCCCCATTACGTCATGCTTCAGAAATGTGGAAAATGGTCCGTTTTCAAATGTTTTATTTTTGAACGTCAGTTCACATTTGTAGGTGGATCATCAGTGTTAGAGCTAAAATTAGCATGTTTAAAGTGATTTTCATGCTTCCAGGGGCCCAAAACACAAGATTTATGGAATGGTTAAAAGTGCATGAAAATGGCCAATTTACTCACTCTGAGTTCTCAAAAAGGGTTTCTTCACCCCGGGAAGTTAATTAAATACCATTTGGAGGCATTTAATGTTCAAGCAAAAACGGCTGATTTTCGACAAAAGAGATAACACCCCCCCCCATTACGTCATGCTTCAGAAATGTGGAAAATGGTCCGTTTTCAAATGTTTTATTTTTGAACGTCAGTTCACATTTGTAGGTGGATCATCAGTGTTAGAGCTAAAATTAGCATGTTTAAAGTGATTTTCATGCTTCCAGGGGCTCGGGAAGTTAATTAAATACCATTTGGAGGCATTTAATGTTCGAGCAAAAACGGCTGATTTTCGACAAAAGAGTTAACACCCCCCCATTACGTCATGCTTCAGAAATGTGGAAAATGGTCCGTTTTCAAATGTTGTATTTTTGAACGTCAGTTCACATTTGTAGGTGGATCATCAGTGTTACAGGCTAAAATTAGCATGTTTAAAGTGATTTTCATGCTTCCAGGGGCCCAAAACACAAGATTTATGGAATGGTTAAAAGTGCATGAAACTGGCCAATTTACTCACTCTGAGTTCTCAAAAAGGGTTTCTTCACCCCGGGAAGTTAATTAAATACCATTTGGAGGCATTTAATGTTCGAGCAAAAACGGCTGATTTTCGACAAAAGAGATAACACCCCCCCATTACGTCATGCTTCAGAAATGTGGAAAATGGTCCGTTTTCAAATGTTTTATTTTTGAACGTCAGTTCACATTTGTAGGTGGATCATCAGTGTTAGAGCTAAAATTAGCATGTTTAAAGTGATTTTCATGCTTCCAGGGGCTCGGGAAGTGAAATAAATACCATTTGGAGGCATTTAATGTTCGAGGAAAAACGGCTGATTTTCGACAAAAGAGATAACACCCCCCCATTACGTCATGCTTCAGAAATGTGGAAAATGGTCCGTTTTCAAATGTTTTATTTTTGAACGTCAGTTCACATTTGTAGGTGGATCATCAGTGTTAGAGCTAAAATTAGCATGTTTAAAGTGATTTTCATGCTTCCAGGGGCTCGGGAAGTTAATTAAATACCATTTGGAGGCATTTAATGTTCGAGCAAAAACGGCTGATTTTCGACAAAAGATATAACACCCCCCCATTACGTCATGCTTCAGAAATGTGGAAAATGGTCCGTTTTCAAATGTTTTATTTTTGAACGTCAGTTCACATTTGTAGGTGGATCATCAGTGTTAGAGCTACAATTAGCATGTTTAAAGTGATTTTCATGCTTCCAGGGGCCCAAAACACAAGATTAATGGAATGGTTAAAAGTGCATGAAAATGGCCAATTTTCTCACTCTGAGTTCTCAAAAAGGGTTTCTTCACCCCGGGAAGTGAAATAAATACCATTTGGAGGCATTTAATGTTCGAGCAAAAACGGCTGATTTTCAACAAAAGAGATAACACCCCCCATTACGTCATGCTTCAGAAATGTGGAAAATGGTCCGTTTTCAAATGTTTTATTTTTGAACGTCAGTTCACATTTGTAGGTGGATCATCAGTGTTAGAGCTAAAATTAGCATGTTTAAAGTGATTTTCATGCTTCCAGGGGCCCAAAACACAAGATTTATGGAATGGTTAAAAGTGCATGAAAATGGCCAATTTACTCACTCTGAGTTCTCAAAAAGGGTTTCTTCACCCCGGGAAGTTAATTAAATACCATTTGGAGACATTTAATGTTCGAGCAAAAATGGCTGATTTTCGACAAAAGAGATAACACCCCCCCATTACGTCATGCTTCAGAAATGTGGAAAATGGTCCGTTTTCAAATGTTTTATTTTTGAACGTCAGTTCACATTTGTAGGTGGATCATCAGTGTTAGAGCTAAAATTAGCATGTTTAAAGTGATTTTCATGCTTCCAGGGGCTCGGGAAGTGAAATAAATACCATTTGGAGGCATTTAATGTTCGAGCAAAAACGGCTGATTTTCGACAAAAGAGATAACACCCCCCCATTACGTCATGCTTCAGAAATGTGGAAAATGGTCCGTTTTCAAATGTTTTATTTTTGAACGTCAGTTCACATTTGTAGGTGGATCATCAGTGTTAGAGCTAAAATTAGCATGTTTAAAGTGATTTTCATGCTTCCAGGTGCCCAAAACACAAGATTTATGGAATGGTTAAAAGTGCATGAAAATGGCCAATTTACTCACTCTGAGTTCTCAAAAAGGGTTTCTTCACCCCGGGAAGTTAATTAAATACCATTTGGAGGCATTTAATGTTCGAGCAAAAACGGCTGATTTTCGACAAAAGAGATAACACCCCCCCATTACGTCATGCTTCAGAAATGTGGAAAATGGTCCGTTTTCAAATGTTTTATTTTTGAACGTCAGTTCACATTTGTAGGTGGATCATCAGTGTTAGAGCTAAAATTAGCATGTTTAAAGTGATTTTCATGCTTCCAGGGGCTCGGGAAGTTAATTAAATACCATTTGGAGGCATTTAATGTTCGAGCAAAAACGGCTGATTTTCGCCAAAAGAGATAACACCCCCCCATTACGTCATGCTTCAGAAATGTGGAAAATGGTCCCTTTTCAAATGTTTTATTTTTGAACGTCAGTTCACATTTGTAGGTGGATCATCAGTGTTAGAGCTAAAATTAGCATGTTTAAAGTGATTTTCATGCTTCCAGGGGCTCGGGAAGTGAAATAAATACCATTTGGAGGCATTTAATGTTCGAGCAAAAACGGCTGATTTTCGACAAAAGAGATAACACCCCCCCATTACGTCATGCTTCAGAAATGTGGAAAATGGTCCGTTTTCAAATGTTTTATTTTTGAACGTCAGTTCACATTTGTAGGTGGATCATCAGTGTTAGAGCTAAAATTAGCATGTTTAAAGTGATTTTCATGCTTCCAGGGGCTCGGGAAGTGAAATAAATACCATTTGGAGGCATTTAATGTTCGAGGAAAAACGGCTGATTTTCGACAAAAGAGATAACACCCCCCCATTACGTCATGCTTCAGAAATGTGGAAAATGGTCCGTTTTCAAATGTTTTATTTTTGAACGTCAGTTCACATTTGTAGGTGGATCATCAGTGTTAGAGCTAAAATTAGCATGTTTAAAGTGATTTTCATGCTTCCAGGGGCTCGGGAAGTTAATTAAATACCATTTGGAGGCATTTAATGTTCGAGCAAAAACGGCTGATTTTCGACAAAAGATATAACACCCCCCCCATTACGTCATGCTTCAGAAATGTGGAAAATGGTCCGTTTTCAAATGTTTTATTTTTGAACGTCAGTTCACATTTGTAGGTGGATCATCAGTGTTAGAGCTAAAATTAGCATGTTTAAAGTGATTTTCATGCTTCCAGGGGCCCAAAACACAAGATTAATGGAATGGTTAAAAGTGCATGAAAATGGCCAATTTACTCACTCTGAGTTCTCAAAAAGGGTTTCTTCACCCCGGGAAGTGAAATAAATACCATTTGGAGGCATTTAATGTTCGAGCAAAAACGGCTGATTTTCGACAAAAGAGATAACACCCCCCCATTACGTCATGCTTCAGAAATGTGGAAAATGGTCCGTTTTCAAATGTTTTATTTTTGAACGTCAGTTCACATTTGTAGGTGGATCATCAGTGTTAGAGCTAAAATTAGCATGTTTAAAGTGATTTTCATGCTTCCAGGGGCCCAAAACACAAGATTTATGGAATGGTTAAAAGTGCATGAAAATGGCCAATTTACTCACTCTGAGTTCTCAAAAAGGGTTTCGTCACCCCGGGAAGTTAATTAAATACCATTTGGAGGCATTTAATGTTCGAGCAAAAATGGCTGATTTTCGACAAAAGAGATAACACCCCCCCATTACGTCATGCTTCAGAAATGTGGAAAATGGTCCGTTTTCAAATGTTTTATTTTTGAACGTCAGTTCACATTTGTAGGTGGATCATCAGTGTTAGAGCTAAAATTAGCATGTTTAAAGTGATTTTCATGCTTCCAGGGGCTCGGGAAGTGAAATAAATACCATTTGGAGGCATTTAATGTTCGAGCAAAAACGGCTGATTTTCGACAAAAGAGATAACACCCCCCCATTACGTCATGCTTCAGAAATGTGGAAAATGGTCCGTTTTCAAATGTTTTATTTTTGAACGTCAGTTCACATTTGTAGGTGGATCATCAGTGTTAGAGCTAAAATTAGCATGTTTAAAGTGATTTTCATGCTTCCAGGTGCCCAAAACACAAGATTTATGGAATGGTTAAAAGTGCATGAAAATGGCCAATTTACTCACTCTGAGTTCTCAAAAAGGGTTTCTTCACCCCGGGAAGTTAATTAAATACCATTTGGAGGCATTTAATGTTCAAGCAAAAACGGCTGATTTTCGACAAAAGAGATAACACCCCCCCCATTACGTCATGCTTCAGAAATGTGGAAAATGGTCCGTTTTCAAATGTTTTATTTTTGAACGTCAGTTCACATTTGTAGGTGGATCATCAGTGTTAGAGCTAAAATTAGCATGTTTAAAGTGATTTTCATGCTTCCAGGGGCTCGGGAAGTTAATTAAATACCATTTGGAGGCATTTAATGTTCGAGCAAAAACGGCTGATTTTCGCCAAAAGAGATAACACCCCCCAATTACGTCATGCTTCAGAAATGTGGAAAATGGTCCGTTTTCAAATGTTTTATTTTTGAACGTCAGTTCACATTTGTAGGTGGATCATCAGTGTTAGAGCTAAAATTAGCATGTTTAAAGTGATTTTCATGCTTCCAGGGGCTCGGGAAGTGAAATAAATACCATTTGGAGGCATTTAATGTTCGAGCAAAAACGGCTGATTTTCGACAAAAGAGATAACACCCCCCCATTACGTCATGCTTCAGAAATGTGGAAAATGGTCCTTTTTCAAATGTTTTATTTTTGAACGTCAGTTCACATTTGTAGGTGGATCATCAGTGTTAGAGCTAAAATTAGCATGTTTAAAGTGATTTTCATGCTTCCAGGGGCTCGGGAAGTGAAATAAATACCATTTGGAGGCATTTAATGTTCGAGGAAAAACGGCTGATTTTCGACAAAAGAGATAACACCCCCCCATTACGTCATGCTTCAGAAATGTGGAAAATGGTCCGTTTTCAAATGTTTTATTTTTGAACATCAGTTCACATTTGTAGGTGGATCATCAGTGTTAGAGCTAAAATTAGCATGTTTAAAGTGATTTTCATGCTTCCAGGGGCTCAGGAAGTTAATTAAATACCATTTGGAGGCATTTAATGTTCGAGCAAAAACGGCTCATTTTCGACAAAAGATATAACACCCCCCCATTACGTCATGCTTCAGAAATGTGGAAAATGGTCCGTTTTCAAATGTTTTATTTTTGAACGTCAGTTCACATTTGTAGGTGGATCATCAGTGTTAGAGCTAAAATTAACATGTTTAAAGTGATTTTCATGCTTCCAGGGGCCCAAAACACAAGATTAATGGAATGGTTAAAAGTGCATGAAAATGGCCAATTTACTCACTCTGAGTTCTCAAAAAGGGTTTCTTCACCCCGGGAAGTGAAATAAATACCATTTGGAGGCATTTAATGTTCGAGCAAAAACGGCTGATTTTCGACAAAAGAGATAACACCCCCCCCATTACGTCTTGCTTCAGAAATGTGGAAAATGGTCCGTTTTCAAATGTTTTATTTTTGAACGTCAGTTCACATTTGTAGGTGGATCATCAGTGTTAGAGCTAAAATTAGCATGTTTAAAGTGATTTTCATGCTTCCAGGGGCCCAAAACACAAAATTTATGGAATGGTTAAAAGTGCATGAAAATGGCCAATTTACTCACTCTGAGTTCTCAAAAAGGGTTTCTTCACCCCGGGAAGTTAATTAAATACCATTTGGAGGCATTTAATGTTCGAGCAAAAATGGCTGATTTTCGACAAAAGAGATAACACCCCCCCATTACGTCATGCTTCAGAAATGTGGAAAATGGTCCGTTTTCAAATGTTTTATTTTTGAACGTCAGTTCACATTTGTAGGTGGATCATCAGTGTTAGAGCTAAAATTAGCATGTTTAAAGTGATTTTCATGCTTCCAGGGGCTCGGGAAGTGAAATAAATACCATTTGGAGGCATTTAATGTTCGAGCAAAAACGGCTGATTTTCGACAAAAGAGATAACACCCCCCCATTACGTCATGCTTCAGAAATGTGGAAAATGGTCCGTTTTCAAATGTTTTTTTTTTGAACGTCAGTTCACATTTGTAGGTGGATCATCAGTGTTAGAGCTAAAATTAGCATGTTTAAAGTGATTTTCATGCTTCCAGGGGCTCGGGAAGTGAAATAAATACCATTTGGAGGCATTTAATGTTCGAGCAAAAACGGCTGATTTTCGACAAAAGAGATAACACCCCCCCATTACGTCATGCTTCAGAAATGTGGAAAATGGTCCGTTTTCAAATGTTTTATTTTTGAACGTCAGTTCACATTTGTAGGTGGATCATCAGTGTTAGAGCTAAAATTAGCATGTTTAAAGTGATTTTCATGCTTCCAGGGGCTCGGGAAGTTAATTAAATACCATTTGGAGGCATTTAATGTTCGAGCAAAAACGGCTGATTTTCGACAAAAGAGATAACACCCCCCCATTACGTCATGCTTCAGAAATGTGGAAAATGGTCCGTTTTCAAATGTTTTATTTTTGAACGTCAGTTCACATTTGTAGGTGGATCATCAGTGTTAGAGCTAAAATTAGCATGTTTAAAGTGATTTTCATGCTTCCAGGGGCTCGGGAAGTTAATTAAATACCATTTGGAGGCATTTAATGTTCGAGCAAAAACGGCTGATTTTCGACAAAAGAGATAACACCCCCCCATTACGTCATGCTTCAGAAATGTGGAAAATGGTCCGTTTTCAAATGTTTTATTTTTGAACGTCAGTTCACATTTGTAGGTGGATCATCAGTGTTAGAGCTAAAATTAGCATGTTTAAAGTGATTTTCATGCTTCCAGGGGCCCAAAACACAAGATTTATGGAATGGTTAAAAGTGCATGAAAATGGCCAATTTACTCACTCTGAGTTCTCAAAAAGGGTTTCTTCACCCCGGGAAGTGAAATAAATACCATTTGGAGGCATTTAATGTTCGAGCAAAAACGGCTGATTTTCGACAAAAGAGATAACACCCCCCCCATTACGTCATGCTTCAGAAATGTGGAAAATGGTCCGTTTTCAAATGTTTTATTTTTGAACGTCAGTTCACATTTGTAGGTGGATCATCAGTGTTACAGGCTAAAATTAGCATGTTTAAAGTGATTTTCATGCTTCCAGGGGCCCAAAACACAAGATTTATGGAATGGTTAAAAGTGCATGAAACTGGCCAATTTACTCACTCTGAGTTCTCAAAAAGGGTTTCTTCACCCCGGGAAGTTAATTAAATACCATTTGGAGGCATTTAATGTTCGAGCAAAAACGGCTGATTTTCGACAAAAGAGATAACACCCCCCCCATTACGTCATGCTTCAGAAATGTGGAAAATGGTCCGTTTTCAAATGTTTTATTTTTGAACGTCAGTTCACATTTGTAGGTGGATCATCAGTGTTAGAGCTAAAATTAGCATGTTTAAAGTGATTTTCATGCTTCCAGGGGCTCGGGAAGTTAATTAAATACCATTTGGAGGCATTTAATGTTCGAGCAAAAACGGCTGATTTTCGACAAAAGAGTTAACACCCCCCCATTACGTCATGCTTCAGAAATGTGGAAAATGGTCCGTTTTCAAATGTTTTATTTTTGAACGTCAGTTCACATTTGTAGGTGGATCATCAGTGTTAGAGCTAAAATTAGCATGTTTAAAGTGATTTTCATGCTTCCAGGGGCTCGGGAAGTTAATTAAATACCATTTGGAGGCATTTAATGTTCGAGCAAAAACGGCTGATTTTCGACAAAAGAGATAACACCCCCCCATTACGTCATGCTTCAGAAATGTGGAAAATGGTCCGTTTTCAAATGTTTTATTTTTGAACGTCAGTTCACATTTGTAGGTGGATCATCAGTGTTAGGGCTAAAATTAGCATGTTTAAAGTGATTTTCATGCTTCCAGGGGCTCGGGAAGTTAATTAAATACCATTTGGAGGCATTTAATGTTCGAGCAAAAACGGCTGATTTTCGACAAAAGAGATAACACCCCACCATTACGTCATGCTTCAGAAATGTGGAAAATGGTCCGTTTTCAAATGTTTTATTTTTGAACGTCAGTTCACATTTGTAGGTGGATCATCAGTGTTAGAGCTAAAATTAGCATGTTTAAAGTGATTTTCATGCTTCCAGGGGCCCAAAACACAAGATTAATGGAATGGTTAAAAGTGCATGAAAATGGCCAATTTACTCACTCTGAGTTCTCAAAAAGGGTTTCTTCACCCCGGGAAGTGAAATAAATACCATTTGGAGGCATTTAATGTTCGAGCAAAAACGGCTGATTTTCGACAAAAGAGATAACACCCCCCCATTACGTCATGCTTCAGAAATGTGGAAAATGGTCCGTTTTCAAATGTTTTATTTTTGAACGTCAGTTCACATTTGTAGGTGGATCATCAGTGTTAGAGCTAAAATTAGCATGTTTAAAGTGATTTTAATGCTTCCAGGGGCTCGGGAAGTTAATTAAATACCATTTGGAGGCATTTAATGTTCGAGCAAAAACGGCTGATTTTCGACAAAAGAGATAACACCCCCCCATTACGTCATGCTTCAGAAATGTGGAAAATGGTCCGTTTTCAAATGTTTTATTTTTGAACGTCAGTTCACATTTGTAGGTGGATCATCAGTGTTAGAGCTAAAATTAGCATGTTTAAAGTGATTTTCATGCTTCCAGGGGCCCAAAACACAAGATTTATGGAATGGTTAAAAGTGCATGAAAATGGCCAATTTACTCACTCTGAGTTCTCAAAAAGGGTTTCTTCACCCCGGGAAGTTAATTAAATACCATTTGGAGGCATTTAATGTTCGAGCAAAAACGGCTGATTTTCGACAAAAGAGATACCACCCCCCCATTACGTCATGCTTCAGAAATGTGGAAAATGGTCCGTTTTCAAATGTTTTATTTTTGAACGTCAGTTCACATTTGTAGGTGGATCATCAGTGTTAGAGCTAAAATTAGCACGTTTAAAGTGATTTTCATGCTTCCAGGGGCTCGGGAAGTTAATTAAATACCATTTGGAGGCATTTAATGTTCGAGCAAAAACGGCTGATTTTCGACAAAAGAGATAACACCCCCCCATTACGTCATGCTTCAGAAATGTGGAAAATGGTCCGTTTTCAAATGTTTTATTTTTGAACGTCAGTTCACATTTGTAGGTGGATCATCAGTGTTAGAGCTAAAATTAGCATGTTTAAAGTGATTTTCATGCTTCCAGGGGCTCGGGAAGTGAAATAAATACCATTTGGAGGCATTTAATGTTCGAGCAAAAACGGCTGATTTTCAACAAAAGAGATAACACTCCCCCATTACGTCATGCTTCAGAAATGTGGAAAATGGTCCGTTTTCAAATGTTTTATTTTTGAACGTCAGTTCACATTTGTAGGTGGATCATCAGTGTTAGAGCTAAAATTAGCATGTTTAAAGTGATTTTCATGCTTCCAGGGGCCCAAAACACAAGATTTATGGAATGGTTAAAAGTGCATGAAAATGGCCAATTTACTCACTCTGAGTTCTCAAAAAGGGTTTCTTCACCCCGGGAAGTGAAATAAATACCATTTGGAGGCATTTAATGTTCGAGCAAAAACGGCTGATTTTCGACAAAAGAGATAACACCCCCCCCATTACGTCATGCTTCAGAAATGTGGAAAATGGTCCGTTTTCAAATGTTTTATTTTTGAACGTCAGTTCACATTTGTAGGTGGATCATCAGTGTTACAGGCTAAAATTAGCATGTTTAAAGTGATTTTCATGCTTCCAGGGGCCCAAAACACAAGATTTATGGAATGGTTAAAAGTGCATGAAACTGGCCAATTTACTCACTCTGAGTTCTCAAAAAGGGTTTCTTCACCCCGGGAAGTTAATTAAATACCATTTGGAGGCATTTAATGTTCGAGCAAAAACGGCTGATTTTCGACAAAAGAGATAACACCCCCCCATTACGTCATGCTTCAGAAATGTGGAAAATGGTCTGTTTTCAAATGTTTTATTTTTGAACGTCAGTTCACATTTGTAGGTGGATCATCAGTGTTAGAGCTAAAATTAGCATGTTTAAAGTGATTTTCATGCTTCCAGGGGCTCGGGAAGTGAAATAAATACCATTTGGAGGCATTTAATGTTCGAGGAAAAACGGCTGATTTTCGACAAAAGAGATAACACCCCCCCATTACGTCATGCTTCAGAAATGTGGAAAATGGTCCGTTTTCAAATGTTTTATTTTTGAACGTCAGTTCACATTTGTAGGTGGATCATCAGTGTTAGAGCTAAAATTAGCATGTTTAAAGTGATTTTCATGCTTCCAGGGGCCCAAAACACAAGATTAATGGAATGGTTAAAAGTGCATGAAAATGGCCAATTTACTCACTCTGAGTTCTCAAAAAGGGTTTCTTCACCCCGGGAAGTGAAATAAATACCATTTGGAGGCATTTAATGTTCGAGCAAAAACGGCTGATTTTCGACAAAAGAGATAACACCCCCCCATTACGTCATGCTTCAGAAATGTGGAAAATGGTCCGTTTTCAAATGTTTTATTTTTGAACGTCAGTTCACATTTGTAGGTGGATCATCAGTGTTAGAGCTAAAATTAGCATGTTTAAAGTGATTTTAATGCTTCCAGGGGCTCGGGAAGTTAATTAAATACCATTTGGAGGCATTTAATGTTCGAGCAAAAACGGCTGATTTTCGACAAAAGAGATAACACCCCCCCATTACGTCATGCTTCAGAAATGTGGAAAATGGTCCGTTTTCAAATGTTTTATTTTTGAACGTCAGTTCACATTTGTAGGTGGATCATCAGTGTTAGAGCTAAAATTAGCATGTTTAAAGTGATTTTCATGCTTCCAGGGGCCCAAAACACAAGATTTATGGAATGGTTAAAAGTGCATGAAAATGGCCAATTTACTCACTCTGAGTTCTCAAAAAGGGTTTCTTCACCCCGGGAAGTTAATTAAATACCATTTGGAGGCATTTAATGTTCGAGCAAAAACGGCTGATTTTCGACAAAAGAGATACCACCCCCCCATTACGTCATGCTTCAGAAATGTGGAAAACGGTCCGTTTTCAAATGTTTTATTTTTGAACGTCAGTTCACATTTGTAGGTGGATCATCAGTGTTAGAGCTAAAATTAGCATGTTTAAAGTGATTTTCATGCTTCCAGGTGCCCAAAACACAAGATTTATGGAATGGTTAAAAGTGCATGAAAATGGCCAATTTACTCACTCTGAGTTCTCAAAAAGGGTTTCTTCACCCCGGGAAGTTAATTAAATACCATTTGGAGGCATTTAATGTTCGAGCAAAAACGGCTGATTTTCGACAAAAGAGATAACACCCCCCCATTACGTCATGCTTCAGAAATGTGGAAAATGGTCCGTTTTCAAATGTTTTATTTTTGAACGTCAGTTCACATTTGTAGGGGGATCATCAGTGTTAGAGCTAAAATTAGCATGTTTAAAGTGATTTTCATGCTTCCAGGGGCTCGGGAAGTTAATTAAATACCATTTGGAGGCATTTAATGTTCGAGCAAAAACGGCTGATTTTCGCCAAAAGAGATAACACCCCCCCATTACGTCATGCTTCAGAAATGTGGAAAATGGTCCGTTTTCAAATGTTTTATTTTTGAACGTCAGTTCACATTTGTAGGTGGATCATCAGTGTTAGAGCTAAAATTAGCATGTTTAAAGTGATTTTCATGCTTCCAGGGGCTCGGGAAGTTAATTAAATACCATTTGGAGGCATTTAATGTTCGAGCAAAAACGGCTGATTTTCAACAAAAGAGATAACACCCCCCCATTACGTCATGCTTCAGAAATGTGGAAAATGGTCCGTTTTCAAATGTTTTATTTTTGAACGTCAGTTCACATTTGTAGGTGGATCATCAGTGTTAGAGCTAAAATTAGCATGTTTAAAGTGATTTTCATGCTTCCAGGGGCCCAAAACACAAGATTAATGGAATGGTTAAAAGTGCATGAAAATGGCCAATTTACTCACTCTGAGTTCTCAAAAAGGGTTTCTTCACCCCGGTAATTGAAATAAATACCATTTGGAGGCATTTAATGTTCGAGCAAAAACGGCGGATTTTCGACAAAAGAGATAACACCCCCCCATTACGTCATGCTTCAGAAATGTGGAAAATGGTCCGTTTTCAAATGTTTTATTTTTGAACGTCAGTTCACATTTGTAGGTGGATCATCAGTGTTAGAGCTAAAATTAGCATGTTTAAAGTGATTTTCATGCTTCCAGGGGCTCGGGAAGTTAATTAAATACCATTTGGAGGCATTTAATGTTCGAGCAAAAACGGCTGATTTTCGACAAAAGAGATAACACCCCCCCATTACGTCATGCTTCAGAAATGTGGAAAATGGTCCGTTTTCAAATGTTTTATTTTTGAACGTCAGTTCACATTTGTAGGTGGATCATCAGTGTTAGAGCTAAAATTAGCATGTTTAAAGTGATTTTCATGCTTCCAGGGGCCCAAAACACAAGATTAATGGAATGTTAAAAGTGCATGAAAATGGCCAATTTACTCACTCTGAGTTCTCAAAAAGGGTTTCTTCACCCCGGGAAGTGAAATAAATACCATTTGGAGGCATTTAATGTTCGAGCAAAAACGGCGGATTTTCGACAAAAGAGATAACACCCCCCCATTACGTCATGCTTCAGAAATGTGGAAAATGGTCCGTTTTCAAATGTTTTATTTTTGAACGTCAGTTCACATTTGTAGGTGGATCATCAGTGTTAGAGCTAAAATTAGCATGTTTAAAGTGATTTTCATGCTTCCAGGGGCTCGGGAAGTTAATTAAATACCATTTGGAGGCATTTAATGTTCGAGCAAAAACGGCTGATTTTCGACAAAAGAGATAACACCCCCCCATTACGTCATGCTTCAGAAATGTGGAAAATGGTCCGTTTTCAAATGTTTTATTTTTGAACGTCAGTTCACATTTGTAGGTGGATCATCAGTGTTAGAGCTAAAATTAGCATGTTTAAAGTGATTTTCATGCTTCCAGGGGCCCAAAACACAAGATTTATGGAATAGTTAAAAGTGCATGAACATGGCCAATTTACTCACTCTGAGTTCTCAAAAAGGGTTTCTTCACCCCGGGAAGTTAATTAAATACCATTTGGAGGCATTTAATGTTCGAGCAAAAACGGCTGATTTTCGACAAAAGAGATAACACCCCCCCATTACGTCATGCTTCAGAAATGTGGAAAATGGTCCGTTTTCAAATGTTTTATTTTTGAACGTCAGTTCACATTTGTAGGTGGATCATCAGTGTTAGAGCTAAAATTAGCACGTTTAAAGTGATTTTCATGCTTCCAGGGGCTCGGGAAGTTAATTAAATACCATTTGGAGGCATTTAATGTTCGAGCAAAAACGGCTGATTTTCGACAAAAGAGATAACACCCCCCCATTACGTCATGCTTCAGAAATGTGGAAAATGGTCCGTTTTCAAATGTTTTATTTTTGAACGTCAGTTCACATTTGTAGGTGGATCATCAGTGTTAGAGCTAAAATTAGCATGTTTAAAGTGATTTTCATGCTTCCAGGGGCTCGGGAAGTGAAATAAATACCATTTGGAGGCATTTAATGTTCGAGCAAAAACGGCTGATTTTCAACAAAAGAGATAACACTCCCCCATTACGTCATGCTTCAGAAATGTGGAAAATGGTCCGTTTTCAAATGTTTTATTTTTGAACGTCAGTTCACATTTGTAGGTGGATCATCAGTGTTAGAGCTAAAATTAGCATGTTTAAAGTGATTTTCATGCTTCCAGGGGCCCAAAACACAAGATTTATGGAATGGTTAAAAGTGCATGAAAATGGCCAATTTACTCACTCTGAGTTCTCAAAAAGGGTTTCTTCACCCCGGGAAGTGAAATAAATACCATTTGGAGGCATTTAATGTTCGAGCAAAAACGGCTGATTTTCGACAAAAGAGATAACACCCCCCCCATTACGTCATGCTTCAGAAATGTGGAAAATGGTCCGTTTTCAAATGTTTTATTTTTGAACGTCAGTTCACATTTGTAGGTGGATCATCAGTGTTACAGGCTAAAATTAGCATGTTTAAAGTGATTTTCATGCTTCCAGGGGCCCAAAACACAAGATTTATGGAATGGTTAAAAGTGCATGAAACTGGCCAATTTACTCACTCTGAGTTCTCAAAAAGGGTTTCTTCACCCCGGGAAGTTAATTAAATACCATTTGGAGGCATTTAATGTTCGAGCAAAAACGGCTGATTTTCGACAAAAGAGATAACACCCCCCCATTACGTCATGCTTCAGAAATGTGGAAAATGGTCTGTTTTCAAATGTTTTATTTTTGAACGTCAGTTCACATTTGTAGGTGGATCATCAGTGTTAGAGCTAAAATTAGCATGTTTAAAGTGATTTTCATGCTTCCAGGGGCTCGGGAAGTGAAATAAATACCATTTGGAGGCATTTAATGTTCGAGGAAAAACGGCTGATTTTCGACAAAAGAGATAACACCCCCCCATTACGTCATGCTTCAGAAATGTGGAAAATGGTCCGTTTTCAAATGTTTTATTTTTGAACGTCAGTTCACATTTGTAGGTGGATCATCAGTGTTAGAGCTAAAATTAGCATGTTTAAAGTGATTTTCATGCTTCCAGGGGCCCAAAACACAAGATTAATGGAATGGTTAAAAGTGCATGAAAATGGCCAATTTACTCACTCTGAGTTCTCAAAAAGGGTTTCTTCACCCCGGGAAGTGAAATAAATACCATTTGGAGGCATTTAATGTTCGAGCAAAAACGGCTGATTTTCGACAAAAGAGATAACACCCCCCCATTACGTCATGCTTCAGAAATGTGGAAAATGGTCCGTTTTCAAATGTTTTATTTTTGAACGTCAGTTCACATTTGTAGGTGGATCATCAGTGTTAGAGCTAAAATTAGCATGTTTAAAGTGATTTTAATGCTTCCAGGGGCTCGGGAAGTTAATTAAATACCATTTGGAGGCATTTAATGTTCGAGCAAAAACGGCTGATTTTCGACAAAAGAGATAACACCCCCCCATTACGTCATGCTTCAGAAATGTGGAAAATGGTCCGTTTTCAAATGTTTTATTTTTGAACGTCAGTTCACATTTGTAGGTGGATCATCAGTGTTAGAGCTAAAATTAGCATGTTTAAAGTGATTTTCATGCTTCCAGGGGCCCAAAACACAAGATTTATGGAATGGTTAAAAGTGCATGAAAATGGCCAATTTACTCACTCTGAGTTCTCAAAAAGGGTTTCTTCACCCCGGGAAGTTAATTAAATACCATTTGGAGGCATTTAATGTTCGAGCAAAAACGGCTGATTTTCGACAAAAGAGATACCACCCCCCCATTACGTCATGCTTCAGAAATGTGGAAAACGGTCCGTTTTCAAATGTTTTATTTTTGAACGTCAGTTCACATTTGTAGGTGGATCATCAGTGTTAGAGCTAAAATTAGCATGTTTAAAGTGATTTTCATGCTTCCAGGTGCCCAAAACACAAGATTTATGGAATGGTTAAAAGTGCATGAAAATGGCCAATTTACTCACTCTGAGTTCTCAAAAAGGGTTTCTTCACCCCGGGAAGTTAATTAAATACCATTTGGAGGCATTTAATGTTCGAGCAAAAACGGCTGATTTTCGACAAAAGAGATAACACCCCCCCATTACGTCATGCTTCAGAAATGTGGAAAATGGTCCGTTTTCAAATGTTTTATTTTTGAACGTCAGTTCACATTTGTAGGGGGATCATCAGTGTTAGAGCTAAAATTAGCATGTTTAAAGTGATTTTCATGCTTCCAGGGGCTCGGGAAGTTAATTAAATACCATTTGGAGGCATTTAATGTTCGAGCAAAAACGGCTGATTTTCGCCAAAAGAGATAACACCCCCCCATTACGTCATGCTTCAGAAATGTGGAAAATGGTCCGTTTTCAAATGTTTTATTTTTGAACGTCAGTTCACATTTGTAGGTGGATCATCAGTGTTAGAGCTAAAATTAGCATGTTTAAAGTGATTTTCATGCTTCCAGGGGCTCGGGAAGTTAATTAAATACCATTTGGAGGCATTTAATGTTCGAGCAAAAACGGCTGATTTTCAACAAAAGAGATAACACCCCCCCATTACGTCATGCTTCAGAAATGTGGAAAATGGTCCGTTTTCAAATGTTTTATTTTTGAACGTCAGTTCACATTTGTAGGTGGATCATCAGTGTTAGAGCTAAAATTAGCATGTTTAAAGTGATTTTCATGCTTCCAGGGGCCCAAAACACAAGATTAATGGAATGGTTAAAAGTGCATGAAAATGGCCAATTTACTCACTCTGAGTTCTCAAAAAGGGTTTCTTCACCCCGGTAATTGAAATAAATACCATTTGGAGGCATTTAATGTTCGAGCAAAAACGGCGGATTTTCGACAAAAGAGATAACACCCCCCCATTACGTCATGCTTCAGAAATGTGGAAAATGGTCCGTTTTCAAATGTTTTATTTTTGAACGTCAGTTCACATTTGTAGGTGGATCATCAGTGTTAGAGCTAAAATTAGCATGTTTAAAGTGATTTTCATGCTTCCAGGGGCTCGGGAAGTTAATTAAATACCATTTGGAGGCATTTAATGTTCGAGCAAAAACGGCTGATTTTCGACAAAAGAGATAACACCCCCCCATTACGTCATGCTTCAGAAATGTGGAAAATGGTCCGTTTTCAAATGTTTTATTTTTGAACGTCAGTTCACATTTGTAGGTGGATCATCAGTGTTAGAGCTAAAATTAGCATGTTTAAAGTGATTTTCATGCTTCCAGGGGCCCAAAACACAAGATTAATGGAATGTTAAAAGTGCATGAAAATGGCCAATTTACTCACTCTGAGTTCTCAAAAAGGGTTTCTTCACCCCGGGAAGTGAAATAAATACCATTTGGAGGCATTTAATGTTCGAGCAAAAACGGCGGATTTTCGACAAAAGAGATAACACCCCCCCATTACGTCATGCTTCAGAAATGTGGAAAATGGTCCGTTTTCAAATGTTTTATTTTTGAACGTCAGTTCACATTTGTAGGTGGATCATCAGTGTTAGAGCTAAAATTAGCATGTTTAAAGTGATTTTCATGCTTCCAGGGGCTCGGGAAGTTAATTAAATACCATTTGGAGGCATTTAATGTTCGAGCAAAAACGGCTGATTTTCGACAAAAGAGATAACACCCCCCCATTACGTCATGCTTCAGAAATGTGGAAAATGGTCCGTTTTCAAATGTTTTATTTTTGAACGTCAGTTCACATTTGTAGGTGGATCATCAGTGTTAGAGCTAAAATTAGCATGTTTAAAGTGATTTTCATGCTTCCAGGGGCCCAAAACACAAGATTTATGGAATAGTTAAAAGTGCATGAACATGGCCAATTTACTCACTCTGAGTTCTCAAAAAGGGTTTCTTCACCCCGGGAAGTTAATTAAATACCATTTGGAGGCATTTAATGTTCGAGCAAAAACGGCTGATTTTCGACAAAAGAGATAACACCCCCCCATTACGTCATGCTTCAGAAATGTGGAAAATGGTCCGTTTTCAAATGTTTTATTTTTGAACGTCAGTTCACATTTGTAGGTGGATCATCAGTGTTAGAGCTAAAATTAGCATGTTTAAAGTGATTTTCATGCTTCCAGGGGCTCGGGAAGTTAATTAAATACCATTTGGAGGCATTTAATGTTCGAGCAAAAACGGCTGATTTTCGACAAAAGAGATAACACCCCCCCATTTCGTCATGCTTCAGAAATGTGGAAAATGGTCCGTTTTCAAATGTTTTATTTTTGAACGTCAGTTCACATTTGTAGGTGGATCATCAGTGTTAGAGCTAAAATTAGCATGTTTAAAGTGATTTTCATGCTTCCAGGGGCCCAAAACAGAAGATTAATGGAATGGTTAAAAGTGCATGAAAATGGCCAATTTACTCACTCTGAGTTCTCAAAAAGGGTTTCTTCACCCCGGGAAGTTAATTAAATACCATTTGGAGGCATTTAATGTTCGAGCAAAAACGGCTGATTTTCGACAAAAGAGATAACACCCCCCCATTACGTCATGCTTCAGAAATGTGGAAAATGGTCCGTTTTCAAATGTTTTATTTTTGAAAGTCAGTTCACATTTGTAGGTGGATCATCAGTGTTAGAGCTAAAATTAGCATGTTTAAAGTGATTTTCATGCTTCCAGGGGCTCGGGAAGTTAATTAAATACCAATTGGAGGAATTTAATGTTCGAGCAAAAACGGCTGATTTTCGACAAAAGAGATAACACCCCCCCATTACGTCATGCTTCAGAAATGTGGAAAATGGTCCGTTTTCAAATGTTTTATTTTTGAACGTCAGTTCACATTTGTAGGTGGATCATCAGTGTTAGAGCTAAAATTAGCATGTTTAAAGTGATTTTCATGCTTCCAGGGGCCCAAAACACAAGATTTATGGAATGGTTAAAAGTGCATGAAAATGGCCAATTTACTCACTCTGAGTTCTCAAAAAGGGTTTCTTCACCCCGGGAAGTTAATTAAATACCATTTGGAGGCATTTAATGTTCGAGCAAAAACGGCTGATTTTCGACAAAAGAGATAACACCCCCCCCCATTACGTCATGCTTCAGAAATGTGGAAAATGGTCCGTTTTCAAATGTTTTATTTTTGAACGTCAGTTCACATTTGTAGGTGGATCATCAGTGTTAGAGCTAAAATTAGCATGTTTAAAGTGATTTTCATGCTTCCAGGGGCTCGGGAAGTTAATTAAATACCATTTGGAGGCATTTAATGTTCGAGCAAAAACGGCTGATTTTCGACAAAAGAGTTAACACCCCCCCATTACGTCATGCTTCAGAAATGTGGAAAATGGTCCGTTTTCAAATGTTGTATTTTTGAACGTCAGTTCACATTTGTAGGTGGATCATCAGTGTTACAGGCTAAAATTAGCATGTTTAAAGTGATTTTCATGCTTCCAGGGGCCCAAAACACAAGATTTATGGAATGGTTAAAAGTGCATGAAACTGGCCAATTTACTCACTCTGAGTTCTCAAAAAGGGTTTCTTCACCCCGGGAAGTTAATTAAATACCATTTGGAGGCATTTAATGTTCGAGCAAAAACGGCTGATTTTCGACAAAAGAGATAACACCCCCCCATTACGTCATGCTTCAGAAATGTGGAAAATGGTCCGTTTTCAAATGTTTTATTTTTGAACGTCAGTTCACATTTGTAGGTGGATCATCAGTGTTAGAGCTAAAATTAGCATGTTTAAAGTGATTTTCATGCTTCCAGGGGCTCGGGAAGTGAAATAAATACCATTTGGAGGCATTTAATGTTCGAGGAAAAACGGCTGATTTTCGACAAAAGAGATAACACCCCCCCATTACGTCATGCTTCAGAAATGTGGAAAATGGTCCGTTTTCAAATGTTTTATTTTTGAACGTCAGTTCACATTTGTAGGTGGATCATCAGTGTTAGAGCTAAAATTAGCATGTTTAAAGTGATTTTCATGCTTCCAGGGGCTCGGGAAGTTAATTAAATACCATTTGGAGGCATTTAATGTTCGAGCAAAAACGGCTGATTTTCGACAAAAGATATAACACCCCCCCATTACGTCATGCTTCAGAAATGTGGAAAATGGTCCGTTTTCAAATGTTTTATTTTTGAACGTCAGTTCACATTTGTAGGTGGATCATCAGTGTTAGAGCTAAAATTAGCATGTTTAAAGTGATTTTCATGCTTCCAGGGGCCCAAAACACAAGATTAATGGAATGGTTAAAAGTGCATGAAAATGGCCAATTTTCTCACTCTGAGTTCTCAAAAAGGGTTTCTTCACCCCGGGAAGTGAAATAAATACCATTTGGAGGCATTTAATGTTCGAGCAAAAACGGCTGATTTTCAACAAAAGAGATAACACCCCCCATTACGTCATGCTTCAGAAATGTGGAAAATGGTCCGTTTTCAAATGTTTTATTTTTGAACGTCAGTTCACATTTGTAGGTGGATCATCAGTGTTAGAGCTAAAATTAGCATGTTTAAAGTGATTTTCATGCTTCCAGGGGCCCAAAACACAAGATTTATGGAATGGTTAAAAGTGCATGAAAATGGCCAATTTACTCACTCTGAGTTCTCAAAAAGGGTTTCTTCACCCCGGGAAGTTAATTAAATACCATTTGGAGACATTTAATGTTCGAGCAAAAATGGCTGATTTTCGACAAAAGAGATAACACCCCCCCATTACGTCATGCTTCAGAAATGTGGAAAATGGTCCGTTTTCAAATGTTTTATTTTTGAACGTCAGTTCACATTTGTAGGTGGATCATCAGTGTTAGAGCTAAAATTAGCATGTTTAAAGTGATTTTCATGCTTCCAGGGGCTCGGGAAGTGAAATAAATACCATTTGGAGGCATTTAATGTTCGAGCAAAAACGGCTGATTTTCGACAAAAGAGATAACACCCCCCTATTACGTCATGCTTCAGAAATGTGGAAAATGGTCCGTTTTCAAATGTTTTATTTTTGAACGTCAGTTCACATTTGTAGGTGGATCATCAGTGTTAGAGCTAAAATTAGCATGTTTAAAGTGATTTTCATGCTTCCAGGTGCCCAAAACACAAGATTTATGGAATGGTTAAAAGTGCATGAAAATGGCCAATTTACTCACTCTGAGTTCTCAAAAAGGGTTTCTTCACCCCGGGAAGTTAATTAAATACCATTTGGAGGCATTTAATGTTCGAGCAAAAACGGCTGATTTTCGACAAAAGAGATAACACCCCCCCATTACGTCATGCTTCAGAAATGTGGAAAATGGTCCGTTTTCAAATGTTTTATTTTTGAACGTCAGTTCACATTTGTAGGTGGATCATCAGTGTTAGAGCTAAAATTAGCATGTTTAAAGTGATTTTCATGCTTCCAGGGGCTCGGGAAGTTAATTAAATACCATTTGGAGGCATTTAATGTTCGAGCAAAAACGGCTGATTTTCGCCAAAAGAGATAACACCCCCCCATTACGTCATGCTTCAGAAATGTGGAAAATGGTCCCTTTTCAAATGTTTTATTTTTGAACGTCAGTTCACATTTGTAGGTGGATCATCAGTGTTAGAGCTAAAATTAGCATGTTTAAAGTGATTTTCATGCTTCCAGGGGCTCGGGAAGTGAAATAAATACCATTTGGAGGCATTTAATGTTCGAGCAAAAACGGCTGATTTTCGACAAAAGAGATAACACCCCCCCCATTACGTCATGCTTCAGAAATGTGGAAAATGGTCCGTTTTCAAATGTTTTATTTTTGAACGTCAGTTCACATTTGTAGGTGGATCATCAGTGTCAGAGCTAAAATTAGCATGTTTAAAGTGATTTTCATGCTTCCAGGGGCTCGGGAAGTGAAATAAATACCATTTGGAGGCATTTAATGTTCGAGGAAAAACGGCTGATTTTCGACAAAAGAGATAACACCCCCCCATTACGTCATGCTTCAGAAATGTGGAAAATGGTCCGTTTTCAAATGTTTTATTTTTGAACGTCAGTTCACATTTGTAGGTGGATCATCAGTGTTAGAGCTAAAATTAGCATGTTTAAAGTGATTTTCATGCTTCCAGGGGCTCGGGAAGTTAATTAAATACCATTTGGAGGCATTTAATGTTCGAGCAAAAACGGCTGATTTTCGACAAAAGATATAACACCCCCCCCATTACGTCATGCTTCAGAAATGTGGAAAATGGTCCGTTTTCAAATGTTTTATTTTTGAACGTCAGTTCACATTTGTAGGTGGATCATCAGTGTTAGAGCTAAAATTAGCATGTTTAAAGTGATTTTCATGCTTCCAGGGGCCCAAAACACAAGATTAATGGAATGGTTAAAAGTGCATGAAAATGGCCAATTTACTCACTCTGAGTTCTCAAAAAGGGTTTCTTCACCCCGGGAAGTGAAATAAATACCATTTGGAGGCATTTAATGTTCGAGCAAAAACGGCTGATTTTCGACAAAAGAGATAACACCCCCCCATTACGTCATGCTTCAGAAATGTGGAAAATGGTCCGTTTTCAAATGTTTTATTTTTGAACGTCAGTTCACATTTGTAGGTGGATCATCAGTGTTAGAGCTAAAATTAGCATGTTTAAAGTGATTTTCATGCTTCCAGGGGCCCAAAACACAAGATTTATGGAATGGTTAAAAGTGCATGAAAATGGCCAATTTACTCACTCTGAGTTCTCAAAAAGGGTTTCGTCACCCCGGGAAGTTAATTAAATACCATTTGGAGGCATTTAATGTTCGAGCAAAAATGGCTGATTTTCGACAAAAGAGATAACACCCCCCCATTACGTCATGCTTCAGAAATGTGGAAAATGGTCCGTTTTCAAATGTTTTATTTTTGAACGTCAGTTCACATTTGTAGGTGGATCATCAGTGTTAGAGCTAAAATTAGCATGTTTAAAGTGATTTTCATGCTTCCAGGGGCTCGGGAAGTGAAATAAATACCATTTGGAGGCATTTAATGTTCGAGCAAAAACGGCTGATTTTCGACAAAAGAGATAACACCCCCCCATTACGTCATGCTTCAGAAATGTGGAAAATGGTCCGTTTTCAAATGTTTTATTTTTGAACGTCAGTTCACATTTGTAGGTGGATCATCAGTGTTAGAGCTAAAATTAGCATGTTTAAAGTGATTTTCATGCTTCCAGGTGCCCAAAACACAAGATTTATGGAATGGTTAAAAGTGCATGAAAATGGCCAATTTACTCACTCTGAGTTCTCAAAAAGGGTTTCTTCACCCCGGGAAGTTAATTAAATACCATTTGGAGGCATTTAATGTTCAAGCAAAAACGGCTGATTTTCGACAAAAGAGATAACACCCCCCCCATTACGTCATGCTTCAGAAATGTGGAAAATGGTCCGTTTTCAAATGTTTTATTTTTGAACGTCAGTTCACATTTGTAGGTGGATCATCAGTGTTAGAGCTAAAATTAGCATGTTTAAAGTGATTTTCATGCTTCCAGGGGCTCGGGAAGTTAATTAAATACCATTTGGAGGCATTTAATGTTCGAGCAAAAACGGCTGATTTTCGCCAAAAGAGATAACACCCCCCAATTACGTCATGCTTCAGAAATGTGGAAAATGGTCCGTTTTCAAATGTTTTATTTTTGAACGTCAGTTCACATTTGTAGGTGGATCATCAGTGTTAGAGCTAAAATTAGCATGTTTAAAGTGATTTTCATGCTTCCAGGGGCTCGGGAAGTGAAATAAATACCATTTGGAGGCATTTAATGTTCGAGCAAAAACGGCTGATTTTCGACAAAAGAGATAACACCCCCCCATTACGTCATGCTTCAGAAATGTGGAAAATGGTCCTTTTTCAAATGTTTTATTTTTGAACGTCAGTTCACATTTGTAGGTGGATCATCAGTGTTAGAGCTAAAATTAGCATGTTTAAAGTGATTTTCATGCTTCCAGGGGCTCGGGAAGTGAAATAAATACCATTTGGAGGCATTTAATGTTCGAGGAAAAACGGCTGATTTTCGACAAAAGAGATAACACCCCCCCATTACGTCATGCTTCAGAAATGTGGAAAATGGTCCGTTTTCAAATGTTTTATTTTTGAACATCAGTTCACATTTGTAGGTGGATCATCAGTGTTAGAGCTAAAATTAGCATGTTTAAAGTGATTTTCATGCTTCCAGGGGCTCAGGAAGTTAATTAAATACCATTTGGAGGCATTTAATGTTCGAGCAAAAACGGCTCATTTTCGACAAAAGATATAACACCCCCCCATTACGTCATGCTTCAGAAATGTGGAAAATGGTCCGTTTTCAAATGTTTTATTTTTGAACGTCAGTTCACATTTGTAGGTGGATCATCAGTGTTAGAGCTAAAATTAACATGTTTAAAGTGATTTTCATGCTTCCAGGGGCCCAAAACACAAGATTAATGGAATGGTTAAAAGTGCATGAAAATGGCCAATTTACTCACTCTGAGTTCTCAAAAAGGGTTTCTTCACCCCGGGAAGTGAAATAAATACCATTTGGAGGCATTTAATGTTCGAGCAAAAACGGCTGATTTTCGACAAAAGAGATAACACCCCCCCCATTACGTCTTGCTTCAGAAATGTGGAAAATGGTCCGTTTTCAAATGTTTTATTTTTGAACGTCAGTTCACATTTGTAGGTGGATCATCAGTGTTAGAGCTAAAATTAGCATGTTTAAAGTGATTTTCATGCTTCCAGGGGCCCAAAACACAAAATTTATGGAATGGTTAAAAGTGCATGAAAATGGCCAATTTACTCACTCTGAGTTCTCAAAAAGGGTTTCTTCACCCCGGGAAGTTAATTAAATACCATTTGGAGGCATTTAATGTTCGAGCAAAAATGGCTGATTTTCGACAAAAGAGATAACACCCCCCCATTACGTCATGCTTCAGAAATGTGGAAAATGGTCCGTTTTCAAATGTTTTATTTTTGAACGTCAGTTCACATTTGTAGGTGGATCATCAGTGTTAGAGCTAAAATTAGCATGTTTAAAGTGATTTTCATGCTTCCAGGGGCTCGGGAAGTGAAATAAATACCATTTGGAGGCATTTAATGTTCGAGCAAAAACGGCTGATTTTCGACAAAAGAGATAACACCCCCCCATTACGTCATGCTTCAGAAATGTGGAAAATGGTCCGTTTTCAAATGTTTTTTTTTTGAACGTCAGTTCACATTTGTAGGTGGATCATCAGTGTTAGAGCTAAAATTAGCATGTTTAAAGTGATTTTCATGCTTCCAGGGGCTCGGGAAGTGAAATAAATACCATTTGGAGGCATTTAATGTTCGAGCAAAAACGGCTGATTTTCGACAAAAGAGATAACACCCCCCCATTACGTCATGCTTCAGAAATGTGGAAAATGGTCCGTTTTCAAATGTTTTATTTTTGAACGTCAGTTCACATTTGTAGGTGGATCATCAGTGTTAGAGCTAAAATTAGCATGTTTAAAGTGATTTTCATGCTTCCAGGGGCTCGGGAAGTTAATTAAATACCATTTGGAGGCATTTAATGTTCGAGCAAAAACGGCTGATTTTCGACAAAAGAGATAACACCCCCCCATTACGTCATGCTTCAGAAATGTGGAAAATGGTCCGTTTTCAAATGTTTTATTTTTGAACGTCAGTTCACATTTGTAGGTGGATCATCAGTGTTAGAGCTAAAATTAGCATGTTTAAAGTGATTTTCATGCTTCCAGGGGCTCGGGAAGTTAATTAAATACCATTTGGAGGCATTTAATGTTCGAGCAAAAACGGCTGATTTTCGACAAAAGAGATAACACCCCCCCATTACGTCATGCTTCAGAAATGTGGAAAATGGTCCGTTTTCAAATGTTTTATTTTTGAACGTCAGTTCACATTTGTAGGTGGATCATCAGTGTTAGAGCTAAAATTAGCATGTTTAAAGTGATTTTCATGCTTCCAGGGGCCCAAAACACAAGATTAATGGAATGGTTAAAAGTGCATGAAAATGGCCAATTTACTCACTCTGAGTTCTCAAAAAGGGTTTCTTCACCCCGGGATGTGAAATAAATACCATTTGGAGGCATTTAATGTTCGAGCAAAAACGGCGGATTTTCGACAAAAGAGATAACACCCCCCCATTACGTCATGCTTCAGAAATGTGGAAAATGGTCCGTTTTCAAATGTTTTATTTTTGAACGTCAGTTCACATTTGTAGGTGGATCATCAGTGTTAGAGCTAAAATTAGCATGTTTAAAGTGTATTTCATGCTTCCAGGGGCTCGGGAAGTTAATTAAATACCATTTGGAGGCATTTAATGTTCGAGCAAAAACGGCTGATTTTCGACAAAAGAGATAACACCCCCCCATTACGTCATGCTTCAGAAATGTGGAAAATGGTCCGTTTTCAAATGTTTTATTTTTGAACGTCAGTTCACATTTGTAGGTGGATCATCAGTGTTAGAGCTAAAATTAGCATGTTTAAAGTGATTTTCATGCTTCCAGGGGCCCAAAACACAAGATTTATGGAATGGTTAAAAGTGCATGAAAATGGCCAATTTACTCACTCTGAGTTCTCAAAAAGGGTTTCTTCACCCCGGGAAGTTAATTAAATACCATTTGGAGGCATTTAATGTTCGAGCAAAAACGGCTGATTTTCGACAAAAGAGATAACACCCCCCCATTACGTCATGCTTCAGAAATGTGGAAAATGGTCCGTTTTCAAATGTTTTATTTTTGAATGTCAGTTCACATTTGTAGGTGGATCATCAGTGTTAGAGCTAAAATTAGCATGTTTAAAGTGATTTTCATGCTTCCAGGGGCTCGGGAAGTTAATTAAATACCATTTGGAGGCATTTAATGTTCGAGCAAAAACGGCTGATTTTCGACAAAAGAGATAACACCCCCCCATTTCGTCATGCTTCAGAAATGTGGAAAATGGTCCGTTTTCAAATGTTTTATTTTTGAACGTCAGTTCACATTTGTAGGTGGATCATCAATGTTAGAGCTAAAATTAGCATGTTTAAAGTGATTTTCATGCTTCCAGGGGCTCGGGAAGTTAATTAAATACCATTTGGAGGCATTTAATGTTCGAGCAAAAACGGCTGATTTTCGACAAAAGAGATAACACCCCCCCCCATTACGTCATGCTTCAGAAATGTGGAAAATGGTCCGTTTTCAAATGTTTTATTTTTGAACGTCAGTTCACATTTGTAGGTGGATCATCAGTGTTAGAGCTAAAATTAGCATGTTTAAAGTGATTTTCATGCTTCCAGGGGCCCAAAACACAAGATTAATGGAATGGTTAAAAGTGCATGAAAATGGCCAATTTACTCACTCTGAGTTCTCAAAAAGGGTTTCTTCACCCCGGGAAGTTAATTAAATACCATTTGGAGGCATTTAATGTTCGAGCAAAAACGGCTGATTTTCGACAAAAGAGATAACACCCCCCCATTACGTCATGCTTCAGAAATGTGGAAAATGGTCCGTTTTCAAATGTTTTATTTTTGAACGTCAGTTCACATTTGTAGGTGGATCATCAGTGTTAGAGCTAAAATTAGCATGTTTAAAGTGATTTTCATGCATCCAGGGGCTCGGGAAGTGAAATAAATACCATTTGGAGGCATTTAATGTTCGAGCAAAAACGGCTGATTTTCGACAAAAGAGATAACACCCCCCCATTACGTCATGCTTCAGAAATGTGGAAAATGGTCCGTTTTCAAATGTTTTATTTTTGAACGTCAGTTCACATTTGTAGGTGGATCATCAGTGTTAGAGCTAAAATTAGCATGTTTAAAGTGATTTTCATGCTTCCAGGGGCCCAAAACACAAGATTTATGGAATGGTTAAAAGTGCATGAAAATGGCCAATTTACTCACTCTGAGTTCTCAAAAAGGGTTTCTTCACCCCGGGAAGTTAATTAAATACCATTTGGAGGCATTTAATGTTCGAGCAAAAAAGGCTGATTTTCGACAAAAGAGAAAACACCCCCCCCATTACGTCATGCTTCAGAAATGTGGAAAATGGTCCGTTTTCAAATGTTTTATTTTTGAACGTCAGTTCACATTTGTAGGTGGATCATCAGTGTTAGAGCTAAAATTAGCATGTTTAAAATGATTTTCATGCTTCCAGGGGCTCGGGAAGTTAATTAAATACCATTTGGAGGCATTTAATGTTCGAGCAAAAACGGCTGATTTTCGATAAAAGAGATAACACCCCCCCATTACGTCATGCTTCAGAAATGTGGAAAATGGTCCGTTTTCAAATGTTTTATTTTTGAACGTCAGTTCACATTTGTAGGTGGATCATCAGTGTTAGAGCTAAAATTAGCATGTTTAAAGTGATTTTCATGCTTCCAGGGGCTCGGGAAGTTAATTAAATACCATTTGGAGGCATTTAATGTTCAAGCAAAAACGGCTGATTTTCGACAAAAGAGATAACACCCCCCCATTACGTCATGCTTCAGAAATGTGGAAAATGGTCCGTTTTCAAATGTTTTATTTTTGAACGTCAGTTCACATTTGTAGGTGGATCATCAGTGTTAGAGCTAAAATTAGCATGTTTAAAGTGATTTTCATGCATCCAGGGGCTCGGGAAGTGAAATAAATACCATTTGGAGGCATTTAATGTTCGAGCAAAAACGGCTGATTTTCGACAAAAGAGATAACACCCCCCCATTACGTCATGCTTCAGAAATGTGGAAAATGGTCCGTTTTCAAATGTTTTATTTTTGAACGTCAGTTCACATTTGTAGGTGGATCATCAGTGTTAGAGCTAAAATTAGCATGTTTAAAGTGATTTTCATGCTTCCAGGGGCTCGGGAAGTTAATTAAATACCATTTGGAGGCATTTAATGTTCGAGCAAAAACGGCTGATTTTCGATAAAAGAGATAACACCCCCCCATTACGTCATGCTTCAGAAATGTGGAAAATGGTCCGTTTTCAAATGTTTTATTTTTGAACGTCAGTTCACATTTGTAGGTGGATCATCAGTGTTAGAGCTAAAATGAGCATGTTTAAAGTGATTTTCATGCTTCCAGGGGCCCGGGAAGTTAATTAAATACCATTTGGAGGCATTTAATGTTCAAGCAAAAACGGCTGATTTTCGACAAAAGAGATAACACCCCCCCATTACGTCATGCTTCAGAAATGTGGAAAATGGTCCGTTTTCAAATGTTTTATTTTTGAACGTCAGTTCACATTTGTAGGTGGATCATCAGTGTTAGAGCTAAAATTAGCATGTTTAAAGTGATTTTCATGCTTCCAGGGGCCCAAAACACAAGATTAATGGAATGGTTAAAAGTGCATGAAAATGGCCAATTTACTCACTCTGAGTTCTCAAAAAGGGTTTCTTCACCCCGGGAAGTAAAATAAATACCATTTGGAGGCATTTAATGTTCGAGCAAAAACGGTTGATTTTCGACAAAAGAGATAACACCCCCCCCCATTACGTCATGCTTCAGAAATGTGGAAAATGGTCCGTTTTCAAATGTTTTATTTTTGAACGTCAGTTCACATTTGTAGGTGGATCATCAGTGTTAGAGCTAAAATTAGCATGTTTAAAGTGATTTTCATGCTTCCAGGGGCCCAAAACACAAGATTTATGGAATGGTTAAAAGTGCATGAAAATGGCCAATTTACTCACTCTGAGTTCTCAAAAAGGGTTTCTTCACCCCGGGAAGTTAATTAAATACCATTTGGAGGCATTTAATGTTCGAGCAAAAACGGCTGATTTTCGACAAAAGAGATAACACCCCCCCATTACGTCATGCTTCAGAAATGTGGAAAATGGTCCGTTTTCAAATGTTTTATTTTTGAACGTCAGTTCACATTTGTAGGTGGATCATCAGTGTTAGAGCTAAAATTAGCATGTTTAAAGTGATTTTCATGCTTCCAGGGGCTCGGGAAGTTAATTAAATACCATTTGGAGGCATTTAATGTTCGAGCAAAAACGGCTGATTTTCGATAAAAGAGATAACACCCCCCCATTACGTCATGCTTCAGAAATGTGGAAAATGGTCCGTTTTCAAATGTTTTATTTTTGAACGTCAGTTCACATTTGTAGGTGGATCATCAGTGTTAGAGCTAAAATTAGCATGTTTAAAGTGATTTTCATGCATCCAGGGGCTCGGGAAGTGAAATAAATACCATTTGGAGGCATTTAATGTTCGAGCAAAAACGGCTGATTTTCGATAAAAGAGATAACACCCCCCCATTACGTCATGCTTCAGAAATGTGGAAAATGGTCCGTTTTCAAATGTTTTATTTTTGAACGTCAGTTCACATTTGTAGGTGGATCATCAGTGTTAGAGCTAAAATTAGCATGTTTAAAGTGATTTTCATGCTTCCAGGGGCTCGGGAAGTTAATTAAATACCATTTGGAGGCATTTAATGTTCAAGCAAAAACGGCTGATTTTCGACAAAAGAGATAACACCCCCCCATTACGTCATGCTTCAGAAATGTGGAAAATGGTCCGTTTTCAAATGTTTTATTTTTGAACGTCAGTTCACATTTGTAGGTGGATCATCAGTGTTAGAGCTAAAATTAGCATGTTTAAAGTGATTTTCATGCATCCAGGGGCTCGGGAAGTGAAATAAATACCATTTGGAGGCATTTAATGTTCGAGCAAAAACGGCTGATTTTCGACAAAAGAGATAACACCCCCCCATTACGTCATGCTTCAGAAATGTGGAAAATGGTCCGTTTTCAAATGTTTTATTTTTGAACGTCAGTTCACATTTGTAGGTGGATCATCAGTGTTAGAGCTAAAATTAGCATGTTTAAAGTGATTTTCATGCTTCCAGGGGCTCGGGAAGTTAATTAAATACCATTTGGAGGCATTTAATGTTCGAGCAAAAACGGCTGATTTTCGATAAAAGAGATAACACCCCCCCATTACGTCATGCTTCAGAAATGTGGAAAATGGTCCGTTTTCAAATGTTTTATTTTTGAACGTCAGTTCACATTTGTAGGTGGATCATCAGTGTTAGAGCTAAAATTAGCATGTTTAAAGTGATTTTCATGCTTCCAGGGGCCCAAAACACAAGATTAATGGAATGGTTAAAAGTGCATGAAAATGGCCAATTTACTCACTCTGAGTTCTCAAAAAGGGTTTCTTCACCCCGGGAAGTAAAATAAATACCATTTGGAGGCATTTAATGTTCGAGCAAAAACGGTTGATTTTCGACAAAAGAGATAACACCCCCCCCATTACGTCATGCTTCAGAAATGTGGAAAATGGTCCGTTTTCAAATGTTTTATTTTTGAACGTCAGTTCACATTTGTAGGTGGATCATCAGTGTTAGAGCTAAAATTAGCATGTTTAAAGTGATTTTCATGCTTCCAGGGGCCCAAAACACAAGATTTATGGAATGGTTAAAAGTGCATGAAAATGGCCAATTTACTCACTCTGAGTTCTCAAAAAGGGTTTCTTCACCCCGGGAAGTTAATTAAATACCATTTGGAGGCATTTAATGTTCGAGCAAAAACGGCTGATTTTCGACAAAAGAGATAACAACCCCCATTACGTCATGCTTCAGAAATGTGGAAAATGGTCCGTTTTCAAATGTTTTATTTTTGAACGTCAGTTCACATTTGTAGGTGGATCATCAGTGTTAGAGCTAAAATTAGCATGTTTAAAGTGATTTTCATGCTTCCAGGGGCCCAAAACACAAGATTTATGGAATGGTTAAAAGTGCATGAAACTGGCCAATTTACTCACTCTGAGTTCTCAAAAAGGGTTTCTTCACCCCGGGAAGTTAATTAAATACCATTTGGAGGCATTTAATGTTCGAGCAAAAACGGCTGATTTTCGACAAAAGAGATAACACCCCCCCATTACGTCATGCTTCAGAAATGTGGAAAATGGTCCGTTTTCAAATGTTTTATTTTTGAACGTCAGTTCACATTTGTAGGTGGATCATCAGTGTTAGAGCTAAAATTAGCATGTTTAAAGTGATTTTCATGCTTCCAGGGGCTCGGGAAGTTAATTAAATACCATTTGGAGGCATTTAATGTTCGAGCAAAAACGGCTGATTTTCGACAAAAGATATAACACCCCCCCATTACGTCATGCTTCAGAAATGTGGAAAATGGTCCGTTTTCAAATGTTTTATTTTTGAACGTCAGTTCACATTTGTAGGTGGATCATCAGTGTTAGAGCTAAAATTAGCATGTTTAAAGTGATTTTCATGCTTCCAGGGGCCCAAAACACAAGATTAATGGAATGGTTAAAAGTGCATGAAAATGGCCAATTTTCTCACTCTGAGTTCTCAAAAAGGGTTTCTTCACCCCGGGAAGTGAAATAAATACCATTTGGAGGCATTTAATGTTCGAGCAAAAACGGCTGATTTTCAACAAAAGAGATAACACCCCCCATTACGTCATGCTTCAGAAATGTGGAAAATGGTCCGTTTTCAAATGTTTTATTTTTGAACGTCAGTTCACATTTGTAGGTGGATCATCAGTGTTAGAGCTAAAATTAGCATGTTTAAAGTGATTTTCATGCTTCCAGGGGCCCAAAACACAAGATTTATGGAATGGTTAAAAGTGCATGAAAATGGCCAATTTACTCACTCTGAGTTCTCAAAAAGGGTTTCTTCACCCCGGGAAGTTAATTAAATACCATTTGGAGACATTTAATGTTCGAGCAAAAATGGCTGATTTTCGACAAAAGAGATAACACCCCCCCATTACGTCATGCTTCAGAAATGTGGAAAATGGTCCGTTTTCAAATGTTTTATTTTTGAACGTCAGTTCACATTTGTAGGTGGATCATCAGTGTTAGAGCTAAAATTAGCATGTTTAAAGTGATTTTCATGCTTCCAGGGGCTCGGGAAGTGAAATAAATACCATTTGGAGGCATTTAATGTTCGAGCAAAAACGGCTGATTTTCGACAAAAGAGATAACACCCCCCCATTACGTCATGCTTCAGAAATGTGGAAAATGGTCCGTTTTCAAATGTTTTATTTTTGAACGTCAGTTCACATTTGTAGGTGGATCATCAGTGTTAGAGCTAAAATTAGCATGTTTAAAGTGATTTTCATGCTTCCAGGTGCCCAAAACACAAGATTTATGGAATGGTTAAAAGTGCATGAAAATGGCCAATTTACTCACTCTGAGTTCTCAAAAAGGGTTTCTTCACCCCGGGAAGTTAATTAAATACCATTTGGAGGCATTTAATGTTCGAGCAAAAACGGCTGATTTTCGACAAAAGAGATAACACCCCCCCATTACGTCATGCTTCAGAAATGTGGAAAATGGTCCGTTTTCAAATGTTTTATTTTTGAACGTCAGTTCACATTTGTAGGTGGATCATCAGTGTTAGAGCTAAAATTAGCATGTTTAAAGTGATTTTCATGCTTCCAGGGGCTCGGGAAGTTAATTAAATACCATTTGGAGGCATTTAATGTTCGAGCAAAAACGGCTGATTTTCGCCAAAAGAGATAACACCCCCCCATTACGTCATGCTTCAGAAATGTGGAAAATGGTCCCTTTTCAAATGTTTTATTTTTGAACGTCAGTTCACATTTGTAGGTGGATCATCAGTGTTAGAGCTAAAATTAGCATGTTTAAAGTGATTTTCATGCTTCCAGGGGCTCGGGAAGTGAAATAAATACCATTTGGAGGCATTTAATGTTCGAGCAAAAACGGCTGATTTTCGACAAAAGAGATAACACCCCCCCATTACGTCATGCTTCAGAAATGTGGAAAATGGTCCGTTTTCAAATGTTTTATTTTTGAACGTCAGTTCACATTTGTAGGTGGATCATCAGTGTTAGAGCTAAAATTAGCATGTTTAAAGTGATTTTCATGCTTCCAGGGGCTCGGGAAGTGAAATAAATACCATTTGGAGGCATTTAATGTTCGAGGAAAAACGGCTGATTTTCGACAAAAGAGATAACACCCCCCCATTACGTCATGCTTCAGAAATGTGGAAAATGGTCCGTTTTCAAATGTTTTATTTTTGAACGTCAGTTCACATTTGTAGGTGGATCATCAGTGTTAGAGCTAAAATTAGCATGTTTAAAGTGATTTTCATGCTTCCAGGGGCTCGGGAAGTTAATTAAATACCATTTGGAGGCATTTAATGTTCGAGCAAAAACGGCTGATTTTCGACAAAAGATATAACACCCCCCCCATTACGTCATGCTTCAGAAATGTGGAAAATGGTCCGTTTTCAAATGTTTTATTTTTGAACGTCAGTTCACATTTGTAGGTGGATCATCAGTGTTAGAGCTAAAATTAGCATGTTTAAAGTGATTTTCATGCTTCCAGGGGCCCAAAACACAAGATTAATGGAATGGTTAAAAGTGCATGAAAATGGCCAATTTACTCACTCTGAGTTCTCAAAAAGGGTTTCTTCACCCCGGGAAGTGAAATAAATACCATTTGGAGGCATTTAATGTTCGAGCAAAAACGGCTGATTTTCGACAAAAGAGATAACACCCCCCCATTACGTCATGCTTCAGAAATGTGGAAAATGGTCCGTTTTCAAATGTTTTATTTTTGAACGTCAGTTCACATTTGTAGGTGGATCATCAGTGTTAGAGCTAAAATTAGCATGTTTAAAGTGATTTTCATGCTTCCAGGGGCCCAAAACACAAGATTTATGGAATGGTTAAAAGTGCATGAAAATGGCCAATTTACTCACTCTGAGTTCTCAAAAAGGGTTTCGTCACCCCGGGAAGTTAATTAAATACCATTTGGAGGCATTTAATGTTCGAGCAAAAATGGCTGATTTTCGACAAAAGAGATAACACCCCCCCATTACGTCATGCTTCAGAAATGTGGAAAATGGTCCGTTTTCAAATGTTTTATTTTTGAACGTCAGTTCACATTTGTAGGTGGATCATCAGTGTTAGAGCTAAAATTAGCATGTTTAAAGTGATTTTCATGCTTCCAGGGGCTCGGGAAGTGAAATAAATACCATTTGGAGGCATTTAATGTTCGAGCAAAAACGGCTGATTTTCGACAAAAGAGATAACACCCCCCCATTACGTCATGCTTCAGAAATGTGGAAAATGGTCCGTTTTCAAATGTTTTATTTTTGAACGTCAGTTCACATTTGTAGGTGGATCATCAGTGTTAGAGCTAAAATTAGCATGTTTAAAGTGATTTTCATGCTTCCAGGGGCTCGGGAAGTTAATTAAATACCATTTGGAGGCATTTAATGTTCGAGCAAAAACGGCTGATTTTCGACAAAAGAGATAACACCCCCCCATTACGTCATGCTTCAGAAATGTGGAAAATGGTCCGTTTTCAAATGTTTTATTTTTGAACGTCAGTTCACATTTGTAGGTGGATCATCAGTGTTAGAGCTAAAATTAGCATGTTTAAAGTGATTTTCATGCTTCCAGGGGCCCAAAACACAAGATTAATGGAATGGTTAAAAGTGCATGAAAATGGCCAATTTACTCACTCTGAGTTCTCAAAAAGGGTTTCTTCACCCCGGGATGTGAAATAAATACCATTTGGAGGCATTTAATGTTCGAGCAAAAACGGCGGATTTTCGACAAAAGAGATAACACCCCCCCATTACGTCATGCTTCAGAAATGTGGAAAATGGTCCGTTTTCAAATGTTTTATTTTTGAACGTCAGTTCACATTTGTAGGTGGATCATCAGTGTTAGAGCTAAAATTAGCATGTTTAAAGTGTATTTCATGCTTCCAGGGGCTCGGGAAGTTAATTAAATACCATTTGGAGGCATTTAATGTTCGAGCAAAAACGGCTGATTTTCGACAAAAGAGATAACACCCCCCCATTACGTCATGCTTCAGAAATGTGGAAAATGGTCCGTTTTCAAATGTTTTATTTTTGAACGTCAGTTCACATTTGTAGGTGGATCATCAGTGTTAGAGCTAAAATTAGCATGTTTAAAGTGATTTTCATGCTTCCAGGGGCCCAAAACACAAGATTTATGGAATGGTTAAAAGTGCATGAAAATGGCCAATTTACTCACTCTGAGTTCTCAAAAAGGGTTTCTTCACCCCGGGAAGTTAATTAAATACCATTTGGAGGCATTTAATGTTCGAGCAAAAACGGCTGATTTTCGACAAAAGAGATAACACCCCCCCATTACGTCATGCTTCAGAAATGTGGAAAATGGTCCGTTTTCAAATGTTTTATTTTTGAACGTCAGTTCACATTTGTAGGTGGATCATCAGTGTTAGAGCTAAAATTAGCATGTTTAAAGTGATTTTCATGCTTCCAGGGGCTCGGGAAGTTAATTAAATACCATTTGGAGGCATTTAATGTTCGAGCAAAAACGGCTGATTTTCGACAAAAGAGATAACACCCCCCCATTTCGTCATGCTTCAGAAATGTGGAAAATGGTCCGTTTTCAAATGTTTTATTTTTGAACGTCAGTTCACATTTGTAGGTGGATCATCAATGTTAGAGCTAAAATTAGCATGTTTAAAGTGATTTTCATGCTTCCAGGGGCTCGGGAAGTTAATTAAATACCATTTGGAGGCATTTAATGTTCGAGCAAAAACGGCTGATTTTCGACAAAAGAGATAACACCCCCCCCCCATTACGTCATGCTTCAGAAATGTGGAAAATGGTCCGTTTTCAAATGTTTTATTTTTGAACGTCAGTTCACATTTGTAGGTGGATCATCAGTGTTAGAGCTAAAATTAGCATGTTTAAAGTGATTTTCATGCTTCCAGGGGCCCAAAACACAAGATTAATGGAATGGTTAAAAGTGCATGAAAATGGCCAATTTACTCACTCTGAGTTCTCAAAAAGGGTTTCTTCACCCCGGGAAGTTAATTAAATACCATTTGGAGGCATTTAATGTTCGAGCAAAAACGGCTGATTTTCGACAAAAGAGATAACACCCCCCCATTACGTCATGCTTCAGAAATGTGGAAAATGGTCCGTTTTCAAATGTTTTATTTTTGAACGTCAGTTCACATTTGTAGGTGGATCATCAGTGTTAGAGCTAAAATTAGCATGTTTAAAGTGATTTTCATGCATCCAGGGGCTCGGGAAGTGAAATAAATACCATTTGGAGGCATTTAATGTTCGAGCAAAAACGGCTGATTTTCGACAAAAGAGATAACACCCCCCCATTACGTCATGCTTCAGAAATGTGGAAAATGGTCCGTTTTCAAATGTTTTATTTTTGAACGTCAGTTCACATTTGTAGGTGGATCATCAGTGTTAGAGCTAAAATTAGCATGTTTAAAGTGATTTTCATGCTTCCAGGGGCCCAAAACACAAGATTTATGGAATGGTTAAAAGTGCATGAAAATGGCCAATTTACTCACTCTGAGTTCTCAAAAAGGGTTTCTTCACCCCGGGAAGTTAATTAAATACCATTTGGAGGCATTTAATGTTCGAGCAAAAAAGGCTGATTTTCGACAAAAGAGAAAACACCCCCCCATTACGTCATGCTTCAGAAATGTGGAAAATGGTCCGTTTTCAAATGTTTTATTTTTGAACGTCAGTTCACATTTGTAGGTGGATCATCAGTGTTAGAGCTAAAATTAGCATGTTTAAAATGATTTTCATGCTTCCAGGGGCTCGGGAAGTTAATTAAATACCATTTGGAGGCATTTAATGTTCGAGCAAAAACGGCTGATTTTCGATAAAAGAGATAACACCCCCCCATTACGTCATGCTTCAGAAATGTGGAAAATGGTCCGTTTTCAAATGTTTTATTTTTGAACGTCAGTTCACATTTGTAGGTGGATCATCAGTGTTAGAGCTAAAATTAGCATGTTTAAAGTGATTTTCATGCTTCCAGGGGCTCGGGAAGTTAATTAAATACCATTTGGAGGCATTTAATGTTCAAGCAAAAACGGCTGATTTTCGACAAAAGAGATAACACCCCCCCATTACGTCATGCTTCAGAAATGTGGAAAATGGTCCGTTTTCAAATGTTTTATTTTTGAACGTCAGTTCACATTTGTAGGTGGATCATCAGTGTTAGAGCTAAAATTAGCATGTTTAAAGTGATTTTCATGCATCCAGGGGCTCGGGAAGTGAAATAAATACCATTTGGAGGCATTTAATGTTCGAGCAAAAACGGCTGATTTTCGACAAAAGAGATAACACCCCCCCATTACGTCATGCTTCAGAAATGTGGAAAATGGTCCGTTTTCAAATGTTTTATTTTTGAACGTCAGTTCACATTTGTAGGTGGATCATCAGTGTTAGAGCTAAAATTAGCATGTTTAAAGTGATTTTCATGCTTCCAGGGGCTCGGGAAGTTAATTAAATACCATTTGGAGGCATTTAATGTTCGAGCAAAAACGGCTGATTTTCGATAAAAGAGATAACACCCCCCCATTACGTCATGCTTCAGAAATGTGGAAAATGGTCCGTTTTCAAATGTTTTATTTTTGAACGTCAGTTCACATTTGTAGGTGGATCATCAGTGTTAGAGCTAAAATGAGCATGTTTAAAGTGATTTTCATGCTTCCAGGGGCCCGGGAAGTTAATTAAATACCATTTGGAGGCATTTAATGTTCAAGCAAAAACGGCTGATTTTCGACAAAAGAGATAACACCCCCCCATTACGTCATGCTTCAGAAATGTGGAAAATGGTCCGTTTTCAAATGTTTTATTTTTGAACGTCAGTTCACATTTGTAGGTGGATCATCAGTGTTAGAGCTAAAATTAGCATGTTTAAAGTGATTTTCATGCTTCCAGGGGCCCAAAACACAAGATTAATGGAATGGTTAAAAGTGCATGAAAATGGCCAATTTACTCACTCTGAGTTCTCAAAAAGGGTTTCTTCACCCCGGGAAGTAAAATAAATACCATTTGGAGGCATTTAATGTTCGAGCAAAAACGGTTGATTTTCGACAAAAGAGATAACACCCCCCCCCATTACGTCATGCTTCAGAAATGTGGAAAATGGTCCGTTTTCAAATGTTTTATTTTTGAACGTCAGTTCACATTTGTAGGTGGATCATCAGTGTTAGAGCTAAAATTAGCATGTTTAAAGTGATTTTCATGCTTCCAGGGGCCCAAAACACAAGATTTATGGAATGGTTAAAAGTGCATGAAAATGGCCAATTTACTCACTCTGAGTTCTCAAAAAGGGTTTCTTCACCCCGGGAAGTTAATTAAATACCATTTGGAGGCATTTAATGTTCGAGCAAAAACGGCTGATTTTCGACAAAAGAGATAACACCCCCCCATTACGTCATGCTTCAGAAATGTGGAAAATGGTCCGTTTTCAAATGTTTTATTTTTGAACGTCAGTTCACATTTGTAGGTGGATCATCAGTGTTAGAGCTAAAATTAGCATGTTTAAAGTGATTTTCATGCTTCCAGGGGCTCGGGAAGTTAATTAAATACCATTTGGAGGCATTTAATGTTCAAGCAAAAACGGCTGATTTTCGACAAAAGAGATAACACCCCCCCATTACGTCATGCTTCAGAAATGTGGAAAATGGTCCGTTTTCAAATGTTTTATTTTTGAACGTCAGTTCACATTTGTAGGTGGATCATCAGTGTTAGAGCTAAAATTAGCATGTTTAAAGTGATTTTCATGCATCCAGGGGCTCGGGAAGTGAAATAAATACCATTTGGAGGCATTTAATGTTCGAGCAAAAACGGCTGATTTTCGACAAAAGAGATAACACCCCCCCATTACGTCATGCTTCAGAAATGTGGAAAATGGTCCGTTTTCAAATGTTTTATTTTTGAACGTCAGTTCACATTTGTAGGTGGATCATCAGTGTTAGAGCTAAAATTAGCATGTTTAAAGTGATTTTCATGCTTCCAGGGGCTCGGGAAGTTAATTAAATACCATTTGGAGGCATTTAATGTTCGAGCAAAAACGGCTGATTTTCGATAAAAGAGATAACACCCCCCCATTACGTCATGCTTCAGAAATGTGGAAAATGGTCCGTTTTCAAATGTTTTATTTTTGAACGTCAGTTCACATTTGTAGGTGGATCATCAGTGTTAGAGCTAAAATTAGCATGTTTAAAGTGATTTTCATGCTTCCAGGGGCCCAAAACACAAGATTAATGGAATGGTTAAAAGTGCATGAAAATGGCCAATTTACTCACTCTGAGTTCTCAAAAAGGGTTTCTTCACCCCGGGAAGTAAAATAAATACCATTTGGAGGCATTTAATGTTCGAGCAAAAACGGTTGATTTTCGACAAAAGAGATAACACCCCCCCCATTACGTCATGCTTCAGAAATGTGGAAAATGGTCCGTTTTCAAATGTTTTATTTTTGAACGTCAGTTCACATTTGTAGGTGGATCATCAGTGTTAGAGCTAAAATTAGCATGTTTAAAGTGATTTTCATGCTTCCAGGGGCCCAAAACACAAGATTTATGGAATGGTTAAAAGTGCATGAAAATGGCCAATTTACTCACTCTGAGTTCTCAAAAAGGGTTTCTTCACCCCGGGAAGTTAATTAAATACCATTTGGAGGCATTTAATGTTCGAGCAAAAACGGCTGATTTTCGACAAAAGAGATAACAACCCCCCATTACGTCATGCTTCAGAAATGTGGAAAATGGTCCGTTTTCAAATGTTTTATTTTTGAACGTCAGTTCACATTTGTAGGTGGATCATCAGTGTTAGAGCTAAAATTAGCATGTTTAAAGTGATTTTCATGCTTCCAGGGGCTCGGGAAGTTAATTAAATACCATTTGGAGGCATTTAATGTTCGAGCAAAAACGGCTGATTTTCGATAAAAGAGATAACACCCCCCCATTACGTCATGCTTCAGAAATGTGGAAAATGGTCCGTTTTCAAATGTTTTATTTTTGAACGTCAGTTCACATTTGTAGGTGGATCATCAGTGTTAGAGCTAAAATTAGCATGTTTAAAGTGATTTTCATGCATCCAGGGGCTCGGGAAGTGAAATAAATACCATTTGGAGGCATTTAATGTTCGAGCAAAAACGGCTGATTTTCGACAAAAGAGATAACACCCCCCCATTATGTCATGCTTCAGAAATGTGGAAAATGGTCCGTTTTCAAATGTTTTATTTTTGAACGTCAGTTCACATTTGTAGGTGGATCATCAGTGTTAGAGCTAAAATTAGCATGTTTAAAGTGATTTTCATGCATCCAGGGGCTCGGGAAGTGAAATAAATACCATTTGGAGGCATTTAATGTTCGAGCAAAAACGGCTGATTTTCGACAAAAGAGATAACACCCCCCCATTACGTCATGCTTCAGAAATGTGGAAAATGGTCCGTTTTCAAATGTTTTATTTTTGAACGTCAGTTCACATTTGTAGGTGGATCATCAGTGTTAGAGCTAAAATTAGCATGTTTAAAGTGATTTTCATGCTTCCAGGGGCTCGGGAAGTTAATTAAATACCATTTGGAGGCATTTAATGTTCGAGCAAAAACGGCTGATTTTCGATAAAAGAGATAACACCCCCCCCATTACGTCATGCTTCAGAAATGTGGAAAATGGTCCGTTTTCAAATGTTTTATTTTTGAACGTCAGTTCACATTTGTAGGTGGATCATCAGTGTTAGAGCTAAAATGAGCATGTTTAAAGTGATTTTCATGCTTCCAGGGGCCCGGGAAGTTAATTAAATACCATTTGGAGGCATTTAATGTTCAAGCAAAAACGGCTGATTTTCGACAAAAGAGATAACACCCCCCCATTACGTCATGCTTCAGAAATGTGGAAAATGGTCCGTTTTCAAATGTTTTATTTTTGAACGTCAGTTCACATTTGTAGGTGGATCATCAGTGTTAGAGCTAAAATTAGCATGTTTAAAGTGATTTTCATGCTTCCAGGGGCCCAAAACACAAGATTAATGGAATGGTTAAAAGTGCATGAAAATGGCCAATTTACTCACTCTGAGTTCTCAAAAAGGGTTTCTTCACCCCGGGAAGTAAAATAAATACCATTTGGAGGCATTTAATGTTCGAGCAAAAACGGTTGATTTTCGACAAAAGAGATAACACCCCCCCCATTACGTCATGCTTCAGAAATGTGGAAAATGGTCCGTTTTCAAATGTTTTATTTTTGAACGTCAGTTCACATTTGTAGGTGGATCATCAGTGTTAGAGCTAAAATTAGCATGTTTAAAGTGATTTTCATGCTTCCAGGGGCCCAAAACACAAGATTTATGGAATGGTTAAAAGTGCATGAAAATGGCCAATTTACTCACTCTGAGTTCTCAAAAAGGGTTTCTTCACCCCGGGAAGTTAATTAAATACCATTTGGAGGCATTTAATGTTCGAGCAAAAACGGCTGATTTTCGACAAAAGAGATAACACCCCCCCATTACGTCATGCTTCAGAAATGTGGAAAATGGTCCGTTTTCAAATGTTTTATTTTTGAACGTCAGTTCACATTTGTAGGTGGATCATCAGTGTTAGAGCTAAAATTAGCATGTTTAAAGTGATTTTCATGCTTCCAGGGGCTCGGGAAGTTAATTAAATACCATTTGGAGGCATTTAATGTTCGAGCAAAAACGGCTGATTTTCGATAAAAGAGATAACACCCCCCCATTACGTCATGCTTCAGAAATGTGGAAAATGGTCCGTTTTCAAATGTTTTATTTTTGAACGTCAGTTCACATTTGTAGGTGGATCATCAGTGTTAGAGCTAAAATTAGCATGTTTAAAGTGATTTTCATGCATCCAGGGGCTCGGGAAGTGAAATAAATACCATTTGGAGGCATTTAATGTTCGAGCAAAAACGGCTGATTTTCGATAAAAGAGATAACACCCCCCCATTACGTCATGCTTCAGAAATGTGGAAAATGGTCCGTTTTCAAATGTTTTATTTTTGAACGTCAGTTCACATTTGTAGGTGGATCATCAGTGTTAGAGCTAAAATTAGCATGTTTAAAGTGATTTTCATGCTTCCAGGGGCTCGGGAAGTTAATTAAATATCATTTGGAGGCATTTAATGTTCAAGCAAAAACGGCTGATTTTCGACAAAAGAGATAACACCCCCCCATTACGTCATGCTTCAGAAATGTGGAAAATGGTCCGTTTTCAAATGTTTTATTTTTGAACGTCAGTTCACATTTGTAGGTGGATCATCAGTGTTAGAGCTAAAATTAGCATGTTTAAAGTGATTTTCATGCATCCAGGGGCTCGGGAAGTGAAATAAATACCATTTGGAGGCATTTAATGTTCGAGCAAAAACGGCTGATTTTCGACAAAAGAGATAACACCCCCCCATTACGTCATGCTTCAGAAATGTGGAAAATGGTCCGTTTTCAAATGTTTTATTTTTGAACGTCAGTTCACATTTGTAGGTGGATCATCAGTGTTAGAGCTAAAATTAGCATGTTTAAAGTGATTTTCATGCTTCCAGGGGCTCGGGAAGTTAATTAAATACCATTTGGAGGCATTTAATGTTCGAGCAAAAACGGCTGATTTTCGATAAAAGAGATAACACCCCCCCATTACGTCATGCTTCAGAAATGTGGAAAATGGTCCGTTTTCAAATGTTTTATTTTTGAACGTCAGTTCACATTTGTAGGTGGATCATCAGTGTTAGAGCTAAAATTAGCATGTTTAAAGTGATTTTCATGCTTCCAGGGGCCCAAAACACAAGATTAATGGAATGGTTAAAAGTGCATGAAAATGGCCAATTTACTCACTCTGAGTTCTCAAAAAGGGTTTCTTCACCCCGGGAAGTAAAATAAATACCATTTGGAGGCATTTAATGTTCGAGCAAAAACGGTTGATTTTCGACAAAAGAGATAACACCCCCCCCATTACGTCATGCTTCAGAAATGTGGAAAATGGTCCGTTTTCAAATGTTTTATTTTTGAACGTCAGTTCACATTTGTAGGTGGATCATCAGTGTTAGAGCTAAAATTAGCATGTTTAAAGTGATTTTCATGCTTCCAGGGGCCCAAAACACAAGATTTATGGAATGGTTAAAAGTGCATGAAAATGGCCAATTTACTCACTCTGAGTTCTCAAAAAGGGTTTCTTCACCCCGGGAAGTTAATTAAATACCATTTGGAGGCATTTAATGTTCGAGCAAAAACGGCTGATTTTCGACAAAAGAGATAACACCCCCCCATTACGTCATGCTTCAGAAATGTGGAAAATGGTCCGTTTTCAAATGTTTTATTTTTGAACGTCAGTTCACATTTGTAGGTGGATCATCAGTGTTAGAGCTAAAATTAGCATGTTTAAAGTGATTTTCATGCTTCCAGGGGCTCGGGAAGTTAATTAAATACCATTTGGAGGCATTTAATGTTCGAGCAAAAACGGCTGATTTTCGATAAAAGAGATAACACCCCCCCATTACGTCATGCTTCAGAAATGTGGAAAATGGTCCGTTTTCAAATGTTTTATTTTTGAACGTCAGTTCACATTTGTAGGTGGATCATCAGTGTTAGAGCTAAAATTAGCATGTTTAAAGTGATTTTCATGCATCCAGGGGCTCGGGAAGTGAAATAAATACCATTTGGAGGCATTTAATGTTCGAGCAAAAACGGCTGATTTTCGACAAAAGAGATAACACCCCCCCATTATGTCATGCTTCAGAAATGTGGAAAATGGTCCGTTTTCAAATGTTTTATTTTTGAACGTCAGTTCACATTTGTAGGTGGATCATCAGTGTTAGAGCTAAAATTAGCATGTTTAAAGTGATTTTCATGCTTCCAGGGGCCCAAAACACAAGATTTATGGAATGGTTAAAAGTGCATGAAAATGGCCAATTTACTCACTCTGAGTTCTCAAAAAGGGTTTCTTCACCCCGGGAAGTTAATTAAATACCATTTGGAGGCATTTAATGTTCGAGCAAAAACGGCTGATTTTCGACAAAAGAGATAACACCCCCCCATTACGTCATGCTTCAGAAATGTTGAAAATGGTCCGTTTTCAAATGTTTTATTTTTGAACGTCAGTTCACATTTGTAGGTGGATCATCAGTGTTAGAGCTAAAATTAGCATGTTTAAAGTGATTTTCATGCTTCCAGGGGCCCAAAACACAAGATTTATGGAATGGTTAAAAGTGCATGAAAATGGCCAATTTACTCACTCTGAGTTCTCAAAAAGGGTTTCTTCACCCCGGGAAGTTAATTAAATACCATTTGGAGGCATTTAATGTTCGAGCAAAAACGGCTGATTTTCGACAAAAGAGATAACACCCCCCCATTACGTCATGCTTCAGAAATGTGGAAAATGGTCCGTTTTCAAATGTTTTATTTTTGAACGTCAGTTCACATTTGTAGGTGGATCATCAGTGTTAGAGCTAAAATTAGCATGTTTAAAGTGATTTTCATGCTTCCAGGGGCCCAAAACACAAGATTTATGGAATGGTTAAAAGTGCATGAAAATGGCCAATTTACTCACTCTGAGTTCTCAAAAAGGGTTTCTTCACCCCGGGAAGTTAATTAAATACCATTTGGAGGCATTTAATGTTCGAGCAAAAACGGCTGATTTTCGACAAAAGAGATAACACCCCCCCATTACGTCATGCTTCAGAAATGTGGAAAATGGTCCGTTTTCAAATGTTTTATTTTTGAACGTCAGTTCACATTTGTAGGTGGATCATCAGTGTTAGAGCTAAAATTAGCATGTTTAAAGTGATTTTCATGCTTCCAGGGGCTCGGGGAGTTAATTAAATACCATTTGGAGGCATTTAATGTTCAAGCAAAAACGGCTGATTTTCGACAAAAGAGATAACACCCCCCCATTACGTCATGCTTCAGAAATGTGGAAAATGGTCCGTTTTCAAATGTTTTATTTTTGAACGTCAGTTCACATTTGTAGGTGGATCATCAGTGTTAGAGCTAAAATTAGCATGTTTAAAGTGATTTTCATGCTTCCAGGGGCTCGGGAAGTGAAATAAATACCATTTGGAGGCATTTAATGTTCGAGCAAAAACGGCTGATTTTCGACAAAAGAGATAACACCCCCCCATTACGTCATGCTTCAGAAATGTGGAAAATGGTCCGTTTTCAAATGTTTTATTTTTGAACGTCAGTTCACATTTGTAGGTGGATCATCAGTGTTAGAGCTAAAATTAGCATGTTTAAAGTGATTTTCATGCTTCCAGGGGCTCGGGAAGTTAATTAAATACCATTTGGAGGCATTTAATGTTCGAGCAAAAACGGCTGATTTTCGACAAAAGAGATAACACCCCCCCATTACGTCATGCTTCAGAAATGTGGAAAATGGTCCGTTTTCAAATGTTTTATTTTTGAACGTCAGTTCACATTTGTAGGTGGATCATCAGTGTTAGAGCTAAAATTAGCATGTTTAAAGTGATTTTCATGCTTCCAGGGGCCCAAAACACAAGATTAATGGAATGGTTAAAAGTGCATGAAAATGGCCAATTTACTCACTCTGAGTTCTCAAAAAGGGTTTCTTCATCCCGGGAAGTGAAATAAATACCATTTGGAGGCATTTAATGTTCGAGCAAAAACGGCTGATTTTCGACAAAAGAGATAACACCCCCCCATTACGTCATGCTTTAGAAATGTGGAAAATGGTCCGTTTTCAAATGTTTTATTTTTGAACGTCAGTTCACATTTGTAGGTGGATCATCAGTGTTAGAGCTAAAATTAGCATGTTTAAAGTGATTTTCATGCTTCCAGGGGCCCAAAACACAAGATTTATGGAATGGTTAAAAGTGCATGAAAATGGCCAATTTACTCACTCTGAGTTCTCAAAAAGGGTTTCTTCACCCCGGGAAGTTAATTAAATACCATTTGGAGGCATTTAATGTTCGAGCAAAAACGGCTGATTTTCGACAAAAGAGATAACACCCCCCCATTACGTCATGCTTCAGAAATGTGGAAAATGGTCCGTTTTCAAATGTTTTATTTTTGAACGTCAGTTCACATTTGTAGGTGGATCATCAGTGTTAGAGCTAAAATTAGCATGTTTAAAGTGATTTTCATGCTTCCAGGGGCTCGGGAAGTTAATTAAATACCATTTGGAGGCATTTAATGTTCGAGCAAAAACGGCTGATTTTCGACAAAAGAGATAACACCCCCCCATTTCGTCATGCTTCAGAAATGTGGAAAATGGTCCGTTTTCAAATGTTTTATTTTTGAACGTCAGTTCACATTTGTAGGTGGATCATCAGTGTTAGAGCTAAAATTAGCATGTTTAAAGTGATTTTCATGCTTCCAGGGGCTCGGGAAGTTAATTAAATACCATTTGGAGGCATTTAATGTTCGAGCAAAAACGGCTGATTTTCGACAAAAGAGATAACACCCCCCCCCATTACGTCATGCTTCAGAAATGTGGAAAATGGTCCGTTTTCAAATGTTTTATTTTTGAACGTCAGTTCACATTTGTAGGTGGATCATCAGTGTTAGAGCTAAAATTAGCATGTTTAAAGTGATTTTCATGCTTCCAGGGGCCCAAAACACAAGATTAATGGAATGGTTAAAAGTGCATGAAAATGGCCAATTTACTCACTCTGAGTTCTCAAAAAGGGTTTCTTCACCCCGGGAAGTTAATTAAATACCATTTGGAGGCATTTAATGTTCGAGCAAAAACGGCTGATTTTCGACAAAAGAGATAACACCCCCCCATTACGTCATGCTTCAGAAATGTGGAAAATGGTCCGTTTTCAAATGTTTTATTTTTGAACGTCAGTTCACATTTGTAGGTGGATCATCAGTGTTAGAGCTAAAATTAGCATGTTTAAAGTGATTTTCATGCATCCAGGGGCTCGGGAAGTGAAATAAATACCATTTGGAGGCATTTAATGTTCGAGCAAAAACGGCTGATTTTCGACAAAAGAGATAACACCCCCCCATTACGTCATGCTTCAGAAATGTGGAAAATGGTCCGTTTTCAAATGTTTTATTTTTGAACGTCAGTTCACATTTGTAGGTGGATCATCAGTGTTAGAGCTAAAATTAGCATGTTTAAAGTGATTTTCATGCTTCCAGGGGCCCAAAACACAAGATTTATGGAATGGTTAAAAGTGCATGAAAATGGCCAATTTACTCACTCTGAGTTCTCAAAAAGGGTTTCTTCACCCCGGGAAGTTAATTAAATACCATTTGGAGGCATTTAATGTTCGAGCAAAAAAGGCTGATTTTCGACAAAAGAGATAACACCCCCCCATTACGTCATGCTTCAGAAATGTGGAAAATGGTCCGTTTTCAAATGTTTTATTTTTGAACGTCAGTTCACATTTGTAGGTGGATCATCAGTGTTAGAGCTAAAATTAGCATGTTTAAATTGATTTTCATGCTTCCAGGGGCTTGGGAAGTTAATTAAATACCATTTGGAGGCATTTAATGTTCGAGCAAAAACGGCTGATTTTCGATAAAAGAGATAACACCCCCCATTACGTCATGCTTCAGAAATGTGGAAAATGGTCCGTTTTCAAATGTTTTATTTTTGAACGTCAGTTCACATTTGTAGGTGGATCATCAGTGTTAGAGCTAAAATTAGCATGTTTAAAGTGATTTTCATGCTTCCAGGGGCTCGGGAAGTTAATTAAATACCATTTGGAGGCATTTAATGTTCGAGCAAAAACGGCTGATTTTCGATAAAAGAGATAACACCCCCTCATAACGTCATGCTTCAGAAATGTGGAAAATGGTCCGTTTTCAAATGTTTTATTTTTGAACGTCAGTTCACATTTGTAGGTGGATCATCAGTGTTAGAGCTAAAATTAGCATGTTTAAAGTGATTTTCATGCTTCCAGGGGCCCGGGAAGTTAATTAAATACCATTTGGAGGCATTTAATGTTCAAGCAAAAACGGCTGATTTTCGACAAAAGAGATAACACCCCCCCATTACGTCATGCTTCAGAAATGTGGAAAATGGTCCGTTTTCAAATGTTTTATTTTTGAACGTCAGTTCACATTTGTAGGTGGATCATCAGTGTTAGAGCTAAAATTAGCATGTTTAAAGTGATTTTCATGCTTCCAGGGGCCCAAAACACAAGATTAATGGAATGGTTAAAAGTGCATGAAAATGGCCAATTTACTCACTCTGAGTTCTCAAAAAGGGTTTCTTCACCCCGGGAAGTAAAATAAATACCATTTGGAGGCATTTAATGTTCGAGCAAAAACGGTTGATTTTCGACAAAAGAGATAACACCCCCCCCATTACGTCATGCTTCAGAAATGTGGAAAATGGTCCGTTTTCAAATGTTTTATTTTTGAACGTCAGTTCACATTTGTAGGTGGATCATCAGTGTTAGAGCTAAAATTAGCATGTTTAAAGTGATTTTCATGCTTCCAGGGGCCCAAAACACAAGATTTATGGAATGGTTAAAAGTGCATGAAAATGGCCAATTTACTCACTCTGAGTTCTCAAAAAGGGTTTCTTCACCCCGGGAAGTAAAATAAATACCATTTGGAGGCATTTAATGTTCGAGCAAAAACGGTTGATTTTCGACAAAAGAGATAACACCCCCCCCATTACGTCATGCTTCAGAAATGTGGAAAATGGTCCGTTTTCAAATGTTTTATTTTTGAACGTCAGTTCACATTTGTAGGTGGATCATCAGTGTTAGAGCTAAAATTAGCATGTTTAAAGTGATTTTCATGCTTCCAGGGGCCCAAAACACAAGATTTATGGAATGGTTAAAAGTGCATGAAAATGGCCAATTTACTCACTCTGAGTTCTCAAAAAGGGTTTCTTCACCCCGGGAAGTTAATTAAATACCATTTGGAGGCATTTAATGTTCGAGCAAAAACGGCTGATTTTCGACAAAAGAGATAACACCCCCCCATTACGTCATGCTTCAGAAATGTGGAAAATGGTCCGTTTTCAAATGTTTTATTTTTGAACGTCAGTTCACATTTGTAGGTGGATCATCAGTGTTAGAGCTAAAATTAGCATGTTTAAAGTGATTTTCATGCTTCCAGGGGCTCGGGAAGTTAATTAAATACCATTTGGAGGCATTTAATGTTCGAGCAAAAACGGCTGATTTTCGATAAAAGAGATAACACCCCCCCATTACGTCATGCTTCAGAAATGTGGAAAATGGTCCGTTTTCAAATGTTTTATTTTTGAACGTCAGTTCACATTTGTAGGTGGATCATCAGTGTTAGAGCTAAAATTAGCATGTTTAAAGTGATTTTCATGCATCCAGGGGCTCGGGAAGTGAAATAAATACCATTTGGAGGCATTTAATGTTCGAGCAAAAACGGCTGATTTTCGACAAAAGAGATAACACCCCCCCATTACGTCATGCTTCAGAAATGTGGAAAATGGTCCGTTTTCAAATGTTTTATTTTTGAACGTCAGTTCACATTTGTAGGTGGATCATCAGTGTTAGAGCTAAAATTAGCATGTTTAAAGTGATTTTCATGCTTCCAGGGGCCCAAAACACAAGATTTATGGAATGGTTAAAAGTGCATGAAAATGGCCAATTTACTCACTCTGAGTTCTCAAAAAGGGTTTCTTCACCCCGGGAAGTTAATTAAATACCATTTGGAGGCATTTAATGTTCGAGCAAAAACGGCTGATTTTCGACAAAAGAGATAACACCCCCCCATTACGTCATGCTTCAGAAATGTTGAAAATGGTCCGTTTTCAAATGTTTTATTTTTGAACGTCAGTTCACATTTGTAGGTGGATCATCAGTGTTAGAGCTAAAATTAGCATGTTTAAAGTGATTTTCATGCTTCCAGGGGCCCAAAACACAAGATTTATGGAATGGTTAAAAGTGCATGAAAATGGCCAATTTACTCACTCTGAGTTCTCAAAAAGGGTTTCTTCACCCCGGGAAGTTAATTAAATACCATTTGGAGGCATTTAATGTTCGAGCAAAAACGGCTGATTTTCGACAAAAGAGATAACCCCCCCCCATTACGTCATGCTTCAGAAATGTGGAAAATGGTCCGTTTTCAAATGTTTTATTTTTGAACGTCAGTTCACATTTGTAGGTGGATCATCCGTGTTAGAGCTAAAATTAGCATGTTTAAAGTGATTTTCATGCTTCCAGGGGCTCGGGAAGTGAAATAAATACCATTTGGAGGCATTTAATGTTCGAGCAAAAACGGCTGATTTTCGACAAAAGAGATAACACCCCCCCATTACGTCATGCTTCAGAAATGTGGAAAATGGTCCGTTTTCAAATGTTTTATTTTTGAACGTCAATTCACATTTGTAGGTGGATCATCAGTGTTAGAGCTAAAATTAGCATGTTTAAAGTGATTTTCATGCTTCCAGGGGCCCAAAACACAAGATTTATGGAATGGTTAAAAGTGCATGAAAATGGCCAATTTACTCACTCTGAGTTCTCAAAAAGGGTTTCTTCACCCCGGGAAGTTAATTAAATACCATTTGGAGGCATTTAATGTTCGAGCAAAAACGGCTGATTTTCGACAAAAGAGATAACACCCCCCCATTACGTCATGCTTCAGAAATGTGGAAAATGGTCCGTTTTCAAATGTTTTATTTTTGAACGTCAGTTCACATTTGTAGGTGGATCATCAGTGTTAGGGCTAAAATGAGCATGTTTAAAGTGATTTTCATGCTTCCAGGGGCTCGGGAAGTTAATTAAATACCATTTGGAGGCATTTAATGTTCAAGCAAAAACGGCTGATTTTCGACAAAAGAGATAACACCCCCCCATTACGTCATGCTTCAGAAATGTGGAAAATGGTCCGTTTTCAAATGTTTTATTTTTGAACGTCAGTTCACATTTGTAGGTGGATCATCAGTGTTAGAGCTAAAATTAGCATGTTTAAAGTGATTTTCATGCTTCCAGGGGCCCAAAACACAAGATTAATGGAATGGTTAAAAGTGCATGAAAATGGCCAATTTACTCACTCTGAGTTCTCAAAAAGGGTTTCTTCACCCCGGGAAGTAAAATAAATACCATTTGGAGGCATTTAATGTTCGAGCAAAAACGGTTGATTTTCGACAAAAGAGATAACACCCCCCCCCATTACGTCATGCTTCAGAAATGTGGAAAATGGTCCGTTTTCAAATGTTTTATTTTTGAACGTCAGTTCACATTTGTAGGTGGATCATCAGTGTTAGAGCTAAAATTAGCATGTTTAAAGTGATTTTCATGCTTCCAGGGGCCCAAAACACAAGATTTATGGAATGGTTAAAAGTGCATGAAAATGGCCAATTTACTCACTCTGAGTTCTCAAAAAGGGTTTCTTCACCCCGGGAAGTTAATTAAATACCATTTGGAGGCATTTAATGTTCGAGCAAAAACGGCTGATTTTCGACAAAAGAGATAACACCCCCCCATTACGTCATGCTTCAGAAATGTGGAAAATGGTCCGTTTTCAAATGTTTTATTTTTGAACGTCAGTTCACATTTGTAGGTGGATCATCAGTGTTAGAGCTAAAATTAGCATGTTTAAAGTGATTTTCATGCTTCCAGGGGCTCGGGAAGTTAATTAAATACCATTTGGAGGCATTTAATGTTCGAGCAAAAACGGCTGATTTTCGATAAAAGAGATAACACCCCCCCATTACGTCATGCTTCAGAAATGTGGAAAATGGTCCGTTTTCAAATGTTTTATTTTTGAACGTCAGTTCACATTTGTAGGTGGATCATCAGTGTTAGAGCTAAAATTAGCATGTTTAAAGTGATTTTCATGCATCCAGGGGCTCGGGAAGTGAAATAAATACCATTTGGAGGCATTTAATGTTCAAGCAAAAACGGCTGATTTTCGACAAAAGAGATAACACCCCCCCATTACGTCATGCTTCAGAAATGTGGAAAATGGTCCGTTTTCAAATGTTTTATTTTTGAACGTCAGTTCACATTTGTAGGTGGATCATCAGTGTTAGAGCTAAAATTAGCATGTTTAAAGTGATTTTCATGCTTCCAGGGGCCCAAAACACAAGATTTATGGAATGGTTAAAAGTGCATGAAAATGGCCAATTTACTCACTCTGAGTTCTCAAAAAGGGTTTCTTCACCCCGGGAAGTTAATTAAATACCATTTGGAGGCATTTAATGTTCGAGCAAAAACGGCTGATTTTCGACAAAAGAGATAACACCCCCCCATTACGTCATGCTTCAGAAATGTTGAAAATGGTCCGTTTTCAAATGTTTTATTTTTGAACGTCAGTTCACATTTGTAGGTGGATCATCAGTGTTAGAGCTAAAATTAGCATGTTTAAAGTGATTTTCATGCTTCCAGGGGCCCAAAACACAAGATTTATGGAATGGTTAAAAGTGCATGAAAATGGCCAATTTACTCACTCTGAGTTCTCAAAAAGGGTTTCTTCACCCCGGGAAGTTAATTAAATACCATTTGGAGGCATTTAATGTTCGAGCAAAAACGGCTGATTTTCGACAAAAGAGATAACCCCCCCCCCATTACGTCATGCTTCAGAAATGTGGAAAATGGTCCGTTTTCAAATGTTTTCTTTTTGAACGTCAGTTCACATTTGTAGGTGGATCATCAGTGTTAGTGCTAAAATTAGCATGTTTAAAGTGATTTTCATGCATCCAGGGGCTCGGGAAGTGAAATAAATACCATTTGGAGGCATTTAATGTTCGAGCAAAAACGGCTGATTTTCGACAAAAGAGATAACACCCCCCCATTACGTCATGCTTCAGAAATGTGGAAAATGGTCCGTTTTCAAATGTTTTATTTTTGAACGTCAGTTCACATTTGTAGGTGGATCATCAGTGTTAGAGCTAAAATTAGCATGTTTAAAGTGATTTTCATGCTTCCAGGGGCCCAAAACACAAGATTTATGGAATGGTTAAAAGTGCATGAAAATGGCCAATTTACTCACTCTGAGTTCTCAAAAAGGGTTTCTTCACCCCGGGAAGTTAATTAAATACCATTTGGAGGCATTTAATGTTCGAGCAAAAAAGGCTGATTTTCGACAAAAGAGATAACACCCCCCCATTACGTCATGCTTCAGAAATGTGGAAAATGGTCCGTTTTCAAATGTTTTATTTTTGAACGTCAGTTCACATTTGTAGGTGGATCATCAGTGTTAGAGCTAAAATTAGCATGTTTAAATTGATTTTCATGCTTCCAGGGGCTTGGGAAGTTAATTAAATACCATTTGGAGGCATTTAATGTTCGAGCAAAAACGGCTGATTTTCGATAAAAGAGATAACACCCCCCATTACGTCATGCTTCAGAAATGTGGAAAATGGTCCGTTTTCAAATGTTTTATTTTTGAACGTCAGTTCACATTTGTAGGTGGATCATCAGTGTTAGAGCTAAAATTAGCATGTTTAAAGTGATTTTCATGCTTCCAGGGGCTCGGGAAGTTAATTAAATACCATTTGGAGGCATTTAATGTTCGAGCAAAAACGGCTGATTTTCGACAAAAGAGATAACACCCCCCCATTACGTCATGCTTCAGAAATGTGGAAAATGGTCCGTTTTCAAATGTTTTATTTTTGAACGTCAGTTCACATTTGTAGGTGGATCATCAGTGTTAGAGCTAAAATTAGCATGTTTAAAGTGATTTTCATGCTTCCAGGGGCCCAAAACACAAGATTTATGGAATGGTTAAAAGTGCATGAAAATGGCCAATTTACTCACTCTGAGTTCTCAAAAAGGGTTTCTTCACCCCGGGAAGTTAATTAAATACCATTTGGAGGCATTTAATGTTCGAGCAAAAACGGCTGATTTTCGACAAAAGAGATAACACCCCCCCATTACGTCATGCTTCAGAAATGTGGAAAATGGTCCATTTTCAAATGTTTTATTTTTGAACGTCAGTTCACATTTGTAGGTGGATCATCAGTGTTAGAGCTAAAATTAGCATGTTTAAAGTGATTTTCATGCTTCCAGGGGCTCGGGAAGTTAATTAAATACCATTTGGAGGCATTTAATGTTCGAGCAAAAACGGCTGATTTTCGACAAAAGAGATAACACCCCCCCATTACGTCATGCTTCAGAAATGTGGAAAATGGTCCGTTTTCAAATGTTTTATTTTTGAACGTCAGTTCACATTTGTAGGTGGATCATCAGTGTTAGAGCTAAAATTAGCATGTTTAAAGTGATTTTCATGCTTCCAGGGGCCCAAAACACAAGATTTATGGAATGGTTAAAAGTGCATGAAAATGGCCAATTTACTCACTCTGAGTTCTCAAAAAGGGTTTCTTCACCCCGGGAAGTTAATTAAATACCATTTGGAGGCATTTAATGTTCGAGCAAAAACGGCTGATTTTCGACAAAAGAGATAACACCCCCCCATTACGTCATGCTTCAGAAATGTGGAAAATGGTCCGTTTTCAAATGTTTTATTTTTGAACGTCAGTTCACATTTGTAGGTGGATCATCAGTGTTAGAGCTAAAATTAGCATGTTTAAAGTGATTTTCATGCTTCCAGGGGCTCGGGAAGTTAATTAAATACCATTTGGAGGCATTTAATGTTCGAGCAAAAACGGCTGATTTTCGACAAAAGAGATAACACCCCCCCATTTCGTCATGCTTCAGAAATGTGGAAAATGGTCCGTTTTCAAATGTTTTATTTTTGAACGTCAGTTCACATTTGTAGGTGGATCATCAGTGTTAGAGCTAAAATTAGCATGTTTAAAGTGATTTTCATGCTTCCAGGGGCTCGGGAAGTTAATTAAATACCATTTGGAGGCATTTAATGTTCGAGCAAAAACGGCTGATTTTCGACAAAAGAGATAACACCCCCCCCCATTACGTCATGCTTCAGAAATGTGGAAAATGGTCCGTTTTCAAATGTTTTATTTTTGAACGTCAGTTCACATTTGTAGGTGGATCATCAGTGTTAGAGCTAAAATTAGCATGTTTAAAGTGATTTTCATGCTTCCAGGGGCCCAAAACACAAGATTAATGGAATGGTTAAAAGTGCATGAAAATGGCCAATTTACTCACTCTGAGTTCTCAAAAAGGGTTTCTTCACCCCGGGAAGTTAATTAAATACCATTTGGAGGCATTTAATGTTCGAGCAAAAACGGCTGATTTTCGACAAAAGAGATAACACCCCCCCATTACGTCATGCTTCAGAAATGTGGAAAATGGTCCGTTTTCAAATGTTTTATTTTTGAACGTCAGTTCACATTTGTAGGTGGATCATCAGTGTTAGAGCTAAAATTAGCATGTTTAAAGTGATTTTCATGCATCCAGGGGCTCGGGAAGTGAAATAAATACCATTTGGAGGCATTTAATGTTCGAGCAAAAACGGCTGATTTTCGACAAAAGAGATAACACCCCCCCATTACGTCATGCTTCAGAAATGTGGAAAATGGTCCGTTTTCAAATGTTTTATTTTTGAACGTCAGTTCACATTTGTAGGTGGATCATCAGTGTTAGAGCTAAAATTAGCATGTTTAAAGTGATTTTCATGCTTCCAGGGGCCCAAAACACAAGATTTATGGAATGGTTAAAAGTGCATGAAAATGGCCAATTTACTCACTCTGAGTTCTCAAAAAGGGTTTCTTCACCCCGGGAAGTTAATTAAATACCATTTGGAGGCATTTAATGTTCGAGCAAAAAAGGCTGATTTTCGACAAAAGAGATAACACCCCCCCATTACGTCATGCTTCAGAAATGTGGAAAATGGTCCGTTTTCAAATGTTTTATTTTTGAACGTCAGTTCACATTTGTAGGTGGATCATCAGTGTTAGAGCTAAAATTAGCATGTTTAAATTGATTTTCATGCTTCCAGGGGCTTGGGAAGTTAATTAAATACCATTTGGAGGCATTTAATGTTCGAGCAAAAACGGCTGATTTTCGATAAAAGAGATAACACTCCCCATTACGTCATGCTTCAGAAATGTGGAAAATGGTCCGTTTTCAAATGTTTTATTTTTGAACGTCAGTTCACATTTGTAGGTGGATCATCAGTGTTAGAGCTAAAATTAGCATGTTTAAAGTGATTTTCATGCTTCCAGGGGCTCGGGAAGTTAATTAAATACCATTTGGAGGCATTTAATGTTCGAGCAAAAACGGCTGATTTTCGATAAAAGAGATAACACCCCCCCATAACGTCATGCTTCAGAAATGTGGAAAATGGTCCGTTTTCAAATGTTTTATTTTTGAACGTCAGTTCACATTTGTAGGTGGATCATCAGTGTTAGAGCTAAAATTAGCATGTTTAAAGTGATTTTCATGCTTCCAGGGGCCCGGGAAGTTAATTAAATACCATTTGGAGGCATTTAATGTTCAAGCAAAAACGGCTGATTTTCGACAAAAGAGATAACACCCCCCCATTACGTCATGCTTCAGAAATGTGGAAAATGGTCCGTTTTCAAATGTTTTATTTTTGAACGTCAGTTCACATTTGTAGGTGGATCATCAGTGTTAGAGCTAAAATTAGCATGTTTAAAGTGATTTTCATGCTTCCAGGGGCCCAAAACACAAGATTAATGGAATGGTTAAAAGTGCATGAAAATGGCCAATTTACTCACTCTGAGTTCTCAAAAAGGGTTTCTTCACCCCGGGAAGTAAAATAAATACCATTTGGAGGCATTTAATGTTCGAGCAAAAACGGTTGATTTTCGACAAAAGAGATAACACCCCCCCCATTACGTCATGCTTCAAAAATGTGGAAAATGGTCCGTTTTCAAATGTTTTATTTTTGAACGTCAGTTCACATTTGTAGGTGGATCATCAGTGTTAGAGCTAAAATTAGCATGTTTAAAGTGATTTTCATGCTTCCAGGGGCCCAAAACACAAGATTTATGGAATGGTTAAAAGTGCATGAAAATGGCCAATTTACTCACTCTGAGTTCTCAAAAAGGGTTTCTTCACCCCGGGAAGTAAAATAAATACCATTTGGAGGCATTTAATGTTCGAGCAAAAACGGTTGATTTTCGACAAAAGAGATAACACCCCCCCCATTACGTCATGCTTCAGAAATGTGGAAAATGGTCCGTTTTCAAATGTTTTATTTTTGAACGTCAGTTCACATTTGTAGGTGGATCATCAGTGTTAGAGCTAAAATTAGCATGTTTAAAGTGATTTTCATGCTTCCAGGGGCTCGGGAAGTTAATTAAATACCATTTGGAGGCATTTAATGTTCGAGCAAAAACGGCTGATTTTCGATAAAAGAGATAACACCCCCCCATTACGTCATGCTTCAGAAATGTGGAAAATGGTCCGTTTTCAAATGTTTTATTTTTGAACGTCAGTTCACATTTGTAGGTGGATCATCAGTGTTAGAGCTAAAATTAGCATGTTTAAAGTGATTTTCATGCATCCAGGGGCTCGGGAAGTGAAATAAATACCATTTGGAGGCATTTAATGTTCGAGCAAAAACGGCTGATTTTCGACAAAAGAGATAACACCCCCCCATTACGTCATGCTTCAGAAATGTGGAAAATGGTCCGTTTTCAAATGTTTTATTTTTGAACGTCAGTTCACATTTGTAGGTGGATCATCAGTGTTAGAGCTAAAATTAGCATGTTTAAAGTGATTTTCATGCTTCCAGGGGCCCAAAACACAAGATTTATGGAATGGTTAAAAGTGCATGAAAATGGCCAATTTACTCACTCTGAGTTCTCAAAAAGGGTTTCTTCACCCCGGGAAGTTAATTAAATACCATTTGGAGGCATTTAATGTTCGAGCAAAAACGGCTGATTTTCGACAAAAGAGATAACACCCCCCCATTACGTCATGCTTCAGAAATGTTGAAAATGGTCCGTTTTCAAATGTTTTATTTTTGAACGTCAGTTCACATTTGTAGGTGGATCATCAGTGTTAGAGCTAAAATTAGCATGTTTAAAGTGATTTTCATGCTTCCAGGGGCCCAAAACACAAGATTTATGGAATGGTTAAAAGTGCATGAAAATGGCCAATTTACTCACTCTGAGTTCTCAAAAAGGGTTTCTTCACCCCGGGAAGTTAATTAAATACCATTTGGAGGCATTTAATGTTCGAGCAAAAACGGCTGATTTTCGACAAAAGAGATAACCCCCCCCCATTACGTCATGCTTCAGAAATGTGGAAAATGGTCCGTTTTCAAATGTTTTATTTTTGAACGTCAGTTCACATTTGTAGGTGGATCATCCGTGTTAGAGCTAAAATTAGCATGTTTAAAGTGATTTTCATGCTTCCAGGGGCTCGGGAAGTGAAATAAATACCATTTGGAGGCATTTAATGTTCGAGCAAAAACGGCTGATTTTCGACAAAAGAGATAACACCCCCCCATTACGTCATGCTTCAGAAATGTGGAAAATGGTCCGTTTTCAAATGTTTTATTTTTGAACGTCAATTCACATTTGTAGGTGGATCATCAGTGTTAGAGCTAAAATTAGCATGTTTAAAGTGATTTTCATGCTTCCAGGGGCCCAAAACACAAGATTTATGGAATGGTTAAAAGTGCATGAAAATGGCCAATTTACTCACTCTGAGTTCTCAAAAAGGGTTTCTTCACCCCGGGAAGTTAATTAAATACCATTTGGAGGCATTTAATGTTCGAGCAAAAACGGCTGATTTTCGACAAAAGAGATAACACCCCCCCATTACGTCATGCTTCAGAAATGTGGAAAATGGTCCGTTTTCAAATGTTTTATTTTTGAACGTCAGTTCACATTTGTAGGTGGATCATCAGTGTTAGAGCTAAAATGAGCATGTTTAAAGTGATTTTCATGCTTCCAGGGGCTCGGGAAGTTAATTAAATACCATTTGGAGGCATTTAATGTTCAAGCAAAAACGGCTGATTTTCGACAAAAGAGATAACACCCCCCCATTACGTCATGCTTCAGAAATGTGGAAAATGGTCCGTTTTCAAATGTTTTATTTTTGAACGTCAGTTCACATTTGTAGGTGGATCATCAGTGTTAGAGCTAAAATTAGCATGTTTAAAGTGATTTTCATGCTTCCAGGGGCCCAAAACACAAGATTAATGGAATGGTTAAAAGTGCATGAAACTGGCCAATTTACTCACTCTGAGTTCTCAAAAAGGGTTTCTTCACCCCGGGAAGTAAAATAAATACCATTTGGAGGCATTTAATGTTCGAGCAAAAACGGTTGATTTTCGACAAAAGAGATAACACCCCCCCCCATTACGTCATGCTTCAGAAATGTGGAAAATGGTCCGTTTTCAAATGTTTTATTTTTGAACGTCAGTTCACATTTGTAGGTGGATCATCAGTGTTAGAGCTAAAATTAGCATGTTTAAAGTGATTTTCATGCTTCCAGGGGCCCAAAACACAAGATTTATGGAATGGTTAAAAGTGCATGAAAATGGCCAATTTACTCACTCTGAGTTCTCAAAAAGGGTTTCTTCACCCCGGGAAGTTAATTAAATACCATTTGGAGGCATTTAATGTTCGAGCAAAAACGGCTGATTTTCGACAAAAGAGATAACACCCCCCCATTACGTCATGCTTCAGAAATGTGGAAAATGGTCCGTTTTCAAATGTTTTATTTTTGAACGTCAGTTCACATTTGTAGGTGGATCATCAGTGTTAGAGCTAAAATTAGCATGTTTAAAGTGATTTTCATGCTTCCAGGGGCTCGGGAAGTTAATTAAATACCATTTGGAGGCATTTAATGTTCGAGCAAAAACGGCTGATTTTCGATAAAAGAGATAACACCCCCCCATTACGTCATGCTTCAGAAATGTGGAAAATGGTCCGTTTTCAAATGTTTTATTTTTGAACGTCAGTTCACATTTGTAGGTGGATCATCAGTGTTAGAGCTAAAATTAGCATGTTTAAAGTGATTTTCATGCATCCAGGGGCTCGGGAAGTGAAATAAATACCATTTGGAGGCATTTAATGTTCAAGCAAAAACGGCTGATTTTCGACAAAAGAGATAACACCCCCCCATTACGTCATGCTTCAGAAATGTGGAAAATGGTCCGTTTTCAAATGTTTTATTTTTGAACGTCAGTTCACATTTGTAGGTGGATCATCAGTGTTAGAGCTAAAATTAGCATGTTTAAAGTGATTTTCATGCTTCCAGGGGCCCAAAACACAAGATTTATGGAATGGTTAAAAGTGCATGAAAATGGCCAATTTACTCACTCTGAGTTCTCAAAAAGGGTTTCTTCACCCCGGGAAGTTAATTAAATACCATTTGGAGGCATTTAATGTTCGAGCAAAAACGGCTGATTTTCGACAAAAGAGATAACACCCCCCCATTACGTCATGCTTCAGAAATGTTGAAAATGGTCCGTTTTCAAATGTTTTATTTTTGAACGTCAGTTCACATTTGTAGGTGGATCATCAGTGTTAGAGCTAAAATTAGCATGTTTAAAGTGATTTTCATGCTTCCAGGGGCCCAAAACACAAGATTTATGGAATGGTTAAAAGTGCATGAAAATGGCCAATTTACTCACTCTGAGTTCTCAAAAAGGGTTTCTTCACCCCAGGAAGTTAATTAAATACCATTTGGAGGCATTTAATGTTCGAGCAAAAACGGCTGATTTTCGACAAAAGAGATAACCCCCCCCCATTACGTCATGCTTCAGAAATGTGGAAAATGGTCCGTTTTCAAATGTTTTATTTTTGAACGTCAGTTCACATTTGTAGGTGGATCATCAGTGTTAGTGCTAAAATTAGCATGTTTAAAGTGATTTTCATGCATCCAGGGGCTCGGGAAGTGAAATAAATACCATTTGGAGGCATTTAATGTTCGAGCAAAAACGGCTGATTTTCGACAAAAGAGATAACACCCCCCCATTACGTCATGCTTCAGAAATGTGGAAAATGGTCCGTTTTCAAATGTTTTATTTTTGAACGTCAGTTCACATTTGTAGGTGGATCATCAGTGTTAGAGCTAAAATTAGCATGTTTAAAGTGATTTTCATGCTTCCAGGGGCCCAAAACACAAGATTTATGGAATGGTTAAAAGTGCATGAAAATGGCCAATTTACTCACTCTGAGTTCTCAAAAAGGGTTTCTTCACCCCGGGAAGTTAATTAAATACCATTTGGAGGCATTTAATGTTCGAGCAAAAAAGGCTGATTTTCGACAAAAGAGATAACACCCCCCCATTACGTCATGCTTCAGAAATGTGGAAAATGGTCCGTTTTCAAATGTTTTATTTTTGAACGTCAGTTCACATTTGTAGGTGGATCATCAGTGTTAGAGCTAAAATTAGCATGTTTAAATTGATTTTCATGCTTCCAGGGGCTTGGGAAGTTAATTAAATACCATTTGGAGGCATTTAATGTTCGAGCAAAAACGGCTGATTTTCGATAAAAGAGATAACACCCCCCATTACGTCATGCTTCAGAAATGTGGAAAATGGTCCGTTTTCAAATGTTTTATTTTTGAACGTCAGTTCACATTTGTAGGTGGATCATCAGTGTTAGAGCTAAAATTAGCATGTTTAAAGTGATTTTCATGCTTCCAGGGGCTCGGGAAGTTAATTAAATACCATTTGGAGGCATTTAATGTTCGAGCAAAAACGGCTGATTTTCGATAAAAGAGATAACACCCCCCCATAACGTCATGCTTCAGAAATGTGGAAAATGGTCCGTTTTCAAATGTTTTATTTTTGAACGTCAGTTCACATTTGTAGGTGGATCATCAGTGTTAGAGCTAAAATTAGCATGTTTAAAGTGATTTTCATGCTTCCAGGGGCCCGGGAAGTTAATTAAATACCATTTGGAGGCATTTAATGTTCAAGCAAAAACGGCTGATTTTCGACAAAAGAGATAACACCCCCCCATTACGTCATGCTTCAGAAATGTGGAAAATGGTCCGTTTTCAAATGTTTTATTTTTGAACGTCAGTTCACATTTGTAGGTGGATCATCAGTGTTAGAGCTAAAATTAGCATGTTTAAAGTGATTTTCATGCTTCCAGGGGCCCAAAACACAAGATTAATGGAATGGTTAAAAGTGCATGAAAATGGCCAATTTACTCACTCTGAGTTCTCAAAAAGGGTTTCTTCACCCCGGGAAGTAAAATAAATACCATTTGGAGGCATTTAATGTTCGAGCAAAAACGGTTGATTTTCGACAAAAGAGATAACACCCCCCCCATTACGTCATGCTTCAGAAATGTGGAAAATGGTCCGTTTTCAAATGTTTTATTTTTGAACGTCAGTTCACATTTGTAGGTGGATCATCAGTGTTAGAGCTAAAATTAGCATGTTTAAAGTGATTTTCATGCTTCCAGGGGCCCAAAACACAAGATTTATGGAATGGTTAAAAGTGCATGAAAATGGCCAATTTACTCACTCTGAGTTCTCAAAAAGGGTTTCTTCACCCCGGGAAGTAAAATAAATACCATTTGGAGGCATTTAATGTTCGAGCAAAAACGGTTGATTTTCGACAAAAGAGATAACACCCCCCCCATTACGTCATGCTTCAGAAATGTGGAAAATGGTCCGTTTTCAAATGTTTTATTTTTGAACGTCAGTTCACATTTGTAGGTGGATCATCAGTGTTAGAGCTAAAATTAGCATGTTTAAAGTGATTTTCATGCTTCCAGGGGCCCAAAACACAAGATTTATGGAATGGTTAAAAGTGCATGAAAATGGCCAATTTACTCACTCTGAGTTCTCAAAAAGGGTTTCTTCACCCCGGGAAGTTAATTAAATACCATTTGGAGGCATTTAATGTTCGAGCAAAAACGGCTGATTTTCGACAAAAGAGATAACACCCCCCCATTACGTCATGCTTCAGAAATGTGGAAAATGGTCCGTTTTCAAATGTTTTATTTTTGAACGTCAGTTCACATTTGTAGGTGGATCATCAGTGTTAGAGCTAAAATTAGCATGTTTAAAGTGATTTTCATGCTTCCAGGGGCTCGGGAAGTTAATTAAATACCATTTGGAGGCATTTAATGTTCGAGCAAAAACGGCTGATTTTCGATAAAAGAGATAACACCCCCCCATTACGTCATGCTTCAGAAATGTGGAAAATGGTCCGTTTTCAAATGTTTTATTTTTGAACGTCAGTTCACATTTGTAGGTGGATCATCAGTGTTAGAGCTAAAATTAGCATGTTTAAAGTGATTTTCATGCATCCAGGGGCTCGGGAAGTGAAATAAATACCATTTGGAGGCATTTAATGTTCGAGCAAAAACGGCTGATTTTCGACAAAAGAGATAACACCCCCCCATTACGTCATGCTTCAGAAATGTGGAAAATGGTCCGTTTTCAAATGTTTTATTTTTGAACGTCAGTTCACATTTGTAGGTGGATCATCAGTGTTAGAGCTAAAATTAGCATGTTTAAAGTGATTTTCATGCTTCCAGGGGCCCAAAACACAAGATTTATGGAATGGTTAAAAGTGCATGAAAATGGCCAATTTACTCACTCTGAGTTCTCAAAAAGGGTTTCTTCACCCCGGGAAGTTAATTAAATACCATTTGGAGGCATTTAATGTTCGAGCAAAAACGGCTGATTTTCGACAAAAGAGATAACACCCCCCATTACGTCATGCTTCAGAAATGTTGAAAATGGTCCGTTTTCAAATGTTTTATTTTTGAACGTCAGTTCACATTTGTAGGTGGATCATCAGTGTTAGAGCTAAAATTAGCATGTTTAAAGTGATTTTCATGCTTCCAGGGGCCCAAAACACAAGATTTATGGAATGGTTAAAAGTGCATGAAAATGGCCAATTTACTCACTCTGAGTTCTCAAAAAGGGTTTCTTCACCCCGGGAAGTTAATTAAATACCATTTGGAGGCATTTAATGTTCGAGCAAAAACGGCTGATTTTCGACAAAAGAGATAACCCCCCCCCATTACGTCATGCTTCAGAAATGTGGAAAATGGTCCGTTTTCAAATGTTTTATTTTTGAACGTCAGTTCACATTTGTAGGTGGATCATCCGTGTTAGAGCTAAAATTAGCATGTTTAAAGTGATTTTCATGCTTCCAGGGGCTCGGGAAGTGAAATAAATACCATTTGGAGGCATTTAATGTTCGAGCAAAAACGGCTGATTTTCGACAAAAGAGATAACACCCCCCCATTACGTCATGCTTCAGAAATGTGGAAAATGGTCCGTTTTCAAATGTTTTATTTTTGAACGTCAATTCACATTTGTAGGTGGATCATCAGTGTTAGAGCTAAAATTAGCATGTTTAAAGTGATTTTCATGCTTCCAGGGGCCCAAAACACAAGATTTATGGAATGGTTAAAAGTGCATGAAAATGGCCAATTTACTCACTCTGAGTTCTCAAAAAGGGTTTCTTCACCCCGGGAAGTTAATTAAATACCATTTGGAGGCATTTAATGTTCGAGCAAAAACGGCTGATTTTCGACAAAAGAGATAACACCCCCCCATTACGTCATGCTTCAGAAATGTGGAAAATGGTCCGTTTTCAAATGTTTTATTTTTGAACGTCAGTTCACATTTGTAGGTGGATCATCAGTGTTAGAGCTAAAATTAGCATGTTTAAAGTGATTTTCATGCTTCCAGGGGCTCGGGAAGTTAATTAAATACCATTTGGAGGCATTTAATGTTCAAGCAAAAACGGCTGATTTTCGACAAAAGAGATAACACCCCCCCATTACGTCATGCTTCAGAAATGTGGAAAATGGTCCGTTTTCAAATGTTTTATTTTTGAACGTCAGTTCACATTTGTAGGTGGATCATCAGTGTTAGAGCTAAAATTAGCATGTTTAAAGTGATTTTCATGCTTCCAGGGGCCCAAAACACAAGATTAATGGAATGGTTAAAAGTGCATGAAAATGGCCAATTTACTCACTCTGAGTTCTCAAAAAGGGTTTCTTCACCCCGGGAAGTAAAATAAATACCATTTGGAGGCATTTAATGTTCGAGCAAAAACGGTTGATTTTCGACAAAAGAGATAACACCCCCCCCCATTACGTCATGCTTCAGAAATGTGGAAAATGGTCCGTTTTCAAATGTTTTATTTTTGAACGTCAGTTCACATTTGTAGGTGGATCATCAGTGTTAGAGCTAAAATTAGCATGTTTAAAGTGATTTTCATGCTTCCAGGGGCCCAAAACACAAGATTTATGGAATGGTTAAAAGTGCATGAAAATGGCCAATTTACTCACTCTGAGTTCTCAAAAAGGGTTTCTTCACCCCGGGAAGTTAATTAAATACCATTTGGAGGCATTTAATGTTCGAGCAAAAACGGCTGATTTTCGACAAAAGAGATAACACCCCCCCATTACGTCATGCTTCAGAAATGTGGAAAATGGTCCGTTTTCAAATGTTTTATTTTTGAACGTCAGTTCACATTTGTAGGTGGATCATCAGTGTTAGAGCTAAAATTAGCATGTTTAAAGTGATTTTCATGCTTCCAGGGGCTCGGGAAGTTAATTAAATACCATTTGGAGGCATTTAATGTTCGAGCAAAAACGGCTGATTTTCGATAAAAGAGATAACACCCCCCCATTACGTCATGCTTCAGAAATGTGGAAAATGGTCCGTTTTCAAATGTTTTATTTTTGAACGTCAGTTCACATTTGTAGGTGGATCATCAGTGTTAGAGCTAAAATTAGCATGTTTAAAGTGATTTTCATGCATCCAGGGGCTCGGGAAGTGAAATAAATACCATTTGGAGGCATTTAATGTTCAAGCAAAAACGGCTGATTTTCGACAAAAGAGATAACACCCCCCCATTACGTCATGCTTCAGAAATGTGGAAAATGGTCCGTTTTCAAATGTTTTATTTTTGAACGTCAGTTCACATTTGTAGGTGGATCATCAGTGTTAGAGCTAAAATTAGCATGTTTAAAGTGATTTTCATGCTTCCAGGGGCCCAAAACACAAGATTTATGGAATGGTTAAAAGTGCATGAAAATGGCCAATTTACTCACTCTGAGTTCTCAAAAAGGGTTTCTTCACCCCGGGAAGTTAATTAAATACCATTTGGAGGCATTTAATGTTCGAGCAAAAACGGCTGATTTTCGACAAAAGAGATAACACCCCCCCATTACGTCATGCTTCAGAAATGTTGAAAATGGTCCGTTTTCAAATGTTTTATTTTTGAACGTCAGTTCACATTTGTAGGTGGATCATCAGTGTTAAAGCTAAAATTAGCATGTTTAAAGTGATTTTCATGCTTCCAGGGGCCCAAAACACAAGATTTATGGAATGGTTAAAAGTGCATGAAAATGGCCAATTTACTCACTCTGAGTTCTCAAAAAGGGTTTCTTCACCCCGGGAAGTTAATTAAATACCATTTGGAGGCATTTAATGTTCGAGCAAAAACGGCTGATTTTCGACAAAAGAGATAACCCCCCCCCCCATTACGTCATGCTTCAGAAATGTGGAAAATGGTCCGTTTTCAAATGTTTTATTTTTGAACGTCAGTTCACATTTGTAGGTGGATCATCAGTGTTAGAGCTAAAATTAGCATGTTTAAAGTGATTTTCATGCTTCCAGGGGCTCGGGAAGTGAAATAAATACCATTTGGAGGCATTTAATGTTCGAGCAAAAACGGCTGATTTTCGACAAAAGAGATAACACCCCCCCCATTACGTCATGCTTCAGAAATGTGGAAAATGGTCCGTTTTCAAATGTTTTATTTTTGAACGTCAATTCACATTTGTAGGTGGATCATCAGTGTTAGAGCTAAAATTAGCATGTTTAAAGTGATTTTCATGCTTCCAGGGGCCCAAAACACAAGATTTATGGAATGGTTAAAAGTGCATGAAAATGGCCAATTTACTCACTCTGAGTTCTCAAAAAGGGTTTCTTCACCCCGGGAAGTTAATTAAATACCATTTGGAGGCATTTAATGTTCGAGCAAAAACGGCTGATTTTCGACAAAAGAGATAACACCCCCCCATTACGTCATGCTTCAGAAATGTGGAAAATGGTCCGTTTTCAAATGTTTTATTTTTGAACGTCAGTTCACATTTGTAGGTGGATCATCAGTGTTAGAGCTAAAATTAGCATGTTTAAAGTGATTTTCATGCTTCCAGGGGCTCGGGAAGTTAATTAAATACCATTTGGAGGCATTTAATGTTCAAGCAAAAACGGCTGATTTTCGACAAAAGAGATAACACCCCCCCATTACGTCATGCTTCAGAAATGTGGAAAATGGTCCGTTTTCAAATGTTTTATTTTTGAACGTCAGTTCACATTTGTAGGTGGATCATCAGTGTTAGAGCTAAAATTAGCATGTTTAAAGTGATTTTCATGCTTCCAGGGGCTCGGGAAGTGAAATAAATACCATTTGGAGGCATTTAATGTTCGAGCAAAAACGGCTGATTTTCGACAAAAGAGATAACACCCCCCCATTACGTCATGCTTCAGAAATGTGGAAAATGGTCCGTTTTCAAATGTTTTATTTTTGAACGTCAGTTCACATTTGTAGGTGGATCATCAGTGTTAGAGCTAAAATTAGCATGTTTAAAGTGATTTTCATGCTTCCAGGGGCTCGGGAAGTTAATTAAATACCATTTGGAGGCATGTATTGTTCGAGCAAAAACGGCTGATTTTCGACAAAAGAGATAACACCCCCCCATTACGTCATGCTTCAGAAATGTGGAAAATGGTCCGTTTTCAAATGTTTTATTTTTGAACGTCAGTTCACATTTGTAGGTGGATCATCAGTGTTAGAGCTAAAATTAGCATGTTTAAAGTGATTTTCATGCTTCCAGGGGCCCAAAACACAAGATTAATGGAATGGTTAAAAGTGCATGAAAATGGCCAATTTACTCACTCTGAGTTCTCAAAAAGGGTTTCTTCACCCCGGGAAGTGAAATAAATACCATTTGGAGGCATTTAATGTTCGAGCAAAAACGGCTGATTTTCGACAAAAGAGATAACACCCCCCCCATTACGTCATGCTTTAGAAATGTGGAAAATGGTCCGTTTTCAAATGTTTTATTTTTGAACGTCAGTTCACATTTGTAGGTGGATCATCAGTGTTAGAGCTAAAATTAGCATGTTTAAAGTGATTTTCATGCTTCCAGGGGCCCAAAACACAAGATTTATGGAATGGTTAAAAGTGCATGAAAATGGCTAATTTACTCACTCTGAGTTCTCAAAAAGGGTTTCTTCACCCCGGGAAGTTAATTAAATACCATTTGGAGGCATTTAATGTTCGAGCAAAAACGGCTGATTTTCGACAAAAGAGATAACACCCCCCCATTACGTCATGCTTCAGAAATGTGGAAAATGGTCCGTTTTCAAATGTTTTATTTTTGAACGTCAGTTCACATTTGTAGGTGGATCATCAGTGTTAGAGCTAAAATTAGCATGTTTAAAGTGATTTTCATGCTTCCAGGGGCTCGGGAAGTTAATTAAATACCATTTGGAGGCATTTAATGTTCGAGCAAAAACGACTGATTTTCGACAAAAGAGATAACACCCCCCCATTACGTCATGCTTCAGAAATGTGGAAAATGGTCCGTTTTCAAATGTTTTATTTTTGAACGTCAGTTCACATTTGTAGGTGGATCATCAGTGTTAGAGCTAAAATTAGCATGTTTAAAGTGATTTTCATGCTTCCAGGGGCTCGGGAAGTTAATTAAATACCATTTGGAGGCATTTAATGTTCGAGCAAAAACGGCTGATTTTCGATAAAAGAGATAACACCCCCCCATTACGTCATGCTTCAGAAATGTGGAAAATGGTCCGTTTTCAAATGTTTTATTTTTGAACGTCAGTTCACATTTGTAGGTGGATCATCAGTGTTAGAGCTAAAATTAGCATGTTTAAAGTGATTTTCATGCATCCAGGGGCTCGGGAAGTGAAATAAATACCATTTGGAGGCATTTAATGTTCGAGCAAAAACGGCTGATTTTCGACAAAAGAGATAACACCCCCCCATTACGTCATGCTTCAGAAATGTGGAAAATGGTCCGTTTTCAAATGTTTTATTTTTGAACGTCAGTTCACATTTGTAGGTGGATCATCAGTGTTAGAGCTAAAATTAGCATGTTTAAAGTGATTTTCATGCTTCCAGGGGCCCAAAACACAAGATTTATGGAATGGTTAAAAGTGCATGAAAATGGCCAATTTACTCACTCTGAGTTCTCAAAAAGGGTTTCTTCACCCCGGGAAGTTAATTAAATACCATTTGGAGGCATTTAATGTTCGAGCAAAAACGGCTGATTTTCGACAAAAGAGATAACACCCCCCCATTACGTCATGCTTCAGAAATGTTGAAAATGGTCCGTTTTCAAATGTTTTATTTTTGAACGTCAGTTCACATTTGTAGGTGGATCATCAGTGTTAGAGCTAAAATTAGCATGTTTAAAGTGATTTTCATGCTTCCAGGGGCCCAAAACACAAGATTTATGGAATGGTTAAAAGTGCATGAAAATGGCCAATTTACTCACTCTGAGTTCTCAAAAAGGGTTTCTTCACCCCGGGAAGTTAATTAAATACCATTTGGAGGCATTTAATGTTCGAGCAAAAACGGCTGATTTTCGACAAAAGAGATAACCCCCCCCCATTACGTCATGCTTCAGAAATGTGGAAAATGGTCCGTTTTCAAATGTTTTATTTTTGAACGTCAGTTCACATTTGTAGGTGGATCATCCGTGTTAGAGCTAAAATTAGCATGTTTAAAGTGATTTTCATGCTTCCAGGGGCTCGGGAAGTGAAATAAATACCATTTGGAGGCATTTAATGTTCGAGCAAAAACGGCTGATTTTCGACAAAAGAGATAACACCCCCCCATTACGTCATGCTTCAGAAATGTGGAAAATGGTCCGTTTTCAAATGTTTTATTTTTGAACGTCAATTCACATTTGTAGGTGGATCATCAGTGTTAGAGCTAAAATTAGCATGTTTAAAGTGATTTTCATGCTTCCAGGGGCCCAAAACACAAGATTTATGGAATGGTTAAAAGTGCATGAAAATGGCCAATTTACTCACTCTGAGTTCTCAAAAAGGGTTTCTTCACCCCGGGAAGTTAATTAAATACCATTTGGAGGCATTTAATGTTCGAGCAAAAACGGCTGATTTTCGAAAAAAGAGATAACACCCCCCCATTACGTCATGCTTCAGAAATGTGGAAAATGGTCCGTTTTCAAATGTTTTATTTTTGAACGTCAGTTCACATTTGTAGGTGGATCATCAGTGTTAGAGCTAAAATTAGCATGTTTAAAGTGATTTTCATGCTTCCAGGGGCTCGGGAAGTTAATTAAATACCATTTGGAGGCATTTAATGTTCAAGCAAAAACGGCTGATTTTCGACAAAAGAGATAACACCCCCCCATTACGTCATGCTTCAGAAATGTGGAAAATGGTCCGTTTTCAAATGTTTTATTTTTGAACGTCAGTTCACATTTGTAGGTGGATCATCAGTGTTAGAGCTAAAATTAGCATGTTTAAAGTGATTTTCATGCTTCCAGGGGCCCAAAACACAAGATTAATGGAATGGTTAAAAGTGCATGAAAATGGCCAATTTACTCACTCTGAGTTCTCAAAAAGGGTTTCTTCACCCCGGGAAGTAAAATAAATACCATTTGGAGGCATTTAATGTTCGAGCAAAAACGGTTGATTTTCGACAAAAGAGATAACACCCCCCCCATTACGTCATGCTTCAGAAATGTGGAAAATGGTCCGTTTTCAAATGTTTTATTTTTGAACGTCAGTTCACATTTGTAGGTGGATCATCAGTGTTAGAGCTAAAATTAGCATGTTTAAAGTGATTTTCATGCTTCCAGGGGCCCAAAACACAAGATTTATGGAATGGTTAAAAGTGCATGAAAATGGCCAATTTACTCACTCTGAGTTCTCAAAAAGGGTTTCTTCACCCCGGGAAGTTAATTAAATACCATTTGGAGGCATTTAATGTTCGAGCAAAAACGGCTGATTTTCGACAAAAGAGATAACACCCCCCCATTACGTCATGCTTCAGAAATGTGGAAAATGGTCCGTTTTCAAATGTTTTATTTTTGAACGTCAGTTCACATTTGTAGGTGGATCATCAGTGTTAGAGCTAAAATTAGCATGTTTAAAGTGATTTTCATGCTTCCAGGGGCTCGGGAAGTTAATTAAATACCATTTGGAGGCATTTAATGTTCGAGCAAAAACGGCTGATTTTCGACAAAAGAGATAACACCCCCCCATTACGTCATGCTTCAGAAATGTGGAAAATGGTCCGTTTTCAAATGTTTTATTTTTGAACGTCAGTTCACATTTGTAGGTGGATCATCAGTGTTAGAGCTAAAATTAGCATGTTTAAAGTGATTTTCATGCTTCCAGGGGCCCAAAACACAAGATTTATGGAATGGTTAAAAGTGCATGAAAATGGCCAATTTACTCACTCTGAGTTCTCAAAAAGGGTTTCTTCACCCCGGGAAGTTAATTAAATACCATTTGGAGGCATTTAATGTTCGAGCAAAAAAGGCTGATTTTCGACAAAAGAGATAACACCCCCCCATTACGTCATGCTTCAGAAATGTGGAAAATGGTCAGTTTTCAAATGTTTTATTTTTGAACGTCAGTTCACATTTGTAGGTGGATCATCAGTGTTAGAGCTAAAATTAGCATGTTTAAATTGATTTTCATGCTTCCAGGGGCTTGGGAAGTTAATTAAATACCATTTGGAGGCATTTAATGTTCGAGCAAAAACGGCTGATTTTCGATAAAAGAGATAACACCCCCCATTACGTCATGCTTCAGAAATGTGGAAAATGGTCCGTTTTCAAATGTTTTATTTTTGAACGTCAGTTCACATTTGTAGGTGGATCATCAGTGTTAGAGCTAAAATTAGCATGTTTAAAGTGATTTTCATGCTTCCAGGGGCTCGGGAAGTTAATTAAATACCATTTGGAGGCATTTAATGTTCGAGCAAAAACGGCTGATTTTCGATAAAAGAGATAACACCCCCCCATAACGTCATGCTTCAGAAATGTGGAAAATGGTCCGTTTTCAAATGTTTTATTTTTGAACGTCAGTTCACATTTGTAGGTGGATCATCAGTGTTAGAGCTACAATTAGCATGTTTAAAGTGATTTTCATGCTTCCAGGGGCCCGGGAAGTTAATTAAATACCATTTGGAGGCATTTAATGTTCAAGCAAAAACGGCTGATTTTCGACAAAAGAGATAACACCCCCCCATTACGTCATGCTTCAGAAATGTGGAAAATGGTCCGTTTTCAAATGTTTTATTTTTGAACGTCAGTTCACATTTGTAGGTGGATCATCAGTGTTAGAGCTAAAATTAGCATGTTTAAAGTGATTTTCATGCTTCCAGGGGCCCAAAACACAAGATTAATGGAATGGTTAAAAGTGCATGAAAATGGCCAATTTACTCACTCTGAGTTCTCAAAAAGGGTTTCTTCACCCCGGGAAGTAAAATAAATACCATTTGGAGGCATTTAATGTTCGAGCAAAAACGGTTGATTTTCGACAAAAGAGATAACACCCCCCCCATTACGTCATGCTTCAGAAATGTGGAAAATGGTCCGTTTTCAAATGTTTTATTTTTGAACGTCAGTTCACATTTGTAGGTGGATCATCAGTGTTAGAGCTAAAATTAGCATGTTTAAAGTGATTTTCATGCTTCCAGGGGCCCAAAACACAAGATTTATGGAATGGTTAAAAGTGCATGAAAATGGCCAATTTACTCACTCTGAGTTCTCAAAAAGGGTTTCTTCACCCCGGGAAGTAAAATAAATACCATTTGGAGGCATTTAATGTTCGAGCAAAAACGGTTGATTTTCGACAAAAGAGATAACACCCCCCCCATTACGTCATGCTTCAGAAATGTGGAAAATGGTCCGTTTTCAAATGTTTTATTTTTGAACGTCAGTTCACATTTGTAGGTGGATCATCAGTGTTAGAGCTAAAATTAGCATGTTTAAAGTGATTTTCATGCTTCCAGGGGCCCAAAACACAAGATTTATGGAATGGTTAAAAGTGCATGAAAATGGCCAATTTACTCACTCTGAGTTCTCAAAAAGGGTTTCTTCACCCCGGGAAGTTAATTAAATACCATTTGGAGGCATTTAATGTTCGAGCAAAAACGGCTGATTTTCGACAAAAGAGATAACAACCCCCCATTACGTCATGCTTCAGAAATGTGGAAAATGGTCCGTTTTCAAATGTTTTATTTTTGAACGTCAGTTCACATTTGTAGGTGGATCATCAGTGTTAGAGCTAAAATTAGCATGTTTAAAGTGATTTTCATGCTTCCAGGGGCTCGGGAAGTTAATTAAATACCATTTGGAGGCATTTAATGTTCGAGCAAAAACGGCTGATTTTCGATAAAAGAGATAACACCCCCCCATTACGTCATGCTTCAGAAATGTGGAAAATGGTCCGTTTTCAAATGTTTTATTTTTGAACGTCAGTTCACATTTGTAGGTGGATCATCAGTGTTAGAGCTAAAATTAGCATGTTTAAAGTGATTTTCATGCATCCAGGGGCTCGGGAAGTGAAATAAATACCATTTGGAGGCATTTAATGTTCGAGCAAAAACGGCTGATTTTCGACAAAAGAGATAACACCCCCCCATTACGTCATGCTTCAGAAATGTGGAAAATGGTCCGTTTTCAAATGTTTTATTTTTGAACGTCAGTTCACATTTGTAGGTGGATCATCAGTGTTAGAGCTAAAATTAGCATGTTTAAAGTGATTTTCATGCTTCCAGGGGCCCAAAACACAAGATTTATGGAATGGTTAAAAGTGCATGAAAATGGCCAATTTACTCACTCTGAGTTCTCAAAAAGGGTTTCTTCACCCCGGGAAGTTAATTAAATACCATTTGGAGGCATTTAATGTTTGAGCAAAAACGGCTGATTTTCGACAAAAGAGATAACACCCCCCCATTACGTCATGCTTCAGAAATGTTGAAAATGGTCCGTTTTCAAATGTTTTATTTTTGAACGTCAGTTCACATTTGTAGGTGGATCATCAGTGTTAGAGCTAAAATTAGCATGTTTAAAGTGATTTTCATGCTTCCAGGGGCCCAAAACACAAGATTTATGGAATGGTTAAAAGTGCATGAAAATGGCCAATTTACTCACTCTGAGTTCTCAAAAAGGGTTTCTTCACCCCGGGAAGTTAATTAAATACCATTTGGAGGCATTTAATGTTCGAGCAAAAACGGCTGATTTTCGACAAAAGAGATAACCCCCCCCCATTACGTCATGCTTCAGAAATGTGGAAAATGGTCCGTTTTCAAATGTTTTATTTTTGAACGTCAGTTCACATTTGTAGGTGGATCATCAGTGTTAGAGCTAAAATTAGCATGTTTAAAGTGATTTTCATGCTTCCAGGGGCCCAAAACACAAGATTTATGGAATGGTTAAAAGTGCATGAAAATGGCCAATTTACTCACTCTGAGTTCTCAAAAAGGGTTTCTTCACCCCGGGAAGTAAAATAAATACCATTTGGAGGCATTTAATGTTCGAGCAAAAACGGTTGATTTTCGACAAAAGAGATAACACCCCCCCCATTACGTCATGCTTCAGAAATGTGGAAAATGGTCCGTTTTCAAATGTTTTATTTTTGAACGTCAGTTCACATTTGTAGGTGGATCATCAGTGTTAGAGCTAAAATTAGCATGTTTAAAGTGATTTTCATGCTTCCAGGGGCCCAAAACACAAGATTTATGGAATGGTTAAAAGTGCATGAAAATGGCCAATTTACTCACTCTGAGTTCTCAAAAAGGGTTTCTTCACCCCGGGAAGTTAATTAAATACCATTTGGAGGCATTTAATGTTCGAGCAAAAACGGCTGATTTTCGACAAAAGAGATAACAACCCCCCATTACGTCATGCTTCAGAAATGTGGAAAATGGTCCGTTTTCAAATGTTTTATTTTTGAACGTCAGTTCACATTTGTAGGTGGATCATCAGTGTTAGAGCTAAAATTAGCATGTTTAAAGTGATTTTCATGCTTCCAGGGGCTCGGGAAGTTAATTAAATACCATTTGGAGGCATTTAATGTTCGAGCAAAAACGGCTGATTTTCGATAAAAGAGATAACACCCCCCCATTACGTCATGCTTCAGAAATGTGGAAAATGGTCCGTTTTCAAATGTTTTATTTTTGAACGTCAGTTCACATTTGTAGGTGGATCATCAGTGTTAGAGCTAAAATTAGCATGTTTAAAGTGATTTTCATGCATCCAGGGGCTCGGGAAGTGAAATAAATACCATTTGGAGGCATTTAATGTTCGAGCAAAAACGGCTGATTTTCGACAAAAGAGATAACACCCCCCCATTACGTCATGCTTCAGAAATGTGGAAAATGGTCCGTTTTCAAATGTTTTATTTTTGAACGTCAGTTCACATTTGTAGGTGGATCATCAGTGTTAGAGCTAAAATTAGCATGTTTAAAGTGATTTTCATGCTTCCAGGGGCCCAAAACACAAGATTTATGGAATGGTTAAAAGTGCATGAAAATGGCCAATTTACTCACTCTGAGTTCTCAAAAAGGGTTTCTTCACCCCGGGAAGTTAATTAAATACCATTTGGAGGCATTTAATGTTTGAGCAAAAACGGCTGATTTTCGACAAAAGAGATAACACCCCCCCATTACGTCATGCTTCAGAAATGTTGAAAATGGTCCGTTTTCAAATGTTTTATTTTTGAACGTCAGTTCACATTTGTAGGTGGATCATCAGTGTTAGAGCTAAAATTAGCATGTTTAAAGTGATTTTCATGCTTCCAGGGGCCCAAAACACAAGATTTATGGAATGGTTAAAAGTGCATGAAAATGGCCAATTTACTCACTCTGAGTTCTCAAAAAGGGTTTCTTCACCCCGGGAAGTTAATTAAATACCATTTGGAGGCATTTAATGTTCGAGCAAAAACGGCTGATTTTCGACAAAAGAGATAACCCCCCCCCATTACGTCATGCTTCAGAAATGTGGAAAATGGTCCGTTTTCAAATGTTTTATTTTTGAACGTCAGTTCACATTTGTAGGTGGATCATCCGTGTTAGAGCTAAAATTAGCATGTTTAAAGTGATTTTCATGCTTCCAGGGGCTCGGGAAGTGAAATAAATACCATTTGGAGGCATTTAATGTTCGAGCAAAAACGGCTGATTTTCGACAAAAGAGATAACACCCCCCCATTACGTCATGCTTCAGAAATGTGGAAAATGGTCCGTTTTCAAATGTTTTATTTTTGAACGTCAATTCACATTTGTAGGTGGATCATCAGTGTTAGAGCTAAAATTAGCATGTTTAAAGTGATTTTCATGCTTCCAGGGGCCCAAAACACAAGATTTATGGAATGGTTAAAAGTGCATGAAAATGGCCAATTTACTCACTCTGAGTTCTCAAAAAGGGTTTCTTCACCCCGGGAAGTTAATTAAATACCATTTGGAGGCATTTAATGTTCGAGCAAAAACGGCTGATTTTCGACAAAAGAGATAACACCCCCCCATTACGTCATGCTTCAGAAATGTGGAAAATGGTCCGTTTTCAAATGTTTTATTTTTGAACGTCAGTTCACATTTGTAGGTGGATCATCAGTGTTAGAGCTAAAATTAGCATGTTTAAAGTGATTTTCATGCTTCCAGGGGCTCGGGAAGTTAATTAAATACCATTTGGAGGCATTTAATGTTCAAGCAAAAACGGCTGATTTTCGACAAAAGAGATAACACCCCCCCATTACGTCATGCTTCAGAAATGTGGAAAATGGTCCGTTTTCAAATGTTTTATTTTTGAACGTCAGTTCACATTTGTAGGTGGATCATCAGTGTTAGAGCTAAAATTAGCATGTTTAAAGTGATTTTCATGCTTCCAGGGGCCCAAAACACAAGATTAATGGAATGGTTAAAAGTGCATGAAAATGGCCAATTTACTCACTCTGAGTTCTCAAAAAGGGTTTCTTCACCCCGGGAAGTAAAATAAATACCATTTGGAGGCATTTAATGTTCGAGCAAAAACGGTTGATTTTCGACAAAAGAGATAACACCCCCCCCATTACGTCATGCTTCAGAAATGTGGAAAATGGTCCGTTTTCAAATGTTTTATTTTTGAACGTCAGTTCACATTTGTAGGTGGATCATCAGTGTTAGAGCTAAAATTAGCATGTTTAAAGTGATTTTCATGCTTCCAGGGGCCCAAAACACAAGATTTATGGAATGGTTAAAAGTGCATGAAAATGGCCAATTTACTCACTCTGAGTTCTCAAAAAGGGTTTCTTCACCCCGGGAAGTTAATTAAATACCATTTGGAGGCATTTAATGTTCGAGCAAAAACGGCTGATTTTCGACAAAAGAGATAACACCCCCCCATTACGTCATGCTTCAGAAATGTGGAAAATGGTCCGTTTTCAAATGTTTTATTTTTGAACGTCAGTTCACATTTGTAGGTGGATCATCAGTGTTAGAGCTAAAATTAGCATGTTTAAAGTGATTTTCATGCTTCCAGGGGCTCGGGAAGTTAATTAAATACCATTTGGAGGCATTTAATGTTCGAGCAAAAACGGCTGATTTTCGATAAAAGAGATAACACCCCCCCATTACGTCATGCTTCAGAAATGTGGAAAATGGTCCGTTTTCAAATGTTTTATTTTTGAACGTCAGTTCACATTTGTAGGTGGATCATCAGTGTTAGAGCTAAAATTAGCATGTTTAAAGTGATTTTCATGCATCCAGGGGCTCGGGAAGTGAAATAAATACCATTTGGAGGCATTTAATGTTCAAGCAAAAACGGCTGATTTTCGACAAAAGAGATAACACCCCCCCATTACGTCATGCTTCAGAAATGTGGAAAATGGTCCGTTTTCAAATGTTTTATTTTTGAACGTCAGTTCACATTTGTAGGTGGATCATCAGTGTTAGAGCTAAAATTAGCATGTTTAAAGTGATTTTCATGCTTCCAGGGGCCCAAAACACAAGATTTATGGAATGGTTAAAAGTGCATGAAAATGGCCAATTTACTCACTCTGAGTTCTCAAAAAGGGTTTCTTCACCCCGGGAAGTTAATTAAATACCATTTGGAGGCATTTAATGTTCGAGCAAAAACGGCTGATTTTCGACAAAAGAGATAACACCCCCCCATTACGTCATGCTTCAGAAATGTTGAAAATGGTCCGTTTTCAAATGTTTTATTTTTGAACGTCAGTTCACATTTGTAGGTGGATCATCAGTGTTAGAGCTAAAATTAGCATGTTTAAAGTGATTTTCATGCTTCCAGGGGCCCAAAACACAAGATTTATGGAATGGTTAAAAGTGCATGAAAATGGCCAATTTACTCACTCTGAGTTCTCAAAAAGGGTTTCTTCACCCCGGGAAGTTAATTAAATACCATTTGGAGGCATTTAATGTTCGAGCAAAAACGGCTGATTTTCGACAAAAGAGATAACCCCCCCCCCATTACGTCATGCTTCAGAAATGTGGAAAATGGTCCGTTTTCAAATGTTTTATTTTTGAACGTCAGTTCACATTTGTAGGTGGATCATCAGTGTTAGAGCTAAAATTAGCATGTTTAAAGTGATTTTCATGCTTCCAGGGGCTCGGGAAGTGAAATAAATACCATTTGGAGGCATTTAATGTTCGAGCAAAAACGGCTGATTTTCGACAAAAGAGATAACACCCCCCCATTACGTCATGCTTCAGAAATGTGGAAAATGGTCCGTTTTCAAATGTTTTATTTTTGAACGTCAATTCACATTTGTAGGTGGATCATCAGTGTTAGAGCTAAAATTAGCATGTTTAAATTGATTTTCATGCTTCCAGGGGCCCAAAACACAAGATTTATGGAATGGTTAAAAGTGCATGAAAATGGCCAATTTACTCACTCTGAGTTCTCAAAAAGGGTTTCTTCACCCCGGGAAGTTAATTAAATACCATTTGGAGGCATTTAATGTTCGAGCAAAAACGGCTGATTTTCGACAAAAGAGATAACACCCCCCCATTACGTCATGCTTCAGAAATGTGGAAAATGGTCCGTTTTCAAATGTTTTATTTTTGAACGTCAGTTCACATTTGTAGGTGGATCATCAGTGTTAGAGCTAAAATTAGCATGTTTAAAGTGATTTTCATGCTTCCAGGGGCTCGGGAAGTTAATTAAATACCATTTGGAGGCATTTAATGTTCAAGCAAAAACGGCTGATTTTCGACAAAAGAGATAACACCCCCCCATTACGTCATGCTTCAGAAATGTGGAAAATGGTCCGTTTTCAAATGTTTTATTTTTGAACGTCAGTTCACATTTGTAGGTGGATCATCAGTGTTAGAGCTAAAATTAGCATGTTTAAAGTGATTTTCATGCTTCCAGGGGCTCGGGAAGTGAAATAAATACCATTTGGAGGCATTTAATGTTCGAGCAAAAACGGCTGATTTTCGACAAAAGAGATAACACCCCCCCATTACGTCATGCTTCAGAAATGTGGAAAATGGTCCGTTTTCAAATGTTTTATTTTTGAACGTCAGTTCACATTTGTAGGTGGATCATCAGTGTTAGAGCTAAAATTAGCATGTTTAAAGTGATTTTCATGCTTCCAGGGGCTCGGGAAGTTAATTAAATACCATTTGGAGGCATTTATTGTTCGAGCAAAAACGGCTGATTTTCGACAAAAGAGATAACACCCCCCCATTACGTCATGCTTCAGAAATGTGGAAAATGGTCCGTTTTCAAATGTTTTATTTTTGAACGTCAGTTCACATTTGTAGGTGGATCATCAGTGTTAGAGCTAAAATTAGCATGTTTAAAGTGATTTTCATGCTTCCAGGGGCCCAAAACACAAGATTAATGGAATGGTTAAAAGTGCATGAAAATGGCCAATTTACTCACTCTGAGTTCTCAAAAAGGGTTTCTTCACCCCGGGAAGTGAAATAAATACCATTTGGAGGCATTTAATGTTCGAGCAAAAACGGCTGATTTTCGACAAAAGAGATAACACCCCCCCCCATTACGTCATGCTTTAGAAATGTGGAAAATGGTCCGTTTTCAAATGTTTTATTTTTGAACGTCAGTTCACATTTGTAGGTGGATCATCAGTGTTAGAGCTAAAATTAGCATGTTTAAAGTGATTTTCATGCTTCCAGGGGCCCAAAACACAAGATTTATGGAATGGTTAAAAGTGCATGAAAATGGCTAATTTACTCACTCTGAGTTCTCAAAAAGGGTTTCTTCACCCCGGGAAGTTAATTAAATACCATTTGGAGGCATTTAATGTTCGAGCAAAAACGGCTGATTTTCGACAAAAGAGATAACACCCCCCCATTACGTCATGCTTCAGAAATGTGGAAAATGGTCCGTTTTCAAATGTTTTATTTTTGAACGTCAGTTCACATTTGTAGGTGGATCATCAGTGTTAGAGCTAAAATTAGCATGTTTAAAGTGATTTTCATGCTTCCAGGGGCTCGGGAAGTTAATTAAATACCATTTGGAGGCATTTAATGTTCGAGCAAAAACGGCTGATTTTCGACAAAAGAGATAACACCCCCCCATTACGTCATGCTTCAGAAATGTGGAAAATGGTCCGTTTTCAAATGTTTTATTTTTGAACGTCAGTTCACATTTGTAGGTGGATCATCAGTGTTAGAGCTAAAATTAGCATGTTTAAAGTGATTTTCATGCTTCCAGGGGCTCGGGAAGTTAATTAAATACCATTTGGAGGCATTTAATGTTCGAGCAAAAACGGCTGATTTTCGACAAAAGAGATAACACCCCCCCCATTACGTCATGCTTCAGAAATGTGGAAAATGGTCCGTTTTCAAATGTTTTATTTTTGAACGTCAGTTCACATTTGTAGGTGGATCATCAGTGTTAGAGCTAAAATTAGCATGTTTAAAGTGATTTTCATGCTTCCAGGGGCTTGGGAAGTGAAATAAATACCATTTGGAGGCATTTAATGTTCGAGCAAAAACGGCTGATTTTCGACAAAAGAGATAACACCCCCCCATTACGTCATGCTTCAGAAATGTGGAAAATGGTCCGTTTTCAAATGTTTTATTTTTGAACGTCAGTTCACATTTGTAGGTGGATCATCAGTGTTAGAGCTAAAATTAGCATGTTTAAAGTGATTTTCATGTTTCCAGGGGCCCAAAACACAAGATTTATGGAATGGTTAAAAGTGCATGAAAATGGCCAATTTACTCACTCTGAGTTCTCAAAAAGGGTTTCTTCACCCCGGGAAGTTAATTAAATACCATTTGGAGGCATTTAATGTTCGAGCAAAAATGGCTGATTTTCGACAAAAGAGATAACACCCCCCCATTACGTCATGCTTCAGAAATGTGGAAAATGGTCCGTTTTCAAATGTTTTATTTTTGAACGTCAGTTCACATTTGTAGGTGGATCATCAGTGTTAGAGCTAAAATTAGCATGTTTAAAGTGATTTTCATGCTTCCAGGGGCTCGGGAAGTTAATTAAATACCATTTGGAGGCATTTAATGTTCGAGCAAAAACGGCTGATTTTCGACAAAAGAGATAACACCCCCCCATTACGTCATGCTTCAGAAATGTGGAAAATGGTCAGTTTTCAAATGTTTTATTTTTGAACGTCAGTTCACATTTGTAGGTGGATCATCAGTGTTAGAGCTAAAATTAGCATGTTTAAAGTGATTTTCATGCTTCCAGGGGCCCAAAACACAAGATTTATGGAATGGTTAAAAGTGCATGAAAATGGCCAATTTACTCACTCTGAGTTCTCAAAAAGGGTTTCTTCACCCCGGGAAGTTATTAAATACCATTTGGAGGCATTTAATGTTCGAGCAAAAACGGCTGATTTTCGACAAAAGAGATAACACCCCCCCATTACGTCATACTTCAGAAATGTGGAAAATGGTCCGTTTTCAAATGTTTTATTTTTGAACGTCAGTTCACATTTGTAGGTGGATCATCAGTGTTAGAGCTAAAATTAGCATGTTTAAAGTGATTTTCATGCTTCCAGGGGCTCGGGAAGTTAATTAAATACCATTTGGAGGCATTTAATGTTCGAGCAAAAACGGCTGATTTTCGACAAAAGAGATAACACCCCCCCCCATTACGTCATGCTTCAGAAATGAGGAAAATGGTCCGTTTTCAAATGTTTTATTTTTGAACGTCAGTTCACATTTGTAGGTGGATCATCAGTGTTAGAGCTAAAATTAGCATGTTTAAAGTGATTTTCATGCTTCCAGGGGCCCAAAACACAAGATTTATGGAATGGTTAAAAGTGCATGAAAATGGCCAATTTACTCACTCTGAGTTCTCAAAAAGGGTTTCTTCACCCCGGGAAGTGAAATAAATACCATTTGGAGGCATTTAATGTTCGAGCAAAAACGGCTGATTTTCGACAAAAGAGATAACACCCCCCCATTACGTCATGCTTCAGAAATGTGGAAAATGGTCCGTTTTCAAATGTTTTATTTTTGAACGTCAGTTCACATTTGTAGGTGGATCATCAGTGTTAGAGCTAAAATTAGCATGTTTAAAGTGATTTTCATGCTTCCAGGGGCTCGGGAAGTGAAATAAATACCATTTGGAGGCATTTAATGTTCGAGCAAAAACGGCTGATTTTCGACAAAAGAGATAACACCCCCCCATTACGTCATGCTTCAGAAATGTGGAAAATGGTCCGTTTTCAAATGTTTTATTTTTGAACGTCAGTTCACATTTGTAGGTGGATCATCAGTGTTAGAGCTAAAATTAGCATGTTTAAAGTGATTTTCATGCATCCAGGGGCTCGGGAAGTGAAATAAATACCATTTGGAGGCATTTAATGTTCGAGGAAAAACGGCTGATTTTCGACAAAAGAGATAACACCCCCCCATTACGTCATGCTTCAGAAATGTGGAAAATGGTCCGTTTTCAAATGTTTTATTTTTGAACGTCAGTTCACATTTGTAGGTGGATCATCAGTGTTAGAGCTAAAATTAGCATGTTTAAAGTGATTTTCATGCTTCCAGGGGCCCAAAACACAAGATTTATGGAATGGTTAAAAGTGCATGAAAATGGCCAATTTACTCACTCTGAGTTCTCAAAAAGGGTTTCTTCACCCCGGGAAGTTAATTAAATACCATTTGGAGGCATTTAATGTTCGAGCAAAAACGGCTGATTTTCGACAAAAGAGATAACACCCCCCCATTACGTCATGCTTCAGAAATTTGGAAAATGGTCCGTTTTCAAATGTTTTATTTTTGAACGTCAGTTCACATTTGTAGGTGGCTCATCAGTGTTAGAGCTAAAATTAGCATGTTTAAAGTGATTTTCATGCTTCCAGGGGCTCGGGAAGTTAATTAAATACCATTTGGAGGCATTTAATGTTCAAGCAAAAACGGCTGATTTTCGACAAAAGAGATAACACCCCCCATTACGTCATGCTTCAGAAATGTGGAAAATGGTCCGTTTTCAAATGTTTTATTTTTGAACGTCAGTTCACATTTGTAGGTGGATCATCAGTGTTAGAGCTAAAATTAGCATGTTTAAAGTGATTTTCATGCTTCCAGGGGCCCAAAACACAAGATTAATGGAATGGTGAAAAGTGCATGAAAATGGCCAATTTACTCACTCTGAGTTCTCAAAAAGGGTTTCTTCACCCCGGGAAGTAAAATAAATACCATTTGGAGGCATTTAATGTTCGAGCAAAAACGGCTGATTTTCGACAAAAGAGATAACACCCCCCCATTACGTCATGCTTCAGAAATGTGGAAAATGGTCCGTTTTCAAATGTTTTATTTTTGAACGTCAGTTCACATTTGTAGGTGGATCATCAGTGTTAGAGCTAAAATTAGCATGTTTAAAGTGATTTTCATGCTTCCAGGGGCTCGGGAAGTTAATTAAATACCATTTGGAGGCATTTAATGTTCGAGCAAAAACGGCTGATTTTCGACAAAAGAGATAACACCCCCCCATTACGTCATGCTTCAGAAATGTGGAAAATGGTCCGTTTTCAAATGTTTTATTTTTGAACGTCAGTTCACATTTGTAGGTGGATCATCAGTGTTAGAGCTAAAATTAGCATGTTTAAAGTGATTTTCATGCTTCCAGGGGCCCAAAACACAAGATTTATGGAATGGTTAAAAGTGCATGAAAATGGCCAATTTACTCACTCTGAGTTCTCAAAAAGGGTTTCTTCACCCCGGGAAGTTAATTAAATACCATTTGGAGGCATTTAATGTTCGAGAAAAAACGGCTGATTTTCGACAAAAGAGATAACACCCCCCCATTACGTCATGCTTCAGAAATGTGGAAAATGGTCCATTTTCAAATGTTTTATTTTTGAACGTCAGTTCACATTTGTAGGTGGATCATCAGTGTTAGAGCTAAAATTAGCATGTTTAAAGTGATTTTCATGCTTCCAGGGGCTCGGGAAGTTAATTAAATACCATTTGGAGGCATTTAATGTTCGAGCAAAAACGGCTGATTTTCGACAAAAGAGATAACACCCCCCCATTACGTCATGCTTCAGAAATGTGGAAAATGGTCCGTTTTCAAATGTTTTATTTTTGAACGTCAGTTCACATTTGTAGGTGGATCATCAGTGTTAGAGCTAAAATTAGCATGTTTAAAGTGATTTTCATGCTTCCAGGGGCTCGGGAAGTTAATTAAATACCATTTGGAGGCATTTAATGTTCGAGCAAAAACGGCTGATTTTCGACAAAAGAGATAACACCCCCCCCCATTACGTCATGCTTCAGAAATGTGGAAAATGGTCCGTTTTCAAATGTTTTATTTTTGAACGTCAGTTCACATTTGTAGGTGGATCATCAGTGTTAGAGCTAAAATTAGCATGTTTAAAGTGATTTTCATGCTTCCAGGGGCTCGGGAAGTTAATTAAATACCATTTGGAGGCATTTAATGTTCGAGCAAAAACGGCTGATTTTCGACAAAAGAGTTAACACCCCCCCATTACGTCATGCTTCAGAAATATGGAAAATGGTCCGTTTTCAAATGTTTTATTTTTGAACGTCAGTTCACATTTGTAGGTGGATCATCAGTGTTAGAGCTAAAATTAGCATGTTTAAAGTGATTTGCATGCTTCCAGGGGCTCGGGAAGTGAAATAAATACCATTTGGAGGCATTTAATGTTCGAGCAAAAACGGCTGATTTTCGACAAAAGAGATAACACCCCCCCATTACGTCATGCTTCAGAAATGTGGAAAATGGTCCGTTTTCAAATGTTTTATTTTTGAACGTCAGTTCACATTTGTAGGTGGATCATCAGTGTTAGAGCTAAAATTAGCATGTTTAAAGTGATTTTCATGCTTCCAGGGGCTCGGGAAGTGAAATAAATACCATTTGGAGGCATTTAATGTTCGAGCAAAAACGGCTGATTTTTAACAAAAGAGATAACACCCCCCCATTACGTCATGCTTCAGAAATGTCGAAAATGGTCCGTTTTCAAATGTTTTATTTTTGAACGTCAGTTCACATTTGTAGGTGGATCATCAGTGTTAGAGCTAAAATTAGCATGTTTAAAGTGATTTTCATGCTTCCAGGGGCTCGGGAAGTTAATTAAATACCATTTGGAGGCATTTAATGTTCGAGCAAAAACGGCTGATTTTCGACAAAAGAGATAACACCCCCCCATTACGTCATGCTTCAGAAATGTGGAAAATGGTCCGTTTTCAAATGTTTTATTTTTGAACGTCAGTTCACATTTGTAGGTGGATCATCAGTGTTAGAGCTAAAATTAGCATGTTTAAAGTGATTTTCATGCTTCCAGGGGCTCGGGAAGTGAAATAAATACCATTTGGAGGCATTTAATGTTCGAGCAAAAACGGCTGATTTTTGACAAAAGAGATAACACCCCCCCATTACGTCATGCTTCAGAAATGTCGAAAATGGTCCGTTTTCAAATGTTTTATTTTTGAACGTCAGTTCACATTTGTAGGTGGATCATCAGTGTTAGAGCTAAAATTAGCATGTTTAAAGTGATTTTCATGCTTCCAGGGGCTCGGGAAGTTAATTAAATACCATTTGGAGGCATTTAATGTTCGAGCAAAAACGGCTGATTTTCGACAAAAGAGATAACACCCCCCCATTACGTCATGCTTCAGAAATGTGGAAAATGGTCCGTTTTCAAATGTTTTATTTTTGAACGTCAGTTCACATTTGTAGGTGGATCATCAGTGTTAGAGCTAAAATTAGCATGTTTAAAGTGATTTTCATGCTTCCAGGGGCCCAAAACACAAGATTTATGGAATGGTTAAAAGTGCATGAAAATGGCCAATTTACTCACTCTGAGTTCTCAAAAAGGGTTTCTTCACCCCGGGAAGTTAATTAAATACCATTTGGAGGCATTTAATGTTCGAGCAAAAACGGCTGATTTTCGACAAAAGAGATAACACCCCCCCCATTACGTCATGCTTCAGAAATGTGGAAAATGGTCCGTTTTCAAATGTTTTATTTTTGAACGTCAGTTCACATTTGTAGGTGGATCATCAGTGTTAGAGCCAAAATTAGCATGTTTAAAGTGATTTTCATGCTTCCAGGGGCTCGGGAAGTTAATTAAATACCATTTGGAGGCATTTAATGTTCGAGCAAAAACGGCTGATTTTCGACAAAAGAGATAACACCCCCCATTACGTCATGCTTCAGAAATGTGGAAAATGGTCCGTTTTCAAATGTTTTATTTTTGAACGTCAGTTCACATTTGTAGGTGGATCATCAGTGTTAGAGCTAAAATTAGCATGTTTAAAGTGATTTTCATGCTTCCAGGGGCCCAAAACACAAGATTTATGGAATGGTTAAAAGTGCATGAAAATGGCCAATTTACTCACTCTGAGTTCTCAAAAAGGGTTTCTTCACCCCGGGAAGTTAATTAAATACCATTTGGAGGCATTTAATGTTCGAGCAAAAACGGCTGATTTTCGACAAAAGAGATAACACACCCCCATTACGTCATGCTTCAGAAATGTGGAAAATGGTCCGTTTTCAAATGTTTTATTTTTGAACGTCAGTTCACAATTGTAGGTGGATCATCAGTGTTAGAGCTAAAATTAGCATGTTTAAAGTGATTTTCATGCTTCCAGGGGCTTGGGAAGTGAAATAAATACCATTTGGAGGCATTTAATGTTCGAGCAAAAACGGCTGATTTTCGACAAAAGAGATAACACCCTCCCATTACGTCATGCTTCAGAAATGTGGAAAATGGTCCGTTTTCAAATGTTTTATTTTTGAACGTCAGTTCACATTTGTAGGTGGATCATCAGTGTTAGAGCTAAAATTAGCATGTTTAAAGTGATTTTCATGCTTCCAGGGGCTTGGGAAGTGAAATAAATACCATTTGGAGGCATTTAATGTTCGAGCAAAAACGGCTGATTTTCGACAAAAGAGATAACACCCCCCCATTACGTCATGCTTCAGAAATGTGGAAAATGGTCCGTTTTCAAATGTTTTATTTTTGAACGTCAGTTCACATTTGTAGGTGGATCATCAGTGTTAGAGCTAAAATTAGCATGTTTAAAGTGATTTTCATGTTTCCAGGGGCCCAAAACACAAGATTTATGGAATGGTTAAAAGTGCATGAAAATGGCCAATTTACTCACTCTGAGTTCTCAAAAAGGGTTTCTTCACCCCGGGAAGTTAATTAAATACCATTTGGAGGCATTTAATGTTCGAGCAAAAATGGCTGATTTTCGACAAAAGAGATAACACCCCCCCATTACGTCATGCTTCAGAAATGTGGAAAATGGTCCGTTTTCAAATGTTTTATTTTTGAACGTCAGTTCACATTTGTAGGTGGATCATCAGTGTTAGAGCTAAAATTAGCATGTTTAAAGTGATTTTCATGCTTCCAGGGGCTCGGGAAGTTAATTAAATACCATTTGGAGGCATTTAATGTTCGAGCAAAAACGGCTGATTTTCGACAAAAGAGATAACACCCCCCCATTACGTCATGCTTCAGAAATGTGGAAAATGGTCAGTTTTCAAATGTTTTATTTTTGAACGTCAGTTCACATTTGTAGGTGGATCATCAGTGTTAGAGCTAAAATTAGCATGTTTAAAGTGATTTTCATGCTTCCAGGGGCCCAAAACACAAGATTTATGGAATGGTTAAAAGTGCATGAAAATGGCCAATTTACTCACTCTGAGTTCTCAAAAAGGGTTTCTTCACCCCGGGAAGTTATTAAATACCATTTGGAGGCATTTAATGTTCGAGCAAAAACGGCTGATTTTCGACAAAAGAGATAACACCCCCCCATTACGTCATACTTCAGAAATGTGGAAAATGGTCCGTTTTCAAATGTTTTATTTTTGAACGTCAGTTCACATTTGTAGGTGGATCATCAGTGTTAGAGCTAAAATTAGCATGTTTAAAGTGATTTTCATGCTTCCAGGGGCTCGGGAAGTTAATTAAATACCATTTGGAGGCATTTAATGTTCGAGCAAAAACGGCTGATTTTCGACAAAAGAGATAACACCCCCCCCCCATTACGTCATGCTTCAGAAATGAGGAAAATGGTCCGTTTTCAAATGTTTTATTTTTGAACGTCAGTTCACATTTGTAGGTGGATCATCAGTGTTAGAGCTAAAATTAGCATGTTTAAAGTGATTTTCATGCTTCCAGGGGCCCAAAACACAAGATTTATGGAATGGTTAAAAGTGCATGAAAATGGCCAATTTACTCACTCTGAGTTCTCAAAAAGGGTTTCTTCACCCCGGGAAGTGAAATAAATACCATTTGGAGGCATTTAATGTTCGAGCAAAAACGGCTGATTTTCGACAAAAGAGATAACACCCCCCCATTACGTCATGCTTCAGAAATGTGGAAAATGGTCCGTTTTCAAATGTTTTATTTTTGAACGTCAGTTCACATTTGTAGGTGGATCATCAGTGTTAGAGCTAAAATTAGCATGTTTAAAGTGATTTTCATGCTTCCAGGGGCTCGGGAAGTGAAATAAATACCATTTGGAGGCATTTAATGTTCGAGCAAAAACGGCTGATTTTCGACAAAAGAGATAACACCCCCCCATTACGTCATGCTTCAGAAATGTGGAAAATGGTCCGTTTTCAAATGTTTTATTTTTGAACGTCAGTTCACATTTGTAGGTGGATCATCAGTGTTAGAGCTAAAATTAGCATGTTTAAAGTGATTTTCATGCATCCAGGGGCTCGGGAAGTGAAATAAATACCATTTGGAGGCATTTAATGTTCGAGGAAAAACGGCTGATTTTCGACAAAAGAGATAACACCCCCCCATTACGTCATGCTTCAGAAATGTGGAAAATGGTCCGTTTTCAAATGTTTTATTTTTGAACGTCAGTTCACATTTGTAGGTGGATCATCAGTGTTAGAGCTAAAATTAGCATGTTTAAAGTGATTTTCATGCTTCCAGGGGCCCAAAACACAAGATTTATGGAATGGTTAAAAGTGCATGAAAATGGCCAATTTACTCACTCTGAGTTCTCAAAAAGGGTTTCTTCACCCCGGGAAGTTAATTAAATACCATTTGGAGGCATTTAATGTTCGAGCAAAAACGGCTGATTTTCGACAAAAGAGATAACACCCCCCCATTACGTCATGCTTCAGAAATTTGGAAAATGGTCCGTTTTCAAATGTTTTATTTTTGAACGTCAGTTCACATTTGTAGGTGGCTCATCAGTGTTAGAGCTAAAATTAGCATGTTTAAAGTGATTTTCATGCTTCCAGGGGCTCGGGAAGTTAATTAAATACCATTTGGAGGCATTTAATGTTCAAGCAAAAACGGCTGATTTTCGACAAAAGAGATAACACCCCCCATTACGTCATGCTTCAGAAATGTGGAAAATGGTCCGTTTTCAAATGTTTTATTTTTGAACGTCAGTTCACATTTGTAGGTGGATCATCAGTGTTAGAGCTAAAATTAGCATGTTTAAAGTGATTTTCATGCTTCCAGGGGCCCAAAACACAAGATTAATGGAATGGTGAAAAGTGCATGAAAATGGCCAATTTACTCACTCTGAGTTCTCAAAAAGGGTTTCTTCACCCCGGGAAGTAAAATAAATACCATTTGGAGGCATTTAATGTTCGAGCAAAAACGGCTGATTTTCGACAAAAGAGATAACACCCCCCCATTACGTCATGCTTCAGAAATGTGGAAAATGGTCCGTTTTCAAATGTTTTATTTTTGAACGTCAGTTCACATTTGTAGGTGGATCATCAGTGTTAGAGCTAAAATTAGCATGTTTAAAGTGATTTTCATGCTTCCAGGGGCTCGGGAAGTTAATTAAATACCATTTGGAGGCATTTAATGTTCGAGCAAAAACGGCTGATTTTCGACAAAAGAGATAACACCCCCCCATTACGTCATGCTTCAGAAATGTGGAAAATGGTCCGTTTTCAAATGTTTTATTTTTGAACGTCAGTTCACATTTGTAGGTGGATCATCAGTGTTAGAGCTAAAATTAGCATGTTTAAAGTGATTTTCATGCTTCCAGGGGCCCAAAACACAAGATTTATGGAATGGTTAAAAGTGCATGAAAATGGCCAATTTACTCACTCTGAGTTCTCAAAAAGGGTTTCTTCACCCCGGGAAGTTAATTAAATACCATTTGGAGGCATTTAATGTTCGAGCAAAAACGGCTGATTTTCGACAAAAGAGATAACACCCCCCCATTACGTCATGCTTCAGAAATGTGGAAAATGGTCAGTTTTCAAATGTTTTATTTTTGAACGTCAGTTCACATTTGTAGGTGGATCATCAGTGTTAGAGCTAAAATTAGCATGTTTAAAGTGATTTTCATGCTTCCAGGGGCTCGGGAAGTTAATTAAATACCATTTGGAGGCATTTAATGTTCGAGCAAAAACGGCTGATTTTCGACAAAAGAGATAACACCCCCCCCATTACGTCATGCTTCAGAAATGTGGAAAATGGTCCGTTTTCAAATGTTTTATTTTTGAACGTCAGTTCACATTTGTAGGTGGATCATCAGTGTTAGAGCTAAAATTAGCATGTTTAAAGTGATTTTCATGCTTCCAGGGGCCCAAAACACAAGATTTATGGAATGGTTAAAAGTGCATGAAAATGGCCAATTTACTCACTCTGAGTTCTCAAAAAGGGTTTCTTCACCCCGGGAAGTGAAATAAATACCATTTGGAGGCATTTAATGTTCGAGCAAAAACGGCTGATTTTCGACAAAAGAGATAACACCCCCCCATTACGTCATGCTTCAGAAATGTGGAAAATGGTCCGTTTTCAAATGTTTTATTTTTGAACGTCAGTTCACATTTGTAGGTGGATCATCAGTGTTAGAGCTAAAATTAGCATGTTTAAAGTGATTTTCATGCTTCCAGGGGCTCGGGAAGTGAAATAAATACCATTTGGAGGCATTTAATGTTCGAGCAAAAACGGCTGATTTTCGACAAAAGAGATAACACCCCCCATTACGTCATGCTTCAGAAATGTGGAAAATGGTCCGTTTTCAAATGTTTTATTTTTGAACGTCAGTTCACATTTGTAGGTGGATCATCAGTGTTAGAGCTAAAATTAGCATGTTTAAAGTGATTTTCATGCATCCAGGGGCTCGGGAAGTGAAATAAATACCATTTGGAGGCATTTAATGTTCGAGGAAAAACGGCTGATTTTCGACAAAAGAGATAACACCCCCCCATTACGTCATGCTTCAGAAATGTGGAAAATGGTCCGTTTTCAAATGTTTTATTTTTGAACGTCAGTTCACATTTGTAGGTGGATCATCAGTGTTAGAGCTAAAATTAGCATGTTTAAAGTGATTTTCATGCTTCCAGGGGCCCAAAACACAAGATTAATGGAATGGTTAAAAGTGCATGAAAATGGCCAATTTACTCACTCTGAGTTCTCAAAAAGGGTTTCTTCACCCCGGGAAGTAAAATAAATACCATTTGGAGGCATTTAATGTTCGAGCAAAAACGGCTGATTTTCGACAAAAGAGATAACACCCCCCCATTACGTCATGCTTCAGAAATGTGGAAAATGGTCCGTTTTCAAATGTTTTATTTTTGAACGTCAGTTCACATTTGTAGGTGGATCATCAGTGTTAGAGCTAAAATTAGCATGTTTAAAGTGATTTTCATGCTTCCAGGGGCTCGGAAAGTGAAATAAATACCATTTGGAGGCATTTAATGTTCGAGCAAAAACGGCTGATTTTCGACAAAAGAGATAACACCCCCCCATTACGTCATGCTTCAGAAATGTGGAAAATGGTTCGTTTTCAAATGTTTTATTTTTGAACGTCAGTTCACATTTGTAGGTGGATCATCAGTGTTAGAGCTAAAATTAGCATGTTTAAAGTGATTTTCATGCTTCCAGGGGCCCAAAACACAAGATTTATGGAATGGTTAAAAGTGCATGAAAATGGCCAATTTACTCACTCTGAGTTCTCAAAAAGGGTTTCTTCACCCCGGGAAGTTAATTAAATACCATTTGGAGGCATTTAATGTTCGAGCAAAAACGGCTGATTTTCGACAAAAGAGATAACACCCCCCCATTACGTCATGCTTCAGAAATGTGGAAAATGGTCCGTTTTCAAATGTTTTATTTTTGAACGTCAGTTCACATTTGTAGGTGGATCATCAGTGTTAGAGCTAAAATTAGCATGTTTAAAGTGATTTTCATGCTTCCAGGGGCTCGGGAAGTTAATTAAATACCATTTGGAGGCATTTAATGTTCGAGCAAAAACGGCTGATTTTCGACAAAAGAGATAACACCCCCCCATTACGTCATGCTTCAGAAATGTGGAAAATGGTCCGTTTTCAAATGTTTTATTTTTGAACGTCAGTTCACATTTGTAGGTGGATCATCAGTGTTAGAGCTAAAATTAGCATGTTTAAAGTGATTTTCATGCTTCCAGGGGCTCGGGAAGTTAATTAAATACCATTTGGAGGCATTTAATGTTCGAGCAAAAACGGCTGATTTTCGACAAAAGAGATAACACCCCCCCATTACGTCATGCTTCAGAAATGTGGAAAATGGTCCGTTTTCAAATGTTTTATTTTTGAACGTCAGTTCACATTTGTAGGTGGATCATCAGTGTTAGAGCTAAAATTAGCATGTTTAAAGTGATTTTCATGCTTCCAGGGGCCCAAAACACAAGATTAATGGAATGGTTAAAAGTGCATGAAAATGGCCAATTTACTCACTCTGAGTTCTCAAAAAGGGTTTCTTCACCCCGGGAAGTTATTTAAATACCATTTGGAGGCATTTAATGTTCGAGCAAAAACGGCTGATTTTCGACAAAAGAGATAACACCCCCCCATTACGTCATGCTTCAGAAATGTGGAAAATGGTCCGTTTTCAAATGTTTTATTTTTGAACGTCAGTTCACATTTGTAGGTGGATCATCAGTGTTAGAGCTAAAATTAGCATGTTTAAAGTGATTTTCCTGCTTCCAGGGGCTCGGGAAGTTAATTAAATACCATTTGGAGGCATTTAATGTTCGAGCAAAAACGGCTGATTTTCGACAAAAGAGATAACACCCCCCATTACGTCATGCTTCAGAAATGTGGAAAATGGTCCGTTTTCAAATGTTTTATTTTTGAACGTCAGTTCACATTTGTAGGTGGATCATCAGTGTTAGAGCTAAAATTAGCATGTTTAAAGTGATTTTCATGCTTCCAGGGGCCCAAAACACAAGATTTATGGAATGGTTAAAAGTGCATGAAAATGGCCAATTTACTCACTCTGAGTTCTCAAAAAGGGTTTCTTCACCCCGGGAAGTTAATTAAATACCATTTGGAGGCATTTAATGTTCGAGCAAAAACGGCTGATTTTCGACAAAATAGATAACACCCCCCCCATTACGTCATGCTTCAGAAATGTGGAAAATGGTCCGTTTTCAAATGTTTTATTTTTGAACGTCAGTTCACATTTGTAGGTGGATCATCAGTGTTAGAGCTAAAATTAGCATGTTTAAAGTGTTTTTTATGCTTCCAGGGGCTCGGGAAGTTAATTAAATACCATTTGGAGGCATTTAATGTTCGAGCAAAAACGGCTGATTTTCGACAAAAGAGATAACACCCCCCCATTACGTCATGCTTCAGAAATGTGGAAAATGGTCCGTTTTCAAATGTTTTATTTTTGAACGTCAGTTCACATTTGTAGGTGGATCATCAGTGTTAGAGCTAAAATTAGCATGTTTAAAGTGATTTTCATGCTTCCAGGGGCCCAAAACACAAGATTTATGGAATGGTTAAAAGTGCATGAAAATGGCCAATTTACTCACTCTGAGTTCTCAAAAAGGGTTTCTTCACCCCGGGAAGTTAATTAAATACCATTTGGAGGCATTTAATGTTCGAGCAAAAACGGCTGATTTTCGACAAAAGAGATAACACCCCCCCCATTACGTCATGCTTCAGAAATGTGGAAAATGGTCCGTTTTCAAATGTTTTATTTTTGAACGTCAGTTCACATTTGTAGGTGGATCATCAGTGTTAGAGCTAAAATTAGCATGTTTAAAGTGATTTTCATGCTTCCAGGGGCTCGGGAAGTTAATTAAATACCATTTGGAGGCATTTAATGTTCAAGCAAAAACGGCTGATTTTCGACAAAAGAGATAACACCCCCCCATTACGTCATGCTTCAGAAATGTGGAAAATGGTCCGTTTTCAAATGTTTTATTTTTGAACGTCAGTTCACATTTGTAGGTGGATCATCAGTGTTAGAGCTAAAATTAGCATGTTTAAAGTGATTTTCATGCTTCCAGGGGCCCAAAACACAAGATTTATGGAATGGTTAAAAGTGCATGAAAATGGCCAATTTACTCACTCTGAGTTCTCAAAAAGGGTTTCTTCACCCCGGGAAGTTAATTAAATACCATGTGGAGGCATTTAATGTTCGAGCAAAAACGGCTGATTTTCGACAAAAGAGATAACACCCCCCCATTACGTCATGCTTCAGAAATGTGGAAAATGGTCCGTTTTCAAATGTTTTATTTTTGAACGTCAGTTCACATTTGTAGGTGGATCATCAGTGTTAGAGCTAAAATTAGCATGTTTAAAGTGATTTTCATGCTTCCAGGGGCTCGGGAAGTTAATTAAATACCATTTGGAGGTATTTAATGTTCGAGCAAAAGCGGCTGATTTTCGACAAAAGAGATAACACCCCCCATTACGTCATGCTTCAGAAATGTGGAAAATGGTCCGTTTTCAAATGTTTTATTTTTGAACGTCAGTTCACATTTGTAGGTGGATCATCAGTGTTAGAGCTAAAATTAGCATGTTTAAAGTGATTTTCATGCTTCCAGGGGCTCGGGAAGTTAATTAAATACCATTTGGAGGCATTTAATGTTCGAGCAAAAACGGCTGATTTTCGACAAAAGAGATAACACCCCCCCATTACGTCATGCTTCAGAAATGTGGAAAATGGTCCGTTTTCAAATGTTTTATTTTTGAACGTCAGTTCACATTTGTAGGTGGATCATCAGTGTTAGAGCTAAAATTAGCATGTTTAAAGTGATTTTCATGCTTCCAGGGGCCCAAAACACAAGATTAATGGAATGGTTAAAAGTGCATGAAAATGGCCAATTTACTCACTCTGAGTTCTCAAAAAGGGTTTCTTCACCCCGGGAAGTGAAATAACTACCATTTGGAGGCATTTAATGTTTGAGCAAAAACGGCTGATTTTCGACAAAAGAGATAACACCCCCCCATTACGTCATGCTTCAGAAATGTGGAAAATGGTCCGTTTTCAAATGTTTTATTTTTGAACGTCAGTTCACATTTGTAGGTGGATCATCAGTGTTAGAGCTAAAATTAGCATGTTTAAAGTGATTTTCATGCTTCCAGGGGCCCAAAACACAAGATTTATGGAATGGTTAAAAGTGCATGAAAATGGCCAATTTACTCACTCTGAGTTCTCAAAAAGGGTTTCTTCACCCCGGGAAGTTAATTAAATACCATTTGGAGGCATTTATTGTTCGAGCAAAAACGGCTGATTTTCGACAAAAGAGATAACACCCCCCCATTACGTCATGCTTCAGAAATGTGGAAAATGGTCCGTTTTCAAATGTTTTATTTTTGAACGTCAGTTCACATTTGTAGGTGGATCATCAGTGTTAGAGCTAAAATTAGCATGTTTAAAGTGATTTTCATGCTTCCAGGGGCTCGGGAAGTTAATTAAATACCATTTGGAGGCATTTAATGTTCGAGCAAAAACGGCTGATTTTCGACAAAAGAGATAACACCCCCCCATTACGTCATGCTTCAGAAATGTGGAAAATGGTCCATTTTCAAATGTTTTATTTTTGAACGTCAGTTCACATTTGTAGGTGGATCATCAGTGTTAGAGCTAAAATTAGCATGTTTAAACTGATTTTTATGCTTCCAGGGGCCCAAAACACAAGATTTATGGAATGGTTAAAAGTGCATGAAAATGGCCAATTTACTCACTCTGAGTTCTCAAAAAGGGTTTCTTCACCCCGGGAAGTTAATTAAATACCATTTGGAGGCATTTAATGTTCGAGCAAAAACGGCTGATTTTCGACAAAAGAGATAACACCCCCCCATTACGTCATGCTTCAGAAATGTGGAAAATGGTCCGTTTTCAAATGTTTTATTTTTGAACGTCAGTTCACGTTTGTAGGTGGATCATCAGTGTTAGAGCTAAAATTAGCATGTTTAAAGTGATTTTCATGCTTCCAGGGGCCCAAAACACAAGATTTATGGAATGGTTAAAAGTGCATGAAAATGGCCAATTTACTCACTCTGAGTTCTCAAAAAGGGTTTCTTCACCCCGGGAAGTTAATTAAATACCATTTGGAGGCATTTAATGTTCGAGCAAAAACGGCTGATTTTCGACAAAAGAGATAACACCCCCCCATTACGTCATGCTTCAGAAATGTGGAAAATGGTCCGTTTTCAAATGTTTTATTTTTGAAAGTCAGTTCACATTTGTAGGTGGATCATCAGTGTTAGAGCTAAAATTAGCATGTTTAAAGTGATTTTCATGCTTCCAGGGGCTCGGGAAGTTAATTAAATACCATTTGGAGGCATTTAATGTTCGAGCAAAAACGGCTGATTTTCGACAAAAGAGATAACACCCCCCCATTACGTCATGCTTCAGAAATGTGGAAAATGGTCCGTTTTCAAATGTTTTATTTTTGAACGTCAGTTCACATTTGTAGGTGGATCATCAGTGTTAGAGCTAAAATTAGCATGTTTAAAGTGATTTTCATGCTTCCAGGGGCCCAAAACACAAGATTTATGGAATGGTTAAAAGTGCATGAAAATGGCCAATTTACTCACTCTGAGTTCTCAAAAAGGGTTTCTTCACCCCGGGAAGTTAATTAAATACCATTTGGAGGCATTTAATGTTCGAGCAAAAACGGCTGATTTTCGACAAAAGAGATAACACCCCCCCATTACGTCATGCTTCAGAAATGTGGAAAATGGTCCGTTTTCAAATGTTTTATTTTTGAACGTCAGTTCACATTTGTAGGTGGATCATCAGTGTTAGAGCTAAAACTAGCATGTTTAAAGTGATTTTCATGCTTCCAGGGGCTCGGGAAGTGAAATAAATACCATTTGGAGGCATTTAATGTTCGAGCAAAAACGGCTGATTTTCGACAAAAGAGATAACACCCCCCCATTACGTCATGCTTCAGAAATGTGGAAAATGGTCCGTTTTCAAATGTTTTATTTTTGAACGTCAGTTCACATTTGTAGGTGGATCATCAGTGTTAGAGCTAAAATTAGCATGTTTAAAGTGATTTTCATGCTTCCAGGGGCTCGGGAAGTTAATTAAATACCATTTGGAGGCATTTAATGTTCGAGCAAAAACGGCTGATTTTCGACAAAAGAGATAACACCCCCCATTACGTCATGCTTCAGAAATGTGGAAAATGGTCCGTTTTCAAATGTTTTATTTTTGAACGTCAGTTCACATTTGTAGGTGGATCATCAGTGTTAGAGCTAAAATTAGCATGTTTAAAGTGATTTTCATGCTTCCAGGGGCCCAAAACACAAGATTAATGGAATGGTTAAAAGTGCATGAAAATGGCCAATTTACTCACTCTGAGTTCTCAAAAAGGGTTTCTTCACCCCGGGAAGTGAAATAACTACCATTTGGAGGCATTTAATGTTCGAGCAAAAACGGCTGATTTTCGACAAAAGAGATAACACCCCCCCATTACGTCATGCTTCAGAAATGTGGAAAATGGTCCGTTTTCAAATGTTTTATTTTTGAACGTCAGTTCACATTTGTAGGTGGATCATCAGTGTTAGAGCTAAAATTAGCATGTTTAAAGTGATTTTCATGCTTCCAGGGGCCCAAAACACAAGATTTATGGAATGGTTAAAAGTGCATGAAAATGGCCAATTTACTCACTCTGAGTTCTCAAAAAGGGTTTCTTCACCCCGGGAAGTTAATTAAATACCATTTGGAGGCATTTAATGTTCGAGCAAAAACGGCTGATTTTCGACAAAAGAGATAACACCCCCCCATTACGTCATGCTTCAGAAATGTGGAAAATGGTCCGTTTTCAAATGTTTTATTTTTGAACGTCAGTTCACATTTGTAGGTGGATCATCAGTGTTAGAGCTAAAATTAGCATGTTTAAAGTGATTTTCATGCTTCCAGGGGCTCGGGAAGTTAATTAAATACCATTTGGAGGCATTTAATGTTCGAGCAAAAACGGCTGATTTTCGACAAAAGAGATAACACCCCCCCATTACGTCATGCTTCAGAAATGTGGAAAATGGTCCATTTTCAAATGTTTTATTTTTGAACGTCAGTTCACATTTGTAGGTGGATCATCAGTGTTAGAGCTAAAATTAGCATGTTTAAAGTGATTTTTATGCTTCCAGGGGCCCAAAACACAAGATTTATGGAATGGTTAAAAGTGCATGAAAATGGCCAATTTACTCACTCTGAGTTCTCAAAAAGGGTTTCTTCACCCCGGGAAGTTAATTAAATACCATTTGGAGGCATTTAATGTTCGAGCAATAACGGCTGATTTTCGACAAAAGAGATAACACCCCCCCATTACGTCATGCTTCAGAAATGTGGAAAATGGTCCGTTTTCAAATGTTTTATTTTTGAACGTCAGTTCACATTTGTAGGTGGATCATCAGTGTTAGAGCTAAAATTAGCATGTTTAAAGTGATTTTCATGCTTCCAGGGGCCCAAAACACAAGATTTATGGAATGGTTAAAAGTGCATGAAAATGGCCAATTTACTCACTCTGAGTTCTCAAAAAGGGTTTCTTCACCCCGGGAAGTTAATTAAATACCATTTGGAGGCATTTAATGTTCGAGCAAAAACGGCTGATTTTCGACAAAAGAGATAACACCCCCCATTACGTCATGCTTCAGAAATGTGGAAAATGGTCCGTTTTCAAATGTTTTATTTTTGAACGTCAGTTCACATTTGTAGGTGGATCATCAGTGTTAGAGCTAAAATTAGCATGTTTAAAGTGATTTTCATGCTTCCAGGGGCTCGGAAGTTAATTAAATACCATTTGGAGGCATTTAATGTTCGAGCAAAAACGGCTGATTTTCGACAAAAGAGATAACACCCCCCCATTACGTCATGCTTCAGAAATGTGGAAAATGGTCCGTTTTCAAATGTTTTATTTTTGAACGTCAGTTCACATTTGTAGGTGGATCATCAGTGTTAGAGCTAAAATTAGCATGTTTAAAGTGATTTTCCTGCTTCCAGGGGCTCGGGAAGTTAATTAAATACCATTTGGAGGCATTTAATGTTCGAGCAAAAACGGCTGATTTTCGACAAAAGAGATAACACCCCCCATTACGTCATGCTTCAGAAATGTGGAAAATGGTCCGTTTTCAAATGTTTTATTTTTGAACGTCAGTTCACATTTGTAGGTGGATCATCAGTGTTAGAGCTAAAATTAGCATGTTTAAAGTGATTTTCATGCTTCCAGGGGCCCAAAACACAAGATTTATGGAATGGTTAAAAGTGCATGAAAATGGCCAATTTACTCACTCTGAGTTCTCAAAAAGGGTTTCTTCACCCCGGGAAGTTAATTAAATACCATTTGGAGGCATTTAATGTTCGAGCAAAAACGGCTGATTTTCGACAAAAGAGATAACACCCCCCCCCATTACGTCATGCTTCAGAAATGTGGAAAATGGTCCGTTTTCAAATGTTTTATTTTTGAACGTCAGTTCACATTTGTAGGTGGATCATCAGTGTTAGAGCTAAAATTAGCATGTTTAAAGTGATTTTCATGCTTCCAGGGGCTCGGGAAGTTAATTAAATACCATTTGGAGGCATTTAATGTTCAAGCAAAAACGGCTGATTTTCGACAAAAGAGATAACACCCCCCCATTACGTCATGCTTCAGAAATGTGGAAAATGGTCCGTTTTCAAATGTTTTATTTTTGAACGTCAGTTCACATTTGTAGGTGGATCATCAGTGTTAGAGCTAAAATTAGCATGTTTAAAGTGATTTTCATGCTTCCAGGGGCCCAAAACACAAGATTTATGGAATGGTTAAAAGTGCATGAAAATGGCCAATTTACTCACTCTGAGTTCTCAAAAAGGGTTTCTTCACCCCGGGAAGTTAATTAAATACCATGTGGAGGCATTTAATGTTCGAGCAAAAACGGCTGATTTTCGACAAAAGAGATAACACCCCCCCATTACGTCATGCTTCAGAAATGTGGAAAATGGTCCGTTTTCAAATGTTTTATTTTTGAACGTCAGTTCACATTTGTAGGTGGATCATCAGTGTTAGAGCTAAAATTAGCATGTTTAAAGTGATTTTCATGCTTCCAGGGGCTCGGGAAGTTAATTAAATACCATTTGGAGGTATTTAATGTTCGAGCAAAAGCGGCTGATTTTCGACAAAAGAGATAACACCCCCCATTACGTCATGCTTCAGAAATGTGGAAAATGGTCCGTTTTCAAATGTTTTATTTTTGAACGTCAGTTCACATTTGTAGGTGGATCATCAGTGTTAGAGCTAAAATTAGCATGTTTAAAGTGATTTTCATGCTTCCAGGGGCTCGGGAAGTTAATTAAATACCATTTGGAGGCATTTAATGTTCGAGCAAAAACGGCTGATTTTCGACAAAAGAGATAACACCCCCCCATTACGTCATGCTTCAGAAATGTGGAAAATGGTCCGTTTTCAAATGTTTTATTTTTGAACGTCAGTTCACATTTGTAGGTGGATCATCAGTGTTAGAGCTAAAATTAGCATGTTTAAAGTGATTTTCATGCTTCCAGGGGCCCAAAACACAAGATTAATGGAATGGTTAAAAGTGCATGAAAATGGCCAATTTACTCACTCTGAGTTCTCAAAAAGGGTTTCTTCACCCCGGGAAGTGAAATAAATACCATTTGGAGGCATTTAATGTTTGAGCAAAAACGGCTGATTTTCGACAAAAGAGATAACACCCCCCCATTACGTCATGCTTCAGAAATGTGGAAAATGGTCCGTTTTCAAATGTTTTATTTTTGAACGTCAGTTCACATTTGTAGGTGGATCATCAGTGTTAGAGCTAAAATTAGCATGTTTAAAGTGATTTTCATGCTTCCAGGGGCCCAAAACACAAGATTTATGGAATGGTTAAAAGTGCATGAAAATGGCCAATTTACTCACTCTGAGTTCTCAAAAAGGGTTTCTTCACCCCGGGAAGTTAATTAAATACCATTTGGAGGCATTTATTGTTCGAGCAAAAACGGCTGATTTTCGACAAAAGAGATAACACCCCCCCATTACGTCATGCTTCAGAAATGTGGAAAATGGTCCGTTTTCAAATGTTTTATTTTTGAACGTCAGTTCACATTTGTAGGTGGATCATCAGTGTTAGAGCTAAAATTAGCATGTTTAAAGTGATTTTCCTGCTTCCAGGGGCTCGGGAAGTTAATTAAATACCATTTGGAGGCATTTAATGTTCGAGCAAAAACGGCTGATTTTCGACAAAAGAGATAACACCCCCCATTACGTCATGCTTCAGAAATGTGGAAAATGGTCCGTTTTCAAATGTTTTATTTTTGAACGTCAGTTCACATTTGTAGGTGGATCATCAGTGTTAGAGCTAAAATTAGCATGTTTAAAGTGATTTTCATGCTTCCAGGGGCCCAAAACACAAGATTTATGGAATGGTTAAAAGTGCATGAAAATGGCCAATTTACTCACTCTGAGTTCTCAAAAAGGGTTTCTTCACCCCGGGAAGTTAATTAAATACCATTTGGAGGCATTTAATGTTCGAGCAAAAACGGCTGATTTTCGACAAAATAGATAACACCCCCCCCATTACGTCATGCTTCAGAAATGTGGAAAATGGTCCGTTTTCAAATGTTTTATTTTTGAACGTCAGTTCACATTTGTAGGTGGATCATCAGTGTTAGAGCTAAAATTAGCATGTTTAAAGTGTTTTTTATGCTTCCAGGGGCTCGGGAAGTTAATTAAATACCATTTGGAGGCATTTAATGTTCGAGCAAAAACGGCTGATTTTCGACAAAAGAGATAACACCCCCCCATTACGTCATGCTTCAGAAATGTGGAAAATGGTCCGTTTTCAAATGTTTTATTTTTGAACGTCAGTTCACATTTGTAGGTGGATCATCAGTGTTAGAGCTAAAATTAGCATGTTTAAAGTGATTTTCATGCTTCCAGGGGCCCAAAACACAAGATTTATGGAATGGTTAAAAGTGCATGAAAATGGCCAATTTACTCACTCTGAGTTCTCAAAAAGGGTTTCTTCACCCCGGGAAGTTAATTAAATACCATTTGGAGGCATTTAATGTTCGAGCAAAAACGGCTGATTTTCGACAAAAGAGATAACACCCCCCCCCATTACGTCATGCTTCAGAAATGTGGAAAATGGTCCGTTTTCAAATGTTTTATTTTTGAACGTCAGTTCACATTTGTAGGTGGATCATCAGTGTTAGAGCTAAAATTAGCATGTTTAAAGTGATTTTCATGCTTCCAGGGGCTCGGGAAGTTAATTAAATACCATTTGGAGGCATTTAATGTTCAAGCAAAAACGGCTGATTTTCGACAAAAGAGATAACACCCCCCCATTACGTCATGCTTCAGAAATGTGGAAAATGGTCCGTTTTCAAATGTTTTATTTTTGAACGTCAGTTCACATTTGTAGGTGGATCATCAGTGTTAGAGCTAAAATTAGCATGTTTAAAGTGATTTTCATGCTTCCAGGGGCCCAAAACACAAGATTTATGGAATGGTTAAAAGTGCATGAAAATGGCCAATTTACTCACTCTGAGTTCTCAAAAAGGGTTTCTTCACCCCGGGAAGTTAATTAAATACCATGTGGAGGCATTTAATGTTCGAGCAAAAACGGCTGATTTTCGACAAAAGAGATAACACCCCCCCATTACGTCATGCTTCAGAAATGTGGAAAATGGTCCGTTTTCAAATGTTTTATTTTTGAACGTCAGTTCACATTTGTAGGTGGATCATCAGTGTTAGAGCTAAAATTAGCATGTTTAAAGTGATTTTCATGCTTCCAGGGGCTCGGGAAGTTAATTAAATACCATTTGGAGGTATTTAATGTTCGAGCAAAAGCGGCTGATTTTCGACAAAAGAGATAACACCCCCCATTACGTCATGCTTCAGAAATGTGGAAAATGGTCCGTTTTCAAATGTTTTATTTTTGAACGTCAGTTCACATTTGTAGGTGGATCATCAGTGTTAGAGCTAAAATTAGCATGTTTAAAGTGATTTTCATGCTTCCAGGGGCTCGGGAAGTTAATTAAATACCATTTGGAGGCATTTAATGTTCGAGCAAAAACGGCTGATTTTCGACAAAAGAGATAACACCCCCCCATTACGTCATGCTTCAGAAATGTGGAAAATGGTCCGTTTTCAAATGTTTTATTTTTGAACGTCAGTTCACATTTGTAGGTGGATCATCAGTGTTAGAGCTAAAATTAGCATGTTTAAAGTGATTTTCATGCTTCCAGGGGCCCAAAACACAAGATTAATGGAATGGTTAAAAGTGCATGAAAATGGCCAATTTACTCACTCTGAGTTCTCAAAAAGGGTTTCTTCACCCCGGGAAGTGAAATAACTACCATTTGGAGGCATTTAATGTTTGAGCAAAAACGGCTGATTTTCGACAAAAGAGATAACACCCCCCCATTACGTCATGCTTCAGAAATGTGGAAAATGGTCCGTTTTCAAATGTTTTATTTTTGAACGTCAGTTCACATTTGTAGGTGGATCATCAGTGTTAGAGCTAAAATTAGCATGTTTAAAGTGATTTTCATGCTTCCAGGGGCCCAAAACACAAGATTTATGGAATGGTTAAAAGTGCATGAAAATGGCCAATTTACTCACTCTGAGTTCTCAAAAAGGGTTTCTTCACCCCGGGAAGTTAATTAAATACCATTTGGAGGCATTTATTGTTCGAGCAAAAACGGCTGATTTTCGACAAAAGAGATAACACCCCCCCATTACGTCATGCTTCAGAAATGTGGAAAATGGTCCGTTTTCAAATGTTTTATTTTTGAACGTCAGTTCACATTTGTAGGTGGATCATCAGTGTTAGAGCTAAAATTAGCATGTTTAAAGTGATTTTCATGCTTCCAGGGGCTCGGGAAGTTAATTAAATACCATTTGGAGGCATTTAATGTTCGAGCAAAAACGGCTGATTTTCGACAAAAGAGATAACACCCCCCCATTACGTCATGCTTCAGAAATGTGGAAAATGGTCCATTTTCAAATGTTTTATTTTTGAACGTCAGTTCACATTTGTAGGTGGATCATCAGTGTTAGAGCTAAAATTAGCATGTTTAAAGTGATTTTTATGCTTCCAGGGGCCCAAAACACAAGATTTATGGAATGGTTAAAAGTGCATGAAAATGGCCAATTTACTCACTCTGAGTTCTCAAAAAGGGTTTCTTCACCCCGGGAAGTTAATTAAATACCATTTGGAGGCATTTAATGTTCGAGCAAAAACGGCTGATTTTCGACAAAAGAGATAACACCCCCCCATTACGTCATGCTTCAGAAATGTGGAAAATGGTCCGTTTTCAAATGTTTTATTTTTGAACGTCAGTTCACGTTTGTAGGTGGATCATCAGTGTTAGAGCTAAAATTAGCATGTTTAAAGTGATTTTCATGCTTCCAGGGGCCCAAAACACAAGATTTATGGAATGGTTAAAAGTGCATGAAAATGGCCAATTTACTCACTCTGAGTTCTCAAAAAGGGTTTCTTCACCCCGGGAAGTTAATTAAATACCATTTGGAGGCATTTAATGTTCGAGCAAAAACGGCTGATTTTCGACAAAAGAGATAACACCCCCCCATTACGTCATGCTTCAGAAATGTGGAAAATGGTCCGTTTTCAAATGTTTTATTTTTGAAAGTCAGTTCACATTTGTAGGTGGATCATCAGTGTTAGAGCTAAAATTAGCATGTTTAAAGTGTTTTTTATGCTTCCAGGGGCTCGGGAAGTTAATTAAATACCATTTGGAGGCATTTAATGTTCGAGCAAAAACGGCTGATTTTCGACAAAAGAGATAACACCCCCCCATTACGTCATGCTTCAGAAATGTGGAAAATGGTCCGTTTTCAAATGTTTTATTTTTGAACGTCAGTTCACATTTGTAGGTGGATCATCAGTGTTAGAGCTAAAATTAGCATGTTTAAAGTGATTTTCATGCTTCCAGGGGCCCAAAACACAAGATTTATGGAATGGTTAAAAGTGCATGAAAATGGCCAATTTACTCACTCTGAGTTCTCAAAAAGGGTTTCTTCACCCCGGGAAGTTAATTAAATACCATTTGGAGGCATTTAATGTTCGAGCAAAAACGGCTGATTTTCGACAAAAGAGATAACACCCCCCATTACGTCATGCTTCAGAAATGTGGAAAATGGTCCGTTTTCAAATGTTTTATTTTTGAACGTCAGTTCACATTTGTAGGTGGATCATCAGTGTTAGAGCTAAAATTAGCATGTTTAAAGTGATTTTCATGCTTCCAGGGGCTCGGGAAGTTAATTAAATACCATTTGGAGGCATTTAATGTTCGAGCAAAAACGGCTGATTTTCGACAAAAGAGATAACACCCCCCCATTACGTCATGCTTCAGAAATGTGGAAAATGGTCCGTTTTCAAATGTTTTATTTTTGAACGTCAGTTCACATTTGTAGGTGGATCATCAGTGTTAGAGCTAAAATTAGCATGTTTAAAGTGATTTTCATGCTTCCAGGGGCCCAAAACACAAGATTAATGGAATGGTTAAAAGTGCATGAAAATGGCCAATTTACTCACACTGAGTTCTCAAAAAGGGTTTCTTCACCCCGGGAAGTGAAATAACTACCATTTGGAGGCATTTAATGTTTGAGCAAAAACGGCTGATTTTCGACAAAAGAGATAACACCCCCCCATTACGTCATGCTTCAGAAATGTGGAAAATGGTCCGTTTTCAAATGTTTTATTTTTGAACGTCAGTTCACATTTGTAGGTGGATCATCAGTGTTAGAGCTAAAATTAGCATGTTTAAAGTGATTTTCATGCTTCCAGGGGCCCAAAACACAAGATTTATGGAATGGTTAAAAGTGCATGAAAATGGCCAATTTACTCACTCTGAGTTCTCAAAAAGGGTTTCTTCACCCCGGGAAGTTAATTAAATACCATTTGGAGGCATTTATTGTTCGAGCAAAAACGGCTGATTTTCGACAAAAGAGATAACACCCCCCCATTACGTCATGCTTCAGAAATGTGGAAAATGGTCCGTTTTCAAATGTTTTATTTTTGAACGTCAGTTCACATTTGTAGGTGGATCATCAGTGTTAGAGCTAAAATTAGCATGTTTAAAGTGATTTTCATGCTTCCAGGGGCTCGGGAAGTTAATTAAATACCATTTGGAGGCATTTAATGTTCGAGCAAAAACGGCTGATTTTCGACAAAAGAGATAACACCCCCCCATTACGTCATGCTTCAGAAATGTGGAAAATGGTCCATTTTCAAATGTTTTATTTTTGAACGTCAGTTCACATTTGTAGGTGGATCATCAGTGTTAGAGCTAAAATTAGCATGTTTAAAGTGATTTTTATGCTTCCAGGGGCCCAAAACACAAGATTTATGGAATGGTTAAAAGTGCATGAAAATGGCCAATTTACTCACTCTGAGTTCTCAAAAAGGGTTTCTTCACCCCGGGAAGTTAATTAAATACCATTTGGAGGCATTTAATGTTCGAGCAAAAACGGCTGATTTTCGACAAAAGAGATAACACCCCCCCATTACGTCATGCTTCAGAAATGTGGAAAATGGTCCGTTTTCAAATGTTTTATTTTTGAACGTCAGTTCACGTTTGTAGGTGGATCATCAGTGTTAGAGCTAAAATTAGCATGTTTAAAGTGATTTTCATGCTTCCAGGGGCCCAAAACACAAGATTTATGGAATGGTTAAAAGTGCATGAAAATGGCCAATTTACTCACTCTGAGTTCTCAAAAAGGGTTTCTTCACCCCGGGAAGTTAATTAAATACCATTTGGAGGCATTTAATGTTCGAGCAAAAACGGCTGATTTTCGACAAAAGAGATAACACCCCCCCATTACGTCATGCTTCAGAAATGTGGAAAATGGTCCGTTTTCAAATGTTTTATTTTTGAAGTCAGTTCACATTTGTAGGTGGATCATCAGTGTTAGAGCTAAAATTAGCATGTTTAAAGTGTTTTTTATGCTTCCAGGGGCTCGGGAAGTTAATTAAATACCATTTGGAGGCATTTAATGTTCGAGCAAAAACGGCTGATTTTCGACAAAAGAGATAACACCCCCCCATTACGTCATGCTTCAGAAATGTGGAAAATGGTCCGTTTTCAAATGTTTTATTTTTGAACGTCAGTTCACATTTGTAGGTGGATCATCAGTGTTAGAGCTAAAATTAGCATGTTTAAAGTGATTTTCATGCTTCCAGGGGCCCAAAACACAAGATTTATGGAATGGTTAAAAGTGCATGAAAATGGCCAATTTACTCACTCTGAGTTCTCAAAAAGGGTTTCTTCACCCCGGGAAGTTAATTAAATACCATTTGGAGGCATTTAATGTTCGAGCAAAAACGGCTGATTTTCGACAAAAGAGATAACACCCCCCATTACGTCATGCTTCAGAAATGTGGAAAATGGTCCGTTTTCAAATGTTTTATTTTTGAACGTCAGTTCACATTTGTAGGTGGATCATCAGTGTTAGAGCTAAAATTAGCATGTTTAAAGTGATTTTCATGCTTCCAGGGGCTCGGGAAGTTAATTAAATACCATTTGGAGGCATTTAATGTTCGAGCAAAAACGGCTGATTTTCGACAAAAGAGATAACACCCCCCCATTACGTCATGCTTCAGAAATGTGGAAAATGGTCCGTTTTCAAATGTTTTATTTTTGAACGTCAGTTCACATTTGTAGGTGGATCATCAGTGTTAGAGCTAAAATTAGCATGTTTAAAGTGATTTTCATGCTTCCAGGGGCCCAAAACACAAGATTTATGGAATGGTTAAAAGTGCATGAAAATGGCCAATTTACTCACTCTGAGTTCTCAAAAAGGGTTTCTTCACCCCGGGAAGTTAATTAAATACCATTTGGAGGCATTTAATGTTCGAGCAAAAACGGCTGATTTTCGACAAAAGAGATAACACCCCCCCCCCATTACGTCATGCTTCAGAAATGTGGAAAATGGTCCGTTTTCAAATGTTTTATTTTTGAACGTCAGTTCACATTTGTAGGTGGATCATCAGTGTTAGAGCTAAAATTAGCATGTTTAAAGTGATTTTCATGCTTCCAGGGGCTCGGGAAGTTAATTAAATACCATCTGGAGGCATTTAATGTTCAAGCAAAAACGGCTGATTTTCGACAAAAGAGATAACACCCCCCATTACGTCATGCTTCAGAAATGTGGAAAATGGTCCGTTTTCAAATGTTTTATTTTTGAACGTCAGTTCACATTTGTAGGTGGATCATCAGTGTTAGAGCTAAAATTAGCATGTTTAAAGTGATTTTCATGCTTCCAGGGGCCCAAAACACAAGATTTATGGAATGGTTAAAAGTGCATGAAAATGGCCAATTTACTCACTCTGAGTTCTCAAAAAGGGTTTCTTCACCCCGGGAAGTTAATTAAATACCATGTGGAGGCATTTAATGTTCGAGCAAAAACGGCTGATTTTCGACAAAAGAGATAACACCCCCCCATTACGTCATGCTTCAGAAATGTGGAAAATGGTCCGTTTTCAAATGTTTTATTTTTGAACGTCAGTTCACATTTGTAGGTGGATCATCAGTGTTAGAGCTAAAATTAGCATGTTTAAAGTGATTTTCATGCTTCCAGGGGCTCGGGAAGTTAATTAAATACCATTTGGAGGTATTTAATGTTCGAGCAAAAACGGCTGATTTTCGACAAAAGAGATAACACCCCCCATTACGTCATGCTTCAGAAATGTGGAAAATGGTCCGTTTTCAAATGTTTTATTTTTGAACGTCAGTTCACATTTGTAGGTGGATCATCAGTGTTAGAGCTAAAATTAGCATGTTTAAAGTGATTTTCATGCTTCCAGGGGCTCGGGAAGTTAATTAAATACCATTTGGAGGCATTTAATGTTCGAGCAAAAACGGCTGATTTTCGACAAAAGAGATAACACCCCCCCATTACGTCATGCTTCAGAAATGTGGAAAATGGTCCGTTTTCAAATGTTTTATTTTTGAACGTCAGTTCACATTTGTAGGTGGATCATCAGTGTTAGAGCTAAAATTAGCATGTTTAAAGTGATTTTCATGCTTCCAGGGGCCCAAAACACAAGATTAATGGAATGGTTAAAAGTGCATGAAAATGGCCAATTTACTCACTCTGAGTTCTCAAAAAGGGTTTCTTCACCCCGGGAAGTGAAATAACTACCATTTGGAGGCATTTAATGTTTGAGCAAAAACGGCTGATTTTCGACAAGAGATAACACCCCCCCATTACGTCATGCTTCAGAAATGTGGAAAATGGTCCGTTTTCAAATGTTTTATTTTTGAACGTCAGTTCACATTTGTAGGTGGATCATCAGTGTTAGAGCTAAAATTAGCATGTTTAAAGTGATTTTCATGCTTCCAGGGGCCCAAAACACAAGATTTATGGAATGGTTAAAAGTGCATGAAAATGGCCAATTTACTCACTCTGAGTTCTCAAAAAGGGTTTCTTCACCCCGGGAAGTTAATTAAATACCATTTGGAGGCATTTAATGTTCGAGCAAAAACGGCTGATTTTCGACAAAAGAGATAACACCCCCCCATTACGTCATGCTTCAGAAATGTGGAAAATGGTCCGTTTTCAAATGTTTTATTTTTGAACGTCAGTTCACATTTGTAGGTGGATCATCAGTGTTAGAGCTAAAATTAGCATGTTTAAAGTGATTTTCATGCTTCCAGGGGCTCGGGAAGTTAATTAAATACCATTTGGAGGCATTTAATGTTCGAGCAAAAACGGCTGATTTTCGACAAAAGAGATAACACCCCCCCATTACGTCATGCTTCAGAAATGTGGAAAATGGTCCGTTTTCAAATGTTTTATTTTTGAACGTCAGTTCACGTTTGTAGGTGGATCATCAGTGTTAGAGCTAAAATTAGCATGTTTAAAGTGATTTTCATGCTTCCAGGGGCCCAAAACACAAGATTTATGGAATGGTTAAAAGTGCATGAAAATGGCCAATTTACTCACTCTGAGTTCTCAAAAAGGGTTTCTTCCCCCCGGGAAGTTAATTAAATACCATTTGGAGGCATTTAATGTTCGAGCAAAAACGGCTGATTTTCGACAAAAGAGATAACACCCCCCCATTACGTCATGCTTCAGAAATGTGGAAAATGGTCCGTTTTCAAATGTTTTATTTTTGAACGTCAGTTCACATTTGTAGGTGGATCATCAGTGTTAGAGCTAAAATTAGCATGTTTAAAGTGATTTTCATGCTTCCAGGGGCTCGGGAAGTTAATTAAATACCATTTGGAGGCATTTAATGTTCGAGCAAAAACGGCTGATTTTCGACAAAAGAGATAACACCCCCCATTACGTCATGCTTCAGAAATGTGGAAAATGGTCCGTTTTCAAATGTTTTATTTTTGAACGTCAGTTCACATTTGTAGGTGGATCATCAGTGTTAGAGCTAAAATTAGCATGTTTAAAGTGATTTTCATGCTTCCAGGGGCTCGGGAAGTTAATTAAATACCATTTGGAGGCATTTAATGTTCGAGCAAAAACGGCTGATTTTCGACAAAAGAGATAACACCCCCCCATTACGTCATGCTTCAGAAATGTGGAAAATGGTCCGTTTTCAAATGTTTTATTGTTGAACGTCAGTTCACATTTGTAGGTGGATCATCAGTGTTAGAGCTAAAATTAGTATGTTTAAAGTGATTTTCATGCTTCCAGGGGCTCGGGAAGTGAAATAAATACCATTTGGAGGCATTTAATGTTCGAGCAAAAACGGCTGATTTTCGACAAAAGAGATAACACCCCCCCATTACGTCATGCTTCAGAAATGTCGAAAATGGTCCGTTTTCAAATGTTTTATTTTTGAACGTCAGTTCACATTTGTAGGTGGATCATCAGTGTTAGAGCTAAAATTAGCATGTTTAAAGTGATTTTCATGCTTCCAGGGGCTCGGGAAGTTAATTAAATACCATTTGGAGGCATTTAATGTTCGAGCAAAAACGGCTGATTTTCGACAAAAGAGATAACACCCCCCCATTACGTCATGCTTCAGAAATGTGGAAAATGGTCCGTTTTCAAATGTTTTATTTTTGAACGTCAGTTCACATTTGTAGGTGGATCATCAGTGTTAGAGCTAAAATTAGCATGTTTAAAGTCATTTTCATGCTTCCAGGGGCCCAAAACACAAGATTTATGGAATGGTTAAAAGTGCATGAAAATGGCCAATTTACTCACTCTGAGTTCTCAAAAAGGGTTTCTTCACCCCGGGAAGTTAATTAAATACCATTTGGAGGCATTTAATGTTCGAGCAAAAACGGCTGATTTTCGACAAAATAGATAACACCCCCCATTACGTCATGCTTCAGAAATGTGGAAAATGGTCCGTTTTCAAATGTTTTATTTTTGAACGTCAGTTCACATTTGTAGGTGGATCATCAGTGTTAGAGCTAAAATTAGCATGTTTAAAGTGTTTTTTATGCTTCCAGGGGCTCAGGAAGTTAATTAAATACCATTTGGAGGCATTTAATGTTCGAGCAAAAACGGCTGATTTTCGACAAAAGAGATAACACCCCCCCATTACGTCATGCTTCAGAAATGTGGAAAATGGTCCGTTTTCAAATGTTTTATTTTTGAACGTCAGTTCACATTTGTAGGTGGATCATCAGTGTTAGAGCTAAAATTAGCATGTTTAAAGTGATTTTCATGCTTCCAGGGGCCCAAAACACAAGATTTATGGAATGGTTAAAAGTGCATGAAAATGGCCAATTTACTCACTCTGAGTTCTCAAAAAGGGTTTCTTCACCCCGGGAAGTTAATTAAATACCATTTGGAGGCATTTAATGTTCGAGCAAAAACGGCTGATTTTCGACAAAAGAGATAACACCCCCCCATTACGTCATGCTTCAGAAATGTGGAAAATGGTCCGTTTTCAAATGTTTTATTTTTGAACGTCAGTTCACATTTGTAGGTGGATCATCAGTGTTAGAGCTAAAATTAGCATGTTTAAAGTGATTTTCATGCTTCCAGGGGCTCGGGAAGTTAATTAAATACCATTTGGAGGCATTTAATGTTCGAGCAAAAACGGCTGATTTTCGACAAAAGAGATAACACCCCCCCATTACGTCATGCTTCAGAAATGTGGAAAATGGTCCATTTTCAAATGTTTTATTTTTGAACGTCAGTTCACATTTGTAGGTGGATCATCAGTGTTAGAGCTAAAATTAGCATGTTTAAAGTGATTTTCATGCTTCCAGGGGCCCAAAACACAAGATTTATGGAATGGTTAAAAGTGCATGAAAATGGCCAATTTACTCACTCTGAGTTCTCAAAAAGGGTTTCTTCACCCCGGGAAGTTAATTAAATACCATTTGGAGGCATTTAATGTTCGAGCAAAAACGGCTGATTTTCGACAAAAGAGATAACACCCCCCCATTACGTCATGCTTCAGAAATGTGGAAAATGGTCCGTTTTCAAATGTTTTATTTTTGAACGTCAGTTCACATTTGTAGGTGGATCATCAATGTTAGAGCTAAAATTAGCATGTTTAAAGTGATTTTCATGCTTCCAGGGGCTCGGGAAGTTAATTAAATACCATTTGGAGGCATTTAATGTTCGAGCAAAAACGGCTGATTTTCGACAAAAGAGATAACACCCCCCCCATTACGTCATGCTTCAGAAATGTGGAAAATGGTCCGTTTTCAAATGTTTTATTTTTGAACGTCAGTTCACATTTGTAGGTGGATCATCAGTGTTAGAGCTAAAATTAGCATGTTTAAAGTGATTTTCATGCTTCCAGGGGCCCAAAACACAAGATTTATGGAATGGTTAAAAGTGCATGAAAATGGCCAATTTACTCACTCTGAGTTCTCAAAAAGGGTTTCTTCACCCCGGGAAGTTAATTAAATACCATTTGGAGGCATTTAATGTTCGAGCAAAAACGGCTGATTTTCGACAAAAGAGATAACACCCCCCCATTACGTCATGCTTCAGAAATGTGGAAAATGGTCCGTTTTCAAATGTTTTATTTTTGAACGTCAGTTCACATTTGTAGGTGGATCATCAGTGTTAGAGCTAAAATTAGCATGTTTAAAGTGATTTTCATGCTTCCAGGGGCTCGGGAAGTTAATTAAATACCATTTGGAGGCATTTAATGTTCGAGCAAAAACGGCTGATTTTCGACAAAAGAGATAACACCCCCCCATTACGTCATGCTTCAGAAATGTGGAAAATGGTCCGTTTTCAAATGTTTTATTTTTGAACGTCAGTTCACATTTGTAGGTGGATCATCAGTGTTAGAGCTAAAATTAGCATGTTTAAAGTGATTTTCATGCTTCCAGGGGCCCAAAACACAAGATTTATGGAATGGTTAAAAGTGCATGAAAATGGCCAATTTACTCACTCTGAGTTCTCAAAAAGGGTTTCTTCACCCCGGGAAGTTAATTAAATACCATTTGGAGGCATTTAATGTTCGAGCAAAAACGGCTGATTTTCGACAAAAGAGATAACACCCCCCCATTACGTCATGCTTCAGAAATGTGGAAAATGGTCCGTTTTCAAATGTTTTATTTTTGAACGTCAGTTCACATTTGTAGGTGGATCATCAGTGTTAGAGCTAAAATTAGCATGTTTAAAGTGATTTTCATGCTTCCAGGGGCCCAAAACACAAGATTTATGGAATGGTTAAAAGTGCATGAAAATGGCCAATTTACTCACTCTGAGTTCTCAAAAAGGGTTTCTTCACCCCGGGAAGTTAATTAAATACCATTTGGAGGCATTTAATGTTCGAGCAACAACGGCTGATTTTCGACAAAAGAGATAACACCCCCCCATTACGTCATGCTTCAGAAATGTGGAAAATGGTCCGTTTTCAAATGTTTTATTTTTGAACGTCAGTTCACATTTGTAGGTGGATCATCAGTGTTAGAGCTAAAATTAGCATGTTTAAAGTGATTTTCATGCTTCCAGGGGCTCGGGAAGTTAATTAAATACCATTTGGAGGCATTTAATGTTCGAGCAAAAACGGCTGATTTTCGACAAAAGAGATAACACCCCCCCATTACGTCATGCTTCAGAAATGTCGAAAATGGTCCGTTTTCAAATGTTTTATTTTTGAACGTCAGTTCACATTTGTAGGTGGATCATCAGTGTTAGAGCTAAAATTAGCATGTTTAAAGTGATTTTCATGCTTCCAGGGGCTCGGGAAGTTAATTAAATACCATTTGGAGGCATTTAATGTTCGAGCAAAAACGGCTGATTTTCGACAAAAGAGATAACACCCCCCCATTACGTCATGCTTCAGAAATGTGGAAAATGGTCCGTTTTCAAATGTTTTATTTTTGAACGTCAGTTCACATTTGTAGGTGGATCATCAGTGTTAGAGCTAAAATTAGCATGTTTAAAGTGATTTTCATGCTTCCAGGGGCCCAAAACACAAGATTTATGGAATGGTTAAAAGTGCATGAAAATGGCCAATTTACTCACTCTGAGTTCTCAAAAAGGGTTTCTTCACCCCGGGAAGTTAATTAAATACCATTTGGAGGCATTTAATGTTCGAGCAAAAACGGCTGATTTTCGACAAAAGAGATAACACCCCCCCATTACGTCATGCTTCAGAAATGTGGAAAATGGTCCGTTTTCAAATGTTTTATTTTTGAACGTCAGTTCACATTTGTAGGTGGATCATCAGTGTTAGAGCTAAAATTAGCATGTTTAAAGTGATTTTCATGCTTCCAGGGGCTCGGGAAGTTAATTAAATACCATTTGGAGGCATTTAATGTTCGAGCAAAAACGGCTGATTTTCGACAAAAGAGATAACACCCCCCCATTACGTCATGCTTCAGAAATGTGGAAAATGGTCCGTTTTCAAATGTTTTATTTTTGAACGTCAGTTCACATTTGTAGGTGGATCATCAGTGTTAGAGCTAAAATTAGCATGTTTAAAGTGATTTTCATGCTTCCAGGGGCCCAAAACACAAAATTTATGGAATGGTTAAAAGTGCATGAAAATGGCCAATTTACTCACTCTGAGTTCTCAAAAAGGGTTTCTTCACCCCGGGAAGTTAATTAAATACCATTTGGAGGCATTTAATGTTCGAGCAAAAACGGCTGATTTTCGACAAAAGAGATAACACCCCCCCATTACGTCATGCTTCAGAAATGTGGAAAATGGTCCGTTTTCAAATGTTTTATTTTTGAACGTCAGTTCACATTTGTAGGTGGATCATCAGTGTTAGAGCTAAAATTAGCATGTTTAAAGTGATTTTCATGCTTCCAGGGGCTCGGGAAGTTAATTAAATACCATTTGGAGGTATTTAATGTTCGAGCAAAAGCGGCTGATTTTCGACAAAAGAGATAACACCCCCCATTACGTCATGCTTCAGAAATGTGGAAAATGGTCCGTTTTCAAATGTTTTATTTTTGAACGTCAGTTCACATTTGTAGGTGGATCATCAGTGTTAGAGCTAAAATTAGCATGTTTAAAGTGATTTTCATGCTTCCAGGGGCTCGGGAAGTTAATTAAATACCATTTGGAGGCATTTAATGTTCGAGCAAAAACGGCTGATTTTCGACAAAAGAGATAACACCCCCCCATTACGTCATGCTTCAGAAATGTGGAAAATGGTCCGTTTTCAAATGTTTTATTTTTGAACGTCAGTTCACATTTGTAGGTGGATCATCAGTGTTAGAGCTAAAATTAGCATGTTTAAAGTGATTTTCATGCTTCCAGGGGCCCAAAACACAAGATTAATGGAATGGTTAAAAGTGCATGAAAATGGCCAATTTACTCACTCTGAGTTCTCAAAAAGGGTTTCTTCACCCCGGGAAGTGAAATAACTACCATTTGGAGGCATTTAATGTTTGAGCAAAAACGGCTGATTTTCGACAAAAGAGATAACACCCCCCCATTACGTCATGCTTCAGAAATGTGGAAAATGGTCCGTTTTCAAATGTTTTATTTTTGAACGTCAGTTCACATTTGTAGGTGGATCATCAGTGTTAGAGCTAAAATTAGCATGTTTAAAGTGATTTTCATGCTTCCAGGGGCCCAAAACACAAGATTTATGGAATGGTTAAAAGTGCATGAAAATGGCCAATTTACTCACTCTGAGTTCTCAAAAAGGGTTTCTTCACCCCGGGAAGTTAATTAAATACCATTTGGAGGCATTTATTGTTCGAGCAAAAACGGCTGATTTTCGACAAAAGAGATAACACCCCCCCATTACGTCATGCTTCAGAAATGTGGAAAATGGTCCGTTTTCAAATGTTTTATTTTTGAACGTCAGTTCACATTTGTAGGTGGATCATCAGTGTTAGAGCTAAAATTAGCATGTTTAAAGTGATTTTCATGCTTCCAGGGGCTCGGGAAGTTAATTAAATACCATTTGGAGGCATTTAATGTTCGAGCAAAAACGGCTGATTTTCGACAAAAGAGATAACACCCCCCCATTACGTCATGCTTCAGAAATGTGGAAAATGGTCCATTTTCAAATGTTTTATTTTTGAACGTCAGTTCACATTTGTAGGTGGATCATCAGTGTTAGAGCTAAAATTAGCATGTTTAAAGTGATTTTTATGCTTCCAGGGGCCCAAAACACAAGATTTATGGAATGGTTAAAAGTGCATGAAAATGGCCAATTTACTCACTCTGAGTTCTCAAAAAGGGTTTCTTCACCCCGGGAAGTTAATTAAATACCATTTGGAGGCATTTAATGTTCGAGCAAAAACGGCTGATTTTCGACAAAAGAGATAACACCCCCCCATTACGTCATGCTTCAGAAATGTGGAAAATGGTCCGTTTTCAAATGTTTTATTTTTGAACGTCAGTTCACGTTTGTAGGTGGATCATCAGTGTTAGAGCTAAAATTAGCATGTTTAAAGTGATTTTCATGCTTCCAGGGGCCCAAAACACAAGATTTATGGAATGGTTAAAAGTGCATGAAAATGGCCAATTTACTCACTCTGAGTTCTCAAAAAGGGTTTCTTCACCCCGGGAAGTTAATTAAATACCATTTGGAGGCATTTAATGTTCGAGCAAAAACGGCTGATTTTCGACAAAAGAGATAACACCCCCCCATTACGTCATGCTTCAGAAATGTGGAAAATGGTCCGTTTTCAAATGTTTTATTTTTGAAAGTCAGTTCACATTTGTAGGTGGATCATCAGTGTTAGAGCTAAAATTAGCATGTTTAAAGTGTTTTTTATGCTTCCAGGGGCTCGGGAAGTTAATTAAATACCATTTGGAGGCATTTAATGTTCGAGCAAAAACGGCTGATTTTCGACAAAAGAGATAACACCCCCCCATTACGTCATGCTTCAGAAATGTGGAAAATGGTCCGTTTTCAAATGTTTTATTTTTGAACGTCAGTTCACATTTGTAGGTGGATCATCAGTGTTAGAGCTAAAATTAGCATGTTTAAAGTGATTTTCATGCTTCCAGGGGCCCAAAACACAAGATTTATGGAATGGTTAAAAGTGCATGAAAATGGCCAATTTACTCACTCTGAGTTCTCAAAAAGGGTTTCTTCACCCCGGGAAGTTAATTAAATACCATTTGGAGGCATTTAATGTTCAAGCAAAAACGGCTGATTTTCGACAAAAGAAATAACACCCCCCATTACGTCATGCTTCAGAAATGTGGAAAATGGTCCGTTTTCAAATGTTTTATTTTTGAACGTCAGTTCACATTTGTAGGTGGATCATCAGTGTTAGAGCTAAAATTAGCATGTTTAAAGTGATTTTCATGCTTCCAGGGGCTCGGGAAGTTAATTAAATACCATTTGGAGGCATTTAATGTTCGAGCAAAAACGGCTGATTTTCGACAAAAGAGATAACACCCCCCCATTACGTCATGCTTCAGAAATGTGGAAAATGGTCCGTTTTCAAATGTTTTATTTTTGAACGTCAGTTCACATTTGTAGGTGGATCATCAGTGTTAGAGCTAAAATTAGCATGTTTAAAGTGATTTTCATGCTTCCAGGGGCCCAAAACACAAGATTTATGGAATGGTTAAAAGTGCATGAAAATGGCCAATTTACTCACTCTGAGTTCTCAAAAAGGGTTTCTTCACCCCGGGAAGTTAATTAAATACCATTTGGAGGCATTTAATGTTCGAGCAAAAACGGCTGATTTTCGACAAAAGAGATAACACCCCCCCCCATTACGTCATGCTTCAGAAATGTGGAAAATGGTCCGTTTTCAAATGTTTTATTTTTGAACGTCAGTTCACATTTGTAGGTGGATCATCAGTGTTAGAGCTAAAATTAGCATGTTTAAAGTGATTTTCATGCTTCCAGGGGCTCGGGAAGTTAATTAAATACCATCTGGAGGCATTTAATGTTCAAGCAAAAACGGCTGATTTTCGACAAAAGAGATAACACCCCCCATTACGTCATGCTTCAGAAATGTGGAAAATGGTCCGTTTTCAAATGTTTTATTTTTGAACGTCAGTTCACATTTGTAGGTGGATCATCAGTGTTAGAGCTAAAATTAGCATGTTTAAAGTGATTTTCATGCTTCCAGGGGCCCAAAACACAAGATTTATGGAATGGTTAAAAGTGCATGAAAATGGCCAATTTACTCACTCTGAGTTCTCAAAAAGGGTTTCTTCACCCCGGGAAGTTAATTAAATACCATGTGGAGGCATTTAATGTTCGAGCAAAAACGGCTGATTTTCGACAAAAGAGATAACACCCCCCCATTACGTCATGCTTCAGAAATGTGGAAAATGGTCCGTTTTCAAATGTTTTATTTTTGAACGTCAGTTCACATTTGTAGGTGGATCATCAGTGTTAGAGCTAAAATTAGCATGTTTAAAGTGATTTTCATGCTTCCAGGGGCTCGGGAAGTTAATTAAATACCATTTGGAGGTATTTAATGTTCGAGCAAAAACGGCTGATTTTCGACAAAAGAGATAACACCCCCCATTACGTCATGCTTCAGAAATGTGGAAAATGGTCCGTTTTCAAATGTTTTATTTTTGAACGTCAGTTCACATTTGTAGGTGGATCATCAGTGTTAGAGCTAAAATTAGCATGTTTAAAGTGATTTTCATGCTTCCAGGAGCTCGGGAAGTTAATTAAATACCATTTGGAGGCATTTAATGTTCGAGCAAAAACGGCTGATTTTTGACAAAAGAGATAACACCCCCCCATTACGTCATGCTTCAGAAATGTGGAAAATGGTCCGTTTTCAAATGTTTTATTTTTGAACGTCAGTTCACATTTGTAGGTGGATCATCAGTGTTAGAGCTAAAATTAGCATGTTTAAAGTGATTTTCATGCTTCCAGGGGCCCAAAACACAAGATTAATGGAATGGTTAAAAGTGCATGAAAATGGCCAATTTACTCACTCTGAGTTCTCAAAAAGGGTTTCTTCACCCCGGGAAGTGAAATAACTACCATTTGGAGGCATTTAATGTTTGAGCAAAAACGGCTGATTTTCGACAAGAGATAACACCCCCCCATTACGTCATGCTTCAGAAATGTGGAAAATGGTCCGTTTTCAAATGTTTTATTTTTGAACGTCAGTTCACATTTGTAGGTGGATCATCAGTGTTAGAGCTAAAATTAGCATGTTTAAAGTGATTTTCATGCTTCCAGGGGCCCAAAACACAAGATTTATGGAATGGTTAAAAGTGCATGAAAATGGCCAATTTACTCACTCTGAGTTCTCAAAAAGGGTTTCTTCACCCCGGGAAGTTAATTAAATACCATTTGGAGGCATTTAATGTTCGAGCAAAAACGGCTGATTTTCGACAAAAGAGATAACACCCCCCCATTACGTCATGCTTCAGAAATGTGGAAAATGGTCCGTTTTCAAATGTTTTATTTTTGAACGTCAGTTCACATTTGTAGGTGGATCATCAGTGTTAGAGCTAAAATTAGCATGTTTAAAGTGATTTTCATGCTTCCAGGGGCTCGGGAAGTTAATTAAATACCATTTGGAGGCATTTAATGTTCGAGCAAAAACGGCTGATTTTCGACAAAAGAGATAACACCCCCCCATTACGTCATGCTTCAGAAATGTGGAAAATGGTCCGTTTTCAAATGTTTTATTTTTGAACGTCAGTTCACGTTTGTAGGTGGATCATCAGTGTTAGAGCTAAAATTAGCATGTTTAAAGTGATTTTCATGCTTCCAGGGGCCCAAAACACAAGATTTATGGAATGGTTAAAAGTGCATGAAAATGGCCAATTTACTCACTCTGAGTTCTCAAAAAGGGTTTCTTCCCCCCGGGAAGTTAATTAAATACCATTTGGAGGCATTTAATGTTCGAGCAAAAACGGCTGATTTTCGACAAAAGAGATAACACCCCCCCATTACGTCATGCTTCAGAAATGTGGAAAATGGTCCGTTTTCAAATGTTTTATTTTTGAACGTCAGTTCACATTTGTAGGTGGATCATCAGTGTTAGAGCTAAAATTAGCATGTTTAAAGTGATTTTCATGCTTCCAGGGGCTCGGGAAGTTAATTAAATACCATTTGGAGGCATTTAATGTTCGAGCAAAAACGGCTGATTTTCGACAAAAGAGATAACACCCCCCATTACGTCATGCTTCAGAAATGTGGAAAATGGTCCGTTTTCAAATGTTTTATTTTTGAACGTCAGTTCACATTTGTAGGTGGATCATCAGTGTTAGAGCTAAAATTAGCATGTTTAAAGTGATTTTCATGCTTCCAGGGGCTCGGGAAGTTAATTAAATACCATTTGGAGGCATTTAATGTTCGAGCAAAAACGGCTGATTTTCGACAAAAGAGATAACACCCCCCCATTACGTCATGCTTCAGAAATGTGGAAAATGGTCCGTTTTCAAATGTTTTATTGTTGAACGTCAGTTCACATTTGTAGGTGGATCATCAGTGTTAGAGCTAAAATTAGTATGTTTAAAGTGATTTTCATGCTTCCAGGGGCTCGGGAAGTGAAATAAATACCATTTGGAGGCATTTAATGTTCGAGCAAAAACGGCTGATTTTCGACAAAAGAGATAACACCCCCCCATTACGTCATGCTTCAGAAATGTCGAAAATGGTCCGTTTTCAAATGTTTTATTTTTGAACGTCAGTTCACATTTGTAGGTGGATCATCAGTGTTAGAGCTAAAATTAGCATGTTTAAAGTGATTTTCATGCTTCCAGGGGCTCGGGAAGTTAATTAAATACCATTTGGAGGCATTTAATGTTCGAGCAAAAACGGCTGATTTTCGACAAAAGAGATAACACCCCCCCATTACGTCATGCTTCAGAAATGTGGAAAATGGTCCGTTTTCAAATGTTTTATTTTTGAACGTCAGTTCACATTTGTAGGTGGATCATCAGTGTTAGAGCTAAAATTAGCATGTTTAAAGTCATTTTCATGCTTCCAGGGGCCCAAAACACAAGATTTATGGAATGGTTAAAAGTGCATGAAAATGGCCAATTTACTCACTCTGAGTTCTCAAAAAGGGTTTCTTCACCCCGGGAAGTTAATTAAATACCATTTGGAGGCATTTAATGTTCGAGCAAAAACGGCTGATTTTCGACAAAATAGATAACACCCCCCATTACGTCATGCTTCAGAAATGTGGAAAATGGTCCGTTTTCAAATGTTTTATTTTTGAACGTCAGTTCACATTTGTAGGTGGATCATCAGTGTTAGAGCTAAAATTAGCATGTTTAAAGTGTTTTTTATGCTTCCAGGGGCTCAGGAAGTTAATTAAATACCATTTGGAGGCATTTAATGTTCGAGCAAAAACGGCTGATTTTCGACAAAAGAGATAACACCCCCCCATTACGTCATGCTTCAGAAATGTGGAAAATGGTCCGTTTTCAAATGTTTTATTTTTGAACGTCAGTTCACATTTGTAGGTGGATCATCAGTGTTAGAGCTAAAATTAGCATGTTTAAAGTGATTTTCATGCTTCCAGGGGCCCAAAACACAAGATTTATGGAATGGTTAAAAGTGCATGAAAATGGCCAATTTACTCACTCTGAGTTCTCAAAAAGGGTTTCTTCACCCCGGGAAGTTAATTAAATACCATTTGGAGGCATTTAATGTTCGAGCAAAAACGGCTGATTTTCGACAAAAGAGATAACACCCCCCCATTACGTCATGCTTCAGAAATGTGGAAAATGGTCCGTTTTCAAATGTTTTATTTTTGAACGTCAGTTCACATTTGTAGGTGGATCATCAGTGTTAGAGCTAAAATTAGCATGTTTAAAGTGATTTTCATGCTTCCAGGGGCTCGGGAAGTTAATTAAATACCATTTGGAGGCATTTAATGTTCGAGCAAAAACGGCTGATTTTCGACAAAAGAGATAACACCCCCCCATTACGTCATGCTTCAGAAATGTGGAAAATGGTCCATTTTCAAATGTTTTATTTTTGAACGTCAGTTCACATTTGTAGGTGGATCATCAGTGTTAGAGCTAAAATTAGCATGTTTAAAGTGATTTTCATGCTTCCAGGGGCCCAAAACACAAGATTTATGGAATGGTTAAAAGTGCATGAAAATGGCCAATTTACTCACTCTGAGTTCTCAAAAAGGGTTTCTTCACCCCGGGAAGTTAATTAAATACCATTTGGAGGCATTTAATGTTCGAGCAAAAACGGCTGATTTTCGACAAAAGAGATAACACCCCCCCATTACGTCATGCTTCAGAAATGTGGAAAATGGTCCGTTTTCAAATGTTTTATTTTTGAACGTCAGTTCACATTTGTAGGTGGATCATCAATGTTAGAGCTAAAATTAGCATGTTTAAAGTGATTTTCATGCTTCCAGGGGCTCGGGAAGTTAATTAAATACCATTTGGAGGCATTTAATGTTCGAGCAAAAACGGCTGATTTTCGACAAAAGAGATAACACCCCCCCCATTACGTCATGCTTCAGAAATGTGGAAAATGGTCCGTTTTCAAATGTTTTATTTTTGAACGTCAGTTCACATTTGTAGGTGGATCATCAGTGTTAGAGCTAAAATTAGCATGTTTAAAGTGATTTTCATGCTTCCAGGGGCCCAAAACACAAGATTTATGGAATGGTTAAAAGTGCATGAAAATGGCCAATTTACTCACTCTGAGTTCTCAAAAAGGGTTTCTTCACCCCGGGAAGTTAATTAAATACCATTTGGAGGCATTTAATGTTCGAGCAAAAACGGCTGATTTTCGACAAAAGAGATAACACCCCCCCATTACGTCATGCTTCAGAAATGTGGAAAATGGTCCGTTTTCAAATGTTTTATTTTTGAACGTCAGTTCACATTTGTAGGTGGATCATCAGTGTTAGAGCTAAAATTAGCATGTTTAAAGTGATTTTCATGCTTCCAGGGGCTCGGGAAGTTAATTAAATACCATTTGGAGGCATTTAATGTTCGAGCAAAAACGGCTGATTTTCGACAAAAGAGATAACACCCCCCCATTACGTCATGCTTCAGCAATGTGGAAAATGGTCCGTTTTCAAATGTTTTATTTTTGAACGTCAGTTCACATTTGTAGGTGGATCATCAGTGTTAGAGCTAAAATTAGCATGTTTAAAGTGATTTTCATGCTTCCAGGGGCCCAAAACACAAGATTTATGGAATGGTTAAAAGTGCATGAAAATGGCCAATTTACTCACTCTGAGTTCTCAAAAAGGGTTTCTTCACCCCGGGAAGTTAATTAAATACCATTTGGAGGCATTTAATGTTCGAGCAAAAACGGCTGATTTTCGACAAAAGAGATAACACCCCCCCATTACGTCATGCTTCAGAAATGTGGAAAATGGTCCGTTTTCAAATGTTTTATTTTTGAACGTCAGTTCACATTTGTAGGTGGATCATCAGTGTTAGAGCTAAAATTAGCATGTTTAAAGTGATTTTCATGCTTCCAGGGGCCCAAAACACAAGATTTATGGAATGGTTAAAAGTGCATGAAAATGGCCAATTTACTCACTCTGAGTTCTCAAAAAGGGTTTCTTCACCCCGGGAAGTTAATTAAATACCATTTGGAGGCATTTAATGTTCGAGCAACAACGGCTGATTTTCGACAAAAGAGATAACACCCCCCCATTACGTCATGCTTCAGAAATGTGGAAAATGGTCCGTTTTCAAATGTTTTATTTTTGAACGTCAGTTCACATTTGTAGGTGGATCATCAGTGTTAGAGCTAAAATTAGCATGTTTAAAGTGATTTTCATGCTTCCAGGGGCTCGGGAAGTGAAATAAATACCATTTGGAGGCATTTAATGTTCGAGCAAAAACGGCTGATTTTCGACAAAAGAGATAACACCCCCCCATTACGTCATGCTTCAGAAATGTGGAAAATGGTCCGTTTTCAAATGTTTTATTTTTGAACGTCAGTTCACATTTGTAGGTGGATCATCAGTGTTAGAGCTAAAATTAGCATGTTTAAAGTGATTTTCATGCTTCCAGGGGCTCGGGAAGTTAATTAAATACCATTTGGAGGCATTTAATGTTCGAGCAAAAACGGCTGATTTTCGACAAAAGAGATAACACCCCCCCATTACGTCATGCTTCAGAAATGTCGAAAATGGTCCGTTTTCAAATGTTTTATTTTTGAACGTCAGTTCACATTTGTAGGTGGATCATCAGTGTTAGAGCTAAAATTAGCATGTTTAAAGTGATTTTCATGCTTCCAGGGGCTCGGGAAGTTAATTAAATACCATTTGGAGGCATTTAATGTTCGAGCAAAAACGGCTGATTTTCGACAAAAGAGATAACACCCCCCCATTACGTCATGCTTCAGAAATGTGGAAAATGGTCCGTTTTCAAATGTTTTATTTTTGAACGTCAGTTCACATTTGTAGGTGGATCATCAGTGTTAGAGCTAAAATTAGCATGTTTAAAGTGATTTTCATGCTTCCAGGGGCCCAAAACACAAGATTTATGGAATGGTTAAAAGTGCATGAAAATGGCCAATTTACTCACTCTGAGTTCTCAAAAAGGGTTTCTTCACCCCGGGAAGTTAATTAAATACCATTTGGAGGCATTTAATGTTCGAGCAAAAACGGCTGATTTTCGACAAAAGAGATAACACCCCCCCATTACGTCATGCTTCAGAAATGTGGAAAATGGTCCGTTTTCAAATGTTTTATTTTTGAACGTCAGTTCACATTTGTAGGTGGATCATCAGTGTTAGAGCTAAAATTAGCATGTTTAAAGTGATTTTCATGCTTCCAGGGGCTCGGGAAGTTAATTAAATACCATTTGGAGGCATTTAATGTTCGACAAAAACGGCTGATTTTCGACAAAAGAGATAACACCCCCCCATTACGTCATGCTTCAGAAATGTGGAAAATGTAGTCCGTTTTCAAATGTTTTATTTTTGAACGTCAGTTCACATGTGTAGGTGGATCATCAGTGTTAGAGCTAAAATTAGCATGTTTAAAGTCATTTTCATGCTTCCAGGGGCCCAAAACACAAGATTTATGGAATGGTTAAAAGTGCATGAAAATGGCCAATTTACTCACTCTGAGTTCTCAAAAAGGGTTTCTTCACCCGGGAAGTTAATTAAATACCATTTGGAGGCATTTAATGTTCGAGCAAAAACGGCTGATTTTCGACAAAATAGATAACACCCCCCATTACGTCATGCTTCAGAAATGTGGAAAATGGTCCGTTTTCAAATGTTTTATTTTTGAACGTCAGTTCACATTTGTAGGTGGATCATCAGTGTTAGAGCTAAAATTAGCATGTTTAAAGTGATTTTCATGCTTCCAGGGGCTCGGGAAGTTAATTAAATACCATTTGGAGGCATTTAATGTTCGAGCAAAAACGGCTGATTTTCGACAAAAGAGATAACACCCCCCCATTACGTCATGCTTCAGAAATGTGGAAAATGGTCCGTTTTCAAATGTTTTATTTTTGAACGTCAGTTCACATTTGTAGGTGGATCATCAGTGTTAGAGCTAAAATTAGCATGTTTAAAGTGATTTTCATGCTTCCAGGGGCTCGGGAAGTTAATTAAATACCATTTGGAGGCATTTAATGTTCGAGAAAAAACGGCTGATTTTCGACAAAAGAGATAACACCCCCCCATTACGTCATGCTTCAGAAATGTGGAAAATGGTCCGTTTTCAAATGTTTTATTTTTGAACGTCAGTTCACATTTGTAGGTGGATCATCAGTGTTAGAGCTAAAATTAGCATGTTTAAAGTCATTTTCATGCTTCCAGGGGCCCAAAACACAAGATTTATGGAATGGTTAAAAGTGCATGAAAATGGCCAATTTACTCACTCTGAGTTCTCAAAAAGGGTTTCTTCACCCCGGGAAGTTAATTAAATACCATTTGGAGGCATTTAATGTTCGAGCAAAAACGGCTGATTTTCGACAAAATAGATAACACCCCCCATTACGTCATGCTTCAGAAATGTGGAAAATGGTCCGTTTTCAAATGTTTTATTTTTGAACGTCAGTTCACATTTGTAGGTGGATCATCAGTGTTAGAGCTAAAATTAGCATGTTTAAAGTGTTTTTTATGCTTCCAGGGGCTCAGGAAGTTAATTAAATACCATTTGGAGGCATTTAATGTTCGAGCAAAAACGGCTGATTTTCGACAAAAGAGATAACACCCCCCCATTACGTCATGCTTCAGAAATGTGGAAAATGGTCCGTTTTCAAATGTTTTATTTTTGAACGTCAGTTCACATTTGTAGGTGGATCATCAGTGTTAGAGCTAAAATTAGCATGTTTAAAGTGATTTTCATGCTTCCAGGGGCCCAAAACACAAGATTTATGGAATGGTTAAAAGTGCATGAAAATGGCCAATTTACTCACTCTGAGTTCTCAAAAAGGGTTTCTTCACCCCGGGAAGTTAATTAAATACCATTTGGAGGCATTTAATGTTCGAGCAAAAACGGCTGATTTTCGACAAAAGAGATAACACCCCCCCATTACGTCATGCTTCAGAAATGTGGAAAATGGTCCGTTTTCAAATGTTTTATTTTTGAACGTCAGTTCACATTTGTAGGTGGATCATCAGTGTTAGAGCTAAAATTAGCATGTTTAAAGTGATTTTCATGCTTCCAGGGGCTCGGGAAGTTAATTAAATACCATTTGGAGGCATTTAATGTTCGAGCAAAAACGGCTGATTTTCGACAAAAGAGATAACACCCCCCCATTACGTCATGCTTCAGAAATGTGGAAAATGGTCCATTTTCAAATGTTTTATTTTTGAACGTCAGTTCACATTTGTAGGTGGATCATCAGTGTTAGAGCTAAAATTAGCATGTTTAAAGTGATTTTCATGCTTCCAGGGGCCCAAAACACAAGATTTATGGAATGGTTAAAAGTGCATGAAAATGGCCAATTTACTCACTCTGAGTTCTCAAAAAGGGTTTCTTCACCCCGGGAAGTTAATTAAATACCATTTGGAGGCATTTAATGTTCGAGCAAAAACGGCTGATTTTCGACAAAAGAGATAACACCCCCCCATTACGTCATGCTTCAGAAATGTGGAAAATGGTCCGTTTTCAAATGTTTTATTTTTGAACGTCAGTTCACATTTGTAGGTGGATCATCAATGTTAGAGCTAAAATTAGCATGTTTAAAGTGATTTTCATGCTTCCAGGGGCTCGGGAAGTTAATTAAATACCATTTGGAGGCATTTAATGTTCGAGCAAAAACGGCTGATTTTCGACAAAAGAGATAACACCCCCCCCATTACGTCATGCTTCAGAAATGTGGAAAATGGTCCGTTTTCAAATGTTTTATTTTTGAACGTCAGTTCACATTTGTAGGTGGATCATCAGTGTTAGAGCTAAAATTAGCATGTTTAAAGTGATTTTCATGCTTCCAGGGGCCCAAAACACAAGATTTATGGAATGGTTAAAAGTGCATGAAAATGGCCAATTTACTCACTCTGAGTTCTCAAAAAGGGTTTCTTCACCCCGGGAAGTTAATTAAATACCATTTGGAGGCATTTAATGTTCGAGCAAAAACGGCTGATTTTCGACAAAAGAGATAACACCCCCCCATTACGTCATGCTTCAGAAATGTGGAAAATGGTCCGTTTTCAAATGTTTTATTTTTGAACGTCAGTTCACATTTGTAGGTGGATCATCAGTGTTAGAGCTAAAATTAGCATGTTTAAAGTGATTTTCATGCTTCCAGGGGCTCGGGAAGTTAATTAAATACCATTTGGAGGCATTTAATGTTCGAGCAAAAACGGCTGATTTTCGACAAAAGAGATAACACCCCCCCATTACGTCATGCTTCAGAAATGTGGAAAATGGTCCGTTTTCAAATGTTTTATTTTTGAACGTCAGTTCACATTTGTAGGTGGATCATCAGTGTTAGAGCTAAAATTAGCATGTTTAAAGTGATTTTCATGCTTCCAGGGGCCCAAAACACAAGATTTATGGAATGGTTAAAAGTGCATGAAAATGGCCAATTTACTCACTCTGAGTTCTCAAAAAGGGTTTCTTCACCCCGGGAAGTTAATTAAATACCATTTGGAGGCATTTAATGTTCGAGCAAAAACGGCTGATTTTCGACAAAAGAGATAACACCCCCCCATTACGTCATGCTTCAGAAATGTGGAAAATGGTCCGTTTTCAAATGTTTTATTTTTGAACGTCAGTTCACATTTGTAGGTGGATCATCAGTGTTAGAGCTAAAATTAGCATGTTTAAAGTGATTTTCATGCTTCCAGGGGCCCAAAACACAAGATTTATGGAATGGTTAAAAGTGCATGAAAATGGCCAATTTACTCACTCTGAGTTCTCAAAAAGGGTTTCTTCACCCCGGGAAGTTAATTAAATACCATTTGGAGGCATTTAATGTTCGAGCAACAACGGCTGATTTTCGACAAAAGAGATAACACCCCCCCATTACGTCATGCTTCAGAAATGTGGAAAATGGTCCGTTTTCAAATGTTTTATTTTTGAACGTCAGTTCACATTTGTAGGTGGATCATCAGTGTTAGAGCTAAAATTAGCATGTTTAAAGTGATTTTCATGCTTCCAGGGGCTCGGGAAGTGAAATAAATACCATTTGGAGGCATTTAATGTTCGAGCAAAAACGGCTGATTTTCGACAAAAGAGATAACACCCCCCCATTACGTCATGCTTCAGAAATGTGGAAAATGGTCCGTTTTCAAATGTTTTATTTTTGAACGTCAGTTCACATTTGTAGGTGGATCATCAGTGTTAGAGCTAAAATTAGCATGTTTAAAGTGATTTTCATGCTTCCAGGGGCTCGGGAAGTTAATTAAATACCATTTGGAGGCATTTAATGTTCGAGCAAAAACGGCTGATTTTCGACAAAAGAGATAACACCCCCCCATTACGTCATGCTTCAGAAATGTCGAAAATGGTCCGTTTTCAAATGTTTTATTTTTGAACGTCAGTTCACATTTGTAGGTGGATCATCAGTGTTAGAGCTAAAATTAGCATGTTTAAAGTGATTTTCATGCTTCCAGGGGCTCGGGAAGTTAATTAAATACCATTTGGAGGCATTTAATGTTCGAGCAAAAACGGCTGATTTTCGACAAAAGAGATAACACCCCCCCATTACGTCATGCTTCAGAAATGTGGAAAATGGTCCGTTTTCAAATGTTTTATTTTTGAACGTCAGTTCACATTTGTAGGTGGATCATCAGTGTTAGAGCTAAAATTAGCATGTTTAAAGTGATTTTCATGCTTCCAGGGGCCCAAAACACAAGATTTATGGAATGGTTAAAAGTGCATGAAAATGGCCAATTTACTCACTCTGAGTTCTCAAAAAGGGTTTCTTCACCCCGGGAAGTTAATTAAATACCATTTGGAGGCATTTAATGTTCGAGCAAAAACGGCTGATTTTCGACAAAAGAGATAACACCCCCCCATTACGTCATGCTTCAGAAATGTGGAAAATGGTCCGTTTTCAAATGTTTTATTTTTGAACGTCAGTTCACATTTGTAGGTGGATCATCAGTGTTAGAGCTAAAATTAGCATGTTTAAAGTGATTTTCATGCTTCCAGGGGCTCGGGAAGTTAATTAAATACCATTTGGAGGCATTTAATGTTCGAGCAAAAACGGCTGATTTTCGACAAAAGAGATAACACCCCCCCATTACGTCATGCTTCAGAAATGTGGAAAATGGTCCGTTTTCAAATGTTTTATTTTTGAACGTCAGTTCACATTTGTAGGTGGATCATCAGTGTTAGAGCTAAAATTAGCATGTTTAAAGTGATTTTCATGCTTCCAGGGGCCCAAAACACAAAATTTATGGAATGGTTAAAAGTGCATGAAAATGGCCAATTTACTCACTCTGAGTTCTCAAAAAGGGTTTCTTCACCCCGGGAAGTTAATTAAATACCATTTGGAGGCATTTAATGTTCGAGCAAAAACGGCTGATTTTCGACAAAAGAGATAACACCCCCCCATTACGTCATGCTTCAGAAATGTGGAAAATGGTCCGTTTTCAAATGTTTTATTTTTGAACGTCAGTTCACATTTGTAGGTGGATCATCAGTGTCAGAGCTAAAATTAGCATGTTTAAAGTGATTTTCATGCTTCCAGGGGCTCGGGAAGTTAATTAAATACCATTTGGAGGCATTTAATGTTCGAGCAAAAACGGCTGATTTTCGACAAAAGAGATAACACCCCCCCATTACGTCATGCTTCAGAAATGTGGAAAATGGTCCGTTTTCAAATGTTTTATTTTTGAACGTCAGTTCACATTTGTAGGTGGATCATCAGTGTTAGAGCTAAAATTAGCATGTTTAAAGTGATTTTCATGCTTCCAGGGGCCCAAAACACAAGATTTATGGAATGGTTAAAAGTGCATGAAAATGGCCAATTTACTCACTCTGAGTTCTCAAAAAGGGTTTCTTCACCCCGGGAAGTTAATTAAATACCATTTGGAGGCATTTAATGTTCGAGCAAAAACGGCTGATTTTCGACAAAAGAGATAACACCCCCCCATTACGTCATGCTTCAGAAATGTGGAAAATGGTCCGTTTTCAAATGTTTTATTTTTGAACGTCAGTTCACATTTGTAGGTGGATCATCAGTGTTAGAGCTAAAATTAGCATGTTTAAAGTGATTTTCATGCTTCCAGGGGCTCGGGAAGTTAATTAAATACCATTTGGAGGCATTTAATGTTCGAGCAAAAACGGCTGATTTTCGACAAAAGAGATAACACCCCCCCATTACGTCATGCTTCAGAAATGTGGAAAATGGTCCGTTTTCAAATGTTTTATTTTTGAACGTCAGTTCACATTTGTAGGTGGATCATCAGTGTTAGAGCTAAAATTAGCATGTTTAAAGTGATTTTCATGCTTCCAGGGGCCCAAAACACAAGATTTATGGAATGGTTAAAAGTGCATGAAAATGGCCAATTTACTCACTCTGAGTTCTCAAAAAGGGTTTCTTCACCCCGGGAAGTTAATTAAATACCATTTGGAGGCATTTAATGTTCGAGCAAAAACGGCTGATTTTCGACAAAAGAGATAACACCCCCCCATTACGTCATGCTTCAGAAATGTGGAAAATGGTCCGTTTTCAAATGTTTTATTTTTGAACGTCAGTTCACATTTGTAGGTGGATCATCAGTGTTAGAGCTAAAATTAGCATGTTTAAAGTGATTTTCATGCTTCCAGGGGCCCAAAACACAAGATTTATGGAATGGTTAAAAGTGCATGAAAATGGCCAATTTACTCACTCTGAGTTCTCAAAAAGGGTTTCTTCACCCCGGGAAGTTAATTAAATACCATTTGGAGGCATTTAATGTTCGAGCAAAAACGGCTGATTTTCGACAAAAGAGATAACACCCCCCCATTACGTCATGCTTCAGAAATGTGGAAAATGGTCCGTTTTCAAATGTTTTATTTTTGAACGTCAGTTCACATTTGTAGGTGGATCATCAGTGTTAGAGCTAAAATTAGCATGTTTAAAGTGATTTTCATGCTTCCAGGGGCTCGGGAAGTTAATTAAATACCATTTGGAGGCATTTAATGTTCGAGCAAAAACGGCTGATTTTCGACAAAAGAGATAACACCCCCCCATTACGTCATGCTTCAGAAATGTGGAAAATGGTCCGTTTTCAAATGTTTTATTTTTGAACGTCAGTTCACATTTGTAGGTGGATCATCAGTGTTAGAGCTAAAATTAGCATGTTTAAAGTGATTTTCATGCTTCCAGGGGCTCGGGAAGTTAATTAAATACCATTTGGAGGAATTTAATGTTCGAGCAAAAACGGCAGATTTTCGACAAAAGAGATAACACCCCCCCATTACGTCATGCTTCAGAAATGTGGAAAATGGTCCGTTTTCAAATGTTTTATTGTTGAACGTCAGTTCACATTTGTAGGTGGATCATCAGTGTTAGAGCTAAAATTAGTATGTTTAAAGTGATTTTCATGCTTCCAGGGGCTCGGGAAGTGAAATAAATACCATTTGGAGGCATTTAATGTTCGAGCAAAAACGGCTGATTTTCGACAAAAGAGATAACACCCCCCCATTACGTCATGCTTCAGAAATGTCGAAAATGGTCCGTTTTCAAATGTTTTATTTTTGAACGTCAGTTCACATTTGTAGGTGGATCATCAGTGTTAGAGCTAAAATTAGCATGTTTAAAGTGATTTTCATGCTTCCAGGGGCTCGGGAAGTTAATTAAATACCATTTGGAGGCATTTAATGTTCGAGCAAAAACGGCTGATTTTCGACAAAAGAGATAACACCCCCCCACTACGTCATGCTTCAGAAATGTGGAAAATGGTCCGTTTTCAAATGTTTTATTTTTGAACGTCAGTTCACATTTGTAGGTGGATCATCAGTGTTAGAGCTAAAATTAGCATGTTTAAAGTGATTTTCATGCTTCCAGGGGCCCAAAACACAAGATTTATGGAATGGTTAAAAGTGCATGAAAATGGCCAATTTACTCACTCTGAGTTCTCAAAAAGGGTTTCTTCACCCCGGGAAGTTAATTAAATACCATTTGGAGGCATTTAATGTTCGAGCAAAAACGGCTGATTTTCGACAAAAGAGATAACACCCCCCCCCATTACGTCATGCTTCAGAAATGTGGAAAATGGTCCGTTTTCAATGTTTTATTTTTGAACGTCAGTTCACATTTGTAGGTGGATCATCAGTGTTAGAGCTAAAATTAGCATGTTTAAAGTGTTTTTTATGCTTCCAGGGGCTCGGGAAGTTAATTAAATACCATTTGGAGGCATTTAATGTTCGAGCAAAAACGGCTGATTTTCGACAAAAGAGATAACACCCCCCCATTACGTCATGCTTCAGAAATGTGGAAAAAGGTCCGTTTTCAAATGTTTTATTTTTGAACGTCAGTTCACATTTGTAGGTGGATCATCAGTGTTAGAGCTAAAATTAGCATGTTTAAAGTGATTTTCATGCTTCCAGGGGCCCAAAACACAAGATTCATGGAATGGTTAAAAGTGCATGAAAATGGCCAATTTACTCACTCTGAGTTCTCAAAAAGGGTTTCTTCACCCCGGGAAGTTAATTAAATACCATTTGGAGGCATTTAATGTTCGAGCAAAAACGGCTGATTTTCGACAAAAGAGATAACACCCCCCCATTACGTCATGCTTCAGAAATGTGGAAAATGGTCCGTTTTCAAATGTTTTATTTTTGAACGTCAGTTCACATTTGTAGGTGGATCATCAGTGTTAGAGCTAAAATTAGCATGTTTAAAGTGATTTTCATGCTTCCAGGGGCTCGGGAAGTTAATTAAATACCATTTGGAGGCATTTAATGTTCGAGCAAAAACGGCTGATTTTCGACAAAAGAGATAACACCCCCCCCATTACGTCATGCTTCAGAAATGTGGAAAATGGTCCGTTTTCAAATGTTTTATTTTTGAACGTCAGTTCACATTTGTAGGTGGATCATCAGTGTTAGAGCTAAAATTAGCATGTTTAAAGTGATTTTCATGCTTCCAGGGGCCCAAAACACAAGATTTATGGAATGGTTAAAAGTGCATGAAAATGGCCAATTTACTCACTCTGAGTTCTCAAAAAGGGTTTCTTCACCCTGGGAAGTTAATTAAATACCATTTGGAGGCATTTAATGTTCGAGCAAAAACGGCTGATTTTCGACAAAAGAGATAACACCCCCCCATTACGTCATGCTTCAGAAATGTGGAAAATGGTCCGTTTTCAAATGTTTTATTTTTGAACGTCAGTTCACATTTGTAGGTGGATCATCAGTGTTAGATCTAAAATTAGCATGTTTAAAGTGATTTTCATGCTTCCAGGGGCTCGGGAAGTTAATTAAATACCATTTGGAGGCATTTAATGTTCAAGCAAAAACGGCTGATTTTCGACAAAAGAGATAACACCCCCCCATTACGTCATGCTTCAGAAATGTGGAAAATGGTCCGTTTTCAAATGTTTTATTTTTGAACGTCAGTTCACATTTGTAGGTGGATCATCAGTGTTAGAGCTAAAATTAGCATGTTTAAAGTGATTTTCATGCTTCCAGGGGCCCAAAACACAAGATTTATGGAATGGTTAAAAGTGCATGAAAATGGCCAATTTACTCACTCTGAGTTCTCAAAAAGGGTTTCTTCACCCCGGGAAGTTAATTAAATACCATTTGGAGGCATTTAATGTTCGAGCAAAAACGGCTGATTTTCGACAAAAGAGATAACACCCCCCCATTACGTCATGCTTCAGAAATGTGGAAAATGGTCCGTTTTCAAATGTTTTATTTTTGAACGTCAGTTCACATTTGTAGGTGGATCATCAGTGTTAGAGCTAAAATTAGCATGTTTAAAGTGATTTTCATGCTTCCAGGGGCCCAAAACACAAGATTTATGGAATGGTTAAAAGTGCATGAAAATGGCCAATTTACTCACTCTGAGTTCTCAAAAAGGGTTTCTTCACCCCGGGAAGTTAATTAAATACCATTTGGAGGCATTTAATGTTCGAGCAAAAACGGCTGATTTTCGACAAAAGAGATAACACCCCCCCATTACGTCATGCTTCAGAAATGTGGAAAATGGTCCGTTTTCAAATGTTTTATTTTTGAACGTCAGTTCACATTTGTAGGTGGATCATCAGTGTTAGAGCTAAAATTAGTATGTTTAAAGTGATTTTCATGCTTCCAGGGGCTCGGGAAGTTAATTAAATACCATTTGGAGGCATTTAATGTTCGAGCAAAAACGGCTGATTTTCGACAAAAGAGATAACACCCCCCCCCATTACGTCATGCTTCAGAAATGTGGAAAATGGTCCGTTTTCAAATGTTTTATTTTTGAACGTCAGTTCACATTTGTAGGTGGATCATCAGTGTTAGAGCTAAAATTAGCATGTTTAAAGTGATTTTCATGCTTCCAGGGGCCCAAAACACAAGATTTATGGAATGGTTAAAAGTGCATGAAAATGGCCAATTTACTCACTCTGAGTTCTCAAAAAGGGTTTCTTCACCCCGGGAAGTTAATTAAATACCATTTGGAGGCATTTAATGTTCGAGCAAAAACGGCTGATTTTCGACAAAAGAGATAACACCCCCCCATTACGTCATGCTTCAGAAATGTGGAAAATGGTCCGTTTTCAAATGTTTTATTTTTGAACGTCAGTTCACATTTGTAGGTTGATCATCAGTGTTAGAGCTAAAATTAGCATGTTTAAAATGATTTTCATGCTTCCAGGGGCTCGGGAAGTTAATTAAATACCATTTGGAGGCATTTAATGTTCGAGCAAAAACGGCTGATTTTCGACAAAAGAGATAACACCCCCCCATTACGTCATGCTTCAGAAATGTGGAAAATGGTCCGTTTTCAAATGTTTTATTTTTGAACGTCAGTTCACATTTGTAGGTGGATCATCAGTGTTAGAGCTAAAATTAGCATGTTTAAAGTGATTTTCATGCTTCCAGGGGCCCAAAACACAAGATTTATGGAATGGTTAAAAGTGCATGAAAATGGCCAATTTACTCACTCTGAGTTCTCAAAAAGGGTTTCTTCACCCCGGGAAGTTAATTAAATACCATTTGGAGGCATTTAATGTTCGAGCAAAAACGGCTGATTTTCGACAAAAGAGATAACACCCCCCATTACGTCATGCTTCAGAAATGTGGAAAATGGTCCGTTTTCAAATGTTTTATTTTTGAACGTCAGTTCACATTTGTAGGTGGATCATCAGTGTTAGAGCTAAAATTAGCATGTTTAAAGTGATTTTCATGCTTCCAGGGGCCCAAAACACAAGATTTATGGAATGGTTAAAAGTGCATGAAAATGGCCAATTTACTCACTCTGAGTTCTCAAAAAGGGTTTCTTCACCCCGGGAAGTTAATTAAATACCATTTGGAGGCATTTAATGTTCGAGCAAAAACGGCTGATTTTCGACAAAAGAGATAACACCCCCCATTACGTCATGCTTCAGAAATGTGGAAAATGGTCCGTTTTCAAATGTTTTATTTTTGAACGTCAGTTCACATTTGTAGGTGGATCATCAGTGTTAGAGCTAAAATTAGCATGTTTAAAGTGATTTTCATGCTTCCAGGGGCTCGGGAAGTTAATTAAATACCATTTGGAGGCATTTAATGTTCGAGCAAAAACGGCTGATTTTCGACAAAAGAGATAACACCCCCCCATTACGTCATGCTTCAGAAATGTGGAAAATGGTCCGTTTTCAAATGTTTTATTTTTGAACGTCAGTTCACATTTGTAGGTGGATCATCAGTATTAGAGCTAAAATTAGCATGTTTAAAGTGATTTTCATGCTTCCAGGGGCCCAAAACACAAGATTTATGGAATGGTTAAAAGTGCATGAAAAGGGCCAATTTACTCACTCTGAGTTCTCAAAAAGGGTTTCTTCACCCCGGGAAGTTAATTAAATACCATTTGGAGGCATTTAATGTTCGAGCAAAAACGGCTGATTTTCGACAAAAGAGATAACACCCCCCCATTACGTCATGCTTCAGAAATGTGGAAAATGGTCCGTTTTCAAATGTTTTATTTTTGAACGTCAGTTCACATTTGTAGGTGGATCATCAGTGTTAGAGCTAAAATTAGCATGTTTAAAGTGATTTTCATGCTTCCAGGGGCCCAAAACACAAGATTTATGGAATGGTTAAAAGTGCATGAAAATGGCCAATTTACTCACTCTGAGTTCTCAAAAAGGGTTTCTTCACCCCGGGAAGTTAATTAAATACCATTTGGAGGCATTTAATGTTCGAGCAAAAACGGCTGATTTTCGACAAAAGAGATAACACCCCCCCATTACGTCATGCTTCAGAAATGTGGAAAATGGTCCGTTTTCAAATGTTTTATTTTTGAACGTCAGTTCACATTTGTAGGTGGATCATCAGTATTAGAGCTAAAATTAGCATGTTTAAAGTGATTTTCATGCTTCCAGGGGCCCAAAACACAAGATTTATGGAATGGTTAAAAGTGCATGAAAATGGCCAATTTACTCACTCTGAGTTCTCAAAAAGGGTTTCTTCACCCCGGGAAGTTAATTAAATACCATTTGGAGGCATTTAATGTTCGAGCAAAAACGGCTGATTTTCGACAAAAGAGATAACACCCCCCCATTACGTCATGCTTCAGAAATGTGGAAAATGGTCCGTTTTCAAATGTTTTATTTTTGAACGTCAGTTCACATTTGTAGGTGGATCATCAGTGTTAGAGCTAAAATTAGCATGTTTAAAGTGATTTTCATGCTTCCAGGGGCCCAAAACACAAGATTTATGGAATGGTTAAAAGTGCATGAAAATGGCCAATTTACTCACTCTGAGTTCTCAAAAAGGGTTTCTTCACCCCGGGAAGTTAATTAAATACCATTTGGAGGCATTTAATGTTCGAGCAAAAACGGCTGATTTTCGACAAAAGAGATAACACCCCCCCATTACGTCATGCTTCAGAAATGTGGAAAATGGTCCGTTTTCAAATGTTTTATTTTTGAACGTCAGTTCACATTTGTAGGTGGATCATCAGTGTTAGAGCTAAAATTAGCATGTTTAAAGTGATTTTCATGCTTCCAGGGGCTCGGGAAGTTAATTAAATACCATTTGGAGGCATTTAATGTTCGAGCAAAAACGGCTGATTTTCGACAAAAGAGATAACACCCCCCCATTACGTCATGCTTCAGAAATGTGGAAAATGGTCCGTTTTCAAATGTTTTATTTTTGAACGTCAGTTCACATTTGTAGGCGGTCTGGCCCCACCAGACCGCCGGGGATGCCTGGTCTCACCCTGGAGATACCCATTAAGGGACCATCTCTCAGGGAAGCCAGGAAGGGTTTCGCAGCGGTCGAAGCGCGGAGATACTCCTCCGGGAGTCGATCCTAGCGCTATATAAACCTGCAATTAATTAATTAAATTAATTTAATCAGTGTTAGAGCTAAAATTAGCATGTTTAAAGTGATTTTCATGCTTCCAGGGGCCCAAAACACAAGATTTATGGAATGGTTAAAAGTGCATGAAAATGGCCAATTTACTCACTCTGAGTTCTCAAAAAGGGTTTCTTCACCCCGGGAAGTTAATTAAATACCATTTGGAGGCATTTAATGTTCGAGCAAAAACGGCTGATTTTCGACAAAAGAGATAACACCCCCCCATTACGTCATGCTTCAGAAATGTGGAAAATGGTCCGTTTTCAAATGTTTTATTTTTGAACGTCAGTTCACATTTGTAGGTGGATCATCAGTGTTAGAGCTAAAATTAGCATGTTTAAAGTGATTTTCATGCTTCCAGGGGCTCGGGAAGTTAATTAAATACCATTTGGAGGCATTTAATGTTCGAGCAAAAACGGCTGATTTTCGACAAAAGAGATAACACCCCCCCATTACGTCATGCTTCAGAAATGTGGAAAATGGTCCGTTTTCAAATGTTTTATTTTTGAACGTCAGTTCACATTTGTAGGTGGATCATCAGTGTTAGAGCTAAAATTAGCATGTTTAAAGTGATTTTCATGCTTCCAGGGGCCCAAAACACAAGATTTATGGAATGGTTAAAAGTGCATGAAAATGGCCAATTTACTCACTCTGAGTTCTCAAAAAGGGTTTCTTCACCCCGGGAAGTTAATTAAATACCATTTGGAGGAATTTAATGTTCGAGCAAAAACGGCTGATTTTCGACAAAAGAGATAACACCCCCCCATTACGTCATGCTTCAGAAATGTGGAAAATGGTCCGTTTTCAAATGTTTTATTTTTGAACGTCAGTTCACATTTGTAGGTGGATCATCAGTGTCAGAGCTAAAATTAGCATGTTTAAAGTGATTTTCATGCTTCCAGGGGCTCTGGAAGTTAATTAAATACCATTTGGAGGCATTTAATGTTCGAGCAAAAACGGCTGATTTTCATCAAAAGAGATAACACCCCCCCATTACGTCATGCTTCAGAAATGTGGAAAATGGTCCGTTTTCAAATGTTTTATTTTTGAAAGTCAGTTCACATTTGTAGGTGGATCATCAGTGTTAGAGCTAAAATTAGCATGTTTAAAGTGATTTTCATGCTTCCAGGGGCCCAAAACACAAGATTTATGGAATGGTTAAAAGTGCATGAAAATGGCCAATTTACTCACTCTGAGTTCTCAAAAAGGGTTTCTTCACCCCGGGAAGTTAATTAAATACCATTTGGAGGCATTTAATGTTCGAGCAAAAACGGCTGATTTTCGACAAAAGAGATAACACCCCCCCCATTACGTCATGCTTCAGAAATGTGGAAAATGGTCCGTTTTCAAATGTTTTATTTTTGAACGTCAGTTCACATTTGTAGGTGGATCATCAGTGTTAGAGCTAAAATTAGCATGTTTAAAGTGATTTTCATGCTTCCAGGGGCTCGGGAAGTTAATTAAATACCATTTGGAGGCATTTAATGTTCGAGCAAAAACGGCTGATTTTCGACAAAAGAGATAACACCCCCCCATTACGTCATGCTTCAGAAATGTGGAAAATGGTCCGTTTTCAAATGTTTTATTTTTGAACGTCAGTTCACATTTGTAGGTGGATCATCAGTGCTGGAGCTAAAATTAGCATGTTTAAAGTGATTTTCATGCTTCCAGGGGCCCAAAACACAAGATTTATGGAATGGTTAAAAGTGCATGAAAATGGCCAATTTACTCACTCTGAGTTCTCAAAAAGGGTTTCTTCACCCCGGGAAGTTAATTAAATACCATTTGGAGGCATTTAATGTTCGAGCAAAAACGGCTGATTTTCGACAAAAGAGATAACACCCCCCCATTACGTCATGCTTCAGAAATGTGGAAAATGGTCCGTTTTCAAATGTTTTATTTTTGAACGTCAGTTCACATTTGTAGGTGGATCATCAGTGTTAGAGCTAAAATTAGCATGTTTAAAGTGATTTTCATGCTTCCAGGGGCTCGGGAAGTTAATTAAATACCATTTGGAGGCATTTAATGTTCGAGCAAAAACGGCTGATTTTCGACAAAAGAGATAACACCCCCCCATTACGTCATGCTTCAGAAATGTGGAAAATGGTCCGTTTTCAAATGTTTTATTTTTGAACGTCAGTTCACATTTGTAGGTGGATCATCAGTGTTAGAGCTAAAATTAGCATGTTTAAAGTGATTTTCATGCTTCCAGGGGCCCAAAACACAAGATTTATGGAATGGTTAAAAGTGCATGAAAATGGCCAATTTACTCACTCTGAGTTCTCAAAAAGGGTTTCTTCACCCCGGGAAGTTAATTAAATACCATTTGGAGGCATTTAATGTTCGAGCAAAAACGGCTGATTTTCGACAAAAGAGATAACACCCCCCCATTACGTCATGCTTCAGAAATGTGGAAAATGGTCCGTTTTCAAATGTTTTATTTTTGAACGTCAGTTCACATTTGTAGGTGGATCATCAGTGTCAGAGCTAAAATTAGCATGTTTAAAGTGATTTTCATGCTTCCAGGGGCTCGGGAAGTTAATTAAATACCATTTGGAGGCATTTAATGTTCGAGCAAAAACGGCTGATTTTCGACAAAAGAGATAACACCCCCCCATTACGTCATGCTTCAGAAATGTGGAAAATGGTCCGTTTTCAAATGTTTTATTTTTGAACGTCAGTTCACATTTGTAGGTGGATCATCAGTGCTGGAGCTAAAATTAGCATGTTTAAAGTGATTTTCATGCTTCCAGGGGCCCAAAACACAAGATTTATGGAATGGTTAAAAGTGCATGAAAATGGCCAATTTACTCACTCTGAGTTCTCAAAAAGGGTTTCTTCACCCCGGGAAGGTAATTAAATACCATTTGGAGGCATTTAATGTTCGAGCAAAAACGGCTGATTTTCAACAAAAGAGATAACACCCCCCCATTACGTCATGCTTCAGAAATGTGGAAAATGGTCCGTTTTCAAATGTTTTATTTTTGAACGTCAGTTCACATTTGTAGGTGGATCATCAGTGTTAGAGCTAAAATTAGCATGTTTAAAGTGATTTTCATGCTTCCAGGGGCTCGGGAAGTTAATTAAATACCATTTGGAGGCATTTAATGTTCGAGCAAAAACGGCTGATTTTCGACAAAAGAGATAACACCCCCCCATTACGTCATGCTTCAGAAATGTGGAAAATGGTCCGTTTTCAAATGTTTTATTTTTGAACGTCAGTTCACATTTGTAGGTGGATCATCAGTGTTAGAGCTAAAATTAGCATGTTTAAAGTGATTTTCATGCTTCCAGGGGCCCAAAACACAAGATTTATGGAATGGTTAAAAGTGCATGAAAATGGCCAATTTACTCACTGAGTTCTCAAAAAGGGTTTCTTCACCCCGGGAAGTTGATTAAATACCATTTGGAGGCATTTAATGTTCGAGCAAAAACGGCTGATTTTCGACAAAAGAGATAACACCCCCCCATTACGTCATGCTTCAGAAATGTGGAAAATGGTCCGTTTTCAAATGTTTTATTTTTGAACGTCAGTTCACATTTGTAGGTGGATCATCAGTGTTAGAGCTAAAATTAGCATGTTTAAAGTGATTTTCATGCTTCCAGGGGCCCAAAACACAAGATTTATGGAATGGTTAAAAGTGCATGAAAATGGCCAATTTACTCACTCTGAGTTCTCAAAAAGGGTTTCTTCACCCCGGGAAGTTAATTAAATACCATTTGGAGGCATTTAATGTTCGAGCAAAAACGGCTGATTTTCGACAAAAGAGATAACACCCCCCCATTACGTCATGCTTCAGAAATGTGGAAAATGGTCCGTTTTCAAATGTTTTATTTTTGAACGTCAGTTCACATTTGTAGGTGGATCATCAGTGTTAGAGCTAAAATTAGCATGTTTAAAGTGATTTTCATGCTTCCAGGGGCTCGGGAAGTTAATTAAATACCATTTGGAGGCATTTAATGTTCGAGCAAAAACGGCTGATTTTCGACAAAAGAGATAACACCCCCGCATTACGTCATGCTTCAGAAATGTGGAAAATGGTCCGTTTTCAAATGTTTTATTTTTGAACGTCAGTTCACATTTGTAGGTGGATCATCAGTGTTAGAGCTAAAATTAGCATGTTTAAAGTGATTTTCATGCTTCCAGGGGCCCAAAACACAAGATTTATGGAATGGTTAAAAGTGCATGAAAATGGCCAATTTACTCACTCTGAGTTCTCAAAAAGGGTTTCTTCACCCCGGGAAGTTAATTAAATACCATTTGGAGGCATTTAATGTTCGAGCAAAAACGGCTGATTTTCGACAAAAGAGATAACACCCTCCCATTACGTCATGCTTCAGAAATGTGGAAAATGGTCCGTTTTCAAATGTTTTATTTTTGAACGTCAGTTCACATTTGTAGGTGGATCATCAGTGTTAGAGCTAAAATTAGCATGTTTAAAGTGATTTTCATGCTTCCAGGGGCTCGGGAAGTTAATTAAATACCATTTGGAGGCATTTAATGTTCGAGCAAAAACGGCTGATTTTCGACAAAAGAGATAACACCCCCCCATTACGTCATGCTTCAGAAATGTGGAAAATGGTCCGTTTTCAAATGTTTTATTTTTGAACGTCAGTTCACATTTGTAGGTGGATCATCAGTGTTAGAGCTAAAATTAGCATGTTTAAAGTGATTTTCATGCTTCCAGGGGCCCAAAACACAAGATTTATGGAATGGTTAAAAGTGCATGAAAATGGCCAATTTACTCACTCTGAGTTCTCAAAAAGGGTTTCTTCACCCCGGGAAGTTAATTAAATACCATTTGGAGGCATTTAATGTTCGAGCAAAAACGGCTGATTTTCGACAAAAGAGATAACACCCCCCCATTACGTCATGCTTCAGAAATGTGGAAAATGGTCCGTTTTCAAATGTTTTATTTTTGAACGTCAGTTCACATTTGTAGGTGGATCATCAGTGTTAGAGCTAAAATTAGCATGTTTAAAGTGATTTTCATGCTTCCAGGGGCTCGGGAAGTTAATTAAATACCATTTGGAGGCATTTAATGTTCGAGCAAAAACGGCTGATTTTCGACAAAAGAGATAACACCCCCCCATTACGTCATGCTTCAGAAATGTGGAAAATGGTCCGTTTTCAAATGTTTTATTTTTGAACGTCAGTTCACATTTGTAGGTGGATCATCAGTGTTAGAGCTAAAATTAGCATGTTTAAAGTGATTTTCATGCTTCCAGGGGCCCAAAACACAAGATTTATGGAATGGTTAAAAGTGCATGAAAATGGCCAATTTACTCACTCTGAGTTCTCAAAAAGGGTTTCTTCACCCCGGGAAGTTAATTAAATACCATTTGGAGGCATTTAATGTTCGAGCAAAAACGGCTGATTTTCGACAAAAGAGATAACACCCCCCCATTACGTCATGCTTCAGAAATGTGGAAAATGGTCCGTTTTCAAATGTTTTATTTTTGAACGTCAGTTCACATTTGTAGGTGGATCATCAGTGTTAGAGCTAAAATTAGCATGTTTAAAGTGATTTTCATGCTTCCAGGGGCTCGGGAAGTTAATTAAATACCATTTGGAGGCATTTAATGTTCGAGCAAAAACGGCTGATTTTCGACAAAAGAGATAACACCCCCCCATTACGTCATGCTTCAGAAATGTGGAAAATGGTCCGTTTTCAAATGTTTTATTTTTGAACGTCAGTTCACATTTGTAGGTGGATCATCAGTGTTAGAGCTAAAATTAGCATGTTTAAAGTGATTTTCATGCTTCCAGGGGCTCGGGAAGTGAAATAAATACCATTTGGAGGCATTTAATGTTCGAGCAAAAACGGCTGATTTTCGACAAAAGAGATAACACCCCCCCATTACGTCATGCTTCAGAAATGTGGAAAATGGTCCGTTTTCAAATGTTTTATTTTTGAACGTCAGTTCACATTTGTAGGTGGATCATCAGTGTTAGAGCTAAAATTAGCATGTTTAAAGTGATTTTCATGCTTCCAGGGGCTCGGGAAGTTAATTAAATACCATTTGGAGGCATTTAATGTTCGAGCAAAAACGGCTGATTTTCGACAAAAGAGATAACACCCCCCCATTACGTCATGCTTCAGAAATGTGGAAAATGGTCCGTTTTCAAATGTTTTATTTTTGAACGTCAGTTCACATTTGTAGGTGGATCATCAGTGTTAGAGCTAAAATTAGCATGTTTAAAGTGATTTTCATGCTTCCAGGGGCCCAAAACACAAGATTTATGGAATGGTTAAAAGTGCATGAAAATGGCCAATTTACTCACTCTGAGTTCTCAAAAAGGGTTTCTTCACCCCGGGAAGTTAATTAAATACCATTTGGAGGCATTTAATGTTCGAGCAAAAACGGCTGATTTTCGACAAAAGAGATAACACCCCCCCCCATTACGTCATGCTTCAGAAATGTGGAAAATGGTCCGTTTTCAAATGTTTTATTTTTGAACGTCAGTTCACATTTGTAGGTGGATTATCAGTGTTAGAGCTAAAATTAGCATGTTTAAAGTGATTTTCATGCTTCCAGGGGCTCGGGAAGTTAATTAAATACCATTTGGAGGCATTTAATGTTCGAGCAAAAACGGCTGATTTTCGACAAAAGAGATAACACCCCCCCATTACGTCATGCTTCAGAAATGTGGAAAATGGTCCGTTTTCAAATGTTTTATTTTTGAACGTCAGTTCACATTTGTAGGTGGATCATCAGTGTTAGAGCTAAAATTAGCATGTTTAAAGTGATTTTCATGCTTCCAGGGGCCCAAAACACAAGATTTATGGAATGGTTAAAAGTGCATGAAAATGGCCAATTTACTCACTCTGAGTTCTCAAAAAGGGTTTCTTCACCCCGGGAAGTTAATTAAATACCATTTGGAGGCATTTAATGTTCGAGCAAAAACGGCTGATTTTCGACAAAAGAGATAACACCCCCCCATTACGTCATGCTTCAGAAATGTGGAAAATGGTCCGTTTTCAAATGTTTTATTTTTGAACGTCAGTTCACATTTGTAGGTGGATCATCAGTGTTAGAGCTAAAATTAGCATGTTTAAAGTGATTTTCATGCTTCCAGGGGCTCGGGAAGTTAATTAAATACCATTTGGAGGCATTTAATGTTCGAGCAAAAACGGCTGATTTTCGACAAAAGAGATAACACCCCCCCATTACGTCATGCTTCAGAAATGTGGAAAATGGTCCGTTTTCAAATGTTTTATTTTTGAACGTCAGTTCACATTTGTAGGTGGATCATCAGTGTTAGAGCTAAAATTAGCATGTTTAAAGTGATTTTCATGCTTCCAGGGGCCCAAAACACAAGATTTATGGAATGGTTAAAAGTGCATGAAAATGGCCAATTTACTCACTGAGTTCTCAAAAAGGGTTTCTTCACCCCGGGAAGTTAATTAAATACCATTTGGAGGCATTTAATGTTCGAGCAAAAACGGCTGATTTTCGACAAAAGAGATAACACCCCCCCATTACGTCATGCTTCAGAAATGTGGAAAATGGTCCGTTTTCAAATGTTTTATTTTTGAACGTCAGTTCACATTTGTAGGTGGATCATCAGTGTTAGAGCTAAAATTAGCATGTTTAAAGTGATTTTCATGCTTCCAGGGGCCCAAAACACAAGATTTATGGAATGGTTAAAAGTGCATGAAAATGGCCAATTTACTCACTCTGAGTTCTCAAAAAGGGTTTCTTCACCCCGGGAAGTTAATTAAATACCATTTGGAGGCATTTATTGTTCGAGCAAAAACGGCTGATTTTCGACAAAAGAGATAACACCCCCCCATTACGTCATGCTTCAGAAATGTGGAAAATGGTCCGTTTTCAAATGTTTTATTTTTGAACGTCAGTTCACATTTGTAGGTGGATCATCAGTGTTAGAGCTAAAATTAGCATGTTTAAAGTGATTTTCATGCTTCCAGGGGCTCGGGAAGTTAATTAAATACCATTTGGAGGCATTTAATGTTCGAGCAAAAACGGCTGATTTTCGACAAAAGAGATAACACCCCCCCATTACGTCATGCTTCAGAAATGTGGAAAATGGTCCGTTTTCAAATGTTTTATTTTTGAACGTCAGTTCACATTTGTAGGTGGATCATCAGTGTTAGAGCTAAAATTAGCATGTTTAAAGTGATTTTCATGCTTCCAGGGGCCCAAAACACAAGATTTATGGAATGGTTAAAAGTGCATGAAAATGGCCAATTTACTCACTCTGAGTTCTCAAAAAGGGTTTCTTCACCCCGGGAAGTTAATTAAATACCATTTGGAGGCATTTAATGTTCGAGCAAAAACGGCTGATTTTCGACAAAAGAGATAACACCCCCCCATTACGTCATGCTTCAGAAATGTGGAAAATGGTCCGTTTTCAAATGTTTTATTTTTGAACGTCAGTTCACATTTGTAGGTGGATCATCAGTGTTAGAGCTAAAATTAGCATGTTTAAAGTGATTTTCATGCTTCCAGGGGCTCGGGAAGTTAATTAAATACCATTTGGAGGCATTTAATGTTCGAGCAAAAACGGCTGATTTTCGACAAAAGAGATAACACCCCCCCATTACGTCATGCTTCAGAAATGTGGAAAATGGTCCGTTTTCAAATGTTTTATTTTTGAACGTCAGTTCACATTTGTAGGTGGATCATCAGTGTTAGAGCTAAAATTAGCATGTTTAAAGTGATTTTCATGCTTCCAGGGGCTCGGGAAGTTAATTAAATACCATTTGGAGGCATTTAATTTTCGAGCAAAAACGGCTGATTTTCGACAAAAGAGATAACACCCCCCCATTACGTCATGCTTCAGAAATGTGGAAAATGGTCCGTTTTCAAATGTTTTATTTTTGAACGTCAGTTCACATTTGTAGGTGGATCATCAGTGTTAGAGCTAAAATTAGCATGTTTAAAGTGATTTTCATGCTTCCAGGGGCTCGAGAGTGAAATAAATACCATTTGGAGGCATTTAATGTTCGAGCAAAAACGGCTGATTTTCGACAAAAGAGATAACACCCCCCCATTACGTCATGCTTCAGAAATGTCGAAAATGGTCCGTTTTCAAATGTTTTATTTTTGAACGTCAGTTCACATTTGTAGGTGGATCATCAGTGTTAGAGTTAAAATTAGCATGTTTAAAGTGATTTTCATGCTTCCAGGGGCTCGGGAAGTTAATTAAATACCATTTGGAGGCATTTAATGTTCGAGCAAAAACGGCTGATTTTCGACAAAAGAGATAACACCCCCCCATTACGTCATGCTTCAGAAATGTGGAAAATGGTCCGTTTTCAAATGTTTTATTTTTGAACGTCAGTTCACATTTGTAGGTGGATCATCAGTGTTAGAGCTAAAATTAGCATGTTTAAAGTGATTTTCATGCTTCCAGGGGCTCGGGAAGTTAATTAAATACCATTTGGAGGCATTTAATGTTCGAGCAAAAACGGCTGATTTTCGACAAAAGAGATAACACCCCCACATTACGTCATGCTTCAGAAATGTGGAAAATGGTCCGTTTTCAAATGTTTTATTTTTGAACGTCAGTTCACATTTGTAGGTGGATCATCAGTGTTAGAGCTAAAATTAGCATGTTTAAAGTGATTTTCATGCTTCCAGGGGCTCGGGAAGTGAAATAAATACCATTTGGAGGCATTTAATGTTCGAGCAAAAACGGCTGATTTTCGACAAAAGAGATAACACCCCCCCATTACGTCATGCTTCAGAAATGTGGAAAATGGTCCGTTTTCAAATGTTTTATTTTTGAACGTCAGTTCACATTTGTAGGTGGATCATCAGTGTTAGAGCTAAAATTAGCATGTTTAAAGTGATTTTCATGCTTCCAGGGGCTCGGGAAGTTAATTAAATACCATTTGGAGGCATTTAATGTTCGAGCAAAAACGGCTGATTTTCGACAAAAGAGATAACAACCCCCCAGTACGTCATGCTTCAGAAATGTGGAAAATGGTCCGTTTTCAAATGTTTTATTTTTGAACGTCAGTTCACATTTGTAGGTGGATCATCAGTGTTAGAGCTAAAATTAGCATGTTCAAAGTGATTTTCATGCTTCCAGGGGCCCAAAACACAAGATTTATGGAATGGTTAAAAGTGCATGAAAATGGCCAATTTACTCACTCTGAGTTCTCAAAAAGGGTTTCTTCACCCCGGGAAGTTAATTAAATACCATTTGGAGGCATTTAATGTTCGAGCAAAAACGGCTGATTTTCGACAAAAGAGATAACACCCCCCCCATTACGTCATGCTTCAGAAATGTGGAAAATGGTCCGTTTTCAAATGTTTTATTTTTGAACGTCAGTTCACATTTGTAGGTGGATCATCAGTGTTAGAGCTAAAATTAGCATGTTTAAAGTGATTTTCATGCTTCCAGGGGCTCGGGAAGTTAATTAAATACCATTTGGAGGCATTTAATGTTCGAGCAAAAACGGCTGATTTTCGACAAAAGAGATAACACCCCCCCATTACGTCATGCTTCAGAAATGTGGAAAATGGTCCGTTTTCAAATGTTTTATTTTTGAACGTCAGTTCACATTTGTAGGTGGATCATCAGTGTTAGAGCTAAAATTAGCATGTTTAAAGTGATTTTCATGCTTCCAGGGGCCCAAAACACAAGATTTATGGAATGGTTAAAAGTGCATGAAAATGGCCAATTTACTCACTGAGTTCTCAAAAAGGGTTTCTTCACCCCGGGAAGTTAATTAAATACCATTTGGAGGCATTTAATGTTCGAGCAAAAACGGCTGATTTTCGACAAAAGAGATAACACCCCCCCATTACGTCATGCTTCAGAAATGTGGAAAATGGTCCGTTTTCAAATGTTTTATTTTTGAACGTCAGTTCACATTTGTAGGTGGATCATCAGTGTTAGAGCTAAAATTAGCATGTTTAAAGTGATTTTCATGCTTCCAGGGGCCCAAAACACAAGATTTATGGAATGGTTAAAAGTGCATGAAAATGGCCAATTTACTCACTCTGAGTTCTCAAAAAGGGTTTCTTCACCCGGGAAGTTAATTAAATACCATTTGGAGGCATTTAATGTTCGAGCAAAAACGGCTGATTTTCGACAAAAGAGATAACACCCCCCCATTACGTCATGCTTCAGAAATGTGGAAAATGGTCCGTTTTCAAATGTTTTATTTTTGAACGTCAGTTCACATTTGTAGGTGGATCATCAGTGTTAGAGCTAAAATTAGCATATTTAAAGTGATTTTCATGCTTCCAGGGGCCCAAAACACAAGATTTATGGAATGGTTAAAAGTGCATGAAAATGGCCAATTTACTCACTCTGAGTTCTCAAAAAGGGTTTCTTCACCCCGGGAAGTTAATTAAATACCATTTGGAGGCATTTAATGTTCGAGCAAAAACGGCTGATTTTCGACAAAAGAGATAACACCCCCCCATTACGTCATGCTTCAGAAATGTGGAAAATGGTCCGTTTTCAAATGTTTTATTTTTGAACGTCAGTTCACATTTGTAGGTGGATCATCAGTGTTAGAGCTAAAATTAGCATGTTTAAAGTGATTTTCATGCTTCCAGGGGCTCAGGAAGTTAATTAAATACCATTTGGAGGCATTTAATGTTCGAGCAAAAACGGCTGATTTTTGACAAAAGAGATAACACCCCCCCATTACGTCATGCTTCAGAAATGTGGAAAATGGTCCGTTTTCAAATGTTTTATTTTTGAACGTCAGTTCACATTTGTAGGTGGATCATCAGTGTTAGAGCTAAAATTAGCATGTTTAAAGTGATTTTCATGCTTCCAGGGGCCCAAAACACAAGATTTATGGAATGGTTAAAAGTGCATGAAAATGGCCAATTTACTCACTCTGAGTTCTCAAAAAGGGTTTCTTCACCCTGGGAAGTTAATTAAATACCATTTGGAGGCATTTAATGTTCGAGCAAAAACGGCTGATTTTCGACAAAAGAGATAACACCCCCCCATTACGTCATGCTTCAGAAATGTGGAAAATGGTCCGTTTTCAAATGTTTTATTTTTGAACGTCAGTTCACATTTGTAGGTGGATCATCAGTGTTAGAGCTAAAATTAGCATGTTTAAAGTGATTTTCATGCTTCCAGGGGCTCGGGAAGTTAATTAAATACCATTTGGAGGCATTTAATGTTCGAGCAAAAACGGCTGATTTTCGACAAAAGAGATAACACCCCCCCATTACGTCATGCTTCAGAAATGTGGAAAATGGTCCGTTTTCAAATGTTTTATTTTTGAACGTCAGTTCACATTTGTAGGTGGATCATCAGTGTTAGAGCTAAAATTAGCATGTTTAAAGTGATTTTCATGCTTCCAGGGGCCCAAAACACAAGATTTATGGAATGGTTAAAAGTGCATGAAAATGGCCAATTTACTCACTCTGAGTTCTCAAAAAGGGTTTCTTCACCCCGGGAAGTTAATTAAATACCATTTGGAGGCATTTAATGTTCGAGCAAAAACGGCTGATTTTCGACAAAAGAGATAACACCCCCCCATTACGTCATGCTTCAGAAATGTGGAAAATGGTCCGTTTTCAAATGTTTTATTTTTTAACGTCAGTTCACATTTGTAGGTGGATCATCAGTGTTAGAGCTAAAATTAGCATGTTTAAAGTGATTTTCATGCTTCCAGGGGATCGGGAAGTTAATTAAATACCATTTGGAGGCATTTAATGTTCGAGCAAAAACGGCTGATTTTCGACAAAAGAGATAACACCCCCCCCATTACGTCATGCTTCAGAAATGTGGAAAATGATCCGTTTTCAAATGTTTTATTTTTGAACGTCAGTTCACATTTGTAGGTGGATCATCAGTGTTAGAGCTAAAATTAGCATGTTTAAAGTGATTTTCATGCTTCCAGGGGCCCAAAACACAAGATTTATGGAATGGTTAAAAGTGCATGAAAATGGCCAATTTACTCACTCTGAGTTCTCAAAAAGGGTTTCTTCACCCGGGAAGTTAATTAAATACCATTTGGAGGCATTTAATGTTCGAGCAAAAACGGCTGATTTTCGACAAAAGAGATAACACCCCCCCATTACGTCATGCTTCAGAAATGTGGAAAATGGTCCGTTTTCAAATGTTTTATTTTTGAACGTCAGTTCACATTTGTAGGTGGATCATCAGTGTTAGAGCTAAAATTAGCATGTGTAAAGTGATTTTCATGCTTCCAGGGGCTCGGGAAGTTAATTAAATACCATTTGGAGGCATTTAATGTTCGAGCAAAAACGGCTGATTTTCGACAAAAGAGATAACAGCCCCCCATTACGTCATGCTTCAGAAATGTGGAAAATGGTCCGTTTTCAAATGTTTTATTTTTGAACGTCAGTTCACATTTGTAGGTGGATCATCAGTGTTAGAGCTAAAATTAGCATATTTAAAGTGATTTTCATGCTTCCAGGGGCCCAAAACACAAGATTTATGGAATGGTTAAAAGTGCATGAAAATGGCCAATTTACTCACTCTGAGTTCTCAAAAAGGGTTTCTTCACCCCGGGAAGTTAATTAAATACCATTTGGAGGCATTTAATGTTTGAGCAAAAACGGCTGATTTTCGACAAAAGAGATAACACCCCCCCATTACGTCATGCTTCAGAAATGTGGAAAATGGTCCGTTTTCAAATGTTTTATTTTTGAACGTCAGTTCACATTTGTAGGTGGATCATCAGTGTTAGAGCTAAAATTAGCATGTTTAAAGTGATTTTCATGCTTCCAGGGGCTCGGGAAGTTAATTAAATACCATTTGGAGGCATTTAATGTTCGAGCAAAAACGGCTGATTTTCGACAAAAGAGATAACACCCCCCCATTACGTCATGCTTCAGAAATGTGGAAAATGGTCCGTTTTCAAATGTTTTATTTTTGAACGTCAGTTCACATTTGTAGGTGGATCATCAGTGTTAGAGCTAAAATTAGCATGTTTAAAGTGATTTTCATGCTTCCAGGGGCTCGAGAAGTGAAATAAATACCATTTGGAGGCATTTAATGTTCGAGCAAAAACGGCTGATTTTCGACAAAAGAGATAACACCCCCCCATTACGTCATGCTTCAGAAATGTGGAAAATGGTCCGTTTTCAAATGTTTTATTTTTGAACGTCAGTTCACATTTGTAGGTGGATCATCAGTGTTAGAGCTAAAATTAGCATGTTTAAAGTGATTTTCATGCTTCCCAGGGGCTCGGGAAGTGAAATAAATACCATTTGGAGGCATTTAATGTTCGAGCAAAAACGGCTGATTTTCGACAAAAGAGATAACACCCCCCATTACGTCATGCTTCAGAAATGTGGAAAATGGTCCGTTTTCAAATGTTTTATTTTTGAACGTCAGTTCACATTTGTAGGTGGATCATCAGTGTTAGAGCTAAAATTAGCATGTTTAAAGTGATTTTCATGCTTCCAGGGGCTCCGGGAAGTTAATTAAATACCATTTGGAGGCATTTAATGTTCGAGCAAAAACGGCTGATTTTCGACAAAAGAGATAACACCCCCCCATTACGTCATGCTTCAGAAATGTGGAAAATGGTCCGTTTTCAAATGTTTTATTTTTGAACGTCAGTTCACATTTGTAGGTGGATCATCAGTGTTAGGGCTAAAATTAGCATGTTTAAAGTGATTTTCATGCTTTCCAGGGGCCCAAAACACAAGATTTATGGAATGGTTAAAAGTGCATGAAAATGGCCAATTTACTCACTCTGAGTTCTCAAAAAGGGTTTCTTCTCCCGGGAAGTTAATTAAATACCATTTGGAGGCATTTAATGTTCGAGCAAAAACGGCTGATTTTCGACAAAAGAGATAACACCCCCCCCATTACGTCATGCTTCAGAAATGTGGAAAATGGTCCATTTTCAAATGTTTTATTTTTGAACGTCAGTTCACATTTGTAGGTGGATCATCAGTGTTAGAGCTAAAATTCGCATGTTTAAAGTGATTTTCATACTTCCAGGGCTCGGGAAGTTAATTAAATACCATTTGGAGGCATTTAATGTTCGAGCAAAAACGGCTGATTTTCGACAAAAGAGATAACACCCCCCCCATTACGTCATGCTTCAGAAATGTGGAAAATGGTCCGTTTTCAAATGTTTTATTTTTGAACGTCAGTTCACATTTGTAGGTGGATCATCAGTGTTAGAGCTAAAATTAGCATGTTTAAAGTGATTTTCATGCTTCCAGGGGCCCAAAACACAAGATTAATGGAATGGTTAAAAGTGCATGAAAATGGCCAATTTACTCACTCTGAGTTCTCAAAAAGGGTTTCTTCACCCCGGGAAGTGAAATAAATACCATTTGGAGGCATTTAATGTTCGAGCAAAACGGCTGATTTTCGACAAAAGAGATAACACCCCCCCATTACGTCATGCTTCAGAAATGTGGAAAATGGTCCGTTTTCAAATGTTTTATTTTTGAACGTCAGTTCACATTTGTAGGTGGATCATCAGTGTTAGAGCTAAAATTAGCATGTTTAAAGTGATTTTCATGCTTCCAGGGGCCCAAAACTGATTTCACAAGATTTATGAAATGGTTAAAAGTGCATGAAAATGGCCAATTTACTCACTCTGAGTTCTCAAAAAGGGTTTCTTCACCCCGGGAAGTTAATAAATACCATTTGGAGGCATTTAATGTTCGAGCAAAAACGGCTGATTTTCGACAAAAGAGATAACACCCCCCCATTACGTCATGCTTCAGAAATGTGGAAAATGGTCCGTTTTCAAATGTTTTATTTTTGAACGTCAGTTCACATTTGTAGGTGGATCAACAGTGTTAGAGCTAAAATTAGCATGTTTAAAGTGATTTTCATGCTTCCAGGGGCTCGGGAAGTTAATTAAATACCATTTGGAGGCATTTAATGTTCGAGCAAAAACGGCTGATTTTCGACAAAAGAGATAACACCCCCCCATTACGTCATGCTTCAGAAATGTGGAAAATGGTCCGTTTTCAAATGTTTTATTTTTGAACGTCAGTTCACATTTGTAGGTGGATCATCAGTGTTAGAGCTAAAATTAGCATGTTTAAAGTGATTTTCATGCTTCCAGGGGCCCAAAACACAAGATTTATGGAATGGTTAAAAGTGCATGAAAATGGCCAATTTACTCACTCTGAGTTCTCAAAAAGGGTTTCTTCACCCCGGGAAGTTAATTAAATACCATTTGGAGGCATTTAATGTTCAAGCAAAAACGGCTGATTTTCGACAAAAGAGAAAACACCCCCCCATTACGTCATGCTTCAGAAATGTGGAAAATGGTCCGTTTTCAAATGTTTTATTTTTGAACGTCAGTTCACATTTGTAGGTGGATCATCAGTGTTAGAGCTAAAATTAGCATGTTTAAAGTGATTTTCATGCTTCCAGGGGCTCGGGAAGTTAATTAAATACCATTTGGAGGCATTTAATGTTCGAGCAAAAACGGCTGATTTTCGACAAAAGAGATAACACCCCCCCATTACGTCATGCTTCAGAAATGTGGAAAATGGTCCGTTTTCAAATGTTTTATTTTTGAACGTCAGTTCACATTTGTAGGTGGATCATCAGTGTTAGAGCTAAAATTAGCATGTTTAAAGTGATTTTCATGCTTCCAGGGGCCCAAAACACAAGATTTATGGAATGGTTAAAAGTGCATGAAAATGGCCAATTTACTCACTCTGAGTTCTCAAAAAGGGTTTCTTCACCCCGGGAAGTTAATTAAATACCATTTGGAGGCATTTAATGTTCGAGCAAAAACGGCTGATTTTCGACAAAAGAGATAACACCCCCCCCATTACGTCATGCTTCAGAAATGTGGAAATGGTCCGTTTTCAAATGTTTTATTTTTGAACGTCAGTTCACATTTGTAGGTGGATCATCAGTGTTAGAGCTAAAATTAGCATGTTTAAAGTGATTTTCATGCTTCCAGGGGCTCGGGAAGTTAATTAAATACCATTTGGAGGCATTTAATGTTCGAGCAAAAACGGCTGATTTTCGACAAAAGAGATAACACCCCCCCATTACGTCATGCTTCAGAAATGTGGAAAATGGTCCGTTTTCAAATGTTTTATTTTTGAACGTCAGTTCACATTTGTAGGTGGATCATCAGTGTTAGAGCTAAAATTAGCATGTTTAAAGTGATTTTCATGCTTCCAGGGGCCAAAACACAAGATTTATGGAATGGTTAAAAGTGCATGAAAATGGCCAATTTACTCACTCTGAGTTCTCAAAAAGGGTTTCTTCACCCCGGGAAGTTAATTAAATACCATTTGGAGGCATTTAATGTTCGAGCAAAAACGGCTGATTTTCGACAAAAGAGATAACACCCCCCCATTACGTCATGCTTCAGAAATGTGGAAAATGGTCCGTTTTCAAATGTTTTATTTTTGAACGTCAGTTCACATTTGTAGGTGGATCATCAGTGTTAGAGCTAAAATTAGCATGTTTAAAGTGATTTTCATGCTTCCAGGGGCTCGGGAAGTTAATTAAATACCATTTGGAGGCATTTAATGTTCGAGCAAAAAACGGCTGATTTTCGACAAAAGAGATAACACCCCCCCATTACGTCATGCTTCAGAAATGTGGAAAATGGTCCGTTTTCAAATGTTTTATTTTTGAACGTCAGTTCACATTTGTAGGTGGATCATCAGTGTTAGAGCTAAAATTAGCATGTTTAAAGTGATTTTCATGCTTCCAGGGGCCCAAAACACAAGATTTATGGAATGGTTAAAAGTGCATGAAAATGGCCAATTTACTCACTCTGAGTTCTCAAAAAGGGTTTCTTCACCCCGGGAAGTTAATTAAATACCATTTGGAGGCATTTATTGTTCGAGCAAAAACGGCTGATTTTCGACAAAAGAGATAACACCCCCCATTACGTCATGCTTCAGAAATGTGGAAAATGGTCCGTTTTAAATGTTTTATTTTTGAACGTCAGTTCACATTTGTAGGTGGATCATCAGTGTTAGAGCTAAAATTAGCATGTTTAAAGTGATTTTCATGCTTCCAGGGGCTCGGGAAGTTAATTAAATACCATTTGGAGGCATTTAATGTTCGAGCAAAAACGGCTGATTTTCGACAAAAGAGATAACACCCCCCCATTACGTCATGCTTCAGAAATGTGGAAAATGGTCCGTTTTCAAATGTTTTATTTTTGAACGTCAGTTCACATTTGTAGGTGGATCATCAGCGTTAGAGCTAAAATTAGCATGTTTAAAGTGATTTTCATGCTTCCAGGGGCCCAAAACACAAGATTTATGGAATGGTTAAAAGTGCATGAAAATGGCCAATTTACTCACTCTGAGTTCTCAAAAAGGGTTTCTTCACCCCGGGAAGTTAATTAAATACCATTTGGAGGCATTTAATGTTCGAGCAAAAACGGCTGATTTTCGACAAAAGAGATAACACCCCCCCATTACGTCATGCTTCAGAAATGTGGAAAATGGTCCGTTTTCAAATGTTTTATTTTTGAACGTCAGTTCACATTTGTAGGTGGATCATCAGTGTTAGAGCTAAAATTAGCATGTTTAAAGTGATTTTCATGCTTCCAGGGGCTCGGGAAGTTAATTAAATACCATTTGGAGGCATTTAATGTTCGAGCAAAAACGGCTGATTTTCGACAAAAGAGATAACACCCCCCCATTACGTCATGCTTCAGAAATGTGGAAAATGGTCCGTTTTCAAATGTTTTATTTTTGAACGTCAGTTCACATTTGTAGGTGGATCATCAGTGTTAGAGCTAAAATTAGCATGTTTAAAGTGATTTTCATGCTTCCAGGGGCTCGGGAAGTTAATTAAATACCATTTGGAGGCATTTAATTTTCGAGCAAAAACGGCTGATTTTCGACAAAAGAGATAACACCCCCCCATTACGTCATGCTTCAGAAATGTGGAAAATGGTCCGTTTTCAAATGTTTTATTTTTGAAACGTCAGTTCACATTTGTAGGTGGATCATCAGTGTTAGAGCTAAAATTAGCATGTTTAAAGTGATTTTCATGCTTCCAGGGGCTCGGGAAGTGAAATAAATACCATTTGGAGGCATTTAATGTTCGAGCAAAAACGGCTGATTTTCGACAAAAGAGATAACACCCCCCCATTACGTCATGCTTCAGAAATGTCGAAAATGGTCCGTTTTCAAATGTTTTATTTTTGAACGTCAGTTCACATTTGTAGGTGGATCATCAGTGTTAGAGTTAAAATTAGCATGTTTAAAGTGATTTTCATGCTTCCAGGGGCTCGGGAAGTTAATTAAATACCATTTGGAGGCATTTAATGTTCGAGCAAAAACGGCTGATTTTCGACAAAAGAGATAACACCCCCCCATTACGTCATGCTTCAGAAATGTGGAAAATGGTCCGTTTTCAAATGTTTTATTTTTGAACGTCAGTTCACATTTGTAGGTGGATCATCAGTGTTAGAGCTAAAATTAGCATGTTTAAAGTGATTTTCATGCTTCCAGGGGCCCAAAACACAAGATTTATGGAATGGTTAAAAGTGCATGAAAATGGCCAATTTACTCACTCTGAGTTCTCAAAAAGGGTTTCTTCACCCCGGGAAGTTAATTAAATACCATTTGGAGGCATTTAATGTTCGAGCAAAAACGGCTGATTTTCGACAAAAGAGATAACACCCCCCCATTACGTCATGCTTCAGAAATGTGGAAAATGGTCCGTTTTCAAATGTTTTATTTTTGAACGTCAGTTCACATTTGTAGGTGGATCATCAGTGTTAGAGCTAAAATTAGCATGTTTAAAGTGATTTTCATGCTTCCAGGGGCCCAAAACACAAGATTTATGGAATGGTTAAAAGTGCATGAAAATGGCCAATTTACTCACTCTGAGTTCTCAAAAAGTGTTTCTTCACCCCGGGAAGTTAATTAAATACCATTTGGAGGCATTTAATGTTCGAGCAAAAACGGCTGATTTTCGACAAAAGAGATAACACCCCCCCATTACGTCATGCTTCAGAAATGTGGAAAATGGTCCGTTTTCAAATGTTTTATTTTTTAACGTCAGTTCACATTTGTAGGTGGATCATCAGTGTTAGAGCTAAAATTAGCATGTTTAAAGTGATTTTCATGCTTCCAGGGGCTCGGGAAGTTAATTAAATACCATTTGGAGGCATTTAATGTTCGAGCAAAAACGGCTGATTTTCGACAAAAGAGATAACACCCCCCCATTACGTCATGCTTCAGAAATGTGGAAAATGGTCCGTTTTCAAATGTTTTATTTTTGAACGTCAGTTCACATTTGTAGGTGGATCATCAGTGTTAGAGCTAAAATTAGCATGTTTAAAGTGATTTTCATGCTTCCAGGGGCTCGGGAAGTGAAATAAATACCATTTGGAGGCATTTAATGTTCGAGCAAAAACGGCTGATTTTCGACAAAAGAGATAACACCCCCCCATTACGTCATGCTTCAGAAATGTGGAAAATGGTCCGTTTTCAAATGTTTTATTTTTGAACGTCAGTTCACATTTGTAGGTGGATCATCAGTGTTAGAGCTAAAATTAGCATGTTTAAAGTGATTTTCATGCTTCCAGGGGCTCGGGAAGTTAATTAAATACCATTTGGAGGCATTTAATGTTCGAGCAAAAACGGCTGATTTTCGACAAAAGAGATAACACCCCCCCATTACGTCATGCTTCAGAAATGTGGAAAATGGTCCGTTTTCAAATGTTTTATTTTTGAACGTCAGTTCACATTTGTAGGTGGATCATCAGTGTTAGAGCTAAAATTAGCATGTTTAAAGTGATTTTCATGCTTCCAGGGGCCCAAAACACAAGATTTATGGAATGGTTAAAAGTGCATGAAAATGGCCAATTTACTCACTCTGAGTTCTCAAAAAGGGTTTCTTCACCCCGGGAAGTTAATTAAATACCATTTGGAGGCATTTAATGTTCGAGCAAAAACGGCTGATTTTCGACAAAAGAGATAACACCCCCCCCATTACGTCATGCTTCAGAAATGTGGAAAATGGTCCGTTTTCAAATGTTTTATTTTTGAACGTCAGTTCACATTTGTAGGTGGATCATCAGTGTGAGAGCTAAAATTAGCATGTTTAAAGTGATTTTCATGCTTCCAGGGGCTCGGGAAGTTAATTAAATACCATTTGGAGGCATTTAATGTTCGAGCAAAAACGGCTGATTTTCGACAAAAGAGATAACACCCCCCCATTACGTCATGCTTCAGAAATGTGGAAAATGGTCCGTTTTCAAATGTTTTATTTTTGAACGTCAGTTCACATTTGTAGGTGGATCATCAGTGTTAGAGCTAAAATTAGCATGTTTAAAGTGATTTTCATGCTTCCAGGGGCCCAAAACACAAGATTTATGGAATGGTTAAAAGTGCATGAAAATGGCCAATTTACTCACTCTGAGTTCTCAAAAAGGGTTTCTTCACCCCGGGAAGTTAATTAAATACCATTTGGAGGCATTTAATGTTCGAGCAAAAACGGCTGATTTTCGACAAAAGAGATAACACCCCCCCATTACGTCATGCTTCAGAAATGTGGAAAATGGTCCGTTTTCAAATGTTTTATTTTTGAACGTCAGTTCACATTTGTAGGTGGATCATCAGTGTTAGAGCTAAAATTAGCATGTTTAAAGTGATTTTCATGCTTCCAGGGGCTCGGGAAGTTAATTAAATACCATTTGGAGGCATTTAATGTTCGAGCAAAAACGGCTGATTTTCGACAAAAGAGATAACACCCCCCCATTACGTCATGCTTCAGAAATGTGGAAAATGGTCCGTTTTCAAATGTTTTATTTTTGAACGTCAGTTCACATTTGTAGGTGGATCATCAGTGTTAGAGCTAAAATTAGCATGTTTAAAGTGATTTTCATGCTTCCAGGGGCCCAAAACACAAGATTTATGGAATGGTTAAAAGTGCATGAAAATGGCCAATTTACTCACTGAGTTCTCAAAAAGGGTTTCTTCACCCCGGGAAGTTAATTAAATACCATTTGGAGGCATTTAATGTTCGAGCAAAAACGGCTGATTTTCGACAAAAGAGATAACACCCCCCCATTACGTCATGCTTCAGAAATGTGGAAAATGGTCCGTTTTCAAATGTTTTATTTTTGAACGTCAGTTCACATTTGTAGGTGGATCATCAGTGTTAGAGCTAAAATTAGCATGTTTAAAGTGATTTTCATGCTTCCAGGGGCTCGGGAAGTTAATTAAATACCATTTGGAGGCATTTAATGTTCGAGCAAAAACGGCTGATTTTCGACAAAAGAGATAACACCCCCCCATTACGTCATGCTTCAGAAATGTGGAAAATGGTCCGTTTTCAAATGTTTTATTTTTGAACGTCAGTTCACATTTGTAGGTGGATCATCAGTGTTAGAGCTAAAATTAGCATGTTTAAAGTGATTTTCATGCTTCCAGGGGCCCAAAACACAAGATTTATGGAATGGTTAAAAGTGCATGAAAATGGCCAATTTACTCACTCTGAGTTCTCAAAAAGGGTTTCTTCACCCCGGGAAGTTAATTAAATACCATTTGGAGGCATTTAATGTTCGAGCAAAAACGGCTGATTTTCGACAAAAGAGATACCCCCCCATTACGTCATGCTTCAGAAATGTGGAAAATGGTCCGTTTTCAAATGTTTTATTTTTGAACGTCAGTTCACATTTGTAGGTGGATCATCAGTGTTAGAGCTAAAATTAGCATGTTTAAAGTGATTTTCATGCTTCCAGGGGCTCGGGAAGTTAATTAAATACCATTTGGAGGCATTTAATGTTCGAGCAAAAACGGCTGATTTTCGACAAAAGAGATAACACCCCCCCATTACGTCATGCTTCAGAAATGTGGAAAATGGTCCGTTTTCAAATGTTTTATTTTTGAACGTCAGTTCACATTTGTAGGTGGATCATCAGTGTTAGAGCTAAAATTAGCATGTTTAAAGTGATTTTCATGCTTCCAGGGGCCCAAAACACAAGATTTATGGAATGGTTAAAAGTGCATGAAAATGGCCAATTTACTCACTCTGAGTTCTCAAAAAGGGTTTCTTCACCCCGGGAAGTTAATTAAATACCATTTGGAGGCATTTAATGTTCGAGCAAAAACGGCTGATTTTCGACAAAAGAGATAACACCCCCCCATTACGTCATGCTTCAGAAATGTGGAAAATGGTCCGTTTTCAAATGTTTTATTTTTGAACGTCAGTTCACATTTGTAGGTGGATCATCAGTGTTAGAGCTAAAATTAGCATGTTTAAAGTGATTTTCATGCTTCCAGGGGCTCGGGAAGTTAATTAAATACCATTTGGAGGCATTTAATTTTCGAGCAAAAACGGCTGATTTTCGACAAAAGAGATAACACCCCCCCATTACGTCATGCTTCAGAAATGTGGAAAATGGTCCGTTTTCAAATGTTTTATTTTTGAACGTCAGTTCACATTTGTAGGTGGATCATCAGTGTTAGAGCTAAAATGAGCATGTTTAAAGTGATTTTCATGCTTCCAGGGGCTCGGGAAGTTAATTAAATACCATTTGGAGGCATTTAATGTTCGAGCAAAAACGGCTGATTTTCGACAAAAGAGATAACACCCCCCCATTACGTCATGCTTCAGAAATGTGGAAAATGGTCCGTTTTCAAATGTTTTATTTTTGAACGTCAGTTCACATTTGTAGGTGGATCATCAGTGTTAGAGCTAAAATTAGCATGTTTAAAGTGATTTTCATGCTTCCAGGGGCCCAAAACACAAGATTTATGGAATGGTTAAAAGTGCATGAAAATGGCCAATTTACTCACTCTGAGTTCTCAAAAAGGGTTTCTTCACCCCGGGAAGTTAATTAAATACCATTTGGAGGCATTTAATGTTCGAGCAAAAACGGCTGATTTTCGACAAAAGAGATAACACCCCCCCATTACGTCATGCTTCAGAAATGTGGAAAATGGTCCGTTTTCAAATGTTTTATTTTTTAACGTCAGTTCACATTTGTAGGTGGATCATCAGTGTTAGAGCTAAAATTAGCATGTTTAAAGTGATTTTCATGCTTCCAGGGGCTCGGGAAGTTAATTAAATACCATTTGGAGGCATTTAATGTTCGAGCAAAAACGGCTGATTTTCGACAAAAGAGATAACACCCCCCCCATTACGTCATGCTTCAGAAATGTGGAAAATGATCCGTTTTCAAATGTTTTATTTTTGAACGTCAGTTCACATTTGTAGGTGGATCATCAGTGTTAGAGCTAAAATTAGCATGTTTAAAGTGATTTTCATGCTTCCAGGGGCCCAAAACACAAGATTTATGGAATGGTTAAAAGTGCATGAAAATGGCCAATTTACTCACTCTGAGTTCTCAAAAAGGGTTTCTTCACCCGGGAAGTTAATTAAATACCATTTGGAGGCATTTAATGTTCGAGCAAAAACGGCTGATTTTCGACAAAAGAGATAAAACCCCCCCATTACGTCATGCTTCAGAAATGTGGAAAATGGTCCGTTTTCAAATGTTTTATTTTTGAACGTCAGTTCACATTTGTAGGTGGATCATCAGTGTTAGAGCTAAAATTAGCATGTGTAAAGTGATTTTCATGCTTCCAGGGGCTCGGGAAGTTAATTAAATACCATTTGGAGGCATTTAATGTTCGAGCAAAAACGGCTGATTTTCGACAAAAGAGATAACACCCCCCCATTACGTCATGCTTCAGAAATGTGGAAAATGGTCCGTTTTCAAATGTTTTATTTTTGAACGTCAGTTCACATTTGTAGGTGGATCATCAGTGTTAGAGCTAAAATTAGCATATTTAAAGTGATTTTCATGCTTCCAGGGGCCCAAAACACAAGATTTATGGAATGGTTAAAAGTGCATGAAAATGGCCAATTTACTCACTCTGAGTTCTCAAAAAGGGTTTCTTCACCCCGGGAAGTTAATTAAATACCATTTGGAGGCATTTAATGTTTGAGCAAAAACGGCTGATTTTCGACAAAAGAGATAACACCCCCCCCATTACGTCATGCTTCAGAAATGTGGAAAATGGTCCATTTTCAAATGTTTTATTTTTGAACGTCAGTTCACATTTGTAGGTGGATCATCAGTGTTAGAGCTAAAATTCGCATGTTTAAAGTGATTTTCATACTTCCAGGGGCTCGGGAAGTTAATTAAATACCATTTGGAGGCATTTAATGTTCGAGCAAAAACGGCTGATTTTCGACAAAAGAGATAACACCCCCCCCATTACGTCATGCTTCAGAAATGTGGAAAATGGTCCGTTTTCAAATGTTTTATTTTTGAACGTCAGTTCACATTTGTAGGTGGATCATCAGTGTTAGAGCTAAAATTAGCATGTTTAAAGTGATTTTCATGCTTCCAGGGGCCCAAAACACAAGATTAATGGAATGGTTAAAAGTGCATGAAAATGGCCAATTTACTCACTCTGAGTTCTCAAAAAGGGTTTCTTCACCCCGGGAAGTGAAATAAATACCATTTGGAGGCATTTAATGTTCGAGCAAAAACGGCTGATTTTCGACAAAAGAGATAACACCCCCCCATTACGTCATGCTTCAGAAATGTGGAAAATGGTCCGTTTTCAAATGTTTTATTTTTGAACGTCAGTTCACATTTGTAGGTGGATCATCAGTGTTAGAGCTAAAATTAGCATGTTTAAAGTGATTTTCATGCTTCCAGGGGCCCAAAACACAAGATTTATGAAATGGTTAAAAGTGCATGAAAATGGCCAATTTACTCACTCTGAGTTCTCAAAAAGGGTTTCTTCACCCCGGGAAGTTAATTAAATACCATTTGGAGGCATTTAATGTTCGAGCAAAAACGGCTGATTTTCGACAAAAGAGATAACACCCCCCCCATTACGTCATGCTTCAGAAATGTGGAAAATGGTCCGTTTTCAAATGTTTTATTTTTGAACGTCAGTTCACATTTGTAGGTGGATCATCAGTGTTAGAGCTAAAATTAGCATGTTTAAAGTGATTTTCATGCTTCCAGGGGCTCGGGAAGTTAATTAAATACCATTTGGAGGCATTTAATGTTCGAGCAAAAACGGCTGATTTTCGACAAAAGAGATAACACCCCCCCATTACGTCATGCTTCAGAAATGTGGAAAATGGTCCGTTTTCAAATGTTTTATTTTTGAACGTCAGTTCACATTTGTAGGTGGATCATCAGTGTTAGAGCTAAAATTAGCATGTTTAAAGTGATTTTCATGCTTCCAGGGGCCCAAAACACAAGATTTATGGAATGGTTAAAAGTGCATGAAAATGGCCAATTTACTCACTCTGAGTTCTCAAAAAGGGTTTCTTCACCCCGGGAAGTTAATTAAATACCATTTGGAGGCATTTAATGTTCGAGCAAAAACGGCTGATTTTCGACAAAAGAGATAACACCCCCCCATTACGTCATGCTTCAGAAATGTGGAAAATGGTCCGTTTTCAAATGTTTTATTTTTGAACGTCAGTTCACATTTGTAGGTGGATCATCAGTGTTAGAGCTAAAATTAGCATGTTTAAAGTGATTTTCATGCTTCCAGGGGCTCGGGAAGTTAATTAAATACCATTTGGAGGCATTTAATGTTCGAGCAAAAACGGCTGATTTTCGACAAAAGAGATAACACCCCCCCATTACGTCATGCTTCAGAAATGTGGAAAATGGTCCGTTTTCAAATGTTTTATTTTTGAACGTCAGTTCACATTTGTAGGTGGATCATCAGTGTTAGAGCTAAAATTAGCATGTTTAAAGTGATTTTCATGCTTCCAGGGGCCCAAAACACAAGATTTATGGAATGGTTAAAAGTGCATGAAAATGGCCAATTTACTCACTCTGAGTTCTCAAAAAGGGTTTCTTCACCCCGGGAAGTTAATTAAATACCATTTGGAGGCATTTAATGTTCGAGCAAAAACGGCTGATTTTCGACAAAAGAGATAACACCCCCCCATTACGTCATGCTTCAGAAATGTGGAAAATGGTCCGTTTTCAAATGTTTTATTTTTGAACGTCAGTTCACATTTGTAGGTGGATCATCAGTGTTAGAGCTAAAATTAGCATGTTTAAAGTGATTTTCATGCTTCCAGGGGCTCGGGAAGTTAATTAAATACCATTTGGAGGCATTTAATGTTCGAGCAAAAACGGCTGATTTTTGACAAAAGAGATAACACCCCCCCATTACGTCATGCTTCAGAAATGTGGAAAATGGTCCGTTTTCAAATGTTTTATTTTTGAACGTCAGTTCACATTTGTAGGTGGATCATCAGTGTTAGAGCTAAAATTAGCATGTTTAAAGTGATTTTCATGCTTCCAGGGGCCCAAAACACAAGATTTATGGAATGGTTAAAAGTGCATGAAAATGGCCAATTTACTCACTCTGAGTTCTCAAAAAGGGTTTCTTCACCCCGGGAAGTTAATTAAATACCATTTGGAGGCATTTAATGTTCGAGCAAAAACGGCTGATTTTCGACAAAAGAGATAACACCCCCCCATTACGTCATGCTTCAGAAATGTGGAAAATGGTCCGTTTTCAAATGTTTTATTTTTGAACGTCAGTTCACATTTGTAGGTGGATCATCAGTGTTAGAGCTAAAATTAGCATGTTTAAAGTGATTTTCATGCTTCCAGGGGCTCGGGAAGTTAATTAAATACCATTTGGAGGCATTTAATGTTCGAGCAAAAACGGCTGATTTTCGACAAAAGAGATAACACCCCCCCATTACGTCATGCTTCAGAAATGTGGAAAATGGTCCGTTTTCAAATGTTTTATTTTTGAACGTCAGTTCACATTTGTAGGTGGATCATCAGTGTTAGAGCTAAAATTAGCATGTTTAAAGTGATTTTCATGCTTCCAGGGGCCCAAAACACAAGATTTATGGAATGGTTAAAAGTGCATGAAAATGGCCAATTTACTCACTCTGAGTTCTCAAAAAGGGTTTCTTCACCCCGGGAAGTTAATTAAATACCATTTGGAGGCATTTAATGTTCGAGCAAAAACGGCTGATTTTCGACAAAAGAGATAACACCCCCCCATTACGTCATGCTTCAGAAATGTGGAAAATGGTCCGTTTTCAAATGTTTTATTTTTTAACGTCAGTTCACATTTGTAGGTGGATCATCAGTGTTAGAGCTAAAATTAGCATGTTTAAAGTGATTTTCATGCTTCCAGGGGCTCGGGAAGTTAATTAAATACCATTTGGAGGCATTTAATGTTCGAGCAAAAACGGCTGATTTTCGACAAAAGAGATAACACCCCCCCTATTACGTCATGCTTCAGAAATGTGGAAAATGATCCGTTTTCAAATGTTTTATTTTTGAACGTCAGTTCACATTTGTAGGTGGATCATCAGTGTTAGAGCTAAAATTAGCATGTTTAAAGTGATTTTCATGCTTCCAGGGGCCCAAAACACAAGATTTATGGAATGGTTAAAAGTGCATGAAAATGGCCAATTTACTCACTCTGAGTTCTCAAAAAGGGTTTCTTCACCCCGGGAAGTTAATTAAATACCATTTGGAGGCATTTAATGTTCGAGCAAAAACGGCTGATTTTCGACAAAAGAGATAACACCCCCCCATTACGTCATGCTTCAGAAATGTGGAAAATGGTCCGTTTTCAAATGTTTTATTTTTGAACGTCAGTTCACATTTGTAGGTGGATCATCAGTGTTAGAGCTAAAATTAGCATGTTTAAAGTGATTTTCATGCTTCCAGGGGCTCGGGAAGTTAATTAAATACCATTTGGAGGCATTTAATGTTCGAGCAAAAACGGCTGATTTTCGACAAAAGAGATAACACCCCCCCATTACGTCATGCTTCAGAAATGTGGAAAATGGTCCGTTTTCAAATGTTTTATTTTTGAACGTCAGTTCACATTTGTAGGTGGATCATCAGTGTTAGAGCTAAAATTAGCATGTTTAAAGTGATTTTCATGCTTCCAGGGGCCCAAAACACAAGATTTATGGAATGGTTAAAAGTGCATGAAAATGGCCAATTTACTCACTCTGAGTTCTCAAAAAGGGTTTCTTCACCCCGGGAAGTTAATTAAATACCATTTGGAGGCATTTAATGTTCGAGCAAAAACGGCTGATTTTCGACAAAAGAGATAACACCCCCCCATTACGTCATGCTTCAGAAATGTGGAAAATGGTCCGTTTTCAAATGTTTTATTTTTTAACGTCAGTTCACATTTGTAGGTGGATCATCAGTGTTAGAGCTAAAATTAGCATGTTTAAAGTGATTTTCATGCTTCCAGGGGCTCGGGAAGTTAATTAAATACCATTTGGAGGCATTTAATGTTCGAGCAAAAACGGCTGATTTTCGACAAAAGAGATAACACCCCCCCTATTACGTCATGCTTCAGAAATGTGGAAAATGATCCGTTTTCAAATGTTTTATTTTTGAACGTCAGTTCACATTTGTAGGTGGATCATCAGTGTTAGAGCTAAAATTAGCATGTTTAAAGTGATTTTCATGCTTCCAGGGGCCCAAAACACAAGATTTATGGAATGGTTAAAAGTGCATGAAAATGGCCAATTTACTCACTCTGAGTTCTCAAAAAGGGTTTCTTCACCCGGGAAGTTAATTAAATACCATTTGGAGGCATTTAATGTTCGAGCAAAAACGGCTGATTTTCGACAAAAAAGATAACACCCCCCCATTACGTCATGCTTCAGAAATGTGGAAAATGGTCCGTTTTCAAATGTTTTATTTTTGAACGTCAGTTCACATTTGTAGGTGGATCATCAGTGTTAGAGCTAAAATTATCATGTTTAAAGTGATTTTCATGCTTCCAGGGGCTCGGGAAGTTAATTAAATACCATTTGGAGGCCTTTAATGTTCGAGCAAAAACGGCTGATTTTCGACAAAAGAGATAACACCCCCCCATCACGTCATGCTTCAGAAATGTGGAAAATGGTCCGTTTTCAAATGTTTTATTTTTGAACGTCAGTTCACATTTGTAGGTGGATCATCAGTGTTAGAGCTAAAATTAGCATGTTTAAAGTGATTTTCATGCTTCCAGGGGCCCAAAACACAAGATTTATGGAATGGTTAAAAGTGCATGAAAATGGCCAATTTACTCACTCTGAGTTCTCAAAAAGGGTTTCTTCACCCCGGGAAGTTAATTAAATACCATTTGGAGGCATTTAATGTTCGAGCAAAAACGGCTGATTTTCGACAAAAGAGATAACACCCCCCCCATTACGTCATGCTTCAGAAATGTGGAAAATGGTCCGTTTTCAAATGTTTTATTTTTGAACGTCAGTTCACATTTGTAGGTGGATCATCAGTGTTAGAGCTAAAATTAGCATGTTTAAAGTGATTTTCATGCTTCCAGGGGCCCAAAACACAAGATTTATGGAATGGTTAAAAGTGCATGAAAATGGCCAATTTACTCACTCTGAGTTCTCAAAAAGGGTTTCTTCACCCGGGAAGTTAATTAAATACCATTTGGAGGCATTTAATGTTCGAGCAAAAATGGCTGATTTTCGACAAAAGAGATAACACCCCCCCATTACGTCATGCTTCAGAAATGTGGAAAATGGTCCGTTTTCAAATGTTTTATTTTTGAACGTCAGTTCACATTTGTAGGTGGATCATCAGTGTTAGAGCTAAAATTAGCATGTGTAAAGTGATTTTCATGCTTCCAGGGGCTCGGGAAGTTAATTAAATACCATTTGGAGGCATTTAATGTTCGAGCAAAAACGGCTGATTTTCGACAAAAGAGATAACACCCCCCCATTACGTCATGCTTCAGAAATGTGGAAAATGGTCCGTTTTCAAATGTTTTATTTTTGAACGTCAGTTCACATTTGTAGGTGGATCATCAGTGTTAGAGCTAAAATTAGCATGTTTAAAGTGATTTTCATGCTTCCAGGGGCCCAAAACACAAGATTTATGGAATGGTTAAAAGTGCATGAAAATGGCCAATTTACTCACTCTGAGTTCTCAAAAAGGGTTTCTTCACCCCGGGAAGTTAATTAAATACCATTTGGAGGCATTTAATGTTTGAGCAAAAACGGCTGATTTTCGACAAAAGAGATAACACCCCCCCATTACGTCATGCTTCAGAAATGTGGAAAATGGTCCGTTTTCAAATGTTTTATTTTTGAACGTCAGTTCACATTTGTAGGTGGATCATCAGTGTTAGAGCTAAAATTAGCATGTTTAAAGTGATTTTCATGCTTCCAGGGACTCGGGAAGTTAATTAAATACCATTTGGAGGCATTTAATGTTCGAGCAAAAACGGCTGATTTTCGACAAAAGAGATAACACCCCCCCATTACGTCATGCTTCAGAAATGTGGAAAATGGTCCGTTTTCAAATGTTTTATTTTTGAACGTCAGTTCACATTTGTAGGTGGATCATCAGTGTTAGAGCTAAAATTAGCATGTTTAAAGTGATTTTCATGCTTCCAGGGGCTCGGGAAGTGAAATAAATACCATTTGGAGGCATTTAATGTTCGAGCAAAAACGGCTGATTTTCGACAAAAGAGATAACACCCCCCCATTACGTCATGCTTCAGAAATGTGGAAAATGGTCCGTTTTCAAATGTTTTATTTTTGAACGTCAGTTCACATTTGTAGGTGGATCATCAGTGTTAGAGCTAAAATTAGCATGTTTAAAGTGATTTTCATGCTTCCAGGGGCTCGGGAAGTGAAATAAATACCATTTGGAGGCATTTAATGTTCGAGCAAAAACGGCTGATTTTCGACAAAAGAGATAACACCCCCCCATTACGTCATGCTTCAGAAATGTGGAAAATGGTCCGTTTTCAAATGTTTTATTTTTGAACGTCAGTTCACATTTGTAGGTGGATCATCAGTGTTAGAGCTAAAATTAGCATGTTTAAAGTGATTTTCATGCTTCCAGGGGCTCGGGAAGTTAATTAAATACCATTTGGAGGCATTTAATGTTCGAGCAAAAACGGCTGATTTTCGACAAAAGAGAAAACACCCCCCATTACGTCATGCTTCAGAAATGTGGAAAATGGTCCGTTTTCAAATGTTTTATTTTTGAACGTCAGTTCACATTTGTAGGTGGATCATCAGTGTTAGGGCTAAAATTAGCATGTTTAAAGTGATTTTCATGCTTCCAGGGGCCCAAAACACAAGATTTATGGAATGGTTAAAAGTGCATGAAAATGGCCAATTTACTCACTCTGAGTTCTCAAAAAGGGTTTCTTCTCCCCGGGAAGTTAATTAAATACCTTTTGGAGGCATTTAATGTTCGAGCAAAAACGGCTGATTTTCGACAAAAGAGATAACACCCCCCCATTACGTCATGCTTCAGAAATGTGGAAAATGGTCCATTTTCAAATGTTTTATTTTTGAACGTCAGTTCACATTTGTAGGTGGATCATCAGTGTTAGAGCTAAAATTAGCATGTTTAAAGTGATTTTCATGCTTCCAGGGGCTCGGGAAGTTAATTAAATACCATTTGGAGGCATTTAATGTTCGAGCAAAAACGGCTGATTTTCGACAAAAGAGATAACACCCCCCCATTACGTCATGCTTCAGAAATGTGGAAAATGGTCCGTTTTCAAATGTTTTATTTTTGAACGTCAGTTCACATTTGTAGGTGGATCATCAGTGTTAGAGCTAAAATTAGCATGTTTAAAGTGCTTTTCATGCTTCCAGGGGCCCAAAACACAAGATTAATGGAATGGTTAAAAGTGCATGAAAATGGCCAATTTACTCACTCTGAGTTCTCAAAAAGGGTTTCTTCACCCCGGGAAGTGAAATAAATACCATTTGGAGGCATTTAATGTTCGAGCAAAAACGGCTGATTTTCGACAAAAGAGATAACACCCCCCCATTACGTCATGCTTCAGAAATGTGGAAAATGGTCCGTTTTCAAATGTTTTATTTTTGAACGTCAGTTCACATTTGTAGGTGGATCATCAGTGTTAGAGCTAAAATTAGCATGTTTAAAGTGATTTTCATGCTTCCAGGGGCCCAAAACACAAGATTTATGGAATGGTTAAAAGTGCATGAAAATGGCCAATTTACTCACTCTGAGTTCTCAAAAAGGGTTTCTTCACCCCGGGAAGTTAATTAAATACCATTTGGAGCATTTAATGTTCGAGCAAAAACGGCTGATTTTCGACAAAAGAGATAACACCCCCCATTACGTCATGCTTCAGAAATGTGGAAAATGATCAGTTTTCAAATGTTTTATTTTTGAACGTCAGTTCACATTTGTAGGTGGATCATCAGTGTTAGAGCTAAAATTAGCATGTTTAAAGTGATTTTCATGCTTCCAGGGGCTCGGGAAGTTAATTAAATACCATTTGGAGGCATTTAATGTTCGAGCAAAAACGGCTGATTTTCGACAAAAGAGATAACACCCCCCCATTACGTCATGCTTCAGAAATGTGGAAAATGGTCCGTTTTCAAATGTTTTATTTTTGAACGTCAGTTCACATTTGTAGGTGGATCATCAGTGTTAGAGCTAAAATTAGCATGTTTAAAGTGATTTTCATGCTTCCAGGGGCCCAAAACACAAGATTTATGGAATGGTTAAAAGTGCATGAAAATGGCCAATTTACTCACTCTGAGTTCTCAAAAAGGGTTTCTTCACCCCGGGAAGTTAATTAAATACCATTTGGAGGCATTTAATGTTCGAGCAAAAACGGCTGATTTTCGACAAAAGAGATAACACCCCCCCATTACGTCATGCTTCAGAAATGTGGAAAATGGTCCGTTTTCAAATGTTTTATTTTTGAACGTCAGTTCACATTTGTAGGTGGATCATCAGTGTTAGAGCTAAAATTAGCATGTTTAAAGTGATTTTCATGCTTCCAGGGGCCCAAAACACAAGATTTATGGAATGGTTAAAAGTGCATGAAAATGGCCAATTTACTCACTCTGAGTTCTCAAAAAGGGTTTCTTCACCCCGGGAAGTTAATTAAATACCATTTGGAGGCATTTAATGTTCGAGCAAAAACGGCTGATTTTCGACAAAAGAGATAACACCCCCCCATTACGTCATGCTTCAGAAATGTGGAAAATGGTCCGTTTTCAAATGTTTTGTTTTTGAACGTCAGTTCACATTTGTAGGTGGATCATCAGTGTTAGAGCTAAAATTAGCATGTTTAAAGTGATTTTCATGCTTCCAGGGGCCCAAAACACAAGATTTATGGAATGGTTAAAAGTGCATGAAAATGGCCAATTTACTCACTCTGAGTTCTCAAAAAGGGTTTCTTCACCCCGGGAAGTTAATTAAATACCATTTGGAGGCATTTAATGTTCGAGCAAAAACGGCTGATTTTCGACAAAAGAGATAACACCCCCCCATTACGTCATGCTTCAGAAATGTGGAAAATGGTCCGTTTTCAAATGTTTTATTTTTGAACGTCAGTTCACATTTGTAGGTGGATCATCAGTGTTAGAGCTAAAATTAGCATGTTTAAAGTGATTTTCATGCTTCCAGGGGCTCGGGAAGTGAAATAAATACCATTTGGAGGCATTTAATGTTCGAGCAAAAACGGCTGATTTTCGACAAAAGAGATAACACCCCCCCATTACGTCATGCTTCAGAAATGTCGAAAATGGTCCGTTTTCAAATGTTTTATTTTTGAACGTCAGTTCACATTTGTAGGTGGATCATCAGTGTTAGAGCTAAAATTAGCATGTTTAAAGTGATTTTCATGCTTCCAGGGGCTCGGGAAGTTAATTAAATACCATTTGGAGGCATTTAATGTTCGAGTAAAAACGGCTGATTTTCGACAAAAGAGATAACACCCTCCCATTACGTCATGCTTCAGAAATGTGGAAAATGGTCCGTTTTCAAATGTTTTATTTTTGAACGTCAGTTCACATTTGTAGGTGGATCATCAGTGTTAGAGCTAAAATTAGCATGTTTAAAGTGATTTTCATGCTTCCAGGGGCCCAAAACACAAGATTTATGGAATGGTTAAAAGTGCATGAAAATGGCCAATTTACTCACTCTGAGTTCTCAAAAAGGGTTTCTTCACCCCGGGAAGTTAATTAAATACCATTTGGAGGCATTTAATGTTCGAGCAAAAACGGCTGATTTTCGACAAAAGAGATAACACCCCCCATTACGTCATGCTTCAGAAATGTGGAAAATGGTCCATTTTCAAATGTTTTATTTTTGAACGTCAGTTCACATTTGTAGCTGGATCATCAGTGTTAGAGCTAAAATTAGCATGTTTAAAGTGATTTTCATGCTTCCAGGGGCCCAAAACACAAGATTTATGGAATGGTTAAAAGTGCATGAAAATGGCCAATTTACTCACTCTGAGTTCTCAAAAAGGGTTTCTTCACCCCGGGAAGTTAATTAAATACCATTTGGAGGCATTTAATGTTCGAGCAAAAACGGCTGATTTTCGACAAAAGAGATAACACCCCCCCATTATGTCATGCTTCAGAAATGTGGAAAATGGTCCGTTTTCAAATGTTTTGTTTTTGAACGTCAGTTCACATTTGTAGGTGGATCATCAGTGTTAGAGCTAAAATTAGCATGTTTAAAGTGATTTTCATGCTTCCAGGAGCTCGGGAAGTTAATTAAATACCATTTGGAGGCATTTAATGTTCGAGCAAAAACGGCTGATTTTCGACAAAAGAGATAACACCCCCCCATTACGTCATGCTTCAGAAATGTGGAAAATGGTCCGTTTTCAAATGTTTTATTTTTGAACGTCAGTTCACATTTGTAGGTGGATCATCAGTGTTAGAGCTAAAATTAGCATGTTTAAAGTGATTTTCATGCTTCCAGGGGCCCAAAACACAAGATTTATGGAATGGTTAAAAGTGCATGAAAATGGCCAATTTACTCACTCTGAGTTCTCAAAAAGGGTTTCTTCACCCCGGGAAGTTAATTAAATACCATTTGGAGGCATTTAATGTTCGAGCAAAAACGGCTGATTTTCGACAAAAGAGATAACACCCCCCCATTACGTCATGCTTCAGAAATGTGGAAAATGGTCCGTTTTCAAATGTTTTATTTTTGAACGTCAGTTCACATTTGTAGGTGGATCATCAGTGTTAGAGCTAAAATTAGCATGTTTAAAGTGATTTTCATGCTTCCAGGGGCTCGGGAAGTTAATTAAATACCATTTGGAGGCATTTAATGTTCGAGCAAAAACGGCTGATTTTCGACAAAAGAGATAACACCCCCCCATTACGTCATGCTTCAGAAATGTGGAAAATGGTCCGTTTTCAAATGTTTTATTTTTGAACGTCAGTTCACATTTGTAGGTGGATCATCAGTGTTAGAGCTAAAATTAGCATGTTTAAAGTGATTTTCATGCTTCCAGGGGCCCAAAACACAAGATTTATGGAATGGTTAAAAGTGCATGAAAATGGCCAATTTACTCACTCTGAGTTCTCAAAAAGGGTTTCTTCACCCCGGGAAGTTAATTAAATACCATTTGGAGGCATTTAATGTTCGAGCAAAAACGGCTGATTTTCGACAAAAGAGATAACACCCCCCCATTACGTCATGCTTCAGAAATGTGGAAAATGGTCCGTTTTCAAATGTTTTATTTTTGAACGTCAGTTCACATTTGTAGGTGGATCATCAGTGTTAGAGCTAAAATTAGCATGTTTAAAGTGATTTTCATGCTTCCAGGGGCTCGGGAAGTTAATTAAATACCATTTGGAGGCATTTAATGTTCGAGCAAAAACGGCTGATTTTTGACAAAAGAGATAACACCCCCCCATTACGTCATGCTTCAGAAATGTGGAAAATGGTCCGTTTTCAAATGTTTTATTTTTGAACGTCAGTTCACATTTGTAGGTGGATCATCAGTGTTAGAGCTAAAATTAGCATGTTTAAAGTGATTTTCATGCTTCCAGGGGCCCAAAACACAAGATTTATGGAATGGTTAAAAGTGCATGAAAATGGCCAATTTACTCACTCTGAGTTCTCAAAAAGGGTTTCTTCACCCCGGGAAGTTAATTAAATACCATTTGGAGGCATTTAATGTTCGAGCAAAAACGGCTGATTTTCGACAAAAGAGATAACACCCCCCCATTACGTCATGCTTCAGAAATGTGGAAAATGGTCCGTTTTCAAATGTTTTATTTTTGAACGTCAGTTCACATTTGTAGGTGGATCATCAGTGTTAGAGCTAAAATTAGCATGTTTAAAGTGATTTTCATGCTTCCAGGGGCTCGGGAAGTTAATTAAATACCATTTGGAGGCATTTAATGTTCGAGCAAAAACGGCTGATTTTCGACAAAAGAGATAACACCCCCCCATTACGTCATGCTTCAGAAATGTGGAAAATGGTCCGTTTTCAAATGTTTTATTTTTGAACGTCAGTTCACATTTGTAGGTGGATCATCAGTGTTAGAGCTAAAATTAGCATGTTTAAAGTGATTTTCATGCTTCCAGGGGCCCAAAACACAAGATTTATGGAATGGTTAAAAGTGCATGAAAATGGCCAATTTACTCACTCTGAGTTCTCAAAAAGGGTTTCTTCACCCCGGGAAGTTAATTAAATACCATTTGGAGGCATTTAATGTTCGAGCAAAAACGGCTGATTTTCGACAAAAGAGATAACACCCCCCCATTACGTCATGCTTCAGAAATGTGGAAAATGGTCCGTTTTCAAATGTTTTATTTTTTAACGTCAGTTCACATTTGTAGGTGGATCATCAGTGTTAGAGCTAAAATTAGCATGTTTAAAGTGATTTTCATGCTTCCAGGGGCTCGGGAAGTTAATTAAATACCATTTGGAGGCATTTAATGTTCGAGCAAAAACGGCTGATTTTCGACAAAAGAGATAACACCCCCCCTATTACGTCATGCTTCAGAAATGTGGAAAATGATCCGTTTTCAAATGTTTTATTTTTGAACGTCAGTTCACATTTGTAGGTGGATCATCAGTGTTAGAGCTAAAATTAGCATGTTTAAAGTGATTTTCATGCTTCCAGGGGCCCAAAACACAAGATTTATGGAATGGTTAAAAGTGCATGAAAATGGCCAATTTACTCACTCTGAGTTCTCAAAAAGGGTTTCTTCACCCCGGGAAGTTAATTAAATACCATTTGGAGGCATTTAATGTTCGAGCAAAAACGGCTGATTTTCGACAAAAGAGATAACACCCCCCCATTACGTCATGCTTCAGAAATGTGGAAAATGGTCCGTTTTCAAATGTTTTATTTTTGAACGTCAGTTCACATTTGTAGGTGGATCATCAGTGTTAGAGCTAAAATTAGCATGTTTAAAGTGATTTTCATGCTTCCAGGGGCTCGGGAAGTTAATTAAATACCATTTGGAGGCATTTAATGTTCGAGCAAAAACGGCTGATTTTCGACAAAAGAGATAACACCCCCCCATTACGTCATGCTTCAGAAATGTGGAAAATGGTCCGTTTTCAAATGTTTTATTTTTGAACGTCAGTTCACATTTGTAGGTGGATCATCAGTGTTAGAGCTAAAATTAGCATGTTTAAAGTGATTTTCATGCTTCCAGGGGCCCAAAACACAAGATTTATGGAATGGTTAAAAGTGCATGAAAATGGCCAATTTACTCACTCTGAGTTCTCAAAAAGGGTTTCTTCACCCCGGGAAGTTAATTAAATACCATTTGGAGGCATTTAATGTTCGAGCAAAAACGGCTGATTTTCGACAAAAGAGATAACACCCCCCCATTACGTCATGCTTCAGAAATGTGGAAAATGGTCCGTTTTCAAATGTTTTATTTTTTAACGTCAGTTCACATTTGTAGGTGGATCATCAGTGTTAGAGCTAAAATTAGCATGTTTAAAGTGATTTTCATGCTTCCAGGGGCTCGGGAAGTTAATTAAATACCATTTGGAGGCATTTAATGTTCGAGCAAAAACGGCTGATTTTCGACAAAAGAGATAACACCCCCCCTATTACGTCATGCTTCAGAAATGTGGAAAATGATCCGTTTTCAAATGTTTTATTTTTGAACGTCAGTTCACATTTGTAGGTGGATCATCAGTGTTAGAGCTAAAATTAGCATGTTTAAAGTGATTTTCATGCTTCCAGGGGCCCAAAACACAAGATTTATGGAATGGTTAAAAGTGCATGAAAATGGCCAATTTACTCACTCTGAGTTCTCAAAAAGGGTTTCTTCACCCGGGAAGTTAATTAAATACCATTTGGAGGCATTTAATGTTCGAGCAAAAACGGCTGATTTTCGACAAAAAAGATAACACCCCCCCATTACGTCATGCTTCAGAAATGTGGAAAATGGTCCGTTTTCAAATGTTTTATTTTTGAACGTCAGTTCACATTTGTAGGTGGATCATCAGTGTTAGAGCTAAAATTATCATGTTTAAAGTGATTTTCATGCTTCCAGGGGCTCGGGAAGTTAATTAAATACCATTTGGAGGCCTTTAATGTTCGAGCAAAAACGGCTGATTTTCGACAAAAGAGATAACACCCCCCCATCACGTCATGCTTCAGAAATGTGGAAAATGGTCCGTTTTCAAATGTTTTATTTTTGAACGTCAGTTCACATTTGTAGGTGGATCATCAGTGTTAGAGCTAAAATTAGCATGTTTAAAGTGATTTTCATGCTTCCAGGGGCCCAAAACACAAGATTTATGGAATGGTTAAAAGTGCATGAAAATGGCCAATTTACTCACTCTGAGTTCTCAAAAAGGGTTTCTTCACCCCGGGAAGTTAATTAAATACCATTTGGAGGCATTTAATGTTCGAGCAAAAACGGCTGATTTTCGACAAAAGAGATAACACCCCCCCCATTACGTCATGCTTCAGAAATGTGGAAAATGGTCCGTTTTCAAATGTTTTATTTTTGAACGTCAGTTCACATTTGTAGGTGGATCATCAGTGTTAGAGCTAAAATTAGCATGTTTAAAGTGATTTTCATGCTTCCAGGGGCCCAAAACACAAGATTTATGGAATGGTTAAAAGTGCATGAAAATGGCCAATTTACTCACTCTGAGTTCTCAAAAAGGGTTTCTTCACCCGGGAAGTTAATTAAATACCATTTGGAGGCATTTAATGTTCGAGCAAAAATGGCTGATTTTCGACAAAAGAGATAACACCCCCCCATTACGTCATGCTTCAGAAATGTGGAAAATGGTCCGTTTTCAAATGTTTTATTTTTGAACGTCAGTTCACATTTGTAGGTGGATCATCAGTGTTAGAGCTAAAATTAGCATGTGTAAAGTGATTTTCATGCTTCCAGGGGCTCGGGAAGTTAATTAAATACCATTTGGAGGCATTTAATGTTCGAGCAAAAACGGCTGATTTTCGACAAAAGAGATAACACCCCCCCATTACGTCATGCTTCAGAAATGTGGAAAATGGTCCGTTTTCAAATGTTTTATTTTTGAACGTCAGTTCACATTTGTAGGTGGATCATCAGTGTTAGAGCTAAAATTAGCATGTTTAAAGTGATTTTCATGCTTCCAGGGGCCCAAAACACAAGATTTATGGAATGGTTAAAAGTGCATGAAAATGGCCAATTTACTCACTCTGAGTTCTCAAAAAGGGTTTCTTCACCCCGGGAAGTTAATTAAATACCATTTGGAGGCATTTAATGTTTGAGCAAAAACGGCTGATTTTCGACAAAAGAGATAACACCCCCCCATTACGTCATGCTTCAGAAATGTGGAAAATGGTCCGTTTTCAAATGTTTTATTTTTGAACGTCAGTTCACATTTGTAGGTGGATCATCAGTGTTAGAGCTAAAATTAGCATGTTTAAAGTGATTTTCATGCTTCCAGGGACTCGGGAAGTTAATTAAATACCATTTGGAGGCATTTAATGTTCGAGCAAAAACGGCTGATTTTCGACAAAAGAGATAACACCCCCCCATTACGTCATGCTTCAGAAATGTGGAAAATGGTCCGTTTTCAAATGTTTTATTTTTGAACGTCAGTTCACATTTGTAGGTGGATCATCAGTGTTAGAGCTAAAATTAGCATGTTTAAAGTGATTTTCATGCTTCCAGGGGCTCGGGAAGTGAAATAAATACCATTTGGAGGCATTTAATGTTCGAGCAAAAACGGCTGATTTTCGACAAAAGAGATAACACCCCCCCATTACGTCATGCTTCAGAAATGTGGAAAATGGTCCGTTTTCAAATGTTTTATTTTTGAACGTCAGTTCACATTTGTAGGTGGATCATCAGTGTTAGAGCTAAAATTAGCATGTTTAAAGTGATTTTCATGCTTCCAGGGGCTCGGGAAGTGAAATAAATACCATTTGGAGGCATTTAATGTTCGAGCAAAAACGGCTGATTTTCGACAAAAGAGATAACACCCCCCCATTACGTCATGCTTCAGAAATGTGGAAAATGGTCCGTTTTCAAATGTTTTATTTTTGAACGTCAGTTCACATTTGTAGGTGGATCATCAGTGTTAGAGCTAAAATTAGCATGTTTAAAGTGATTTTCATGCTTCCAGGGGCTCGGGAAGTTAATTAAATACCATTTGGAGGCATTTAATGTTCGAGCAAAAACGGCTGATTTTCGACAAAAGAGAAAACACCCCCCATTACGTCATGCTTCAGAAATGTGGAAAATGGTCCGTTTTCAAATGTTTTATTTTTGAACGTCAGTTCACATTTGTAGGTGGATCATCAGTGTTAGGGCTAAAATTAGCATGTTTAAAGTGATTTTCATGCTTCCAGGGGCCCAAAACACAAGATTTATGGAATGGTTAAAAGTGCATGAAAATGGCCAATTTACTCACTCTGAGTTCTCAAAAAGGGTTTCTTCTCCCCGGGAAGTTAATTAAATACCTTTTGGAGGCATTTAATGTTCGAGCAAAAACGGCTGATTTTCGACAAAAGAGATAACACCCCCCCATTACGTCATGCTTCAGAAATGTGGAAAATGGTCCATTTTCAAATGTTTTATTTTTGAACGTCAGTTCACATTTGTAGGTGGATCATCAGTGTTAGAGCTAAAATTAGCATGTTTAAAGTGATTTTCATGCTTCCAGGGGCTCGGGAAGTTAATTAAATACCATTTGGAGGCATTTAATGTTCGAGCAAAAACGGCTGATTTTCGACAAAAGAGATAACACCCCCCCATTACGTCATGCTTCAGAAATGTGGAAAATGGTCCGTTTTCAAATGTTTTATTTTTGAACGTCAGTTCACATTTGTAGGTGGATCATCAGTGTTAGAGCTAAAATTAGCATGTTTAAAGTGCTTTTCATGCTTCCAGGGGCCCAAAACACAAGATTAATGGAATGGTTAAAAGTGCATGAAAATGGCCAATTTACTCACTCTGAGTTCTCAAAAAGGGTTTCTTCACCCCGGGAAGTGAAATAAATACCATTTGGAGGCATTTAATGTTCGAGCAAAAACGGCTGATTTTCGACAAAAGAGATAACACCCCCCCATTACGTCATGCTTCAGAAATGTGGAAAATGGTCCGTTTTCAAATGTTTTATTTTTGAACGTCAGTTCACATTTGTAGGTGGATCATCAGTGTTAGAGCTAAAATTAGCATGTTTAAAGTGATTTTCATGCTTCCAGGGGCCCAAAACACAAGATTTATGGAATGGTTAAAAGTGCATGAAAATGGCCAATTTACTCACTCTGAGTTCTCAAAAAGGGTTTCTTCACCCCGGGAAGTTAATTAAATACCATTTGGAGCATTTAATGTTCGAGCAAAAACGGCTGATTTTCGACAAAAGAGATAACACCCCCCATTACGTCATGCTTCAGAAATGTGGAAAATGATCAGTTTTCAAATGTTTTATTTTTGAACGTCAGTTCACATTTGTAGGTGGATCATCAGTGTTAGAGCTAAAATTAGCATGTTTAAAGTGATTTTCATGCTTCCAGGGGCTCGGGAAGTTAATTAAATACCATTTGGAGGCATTTAATGTTCGAGCAAAAACGGCTGATTTTCGACAAAAGAGATAACACCCCCCCATTACGTCATGCTTCAGAAATGTGGAAAATGGTCCGTTTTCAAATGTTTTATTTTTGAACGTCAGTTCACATTTGTAGGTGGATCATCAGTGTTAGAGCTAAAATTAGCATGTTTAAAGTGATTTTCATGCTTCCAGGGGCCCAAAACACAAGATTTATGGAATGGTTAAAAGTGCATGAAAATGGCCAATTTACTCACTCTGAGTTCTCAAAAAGGGTTTCTTCACCCCGGGAAGTTAATTAAATACCATTTGGAGGCATTTAATGTTCGAGCAAAAACGGCTGATTTTCGACAAAAGAGATAACACCCCCCCATTACGTCATGCTTCAGAAATGTGGAAAATGGTCCGTTTTCAAATGTTTTATTTTTGAACGTCAGTTCACATTTGTAGGTGGATCATCAGTGTTAGAGCTAAAATTAGCATGTTTAAAGTGATTTTCATGCTTCCAGGGGCCCAAAACACAAGATTTATGGAATGGTTAAAAGTGCATGAAAATGGCCAATTTACTCACTCTGAGTTCTCAAAAAGGGTTTCTTCACCCCGGGAAGTTAATTAAATACCATTTGGAGGCATTTAATGTTCGAGCAAAAACGGCTGATTTTCGACAAAAGAGATAACACCCCCCCATTACGTCATGCTTCAGAAATGTGGAAAATGGTCCGTTTTCAAATGTTTTGTTTTTGAACGTCAGTTCACATTTGTAGGTGGATCATCAGTGTTAGAGCTAAAATTAGCATGTTTAAAGTGATTTTCATGCTTCCAGGGGCCCAAAACACAAGATTTATGGAATGGTTAAAAGTGCATGAAAATGGCCAATTTACTCACTCTGAGTTCTCAAAAAGGGTTTCTTCACCCCGGGAAGTTAATTAAATACCATTTGGAGGCATTTAATGTTCGAGCAAAAACGGCTGATTTTCGACAAAAGAGATAACACCCCCCCATTACGTCATGCTTCAGAAATGTGGAAAATGGTCCGTTTTCAAATGTTTTATTTTTGAACGTCAGTTCACATTTGTAGGTGGATCATCAGTGTTAGAGCTAAAATTAGCATGTTTAAAGTGATTTTCATGCTTCCAGGGGCTCGGGAAGTGAAATAAATACCATTTGGAGGCATTTAATGTTCGAGCAAAAACGGCTGATTTTCGACAAAAGAGATAACACCCCCCCATTACGTCATGCTTCAGAAATGTCGAAAATGGTCCGTTTTCAAATGTTTTATTTTTGAACGTCAGTTCACATTTGTAGGTGGATCATCAGTGTTAGAGCTAAAATTAGCATGTTTAAAGTGATTTTCATGCTTCCAGGGGCTCGGGAAGTTAATTAAATACCATTTGGAGGCATTTAATGTTCGAGTAAAAACGGCTGATTTTCGACAAAAGAGATAACACCCTCCCATTACGTCATGCTTCAGAAATGTGGAAAATGGTCCGTTTTCAAATGTTTTATTTTTGAACGTCAGTTCACATTTGTAGGTGGATCATCAGTGTTAGAGCTAAAATTAGCATGTTTAAAGTGATTTTCATGCTTCCAGGGGCCCAAAACACAAGATTTATGGAATGGTTAAAAGTGCATGAAAATGGCCAATTTACTCACTCTGAGTTCTCAAAAAGGGTTTCTTCACCCCGGGAAGTTAATTAAATACCATTTGGAGGCATTTAATGTTCGAGCAAAAACGGCTGATTTTCGACAAAAGAGATAACACCCCCCATTACGTCATGCTTCAGAAATGTGGAAAATGGTCCATTTTCAAATGTTTTATTTTTGAACGTCAGTTCACATTTGTAGCTGGATCATCAGTGTTAGAGCTAAAATTAGCATGTTTAAAGTGATTTTCATGCTTCCAGGGGCCCAAAACACAAGATTTATGGAATGGTTAAAAGTGCATGAAAATGGCCAATTTACTCACTCTGAGTTCTCAAAAAGGGTTTCTTCACCCCGGGAAGTTAATTAAATACCATTTGGAGGCATTTAATGTTCGAGCAAAAACGGCTGATTTTCGACAAAAGAGATAACACCCCCCCATTATGTCATGCTTCAGAAATGTGGAAAATGGTCCGTTTTCAAATGTTTTGTTTTTGAACGTCAGTTCACATTTGTAGGTGGATCATCAGTGTTAGAGCTAAAATTAGCATGTTTAAAGTGATTTTCATGCTTCCAGGAGCTCGGGAAGTTAATTAAATACCATTTGGAGGCATTTAATGTTCGAGCAAAAACGGCTGATTTTCGACAAAAGAGATAACACCCCCCCATTACGTCATGCTTCAGAAATGTGGAAAATGGTCCGTTTTCAAATGTTTTATTTTTGAACGTCAGTTCACATTTGTAGGTGGATCATCAGTGTTAGAGCTAAAATTAGCATGTTTAAAGTGATTTTCATGCTTCCAGGGGCCCAAAACACAAGATTTATGGAATGGTTAAAAGTGCATGAAAATGGCCAATTTACTCACTCTGAGTTCTCAAAAAGGGTTTCTTCACCCCGGGAAGTTAATTAAATACCATTTGGAGGCATTTAATGTTCGAGCAAAAACGGCTGATTTTCGACAAAAGAGATAGCACCCCCCCATTACGTCATGCTTCAGAAATGTGGAAAATGGTCCGTTTTCAAATGTTTTATTTTTGAACGTCAGTTCACATTTGTAGGTGGATCATCAGTGTTAGAGCTACAATTAGCATGTTTAAAGTGATTTTCATGCTTCCAGGGGCTCGGGAAGTTAATTAAATACCATTTGGAGGCATTTAATGTTCGAGCAAAAACGGCTGATTTTCGACAAAAGAGATAACACCCCCCCATTACGTCATGCTTCAGAAATGTGGAAAATGGTCCGTTTTCAAATGTTTTATTTTTGAACGTCAGTTCACATTTGTAGGTGGATCATCAGTGTTAGAGCTAAAATTAGCATGTTTAAAGTGATTTTCATGCTTCCAGGGGCTCGGGAAGTGAAATAAATACAATTTGGAGGCATTTAATGTTCGAGCAAAAACGGCTGATTTTCGACAAAAGAGAAAACACCCCCCATTACGTCATGCTTCAGAAATGTGGAAAATGGTCCGTTTTCAAATGTTTTATTTTTGAACGTCAGTTCACATTTGTAGGTGGATCATCAGTGTTAGGGCTAAAATTAGCATGTTTAAAGTGATTTTCATGCTTCCAGGGGCCCAAAACACAAGATTTATGGAATGGTTAAAAGTGCATGAAAATGGCCAATTTACTCACTCTGAGTTCTCAAAAAGGGTTTCTTCACCCCGGGAAGTTAATTAAATACCATTTGGAGGCATTTAATGTTCGAGCAAAAACGGCTGATTTTCGACAAAAGAGATAACACCCCCCCATTACGTCATGCTTCAGAAATGTGGAAAATGGTCCGTTTTCAAATGTTTTATTTTTTAACGTCAGTTCACATTTGTAGGTGGATCATCAGTGTTAGAGCTAAAATTAGCATGTTTAAAGTGATTTTCATGCTTCCAGGGGCTCGGGAAGTTAATTAAATACCATTTGGAGGCATTTAATGTTCGAGCAAAAACGGCTGATTTTCGACAAAAGAGATAACACCCCCCCTATTACGTCATGCTTCAGAAATGTGGAAAATGATCCGTTTTCAAATGTTTTATTTTTGAACGTCAGTTCACATTTGTAGGTGGATCATCAGTGTTAGAGCTAAAATTAGCATGTTTAAAGTGATTTTCATGCTTCCAGGGGCCCAAAACACAAGATTTATGGAATGGTTAAAAGTGCATGAAAATGGCCAATTTACTCACTCTGAGTTCTCAAAAAGGGTTTCTTCACCCCGGGAAGTTAATTAAATACCATTTGGAGGCATTTAATGTTCGAGCAAAAACGGCTGATTTTCGACAAAAGAGATAACACCCCCCCATTACGTCATGCTTCAGAAATGTGGAAAATGGTCCGTTTTCAAATGTTTTATTTTTGAACGTCAGTTCACATTTGTAGGTGGATCATCAGTGTTAGAGCTAAAATTAGCATGTTTAAAGTGATTTTCATGCTTCCAGGGGCTCGGGAAGTTAATTAAATACCATTTGGAGGCATTTAATGTTCGAGCAAAAACGGCTGATTTTCGACAAAAGAGATAACACCCCCCCATTACGTCATGCTTCAGAAATGTGGAAAATGGTCCGTTTTCAAATGTTTTATTTTTGAACGTCAGTTCACATTTGTAGGTGGATCATCAGTGTTAGAGCTAAAATTAGCATGTTTAAAGTGATTTTCATGCTTCCAGGGGCCCAAAACACAAGATTTATGGAATGGTTAAAAGTGCATGAAAATGGCCAATTTACTCACTCTGAGTTCTCAAAAAGGGTTTCTTCACCCCGGGAAGTTAATTAAATACCATTTGGAGGCATTTAATGTTCGAGCAAAAACGGCTGATTTTCGACAAAAGAGATAACACCCCCCCATTACGTCATGCTTCAGAAATGTGGAAAATGGTCCGTTTTCAAATGTTTTATTTTTTAACGTCAGTTCACATTTGTAGGTGGATCATCAGTGTTAGAGCTAAAATTAGCATGTTTAAAGTGATTTTCATGCTTCCAGGGGCTCGGGAAGTTAATTAAATACCATTTGGAGGCATTTAATGTTCGAGCAAAAACGGCTGATTTTCGACAAAAGAGATAACACCCCCCCTATTACGTCATGCTTCAGAAATGTGGAAAATGATCCGTTTTCAAATGTTTTATTTTTGAACGTCAGTTCACATTTGTAGGTGGATCATCAGTGTTAGAGCTAAAATTAGCATGTTTAAAGTGATTTTCATGCTTCCAGGGGCCCAAAACACAAGATTTATGGAATGGTTAAAAGTGCATGAAAATGGCCAATTTACTCACTCTGAGTTCTCAAAAAGGGTTTCTTCACCCGGGAAGTTAATTAAATACCATTTGGAGGCATTTAATGTTCGAGCAAAAACGGCTGATTTTCGACAAAAAAGATAACACCCCCCCATTACGTCATGCTTCAGAAATGTGGAAAATGGTCCGTTTTCAAATGTTTTATTTTTGAACGTCAGTTCACATTTGTAGGTGGATCATCAGTGTTAGAGCTAAAATTATCATGTTTAAAGTGATTTTCATGCTTCCAGGGGCTCGGGAAGTTAATTAAATACCATTTGGAGGCCTTTAATGTTCGAGCAAAAACGGCTGATTTTCGACAAAAGAGATAACACCCCCCCATCACGTCATGCTTCAGAAATGTGGAAAATGGTCCGTTTTCAAATGTTTTATTTTTGAACGTCAGTTCACATTTGTAGGTGGATCATCAGTGTTAGAGCTAAAATTAGCATGTTTAAAGTGATTTTCATGCTTCCAGGGGCCCAAAACACAAGATTTATGGAATGGTTAAAAGTGCATGAAAATGGCCAATTTACTCACTCTGAGTTCTCAAAAAGGGTTTCTTCACCCCGGGAAGTTAATTAAATACCATTTGGAGGCATTTAATGTTCGAGCAAAAACGGCTGATTTTCGACAAAAGAGATAACACCCCCCCCATTACGTCATGCTTCAGAAATGTGGAAAATGGTCCGTTTTCAAATGTTTTATTTTTGAACGTCAGTTCACATTTGTAGGTGGATCATCAGTGTTAGAGCTAAAATTAGCATGTTTAAAGTGATTTTCATGCTTCCAGGGGCCCAAAACACAAGATTTATGGAATGGTTAAAAGTGCATGAAAATGGCCAATTTACTCACTCTGAGTTCTCAAAAAGGGTTTCTTCACCCGGGAAGTTAATTAAATACCATTTGGAGGCATTTAATGTTCGAGCAAAAATGGCTGATTTTCGACAAAAGAGATAACACCCCCCCATTACGTCATGCTTCAGAAATGTGGAAAATGGTCCGTTTTCAAATGTTTTATTTTTGAACGTCAGTTCACATTTGTAGGTGGATCATCAGTGTTAGAGCTAAAATTAGCATGTGTAAAGTGATTTTCATGCTTCCAGGGGCTCGGGAAGTTAATTAAATACCATTTGGAGGCATTTAATGTTCGAGCAAAAACGGCTGATTTTCGACAAAAGAGATAACACCCCCCCATTACGTCATGCTTCAGAAATGTGGAAAATGGTCCGTTTTCAAATGTTTTATTTTTGAACGTCAGTTCACATTTGTAGGTGGATCATCAGTGTTAGAGCTAAAATTAGCATGTTTAAAGTGATTTTCATGCTTCCAGGGGCCCAAAACACAAGATTTATGGAATGGTTAAAAGTGCATGAAAATGGCCAATTTACTCACTCTGAGTTCTCAAAAAGGGTTTCTTCACCCCGGGAAGTTAATTAAATACCATTTGGAGGCATTTAATGTTTGAGCAAAAACGGCTGATTTTCGACAAAAGAGATAACACCCCCCCATTACGTCATGCTTCAGAAATGTGGAAAATGGTCCGTTTTCAAATGTTTTATTTTTGAACGTCAGTTCACATTTGTAGGTGGATCATCAGTGTTAGAGCTAAAATTAGCATGTTTAAAGTGATTTTCATGCTTCCAGGGACTCGGGAAGTTAATTAAATACCATTTGGAGGCATTTAATGTTCGAGCAAAAACGGCTGATTTTCGACAAAAGAGATAACACCCCCCCATTACGTCATGCTTCAGAAATGTGGAAAATGGTCCGTTTTCAAATGTTTTATTTTTGAACGTCAGTTCACATTTGTAGGTGGATCATCAGTGTTAGAGCTAAAATTAGCATGTTTAAAGTGATTTTCATGCTTCCAGGGGCTCGGGAAGTGAAATAAATACCATTTGGAGGCATTTAATGTTCGAGCAAAAACGGCTGATTTTCGACAAAAGAGATAACACCCCCCCATTACGTCATGCTTCAGAAATGTGGAAAATGGTCCGTTTTCAAATGTTTTATTTTTGAACGTCAGTTCACATTTGTAGGTGGATCATCAGTGTTAGAGCTAAAATTAGCATGTTTAAAGTGATTTTCATGCTTCCAGGGGCTCGGGAAGTGAAATAAATACCATTTGGAGGCATTTAATGTTCGAGCAAAAACGGCTGATTTTCGACAAAAGAGATAACACCCCCCCATTACGTCATGCTTCAGAAATGTGGAAAATGGTCCGTTTTCAAATGTTTTATTTTTGAACGTCAGTTCACATTTGTAGGTGGATCATCAGTGTTAGAGCTAAAATTAGCATGTTTAAAGTGATTTTCATGCTTCCAGGGGCTCGGGAAGTTAATTAAATACCATTTGGAGGCATTTAATGTTCGAGCAAAAACGGCTGATTTTCGACAAAAGAGAAAACACCCCCCATTACGTCATGCTTCAGAAATGTGGAAAATGGTCCGTTTTCAAATGTTTTATTTTTGAACGTCAGTTCACATTTGTAGGTGGATCATCAGTGTTAGGGCTAAAATTAGCATGTTTAAAGTGATTTTCATGCTTCCAGGGGCCCAAAACACAAGATTTATGGAATGGTTAAAAGTGCATGAAAATGGCCAATTTACTCACTCTGAGTTCTCAAAAAGGGTTTCTTCTCCCCGGGAAGTTAATTAAATACCTTTTGGAGGCATTTAATGTTCGAGCAAAAACGGCTGATTTTCGACAAAAGAGATAACACCCCCCCATTACGTCATGCTTCAGAAATGTGGAAAATGGTCCATTTTCAAATGTTTTATTTTTGAACGTCAGTTCACATTTGTAGGTGGATCATCAGTGTTAGAGCTAAAATTAGCATGTTTAAAGTGATTTTCATGCTTCCAGGGGCTCGGGAAGTTAATTAAATACCATTTGGAGGCATTTAATGTTCGAGCAAAAACGGCTGATTTTCGACAAAAGAGATAACACCCCCCCATTACGTCATGCTTCAGAAATGTGGAAAATGGTCCGTTTTCAAATGTTTTATTTTTGAACGTCAGTTCACATTTGTAGGTGGATCATCAGTGTTAGAGCTAAAATTAGCATGTTTAAAGTGCTTTTCATGCTTCCAGGGGCCCAAAACACAAGATTAATGGAATGGTTAAAAGTGCATGAAAATGGCCAATTTACTCACTCTGAGTTCTCAAAAAGGGTTTCTTCACCCCGGGAAGTGAAATAAATACCATTTGGAGGCATTTAATGTTCGAGCAAAAACGGCTGATTTTCGACAAAAGAGATAACACCCCCCCATTACGTCATGCTTCAGAAATGTGGAAAATGGTCCGTTTTCAAATGTTTTATTTTTGAACGTCAGTTCACATTTGTAGGTGGATCATCAGTGTTAGAGCTAAAATTAGCATGTTTAAAGTGATTTTCATGCTTCCAGGGGCCCAAAACACAAGATTTATGGAATGGTTAAAAGTGCATGAAAATGGCCAATTTACTCACTCTGAGTTCTCAAAAAGGGTTTCTTCACCCCGGGAAGTTAATTAAATACCATTTGGAGCATTTAATGTTCGAGCAAAAACGGCTGATTTTCGACAAAAGAGATAACACCCCCCATTACGTCATGCTTCAGAAATGTGGAAAATGATCAGTTTTCAAATGTTTTATTTTTGAACGTCAGTTCACATTTGTAGGTGGATCATCAGTGTTAGAGCTAAAATTAGCATGTTTAAAGTGATTTTCATGCTTCCAGGGGCTCGGGAAGTTAATTAAATACCATTTGGAGGCATTTAATGTTCGAGCAAAAACGGCTGATTTTCGACAAAAGAGATAACACCCCCCCATTACGTCATGCTTCAGAAATGTGGAAAATGGTCCGTTTTCAAATGTTTTATTTTTGAACGTCAGTTCACATTTGTAGGTGGATCATCAGTGTTAGAGCTAAAATTAGCATGTTTAAAGTGATTTTCATGCTTCCAGGGGCCCAAAACACAAGATTTATGGAATGGTTAAAAGTGCATGAAAATGGCCAATTTACTCACTCTGAGTTCTCAAAAAGGGTTTCTTCACCCCGGGAAGTTAATTAAATACCATTTGGAGGCATTTAATGTTCGAGCAAAAACGGCTGATTTTCGACAAAAGAGATAACACCCCCCCATTACGTCATGCTTCAGAAATGTGGAAAATGGTCCGTTTTCAAATGTTTTATTTTTGAACGTCAGTTCACATTTGTAGGTGGATCATCAGTGTTAGAGCTAAAATTAGCATGTTTAAAGTGATTTTCATGCTTCCAGGGGCCCAAAACACAAGATTTATGGAATGGTTAAAAGTGCATGAAAATGGCCAATTTACTCACTCTGAGTTCTCAAAAAGGGTTTCTTCACCCCGGGAAGTTAATTAAATACCATTTGGAGGCATTTAATGTTCGAGCAAAAACGGCTGATTTTCGACAAAAGAGATAACACCCCCCCATTACGTCATGCTTCAGAAATGTGGAAAATGGTCCGTTTTCAAATGTTTTGTTTTTGAACGTCAGTTCACATTTGTAGGTGGATCATCAGTGTTAGAGCTAAAATTAGCATGTTTAAAGTGATTTTCATGCTTCCAGGGGCCCAAAACACAAGATTTATGGAATGGTTAAAAGTGCATGAAAATGGCCAATTTACTCACTCTGAGTTCTCAAAAAGGGTTTCTTCACCCCGGGAAGTTAATTAAATACCATTTGGAGGCATTTAATGTTCGAGCAAAAACGGCTGATTTTCGACAAAAGAGATAACACCCCCCCATTACGTCATGCTTCAGAAATGTGGAAAATGGTCCGTTTTCAAATGTTTTATTTTTGAACGTCAGTTCACATTTGTAGGTGGATCATCAGTGTTAGAGCTAAAATTAGCATGTTTAAAGTGATTTTCATGCTTCCAGGGGCTCGGGAAGTGAAATAAATACCATTTGGAGGCATTTAATGTTCGAGCAAAAACGGCTGATTTTCGACAAAAGAGATAACACCCCCCCATTACGTCATGCTTCAGAAATGTCGAAAATGGTCCGTTTTCAAATGTTTTATTTTTGAACGTCAGTTCACATTTGTAGGTGGATCATCAGTGTTAGAGCTAAAATTAGCATGTTTAAAGTGATTTTCATGCTTCCAGGGGCTCGGGAAGTTAATTAAATACCATTTGGAGGCATTTAATGTTCGAGTAAAAACGGCTGATTTTCGACAAAAGAGATAACACCCTCCCATTACGTCATGCTTCAGAAATGTGGAAAATGGTCCGTTTTCAAATGTTTTATTTTTGAACGTCAGTTCACATTTGTAGGTGGATCATCAGTGTTAGAGCTAAAATTAGCATGTTTAAAGTGATTTTCATGCTTCCAGGGGCCCAAAACACAAGATTTATGGAATGGTTAAAAGTGCATGAAAATGGCCAATTTACTCACTCTGAGTTCTCAAAAAGGGTTTCTTCACCCCGGGAAGTTAATTAAATACCATTTGGAGGCATTTAATGTTCGAGCAAAAACGGCTGATTTTCGACAAAAGAGATAACACCCCCCATTACGTCATGCTTCAGAAATGTGGAAAATGGTCCATTTTCAAATGTTTTATTTTTGAACGTCAGTTCACATTTGTAGCTGGATCATCAGTGTTAGAGCTAAAATTAGCATGTTTAAAGTGATTTTCATGCTTCCAGGGGCCCAAAACACAAGATTTATGGAATGGTTAAAAGTGCATGAAAATGGCCAATTTACTCACTCTGAGTTCTCAAAAAGGGTTTCTTCACCCCGGGAAGTTAATTAAATACCATTTGGAGGCATTTAATGTTCGAGCAAAAACGGCTGATTTTCGACAAAAGAGATAACACCCCCCCATTATGTCATGCTTCAGAAATGTGGAAAATGGTCCGTTTTCAAATGTTTTGTTTTTGAACGTCAGTTCACATTTGTAGGTGGATCATCAGTGTTAGAGCTAAAATTAGCATGTTTAAAGTGATTTTCATGCTTCCAGGAGCTCGGGAAGTTAATTAAATACCATTTGGAGGCATTTAATGTTCGAGCAAAAACGGCTGATTTTCGACAAAAGAGATAACACCCCCCCATTACGTCATGCTTCAGAAATGTGGAAAATGGTCCGTTTTCAAATGTTTTATTTTTGAACGTCAGTTCACATTTGTAGGTGGATCATCAGTGTTAGAGCTAAAATTAGCATGTTTAAAGTGATTTTCATGCTTCCAGGGGCCCAAAACACAAGATTTATGGAATGGTTAAAAGTGCATGAAAATGGCCAATTTACTCACTCTGAGTTCTCAAAAAGGGTTTCTTCACCCCGGGAAGTTAATTAAATACCATTTGGAGGCATTTAATGTTCGAGCAAAAACGGCTGATTTTCGACAAAAGAGATAGCACCCCCCCATTACGTCATGCTTCAGAAATGTGGAAAATGGTCCGTTTTCAAATGTTTTATTTTTGAACGTCAGTTCACATTTGTAGGTGGATCATCAGTGTTAGAGCTACAATTAGCATGTTTAAAGTGATTTTCATGCTTCCAGGGGCTCGGGAAGTTAATTAAATACCATTTGGAGGCATTTAATGTTCGAGCAAAAACGGCTGATTTTCGACAAAAGAGATAACACCCCCCCATTACGTCATGCTTCAGAAATGTGGAAAATGGTCCGTTTTCAAATGTTTTATTTTTGAACGTCAGTTCACATTTGTAGGTGGATCATCAGTGTTAGAGCTAAAATTAGCATGTTTAAAGTGATTTTCATGCTTCCAGGGGCTCGGGAAGTGAAATAAATACAATTTGGAGGCATTTAATGTTCGAGCAAAAACGGCTGATTTTCGACAAAAGAGAAAACACCCCCCATTACGTCATGCTTCAGAAATGTGGAAAATGGTCCGTTTTCAAATGTTTTATTTTTGAACGTCAGTTCACATTTGTAGGTGGATCATCAGTGTTAGGGCTAAAATTAGCATGTTTAAAGTGATTTTCATGCTTCCAGGGGCCCAAAACACAAGATTTATGGAATGGTTAAAAGTGCATGAAAATGGCCAATTTACTCACTCTGAGTTCTCAAAAAGGGTTTCTTCACCCCGGGAAGTTAATTAAATACCATTTGGAGGCATTTAATGTTTGAGCAAAAACGGCTGATTTTCGACAAAAGAGATAACACCCCCCCCATTACGTCATGCTTCAGAAATGTGGAAAATGGTCCATTTTCAAATGTTTTATTTTTGAACGTCAGTTCACATTTGTAGGTGGATCATCAGTGTTAGAGCTAAAATTCGCATGTTTAAAGTGATTTTCATGCTTCCAGGGGCTCGGGAAGTTAATTAAATACCATTTGGAGGCATTTAATGTTCGAGCAAAAACGGCTGATTTTCGACAAAAGAGATAACACCCCCCCCATTACGTCATGCTTCAGAAATGTGGAAAATGGTCCGTTTTCAAATGTTTTATTTTTGAACGTCAGTTCACATTTGTAGGTGGATCATCAGTGTTAGAGCTAAAATTAGCATGTTTAAAGTGATTTTCATGCTTCCAGGGGCCCAAAACACAAGATTAATGGAATGGTTAAAAGTGCATGAAAATGGCCAATTTACTCACTCTGAGTTCTCAAAAAGGGTTTCTTCACCCCGGGAAGTGAAATAAATACCATTTGGAGGCATTTAATGTTCGAGCAAAAACGGCTGATTTTCGACAAAAGAGATAACACCCCCCCATTACGTCATGCTTCAGAAATGTGGAAAATGGTCCGTTTTCAAATGTTTTATTTTTGAACGTCAGTTCACATTTGTAGGTGGATCATCAGTGTTAGAGCTAAAATTAGCATGTTTAAAGTGATTTTCATGCTTCCAGGGGCCCAAAACACAAGATTTATGAAATGGTTAAAAGTGCATGAAAATGGCCAATTTACTCACTCTGAGTTCTCAAAAAGGGTTTCTTCACCCCGGGAAGTTAATTAAATACCATTTGGAGGCATTTAATGTTCGAGCAAAAACGGCTGATTTTCGACAAAAGAGATAACACCCCCCCCATTACGTCATGCTTCAGAAATGTGGAAAATGGTCCGTTTTCAAATGTTTTATTTTTGAACGTCAGTTCACATTTGTAGGTGGATCATCAGTGTTAGAGCTAAAATTAGCATGTTTAAAGTGATTTTCATGCTTCCAGGGGCTCGGGAAGTTAATTAAATACCATTTGGAGGCATTTAATGTTCGAGCAAAAACGGCTGATTTTCGACAAAAGAGATAACACCCCCCCATTACGTCATGCTTCAGAAATGTGGAAAATGGTCCGTTTTCAAATGTTTTATTTTTGAACGTCAGTTCACATTTGTAGGTGGATCATCAGTGTTAGAGCTAAAATTAGCATGTTTAAAGTGATTTTCATGCTTCCAGGGGCCCAAAACACAAGATTTATGGAATGGTTAAAAGTGCATGAAAATGGCCAATTTACTCACTCTGAGTTCTCAAAAAGGGTTTCTTCACCCCGGGAAGTTAATTAAATACCATTTGGAGGCATTTAATGTTCGAGCAAAAACGGCTGATTTTCGACAAAAGAGATAACACCCCCCCATTACGTCATGCTTCAGAAATGTGGAAAATGGTCCATTTTCAAATGTTTTATTTTTGAACGTCAGTTCACATTTGTAGGTGGATCATCAGTGTTAGAGCTAAAATTAGCATGTTTAAAGTGATTTTCATGCTTCCAGGGGCTCGGGAAGTTAATTAAATACCATTTGGAGGCATTTAATGTTCGAGCAAAAACGGCTGATTTTCGACAAAAGAGATAACACCCCCCCATTACGTCATGCTTCAGAAATGTGGAAAATGGTCCGTTTTCAAATGTTTTATTTTTGAACGTCAGTTCACATTTGTAGGTGGATCATCAGTGTTAGAGCTAAAATTAGCATGTTTAAAGTGATTTTCATGCTTCCAGGGGCCCAAAACACAAGATTTATGGAATGGTTAAAAGTGCATGAAAATGGCCAATTTACTCACTCTGAGTTCTCAAAAAGGGTTTCTTCACCCCGGGAAGTTAATTAAATACCATTTGGAGGCATTTAATGTTCGAGCAAAAACGGCTGATTTTCGACAAAAGAGATAACACCCCCCCATTACGTCATGCTTCAGAAATGTGGAAAATGGTCCGTTTTCAAATGTTTTATTTTTGAACGTCAGTTCACATTTGTAGGTGGATCATCAGTGTTAGAGCTAAAATTAGCATGTTTAAAGTGATTTTCATGCTTCCAGGGGCTCGGGAAGTTAATTAAATACCATTTGGAGGCATTTAATGTTCGAGCAAAAACGGCTGATTTTTGACAAAAGAGATAACACCCCCCCATTACGTCATGCTTCAGAAATGTGGAAAATGGTCCGTTTTCAAATGTTTTATTTTTGAACGTCAGTTCACATTTGTAGGTGGATCATCAGTGTTAGAGCTAAAATTAGCATGTTTAAAGTGATTTTCATGCTTCCAGGGGCCCAAAACACAAGATTTATGGAATGGTTAAAAGTGCATGAAAATGGCCAATTTACTCACTCTGAGTTCTCAAAAAGGGTTTCTTCACCCCGGGAAGTTAATTAAATACCATTTGGAGGCATTTAATGTTCGAGCAAAAACGGCTGATTTTCGACAAAAGAGATAACACCCCCCCATTACGTCATGCTTCAGAAATGTGGAAAATGGTCCGTTTTCAAATGTTTTATTTTTGAACGTCAGTTCACATTTGTAGGTGGATCATCAGTGTTAGAGCTAAAATTAGCATGTTTAAAGTGATTTTCATGCTTCCAGGGGCTCGGGAAGTTAATTAAATACCATTTGGAGGCATTTAATGTTCGAGCAAAAACGGCTGATTTTCGACAAAAGAGATAACACCCCCCCATTACGTCATGCTTCAGAAATGTGGAAAATGGTCCGTTTTCAAATGTTTTATTTTTGAACGTCAGTTCACATTTGTAGGTGGATCATCAGTGTTAGAGCTAAAATTAGCATGTTTAAAGTGATTTTCATGCTTCCAGGGGCCCAAAACACAAGATTTATGGAATGGTTAAAAGTGCATGAAAATGGCCAATTTACTCACTCTGAGTTCTCAAAAAGGGTTTCTTCACCCCGGGAAGTTAATTAAATACCATTTGGAGGCATTTAATGTTCGAGCAAAAACGGCTGATTTTCGACAAAAGAGATAACACCCCCCCATTACGTCATGCTTCAGAAATGTGGAAAATGGTCCGTTTTCAAATGTTTTATTTTTTAACGTCAGTTCACATTTGTAGGTGGATCATCAGTGTTAGAGCTAAAATTAGCATGTTTAAAGTGATTTTCATGCTTCCAGGGGCTCGGGAAGTTAATTAAATACCATTTGGAGGCATTTAATGTTCGAGCAAAAACGGCTGATTTTCGACAAAAGAGATAACACCCCCCCTATTACGTCATGCTTCAGAAATGTGGAAAATGATCCGTTTTCAAATGTTTTATTTTTGAACGTCAGTTCACATTTGTAGGTGGATCATCAGTGTTAGAGCTAAAATTAGCATGTTTAAAGTGATTTTCATGCTTCCAGGGGCCCAAAACACAAGATTTATGGAATGGTTAAAAGTGCATGAAAATGGCCAATTTACTCACTCTGAGTTCTCAAAAAGGGTTTCTTCACCCCGGGAAGTTAATTAAATACCATTTGGAGGCATTTAATGTTCGAGCAAAAACGGCTGATTTTCGACAAAAGAGATAACACCCCCCCATTACGTCATGCTTCAGAAATGTGGAAAATGGTCCGTTTTCAAATGTTTTATTTTTTAACGTCAGTTCACATTTGTAGGTGGATCATCAGTGTTAGAGCTAAAATTAGCATGTTTAAAGTGATTTTCATGCTTCCAGGGGCTCGGGAAGTTAATTAAATACCATTTGGAGGCATTTAATGTTCGAGCAAAAACGGCTGATTTTCGACAAAAGAGATAACACCCCCCCATTACGTCATGCTTCAGAAATGTGGAAAATGGTCCGTTTTCAAATGTTTTATTTTTGAACGTCAGTTCACATTTGTAGGTGGATCATCAGTGTTAGAGCTAAAATTAGCATGTTTAAAGTGATTTTCATGCTTCCAGGGGCTCGGGAAGTTAATTAAATACCATTTGGAGGCATTTAATGTTCGAGCAAAAACGGCTGATTTTCGACAATAGAGATAACACCCCCCCATTACGTCATGCTTCAGAAATGTGGAAAATGGTCCGTTTTCAAATGTTTTATTTTTGAACGTCAGTTCACATTTGTAGGTGGATCATCAGTGTTAGAGCTAAAATTAGCATGTTTAAAGTGATTTTCATGCTTCCAGGGGCCCAAAACACAAGATTTATGGAATGGTTAAAAGTGCATGAAAATGGCCAATTTACTCACTCTGAGTTCTCAAAAAGGGTTTCTTCACCCCGGGAAGTTAATTAAATACCATTTGGAGGCATTTAATGTTCGAGCAAAAACGGCTGATTTTCGACAAAAGAGATAACACCCCCCCATTACGTCATGCTTCAGAAATGTGGAAAATGGTCCGTTTTCAAATGTTTTATTTTTTAACGTCAGTTCACATTTGTAGGTGGATCATCAGTGTTAGAGCTAAAATTAGCATGTTTAAAGTGATTTTCATGCTTCCAGGGGCTCGGGAAGTTAATTAAATACCATTTGGAGGCATTTAATGTTCGAGCAAAAACGGCTGATTTTCGACAAAAGAGATAACACCCCCCCTATTACGTCATGCTTCAGAAATGTGGAAAATGATCCGTTTTCAAATGTTTTATTTTTGAACGTCAGTTCACATTTGTAGGTGGATCATCAGTGTTAGAGCTAAAATTAGCATGTTTAAAGTGATTTTCATGCTTCCAGGGGCCCAAAACACAAGATTTATGGAATGGTTAAAAGTGCATGAAAATGGCCAATTTACTCACTCTGAGTTCTCAAAAAGGGTTTCTTCACCCGGGAAGTTAATTAAATACCATTTGGAGGCATTTAATGTTCAAGCAAAAACGGCTGATTTTCGACAAAAAAGATAACACCCCCCCATTACGTCATGCTTCAGAAATGTGGAAAATGGTCCGTTTTCAAATGTTTTATTTTTGAACGTCAGTTCACATTTGTAGGTGGATCATCAGTGTTAGAGCTAAAATTATCATGTTTAAAGTGATTTTCATGCTTCCAGGGGCTCGGGAAGTTAATTAAATACCATTTGGAGGCCTTTAATGTTCGAGCAAAAACGGCTGATTTTCGACAAAAGAGATAACACCCCCCCATCACGTCATGCTTCAGAAATGTGGAAAATGGTCCGTTTTCAAATGTTTTATTTTTGAACGTCAGTTCACATTTGTAGGTGGATCATCAGTGTTAGAGCTAAAATTAGCATGTTTAAAGTGATTTTCATGCTTCCAGGGGCCCAAAACACAAGATTTATGGAATGGTTAAAAGTGCATGAAAATGGCCAATTTACTCACTCTGAGTTCTCAAAAAGGGTTTCTTCACCCCGGGAAGTTAATTAAATACCATTTGGAGGCATTTAATGTTCGAGCAAAAACGGCTGATTTTCGACAAAAGAGATAACACCCCCCCCATTACGTCATGCTTCAGAAATGTGGAAAATGGTCCGTTTTCAAATGTTTTATTTTTGAACGTCAGTTCACATTTGTAGGTGGATCATCAGTGTTAGAGCTAAAATTAGCATGTTTAAAGTGATTTTCATGCTTCCAGGGGCCCAAAACACAAGATTTATGGAATGGTTAAAAGTGCATGAAAATGGCCAATTTACTCACTCTGAGTTCTCAAAAAGGGTTTCTTCACCCGGGAAGTTAATTAAATACCATTTGGAGGCATTTAATGTTCGAGCAAAAATGGCTGATTTTCGACAAAAGAGATAACACCCCCCCATTACGTCATGCTTCAGAAATGTGGAAAATGGTCCGTTTTCAAATGTTTTATTTTTGAACGTCAGTTCACATTTGTAGGTGGATCATCAGTGTTAGAGCTAAAATTAGCATGTGTAAAGTGATTTTCATGCTTCCAGGGGCTCGGGAAGTTAATTAAATACCATTTGGAGGCATTTAATGTTCGAGCAAAAACGGCTGATTTTCGACAAAAGAGATAACACCCCCCCATTACGTCATGCTTCAGAAATGTGGAAAATGGTCCGTTTTCAAATGTTTTATTTTTGAACGTCAGTTCACATTTGTAGGTGGATCATCAGTGTTAGAGCTAAAATTAGCATGTTTAAAGTGATTTTCATGCTTCCAGGGGCCCAAAACACAAGATTTATGGAATGGTTAAAAGTGCATGAAAATGGCCAATTTACTCACTCTGAGTTCTCAAAAAGGGTTTCTTCACCCCGGGAAGTTAATTAAATACCATTTGGAGGCATTTAATGTTTGAGCAAAAACGGCTGATTTTCGACAAAAGAGATAACACCCCCCCATTACGTCATGCTTCAGAAATGTGGAAAATGGTCCGTTTTCAAATGTTTTATTTTTGAACGTCAGTTCACATTTGTAGGTGGATCATCAGTGTTAGAGCTAAAATTAGCATGTTTAAAGTGATTTTCATGCTTCCAGGGACTCGGGAAGTTAATTAAATACCATTTGGAGGCATTTAATGTTCGAGCAAAAACGGCTGATTTTCGACAAAAGAGATAACACCCCCCCATTACGTCATGCTTCAGAAATGTGGAAAATGGTCCGTTTTCAAATGTTTTATTTTTGAACGTCAGTTCACATTTGTAGGTGGATCATCAGTGTTAGAGCTAAAATTAGCATGTTTAAAGTGATTTTCATGCTTCCAGGGGCTCGGGAAGTGAAATAAATACCATTTGGAGGCATTTAATGTTCGAGCAAAAACGGCTGATTTTCGACAAAAGAGATAACACCCCCCCATTACGTCATGCTTCAGAAATGTGGAAAATGGTCCGTTTTCAAATGTTTTATTTTTGAACGTCAGTTCACATTTGTAGGTGGATCATCAGTGTTAGAGCTAAAATTAGCATGTTTAAAGTGATTTTCATGCTTCCAGGGGCTCGGGAAGTGAAATAAATACCATTTGGAGGCATTTAATGTTCGAGCAAAAACGGCTGATTTTCGACAAAAGAGATAACACCCCCCCATTACGTCATGCTTCAGAAATGTGGAAAATGGTCCGTTTTCAAATGTTTTATTTTTGAACGTCAGTTCACATTTGTAGGTGGATCATCAGTGTTAGAGCTAAAATTAGCATGTTTAAAGTGATTTTCATGCTTCCAGGGGCTCGGGAAGTTAATTAAATACCATTTGGAGGCATTTAATGTTCGAGCAAAAACGGCTGATTTTCGACAAAAGAGAAAACACCCCCCATTACGTCATGCTTCAGAAATGTGGAAAATGGTCCGTTTTCAAATGTTTTATTTTTGAACGTCAGTTCACATTTGTAGGTGGATCATCAGTGTTAGGGCTAAAATTAGCATGTTTAAAGTGATTTTCATGCTTCCAGGGGCCCAAAACACAAGATTTATGGAATGGTTAAAAGTGCATGAAAATGGCCAATTTACTCACTCTGAGTTCTCAAAAAGGGTTTCTTCTCCCCGGGAAGTTAATTAAATACCTTTTGGAGGCATTTAATGTTCGAGCAAAAACGGCTGATTTTCGACAAAAGAGATAACACCCCCCCATTACGTCATGCTTCAGAAATGTGGAAAATGGTCCATTTTCAAATGTTTTATTTTTGAACGTCAGTTCACATTTGTAGGTGGATCATCAGTGTTAGAGCTAAAATTAGCATGTTTAAAGTGATTTTCATGCTTCCAGGGGCTCGGGAAGTTAATTAAATACCATTTGGAGGCATTTAATGTTCGAGCAAAAACGGCTGATTTTCGACAAAAGAGATAACACCCCCCCATTACGTCATGCTTCAGAAATGTGGAAAATGGTCCGTTTTCAAATGTTTTATTTTTGAACGTCAGTTCACATTTGTAGGTGGATCATCAGTGTTAGAGCTAAAATTAGCATGTTTAAAGTGCTTTTCATGCTTCCAGGGGCCCAAAACACAAGATTAATGGAATGGTTAAAAGTGCATGAAAATGGCCAATTTACTCACTCTGAGTTCTCAAAAAGGGTTTCTTCACCCCGGGAAGTGAAATAAATACCATTTGGAGGCATTTAATGTTCGAGCAAAAACGGCTGATTTTCGACAAAAGAGATAACACCCCCCCATTACGTCATGCTTCAGAAATGTGGAAAATGGTCCGTTTTCAAATGTTTTATTTTTGAACGTCAGTTCACATTTGTAGGTGGATCATCAGTGTTAGAGCTAAAATTAGCATGTTTAAAGTGATTTTCATGCTTCCAGGGGCCCAAAACACAAGATTTATGGAATGGTTAAAAGTGCATGAAAATGGCCAATTTACTCACTCTGAGTTCTCAAAAAGGGTTTCTTCACCCCGGGAAGTTAATTAAATACCATTTGGAGGCATTTAATGTTCGAGCAAAAACGGCTGATTTTCGACAAAAGAGATAACACCCCCCATTACGTCATGCTTCAGAAATGTGGAAAATGATCAGTTTTCAAATGTTTTATTTTTGAACGTCAGTTCACATTTGTAGGTGGATCATCAGTGTTAGAGCTAAAATTAGCATGTTTAAAGTGATTTTCATGCTTCCAGGGGCTCGGGAAGTTAATTAAATACCATTTGGAGGCATTTAATGTTCGAGCAAAAACGGCTGATTTTCGACAAAAGAGATAACACCCCCCCATTACGTCATGCTTCAGAAATGTGGAAAATGGTCCGTTTTCAAATGTTTTATTTTTGAACGTCAGTTCACATTTGTAGGTGGATCATCAGTGTTAGAGCTAAAATTAGCATGTTTAAAGTGATTTTCATGCTTCCAGGGGCCCAAAACACAAGATTTATGGAATGGTTAAAAGTGCATGAAAATGGCCAATTTACTCACTCTGAGTTCTCAAAAAGGGTTTCTTCACCCCGGGAAGTTAATTAAATACCATTTGGAGGCATTTAATGTTCGAGCAAAAACGGCTGATTTTCGACAAAAGAGATAACACCCCCCCATTACGTCATGCTTCAGAAATGTGGAAAATGGTCAGTTTTCAAATGTTTTATTTTTGAACGTCAGTTCACATTTGTAGGTGGATCATCAGTGTTAGAGCTAAAATTAGCATGTTTAAAGTGATTTTCATGCTTCCAGGGGCCCAAAACACAAGATTTATGGAATGGTTAAAAGTGCATGAAAATGGCCAATTTACTCACTCTGAGTTCTCAAAAAGGGTTTCTTCACCCCGGGAAGTTAATTAAATACCATTTGGAGGCATTTAATGTTCGAGCAAAAACGGCTGATTTTTGACAAAAGAGATAACACCCCCCCCATTACGTCATGCTTCAGAAATGTGGAAAATGGTCCGTTTTCAAATGTTTTATTTTTGAACGTCAGTTCACATTTGTAGGTGGATCATCAGTGTTAGAGCTAAAATTAGCATGTTTAAAGTGATTTTCATGCTTCCGGGGGCTCGGGAAGTTAATTAAATACCATTTGGAGGCATTTAATGTTCGAGCAAAAACGGCTGATTTTCGACAAAAGAGATAACACCCCCCCATTACGTCATGCTTCAGAAATGTGGAAAATGGTCCGTTTTCAAATGTTTTATTTTTGAACGTCAGTTCACATTTGTAGGTGGATCATCAGTGTTAGAGCTAAAATTAGCATGTTTAAAGTGATTTTCATGCTTCCAGGGGCTCGGGAAGTGAAATAAATACCATTTGGAGGCATTTAATGTTCGAGCAAAAACGGCTGATTTTCGACAAAAGAGATAACACCCCCCCATTACGTCATGCTTCAGAAATGTCGAAAATGGTCCGTTTTCAAATGTTTTATTTTTGAACGTCAGTTCACATTTGTAGGTGGATCATCAGTGTTAGAGCTAAAATTAGCATGTTTAAAGTGATTTTCATGCTTCCAGGGGCTCGGGAAGGTAATTAAATACCATTTGGAGGCATTTAATGTTCGAGTAAAAACGGCTGATTTTCGACAAAAGAGATAACACCCTCCCATTACGTCATGCTTCAGAAATGTGGAAAATGGTCCGTTTTCAAATGTTTTATTTTTGAACGTCAGTTCACATTTGTAGGTGGATCATCAGTGTTAGAGCTAAAATTAGCATGTTTAAAGTGATTTTCATGCTTCCAGGGGCCCAAAACACAAGATTTATGGAATGGTTAAAAGTGCATGAAAATGGCCAATTTACTCACTCTGAGTTCTCAAAAAGGGTTTCTTCACCCCGGGAAGTTAATTAAATACCATTTGGAGGCATTTAATGTTCGAGCAAAAACGGCTGATTTTCGACAAAAGAGATAACACCCCCCATTACGTCATGCTTCAGAAATGTGGAAAATGGTCCATTTTCAAATGTTTTATTTTTGAACGTCAGTTCACATTTGTAGGTGGATCATCAGTGTTAGAGCTAAAATTAGCATGTTTAAAGTGATTTTCATGCTTCCAGGGGCCCAAAACACAAGATTTATGGAATGGTTAAAAGTGCATGAAAATGGCCAATTTACTCACTCTGAGTTCTCAAAAAGGGTTTCTTCACCCCGGGAAGTTAATTAAATACCATTTGGAGGCATTTAATGTTCGAGCAAAAACGGCTGATTTTCGACAAAAGAGATAACACCCCCCCATTACGTCATGCTTCAGAAATGTGGAAAATGGTCCGTTTTCAAATGTTTTGTTTTTGAACGTCAGTTCACATTTGTAGGTGGATCATCAGTGTTAGAGCTAAAATTAGCATGTTTAAAGTGATTTTCATGCTTCCAGGAGCTCGGGAAGTTAATTAAATACCATTTGGAGGCATTTAATGTTCGAGCAAAAACGGCTGATTTTCGACAAAAGAGATAACACCCCCCCATTACGTCATGCTTCAGAAATGTGGAAAATGGTCCGTTTTCAAATGTTTTATTTTTGAACGTCAGTTCACATTTGTAGGTGGATCATCAGTGTTAGAGCTAAAATTAGCATGTTTAAAGTGATTTTCATGCTTCCAGGGGCCCAAAACACAAGATTTATGGAATGGTTAAAAGTGCATGAAAATGGCCAATTTACTCACTCTGAGTTCTCAAAAAGGGTTTCTTCACCCCGGGAAGTTAATTAAATACCATTTGGAGGCATTTAATGTTCGAGCAAAAACGGCTGATTTTCGACAAAAGAGATAACACCCCCCCATTACGTCATGCTTCAGAAATGTGGAAAATGGTCCGTTTTCAAATGTTTTATTTTTGAACGTCAGTTCACATTTGTAGGTGGATCATCAGTGTTAGAGCTACAATTAGCATGTTTAAAGTGATTTTCATGCTTCCAGGGGCTCGGGAAGTTAATTAAATACCATTTGGAGGCATTTAATGTTCGAGCAAAAACGGCTGATTTTCGACAAAAGAGATAACACCCCCCCATTACGTCATGCTTCAGAAATGTGGAAAATGGTCCGTTTTCAAATGTTTTATTTTTGAACGTCAGTTCACATTTGTAGGTGGATCATCAGTGTTAGAGCTAAAATTAGCATGTTTAAAGTGATTTTCATGCTTCCAGGGGCTCGGGAAGTGAAATAAATACAATTTGGAGGCATTTAATGTTCGAGCAAAAACGGCTGATTTTCGACAAAAGAGATAACACCCCCCCCATTACGTCATGCTTCAGAAATGTGGAAAATGGTCCGTTTTCAAATGTTTTATTTTTGAACGTCAGTTCACATTTGTAGGTGGATCATCAGTGTTAGAGCTAAAATTAGCATGTTTAAAGTGATTTTCATGCTTCCAGGGGCTCGGGAAGTTAATTAAATACCATTTGGAGGCATTTAATGTTCGAGCAAAAACGGCTGATTTTCAACAAAAGAGAAAACACCCCCCATTACGTCATGCTTCAGAAATGTGGAAAATGGTCCGTTTTCAAATGTTTTATTTTTGAACGTCAGTTCACATTTGTAGGTGGATCATCAGTGTTAGGGCTAAAATTAGCATGTTTAAAGTGATTTTCATGCTTCCAGGGGCCCAAAACACAAGATTTATGGAATGGTTAAAAGTGCATGAAAATGGCCAATTTACTCACTCTGAGTTCTCAAAAAGGGTTTCTTCTCCCCGGGAAGTTAATTAAATACCTTTTGGAGGCATTTAATGTTCGAGCAAAAACGGCTGATTTTCGACAAAAGAGATAACACCCCCCCATTACGTCATGCTTCAGAAATGTGGAAAATGGTCCATTTTCAAATGTTTTATTTTTGAACGTCAGTTCACATTTGTAGGTGGATCATCAGTGTTAGAGCTAAAATTAGCATGTTTAAAGTGATTTTCATGCTTCCAGGGGCTCGGGAAGTTAATTAAATACCATTTGGAGGCATTTAATGTTCGAGCAAAAACGGCTGATTTTCGACAAAAGAGATAACACCCCCCCATTACGTCATGCTTCAGAAATGTGGAAAATGGTCCGTTTTCAAATGTTTTATTTTTGAACGTCAGTTCACATTTGTAGGTGGATCATCAGTGTTAGAGCTAAAATTAGCATGTTTAAAGTGCTTTTCATGCTTCCAGGGGCCCAAAACACAAGATTAATGGAATGGTTAAAAGTGCATGAAAATGGCCAATTTACTCACTCTGAGTTCTCAAAAAGGGTTTCTTCACCCCGGGAAGTAAAATAAATACCATTTGGAGGCATTTAATGTTCGAGCAAAAACGGCTGATTTTCGACAAAAGAGATAACACCCCCCATTACGTCATGCTTCAGAAATGTGGAAAATGATCAGTTTTCAAATGTTTTATTTTTGAACGTCAGTTCACATTTGTAGGTGGATCATCAGTGTTAGAGCTAAAATTAGCATGTTTAAAGTGATTTTCATGCTTCCAGGGGCTCGGGAAGTTAATTAAATACCATTTGGAGGCATTTAATGTTCGAGCAAAAACGGCTGATTTTCGACAAAAGAGATAACACCCCCCCATTACGTCATGCTTCAGAAATGTGGAAAATGGTCCGTTTTCAAATGTTTTATTTTTGAACGTCAGTTCACATTTGTAGGTGGATCATCAGTGTTAGAGCTAAAATTAGCATGTTTAAAGTGATTTTCATGCTTCCAGGGGCCCAAAACACAAGATTTATGGAATGGTTAAAAGTGCATGAAAATGGCCAATTTACTCACTCTGAGTTCTCAAAAAGGGTTTCTTCACCCCGGGAAGTTAATTAAATACCATTTGGAGGCATTTAATGTTCGAGCAAAAACGGCTGATTTTCGACAAAAGAGATAACACCCCCCCATTACGTCATGCTTCAGAAATGTGGAAAATGGTCAGTTTTCAAATGTTTTATTTTTGAACGTCAGTTCACATTTGTAGGTGGATCATCAGTGTTAGAGCTAAAATTAGCATGTTTAAAGTGATTTTCATGCTTCCAGGGGCCCAAAACACAAGATTTATGGAATGGTTAAAAGTGCATGAAAATGGCCAATTTACTCACTCTGAGTTCTCAAAAAGGGTTTCTTCACCCCGGGAAGTTAATTAAATACCATTTGGAGGCATTTAATGTTCGAGCAAAAACGGCTGATTTTTGACAAAAGAGATAACACCCCCCCCATTACGTCATGCTTCAGAAATGTGGAAAATGGTCCGTTTTCAAATGTTTTATTTTTGAACGTCAGTTCACATTTGTAGGTGGATCATCAGTGTTAGAGCTAAAATTAGCATGTTTAAAGTGATTTTCATGCTTCCGGGGGCTCGGGAAGTTAATTAAATACCATTTGGAGGCATTTAATGTTCGAGCAAAAACGGCTGATTTTCGACAAAAGAGATAACACCCCCCCATTACGTCATGCTTCAGAAATGTGGAAAATGGTCCGTTTTCAAATGTTTTATTTTTGAACGTCAGTTCACATTTGTAGGTGGATCATCAGTGTTAGAGCTAAAATTAGCATGTTTAAAGTGATTTTCATGCTTCCAGGGGCTCGGGAAGTGAAATAAATACCATTTGGAGGCATTTAATGTTCGAGCAAAAACGGCTGATTTTCGACAAAAGAGATAACACCCCCCCATTACGTCATGCTTCAGAAATGTCGAAAATGGTCCGTTTTCAAATGTTTTATTTTTGAACGTCAGTTCACATTTGTAGGTGGATCATCAGTGTTAGAGCTAAAATTAGCATGTTTAAAGTGATTTTCATGCTTCCAGGGGCTCGGGAAGTTAATTAAATACCATTTGGAGGCATTTAATGTTCGAGTAAAAACGGCTGATTTTCGACAAAAGAGATAACACCCTCCCATTACGTCATGCTTCAGAAATGTGGAAAATGGTCCGTTTTCAAATGTTTTATTTTTGAACGTCAGTTCACATTTGTAGGTGGATCATCAGTGTTAGAGCTAAAATTAGCATGTTTAAAGTGATTTTCATGCTTCCAGGGGCCCAAAACACAAGATTTATGGAATGGTTAAAAGTGCATGAAAATGGCCAATTTACTCACTCTGAGTTCTCAAAAAGGGTTTCTTCACCCCGGGAAGTTAATTAAATACCATTTGGAGGCATTTAATGTTCGAGCAAAAACGGCTGATTTTCGACAAAAGAGATAACACCCCCCATTACGTCATGCTTCAGAAATGTGGAAAATGGTCCGTTTTCAAATGTTTTATTTTTGAACGTCAGTTCACATTTGTAGGTGGATCATCAGTGTTAGAGCTAAAATTAGCATGTTTAAAGTGATTTTCATGCTTCCAGGGGCCCAAAACACAAGATTTATGGAATGGTTAAAAGTGCATGAAAATGGCCAATTTACTCACTCTGAGTTCTCAAAAAGGGTTTCTTCACCCCGGGAAGTTAATTAAATACCATTTGGAGGCATTTAATGTTCGAGCAAAAACGGCTGATTTTCGACAAAAGAGATAACACCCCCCCCATTACGTCATGCTTCAGAAATGTGGAAAATGGTCCGTTTTCAAATGTTTTATTTTTGAACGTCAGTTCACATTTGTAGGTGGATCATCAGTGTTAGAGCTAAAATTAGCATGTTTAAAGTGATTTTCATGCTTCCAGGGGCTCGGGAAGTTAATTAAATACCATTTGGAGGCATTTAATGTTCGAGCAAAAACGGCTGATTTTCGACAAAAGAGATAACACCCCCCCATTACGTCATGCTTCAGAAATGTGGAAAATGGTCCGTTTTCCAATGTTTTATTTTTGAACGTCAGTTCACATTTGTAGGTGGATCATCAGTGTTAGAGCTAAAATTAGCATGTTTAAAGTGATTTTCATGCTTCCAGGGACCCAAAACACAAGATTTATGGAATGGTTAAAAGTGCATGAAAATGGCCAATTTACTCACTCTGAGTTCTCAAAAAGGGTTTCTTCACCCCGGGAAGTTAATTAAATACCATTTGGAGGCATTTAATGTTCGAGCAAAAACGGCTGATTTTCGACAAAAGAGATAACACCCCCCCATTACGTCATGCTTCAGAAATGTGGAAAATGGTCCGTTTTCAAATGTTTTGTTTTTGAACGTCAGTTCACATTTGTAGGTGGATCATCAGTGTTAGAGCTAAAATTAGCATGTTTAAAGTGATTTTCATGCTTCCAGGAGCTCGGGAAGTTAATTAAATACCATTTGGAGGCATTTAATGTTCGAGCAAAAACGGCTGATTTTCGACAAAAGAGATAACACCCCCCCATTACGTCATGCTTCAGAAATGTGGAAAATGGTCCGTTTTCAAATGTTTTATTTTTGAACGTCAGTTCACATTTGTAGGTGGATCATCAGTGTTAGAGCTAAAATTAGCATGTTTAAAGTGATTTTCATGCTTCCAGGGGCCCAAAACACAAGATTTATGGAATGGTTAAAAGTGCATGAAAATGGCCAATTTACTCACTCTGAGTTCTCAAAAAGGGTTTCTTCACCCCGGGAAGTTAATTAAATACCATTTGGAGGCATTTAATGTTCGAGCAAAAACGGCTGATTTTCGACAAAAGAGATAACACCCCCCCATTACGTCATGCTTCAGAAATGTGGAAAATGGTCCGTTTTCAAATGTTTTATTTTTGAACGTCAGTTCACATTTGTAGGTGGATCATCAGTGTTAGAGCTACAATTAGCATGTTTAAAGTGATTTTCATGCTTCCAGGGGCTCGGGAAGTTAATTAAATACCATTTGGAGGCATTTAATGTTCGAGCAAAAACGGCTGATTTTCGACAAAAGAGATAACACCCCCCCATTACGTCATGCTTCAGAAATGTGGAAAATGGTCCGTTTTCAAATGTTTTATTTTTTAACGTCAGTTCACATTTGTAGGTGGATCATCAGTGTTAGAGCTAAAATTAGCATGTTTAAAGTGATTTTCATGCTTCCAGGGGCTCGGGAAGTTAATTAAATACCATTTGGAGGCATTTAATGTTCGAGCAAAAACGGCTGATTTTCGACAAAAGAGATAACATCCCCCCATTACGTCATGCTTCAGAAATGTGGAAAATGGTCCGTTTTCAAATGTTTTATTTTTGAACGTCAGTTCACATTTGTAGGTGGATCATCAGTGTTAGAGCTAAAATTAGAATGTTTAAAGTGATTTTCATGCTTCCAGGGGCCCAAAACACAAGATTTATGGAATGGTTAAAAGTGCATGAAAATGGCCAATTTACTCACTCTGAGTTCTCAAAAAGGGTTTCTTCACCCCGGGAAGTTAATTAAATACCATTTGGAGGCATTTAATGTTCGAGCAAAAACGGCTGATTTTCGACAAAAGAGATAACACCCCCCCATTACGTCATGCTTCAGAAATGTGGAAAATGGTCCGTTTTCAAATGTTTTATTTTTGAACGTCAGTTCACATTTGTAGGTGGATCATCAGTGTTAGAGCTAAAATTAGCATGTTTAAAGTGATTTTCATGCTTCCAGGGGCTCGGGAAGTTAATTAAATACCATTTGGAGGCATTTAATGTTCGAGCAAAAACGGCTGATTTTCGACAAAAGAGATAACACCCCCCCATTACGTCATGCTTCAGAAATGTGGAAAATGGTCCGTTTTCAAATGTTTTATTTTTGAACGTCAGTTCACATTTGTAGGTGGATCATCAGTGTTAGAGCTAACATTAGCATGTTTAAAGTGATTTTCATGCTTCCAGGGGCTCGGGAAGTTAATTAAATACCATTTGGAGGCATTTAATGTTCGAGCAAAAACGGCTGATTTTCGACAAAAGAGATAACACCCCCCCATTACGTCATGCTTCAGAAATGTGGAAAATGGTCCGTTTTCAAATGTTTTATTTTTGAACGTCAGTTCACATTTGTAGGTGGATCATCAGTGTTAGAGCTAAAATTAGCATGTTTAAAGTGATTTTCATGCTTCCAGAGGCCCAAAACACAAGATCTATCGAATGGTTAAAAGTGCATGAAAATGGCCAATTTACTCACTCTGAGTTCTCAAAAAGGGTTTCTTCACCCCGGGAAGTTAATTAAATACCATTTGGAGGCATTTAATGTTCAAGCAAAAACGGCTGATTTTCGACAAAAGAGAAAACACCCCCCCATTATGTCATGCTTCAGAAATGTGGAAAATGGTCCGTTTTCAAATGTTTTATTTTTGAACGTCAGTTCACATTTGTAGGTGGATCATCAGTGTTAGAGCTAAAATTAGCATGTTTAAAGTGATTTTCATGCTTCCAGGGGCTCGGGAAGTTAATTAAATACCATTTGGAGGCATTTAATGTTCGAGCAAAAACGGCTGATTTTTGACAAAAGAGATAACACCCCCCCATTACGTCATGCTTCAGAAATGTGGAAAATGGTCCGTTTTCAAATGTATTATTTTTGAACGTCAGTTCACATTTGTAGGTGGATCATCAGTGTTAGAGCTAAAATTAGCATGTTTAAAGTGATTTTCATGCTTCCAGGGGCTCGGTAAGTGAAGTAAATACCATTTGGAGGCATTTAATGTTCGAGCAAAAACGGCTGATTTTCGACAAAAGAGATAACACCCCCCCATTACGTCATGCTTCAGAAATGTGGAAAATGGTCCGTTTTCAAATGTTTTATTTTTGAACGTCAGTTCACATTTGTAGGTGGATCATCAGTGTTAGAGCTAAAATTAGCATGTTTAAAGTGATTTTCATGCTTCCAGGCACTCGGGAAGTTAATTAAATACCATTTGGAGGCATTTAATGTTCGAGCAAAAACGGCTGATTTTCGACAAAAGAGATAACACCCCCCCATTACGTCATGCTTCAGAAATGTGGAAAATGGTCCGTTTACAAATGTTTTATTTTAGAACGTCAGTTCACATTTGTAGGTGGATCATCAGTGTTAGAGCTAAAATTAGCATGTTTAAAGTGATTTTCATGCTTCCAGGGGCCCAAAACACAAGATTTATGGAATGGTTAAAAGTGCATGAAAATGGCCAATTTACTCACTCTGAGTTCTCAAAAAGGGTTTCTTCACCCCGGGAAGTTAATTAAATACCATTTGGAGGCATTTAATGTTCGAGCAAAAACGGCTGATTTTCGACAAAAGAGATAACACCCCCCCATTACGTCATGCTTCAGAAATGTGGAAAATGGTCCGTTTTCAAATGTTTTATTTTTGAACGTCAGTTCACATTTGTAGGTGGATCATCAGTGTTAGAGCTAAAATTAGCATGTTTAAAGTGATTTTCATGCTTCCAGGGGCTCGGGAAGTTAATTAAATACCATTTGGAGGCATTTAATGTTCGAGCAAAAACGGCTGATTTTCGACAAAAGAGATAACACCCCCCCATTACGTCATGCTTCAGAAATGTGGAAAATGGTCCGTTTTCAAATGTTTTATTTTTGAACGTCAGTTCACATTTGTAGGTGGATCATCAGTGTTAGAGCTAAAATTAGCATGTTTAAAGTGATTTTCATGCTTCAAGGGGCCCAAAACACAAGATTAATGGAATGGTTAAAAGTGCATGAAAATGGCCAATTTACTCACTCTGAGTTCTCAAAAAGGGTTTCTTCACCCCGGGAAGTGAAATAAATACCATTTGGAGGCATTTAATGTTCGAGCAAAAACGGCTGATTTTCGACAAAAGAGATAACACCCCCCCATTACGTCATGCTTCAGAAATGTGGAAAATAGTCCGTTTTCAAATGTTTTATTTTTGAACGTCAGTTCACATTTGTAGGTGGATCATCAGTGTTAGAGCTAAAATTAGCATGTTTAAAGTGATTTTCATGCTTCCAGGGGCTCGGGAAGTTAATTAAATACCATTTGGAGGCATTTAATGTTCGAGCAAAAACGGCTGATTTTCGACAAAAGAGTTAACACCCCCCCATTACGTCATGCTTCAGAAATGTGGAAAATGGTCCGTTTTCAAATGTTTTATTTTTGAACGTCAGTTCACATTTGTAGGTGGATCATCAGTGTTAGAGCTAAAATTAGCATGTTTAAAGTGATTTTCATGCTTCCAGGGGCCCAAAACACAAGATTAATGGAATGGTTAAAAGTGCATGAAAATGGCCAATTTACTCACTCTGAGTTCTCAAAAAGGGTTTCTTCACCCCGGGAAGTGAAATAAATACCATTTGGAGGCATTTAATGTTCGAGCAAAAACGGCTGATTTTCGACAAAAGAGATAACACCCCCCCATTACGTCATGCTTCAGAAATGTGGAAAATGGTCCGTTTTCAATGTTTTATTTTTGAACGTCAGTTCACATTTGTAGGTGGATCATCAGTGTTAGAGCTAAAATTAGCATGTTTAAAGTGATTTTCATGCTTCAAGGGGCTCGGGAAGTTAATTAAATACCATTTGGAGGCATTTAATGTTCGAGCAAAAACGGCTGATTTTCGACAAAAGAGATAACACCCCCCCCATTACGTCATGCTTCAGAAATGTGGAAAATGGTCCGTTTTCAAATGTTTTATTTTTGAACGTCAGTTCACATTTGTAGGTGGATCATCAGTGTTAGAGCTAAAATTAGCATGTTTAAAGTGATTTTCATGCTTCCAGGGGCTCGGGAAGTTAATTAAATACCATTTGGAGGCATTTAATGTTCGAGCAAAAACGGCTGATTTTCGACAAAAGAGATAACACCCCCCCATTACGTCATGCTTCAGAAATGTGGAAAATGGTCCGTTTTCAAATGTTTTATTTTTGAACGTCAGTTCACATTTGTAGGTGGATCATCAGTGTTAGAGCTAAAATTAGCATGTTTAAAGTGATTTTCATGCTTCCAGGGGCCCAAAACACAAGATTTATGGAATGGTTAAAAGTGCATGAAAATGGCCAATTTACTCACTCTGAGTTCTCAAAAAGGGTTTCTTCACCCCGGGAAGTTAATTAAATACCATTTGGAGGCATTTAATGTTCGAGCAAAAACGGCTGATTTTCGACAAAAGAGATAACACCCCCCCATTACGTCATGCTTCAGAAATGTGGAAAATGGTCCATTTTCAAATGTTTTATTTTTGAACGTCAGTTCACATTTGTAGGTGGATCATCAGTGTTAGAGCTAAAATTAGCATGTTTAAAGTGATTTTCATGCTTCCAGGGGCTCTGGAAGTTAATTAAATACCATTTGGAGGCATTTAATGTTCGAGCAAAAACGGCTGATTTTCGACAAAAGAGATAACACCCCCCCATTACGTCATGCTTCAGAAATGTGGAAAATGGTCCGTTTTCAAATGTTTTATTTTTGAACGTCAGTTCACATTTGTAGGTGGATCATCAGTGTTAGAGCTAAAATTAGCATGTTTAAAGTGATTTTCATGCTTCCAGGGGCTCGGGAAGTTAATTAAATACCATTTGGAGGCATTTAATGTTCGAGCAAAAACGGCTGATTTTCGACAAAAGAGATAACACCCCCCCATTACGTCATGCTTCAGAAATGTGGAAAATGGTCCGTTTTCAAATGTTTTATTTTTGAACGTCAGTTCACATTTGTAGGTGGATCATCAGTGTTAGAGCTAAAATTAGCATGTTTAAAGTGATTTTCATGCTTCCAGGGGCCCAAAACACAAGATTTATGGAATGGTTTAAAGTGCATGAAAATGGCCAATTTACTCACTCTGAGTTCTCAAAAAGGGTTTCTTCACCCCGGGAAGTTAATTAAATACCATTTGGAGGCATTTAATGTTCGAGCAAAAACGGCTGATTTTCGACAAAAGAGATAACACCCCCCCATTACCTCATGCTTCAGAAATGTGGAAAATGGTCCGTTTTCAAATGTTTTATTTTTGAACGTCAGTTCACATTTGTAGGTGGATCATCAGTGTTAGAGCTAAAATTAGCATGTTTAAAGTGATTTTCATGCTTCCAGGGGCTCGGGAAGTTAATTAAATACCATTTGGAGGCATTTAATGTTCGAGCAAAAACAGCTGATTTTCGACAAAAGAGATAACACCCCCCCATTACGTCATGCTTCAGAAATGTGGAAAATGGTCCGTTTTCAAATGTTTTATTTTTGAACGTCAGTTCACATTTGTAGGTGGATCATCAGTGTTAGAGCTAAAATTAGCATGTTTAAAGTGATTTTCATGCTTCCAGGGGCTCGGGAAGTTAATTAAATACCATTTGGAGGCATTTAATGTTCGAGCAAAAACGGCTGATTTTCGACAAAAGAGATAACACCCCCCCATTACGTCATGCTTCAGAAATGTGGAAAATGGTCCGTTTTCAAATGTTTTATTTTTGAACGTCAGTTCACATTTGTAGGTGGATCATCAGTGTTAGAGCTAAAATTAGCATGTTTAAAGTGATTTTCATGCTTCCAGGGGCTCGGGAAGTTAATTAAATACCATTTGGAGGCATTTAATGTTCGAGCAAAAACGGCTGATTTTCGACAAAAGAGATAACACCCCCCCATTACGTCATGCTTCAGAAATGTGGAAAATTGTCCGTTTTCAAATGTTTTATTTTTGAACGTCAGTTCACATTTGTAGGTGGATCATCAGTGTTAGAGCTAAAATTAGCATGTTTAAAGTGATTTTCATGCTTCCAGGGGCTCGGGAAGTTAATTAAATACCATTTGGAGGCATTTAATGTTCGAGCAAAAACGGTTGATTTTCGACAAAATAGATAACACCCCCCCATTACGTCATGCTTCAGAAATGTGGAAAATGGTCCGTTTTCAAATGTTTTATTTTTGAACGTCAGTTCACATTTGTAGGTGGATCATCAGTGTTAGAGCTAAAATTAGCATGTTTAAAGTGATTTTCATGCTTCCAGGGGCCCAAAACACAAGATTAATGGAATGGTTAAAAGTGCATGAAAATGGCCAATTTACTCACTCTGAGTTCTCAAAAAGGGTTTCTTCACCCCGGGAAGTTAATTAAATACCATTTGGAGGCATTTAATGTTCGAGCAAAAACGGCTGATTTTCGACAAAAGAGATAACACCCCCCCCATTACGTCATGCTTCAGAAATGTGGAAAATGGTCCGTTTTCAAATGTTTTATTTTTGAACGTCAGTTCACATTTGTAGGTGGATCATCAGTGTTAGAGCTAAAATTAGCATGTTTCAAGTGATTTTCATGCTTCCAGGGGCTCGGGAAGTTAATTAAATACCATTTGGAGGCATTTGATGTTCGAGCAAAAACGGCTGATTTTCGACAAAAGAGATAACACCCCCCCATTACGTCATGCTTCAGAAATGTGGAAAATGGTCCGTTTTCAAATGTTTTATTTTTGAACGTCAGTTCACATTTGTAGGTGGATCATCAGTGTTAGAGCTAAAATTAGCATGTTTAAAGTGATTTTCATGCTTCCAGGGGCCCAAAACACAAGATTTATGGAATGGTTAAAAGTGCATGAAAATGGCCAATTTACTCACTCTGAGTTCTCAAAAAGGGTTTCTTCACCCCGGGAAGTTAATTAAATACCATTTGGAGGCATTTAATGTTCGAGCAAAAACGGCTGATTTTCGACAAAAGAGATAACACCCCCCCATTACGTCATGCTTCAGAAATGTGGAAAATGGTCCGTTTTCAAATGTTTTATTTTTGAACGTCAGTTCACATTTGTAGGTGGATCATCAGTGTTAGAGCTAAAATTAGCACGTTTAAAGTGATTTTCATGCTTCCAGGGGCTCGGGAAGTTAATTAAATACCATTTGGAGGCATTTAATGTTTGAGCAAAAACGGCTGATTTTCGACAAAAGAGATAACACCCCCCCATTACGTCATGCTTCAGAAATGTGGAAAATGGTCCGTTTTCAAATGTTTTATTTTTGAACGTCAGTTCACATTTGTAGGTGGATCATCCGTGTTAGAGCTAAAATTAGCATGTTTAAAGTGATTTTCATGCTTCCAGGGGCCCAAAACACAAGATTTATGGAATGGTTAAAAGTGCATGAAAATGGCCAATTTACTCACTCTGAGTTCTCAAAAAGGGTTTCTTCACCCCGGGAAGTTAATTAAATACCATTTGGAGGCATTTAATGTTCGAGCAAAAACAGCTGATTTTCGACAAAAGAGATAACACCCCCCCCATTACGTCATGCTTCAGAAATGTGGAAAATGGTCCGTTTTCAAATGTTTTATTTTTGAACGTCAGTTCACATTTGTAGGTGGATCATCAGTGTTAGAGCTAAAATTAGCATGTTTCAAGTGATTTTCATGCTTCCAGGGGCTCGGGAAGTTAAATAAATACCATTTGGAGGCATTTGATGTTCGAGCAAAAACGGCTGATTTTCGACAAAAGAGATAACACCCCCCCATTACGTCATGCTTCAGAAATGTGGAAAATGGTCCGTTTTCAAATGTTTTATTTTTGAACGTCAGTTCACATTTGTAGGTGGATCATCAGTGTTAGAGCTAAAATTAGCATGTTTAAAGTGATTTTCATGCTTCCAGGGGCCCAAAACACAAGATTTATGGAATGGTTAAAAGTGCATGAAAATAGCCAATTTACTCACTCTGAGTTCTCAAAAAGGGTTTCTTCACCCCGGGAAGTGAAATAAATACCATTTGGAGGCATTTAATGTTCGAGCAAAAACGGCTGATTTTCGACAAAAGAGATAACACCCCCCCATTACGTCATGCTTCAGAAATGTGGAAAATGGTCCGTTTTCAAATGTTTTATTTTTGAACGTCAGTTCACATTTGTAGGTGGATCATCAGTGTTAGAGCTAAAATTAGCATGTTTAAAGTGATTTTCATGCTTCCAGGGGCTCGGGAAGTTAATTAAATACCATTTGGAGGCATTTAATGTTCGAGCAAAAACGGCTGATTTTCGACAAAAGAGATAACACCCCCCCATTACGTCATGCTTCAGAAATGTGGAAAATGGTCCGTTTTCAAATGTTTTATTTTTGAACGTCAGTTCACATTTGTAGGTGGATCATCAGTGTTAGAGCTAAAATTAGCATGTTTAAAGTGATTTTCAGGCTTCCAGGGGCCCAAAACACAAGATTTATGGAATGGTTAAAAGTGCATGAAAATGGCCAATTTACTCACTCTGAGTTCTCAAAAAGGGTTTCTTCACCCCAGGAAGTTAATTAAATACCATTTGGAGGCATTTAATGTTCGAGCAAAAACAGCTGATTTTCGACAAAAGAGATAACACCCCCCCCCATTACGTCATGCTTCAGAAATGTGGAAAATGGTCCGTTTTCAAATGTTTTATTTTTGAACGTCAGTTCACATTTGTAGGTGGATCATCAGTGTTAGAGCTAAAATTAGCATGTTTAAAGTGATTTTCATGCTTCCAGGGGCTCGGGAAGTTAATTAAATACCATTTGGAGGCATTTAATGTTCGAGCAAAAACGGCTGATTTTCGACAAAAGAGATAACACCCCCCCATTACGTCATGCTTCAGAAATGTGGAAAATGGTCCGTTTTCAAATGTTTTATTTTTGAACGTCAGTTCACATTTGTAGGTGGATCATCAGTGTTAGAGCTAAAATTAGCATGTTTAAAGTGATTTTCATGCTTCCAGGGGCTCGGGAAGTGAAATAAATACCATTTGGAGGCATTTAATGTTCGAGCAAAAACGGCTGATTTTCGACAAAAGAGATAACACCCCCCCATTACGTCATGCTTCAGAAATGTGGAAAATGGTCCGTTTTCAAATGTTTTATTTTTGAACGTCATTTCACATTTGTAGGTGGATCATCAGTGTTAGAGCTAAAATTAGCATGTTTAAAGTGATTTTCATGCTTCCAGGGGCTCGGGAAGTTAATTAAATACCATTTGGAGGCATTTAATGTTCGAGCAAAAACTGCTGATTTTCGACAAAAGAGATAACACCCCCCCATTACGTCATGCTTCAGAAATGTGGAAAATGGTCCGTTTTCAAATGTTTTATTTTTGAACGTCAGTTCACATTTGTAGGTGGATCATCAGTGTTAGAGCTAAAATTAGCATGTTTAAAGTGATTTTCATGCTTCCAGGGGCCCAAAACACAAGATTTATGGAATGGTTAAAAGTGCATGAAAATGGCCAATTTACTCACTCTGAGTTCTCAAAAAGGGTTTCTTCACCCCGGGAAGTTAATTAAATACCATTTGGAGGCATTTAATGTTCGAGCAAAAACGGCTGATTTTCGACAAAAGAGATAACACCCCCCCCATTACGTCATGCTTCAGAAATGTGGAAAATGGTCCGTTTTCAAATGTTTTATTTTTGAACGTCAGTTCACATTTGTAGGTGGATCATCAGTGTTAGAGCTAAAATTAGCATGTTTAAAGTGATTTTCATGCTTCCAGGGGCTCGGGAAGTTAATTAAATACCATTTGGAGGCATTTGATGTTCGAGCAAAAACGGCTGATTTTCGACAAAAGAGATAACACCCCCCCATTACGTCATGCTTCAGAAATGTGGAAAATGGTCCGTTTTCAAATGTTTTATTTTTGAACGTCAGTTCACATTTGTAGGTGGATCATCAGTGTTAGAGCTAAAATTAGCATGTTTAAAGTGATTTTCATGCTTCCAGGGGCCCAAAACACAAGATTTATGGAATGGTTAAAAGTGCATGAAAATGGCCAATTTACTCACTCTGAGTTCTCAAAAAGGGTTTCTTCACCCCGGGAAGTTAATTAAATACCATTTGGAGGCATTTAATGTTCGAGCAAAAACGGCTGATTTTCGACAAAAGAGATAACACCCCCCCATTACGTCATGCTTCAGAAATGTGGAAAATGGTCCGTTTTCAAATGTTTTATTTTTGAACGTCAGTTCACATTTGTAGGTGGATCATCAGTGTTAGAGCTAAAATTAGCATGTTTAAAGTGATTTTCATGCTTCCAGGGGCTCGGGAAGTTAATTAAATACCATTTGGAGGCATTTAATGTTCGAGCAAAAACGGCTGATTTTCGACAAAAGAGATAACACCCCCCATTACGTCATGCTTCAGAAATGTGGAAAATGGTCCGTTTTCAAATGTTTTATTTTTGAACGTCAGTTCACATTTGTAGGTGGATCATCAGTGTTAGAGCTAAAATTAGCATGTTTAAAGTGATTTTCAGGCTTCCAGGGGCCCAAAACACAAGATTTATGGAATGGTTAAAAGTGCATGAAAATGGCCAATTTACTCACTCTGAGTTCTCAAAAAGGGTTTCTTCACCCCAGGAAGTTAATTAAATACCATTTGGAGGCATTTAATGTTCGAGCAAAAACAGCTGATTTTCGACAAAAGAGATAACACCCCCCCATTACGTCATGCTTCAGAAATGTGGAAAATGGTCCGTTTTCAAATGTTTTATTTTTGAACGTCAGTTCACATTTGTAGGTGGATCATCAGTGTTAGAGCTAAAATTAGCATGTTTAAAGTGATTTTCATGCTTCCAGGGGCACGGGAAGTTAATTAAATACCATTTGGAGGCATTTAATGTTCGAGCAAAAACAGCTGATTTTCGACAAAAGAGATAACACCCCCCCATTACGTCATGCTTCAGAAATGTGGAAAATGGTCCGTTTTCAAATGTTTTATTTTTGAACGTCAGTTCACATTTGTAGGTGGATCATCAGTGTTAGAGCTAAAATTAGCATGTTTAAAGTGATTTTCAGGCTTCCAGGGGCCCAAAACACAAGATTTATGGAATGGTTAAAAGTGCATGAAAATGGCCAATTTACTCACTCTGAGTTCTCAAAAAGGGTTTCTTCACCCCAGGAAGTTAATTAAATACCATTTGGAGGCATTTAATGTTTGAGCAAAAACAGCTGATTTTCGACAAAAGAGATAACACCCCCCCATTACGTCATGCTTCAGAAATGTGGAAAATGGTCCGTTTTCAAATGTTTTATTTTTGAACGTCAGTTCACATTTGTAGGTGGATCATCAGTGTTAGAGCTAAAATTAGCATGTTTAAAGTGATTTTCATGCTTCCAGGGGCTCGGGAAGTTAATTAAATACCATTTGGAGGCATTTAATGTTCGAGCAAAAACGGCTGATTTTCGACAAAAGAGATAACACCCCCCCATTACGTCATGCTTCAGAAATGTGGAAAATGGTCCGTTTTCAAATGTTTTATTTTTGAACGTCAGTTCACATTTGTAGGTGGATCATCAGTGTTAGAGCTAAAATTAGCATGTTTAAAGTGATTTTCATGCTTCCAGGGGCCCAAAACACAAGATTTATGGAATGGTTAAAAGTGCATGAAAATGGCCAATTTACTCACTCTGAGTTCTCAAAAAGGGTTTCTTCACCCTGGGAAGTTAATTAAATACCATTTGGAGGCATTTAATGTTCGAGCAAAAACGGCTGATTTTCGACAAAAGAGATAACACCCCCCCATTACGTCATGCTTCAGAAATGTGGAAAATGGTCCGTTTTCAAATGTTTTATTTTTGAACGTCAGTTCACATTTGTAGGTGGATCATCAGTGTTAGAGCTAAAATTAGCATGTTTAAAGTGATTTTCATGCTTCCAGGGGCTCGGGAAGTTAATTAAATACCATTTGGAGGCATTTGATGTTCGAGCAAAAACGGCTGATTTTCGACAAAAGAGATAACACCCCCCCATTACGTCATGCTTCAGAAATGTGGAAAATGGTCCGTTTTCAAATGTTTTATTTTTGAACGTCAGTTCACATTTGTAGGTGGATCATCAGTGTTAGAGCTAAAATTAGCATGTTTAAAGTGATTTTCATGCTTCCAGGGGCCCAAAACACAAGATTTATGGAATGGTTAAAAGTGCATGAAAATGGCCAATTTACTCACTCTGAGTTCTCAAAAAGGGTTTCTTCACCCCGGGAAGTTAATTAAATACCATTTGGAGGCATTTAATGTTCGAGCAAAAACGGCTGATTTTCGACAAAAGAGATAACACCCCCCCATTACGTCATGCTTCAGAAATGTGGAAAATGGTCCGTTTTCAAATGTTTTATTTTTGAACGTCAGTTCACATTTGTAGGTGGATCATCAGTGTTAGAGCTAAAATTAGCATGTTTAAAGTGATTTTCATGCTTCCAGGGGCTCGGGAAGTTAATTAAATACCATTTGGAGGCATTTAATGTTCGAGCAAAAACGGCTGATTTTCGACAAAAGAGATAACACCCCCCCATTACGTCATGCTTCAGAAATGTGGAAAATGGTCCGTTTTCAAATGTTTTATTTTTGAACGTCAGTTCACATTTGTAGGTGGATCATCAGTGTTAGAGCTAAAATTAGCATGTTTAAAGTGATTTTCAGGCTTCCAGGGGCCCAAAACACAAGATTTATGGAATGGTTAAAAGTGCATGAAAATGGCCAATTTACTCACTCTGAGTTCTCAAAAAGGGTTTCTTCACCCCAGGAAGTTAATTAAATGCCATTTGGAGGCATTTAATGTTCGAGCAAAAACAGCTGATTTTCGACAAAAGAGATAACACCCCCCCATTACGTCATGCTTCAGAAATGTGGAAAATGGTCCGTTTTCAAATGTTTTATTTTTGAACGTCAGTTCACATTTGTAGGTGGATCATCAGTGTTAGAGCTAAAATTAGCATGTTTAAAGTGATTTTCATGCTTCCAGGGGCTCGGGAAGTTAATTAAATACCATTTGGAGGCATTTAATGTTCGAGCAAAAACGGCTGATTTTCGACAAAAGAGATAACACCCCCCCATTACGTCATGCTTCAGAAATGTGGAAAATGGTCCGTTTTCAAATGTTTTATTTTTGAACGTCAGTTCACATTTGTAGGTGGATCATCAGTGTTAGAGCTAAAATTAGCATGTTTAAAGTGATTTTCATGCTTCCAGGGGCCCAAAACACAAGATTTATGGAATGGTTAAAAGTGCATGAAAATGGCCAATTTACTCACTCTGAGTTCTCAAAAAGGGTTTCTTCACCCTGGGAAGTTAATTAAATACCATTTGGAGGCATTTAATGTTCGAGCAAAAACGGCTGATTTTCGACAAAAGAGATAACACCCCCCCATTACGTCATGCTTCAGAAATGTGGAAAATGGTCCGTTTTCAAATGTTTTATTTTTGAACGTCAGTTCACATTTGTAGGTGGATCATCAGTGTTAGAGCTAAAATTAGCATGTTTAAAGTGATTTTCATGCTTCCAGGGGCTCGGGAAGTTAATTAAATACCATTTGGAGGCATTTAATGTTCGAGCAAAAACGGCTGATTTTCGACAAAAGAGATAACACCCCCCCATTACGTCATGCTTCAGAAATGTGGAAAATGGTCCGTTTTCAAATGTTTTATTTTTGAACGTCAGTTCACATTTGTAGGTGGATCATCAGTGTTAGAGCTAAAATTAGCATGTTTAAAGTGATTTTCATGCTTCCAGGGGCTCGGGAAGTGAAATAAATACCGTTTGGAGGCATTTAATGTTCGAGCAAAAACAGCTGATTTTCGACAAAAGAGATAACACCCCCCCATTACGTCATGCTTCAGAAATGTGAAAAATGGTCCGTTTTCAAATGTTTTATTTTTGAACGTCAGTTCACATTTGTAGGTGGATCATCAGTGTTAGAGCTAAAATTAGCATGTTTAAAGTGATTTTCATGCTTCCAGGGGCTCGGGAAGTGAAATAAATACCATTTGGAGGCATTTAATGTTCGAGCAAAAACGGCTGATTTTCGACAAAAGAGATAACACCCCCCCATTACGTCATGCTTCAGAAATGTGGAAAATGGTCCGTTTTCAAATGTTTTATTTTTGAACGTCAGTTCACATTTGTAGGTGGATCATCAGTGTTAGAGCTAAAATTAGCATGTTTAAAGTGATTTTCATGCTTCCAGGGGCTCGGGAAGTTAATTAAATACCATTTGGAGGCATTTAATGTTCGAGCAAAAACTGCTGATTTTCGACAAAAGAGATAACACCCCCCCATTACGTCATGCTTCAGAAATGTGGAAAATGGTCCGTTTTCAAATGTTTTATTTTTGAACGTCAGTTCACATTTGTAGGTGGATCATCAGTGTTAGAGCTAAAATTAGCATGTTTAAAGTGATTTTCATGCTTCCAGGGGCCCAAAACACAAGATTTATGGAATGGTTAAAAGTGCATGAAAATGGCCAATTTACTCACTCTGAGTTCTCAAAAAGGGTTTCTTCACCCCGGGAAGTTAATTAAATACCATTTGGAGGCATTTAATGTTCGAGCAAAAACGGCTGATTTTCGACAAAAGAGATAACACCCCCCCCCATTACGTCATGCTTCAGAAATGTGGAAAATGGTCCGTTTTCAAATGTTTTATTTTTGACCGTCAGTTCACATTTGTAGGTGGATCATCAGTGTTAGAGCTAAAATTAGCATGTTTAAAGTGATTTTCATGCTTCCAGGGGCTCGGGAAGTTAATTAAATACCATTTGGAGGCATTTGATGTTCGAGCAAAAACGGCTGATTTTCGACAAAAGAGATAACACCCCCCCAATACGTCATGCTTCAGAAATGTGGAAAATGGTCCGTTTTCAAATGTTTTATTTTTGAACGTCAGTTCACATTTGTAGGTGGATCATCAGTGTTAGAGCTAAAATTAGCATGTTTAAAGTGATTTTCATGCTTCCAGGGGCCCAAAACACAAGATTTATGGAATGGTTAAAAGTGCATGAAAATGGCCAATTTACTCACTCTGAGTTCTCAAAAAGGGTTTCTTCACCCCGGGAAGTTAATTAAATACCATTTGGAGGCATTTAATGTTCGAGCAAAAACGGCTGATTTTCGACAAAAGAGATAACACCCCCCCATTACGTCATGCTTCAGAAATGTGGAAAATGGTCCGTTTTCAAATGTTTTATTTTTGAACGTCAGTTCACATTTGTAGGTGGATCATCAGTGTTAGAGCTAAAATTAGCATGTTTAAAGTGATTTTCATGCTTCCAGGGGCTCGGGAAGTTAATTAAATACCATTTGGAGGCATTTAATGTTCGAGCAAAAACGGCTGATTTTCGACAAAAGAGATAACACCCCCCATTACGTCATGCTTCAGAAATGTGGAAAATGGTCCGTTTTCAAATGTTTTATTTTTGAACGTCAGTTCACATTTGTAGGTGGATCATCAGTGTTAGAGCTAAAATTAGCATGTTTAAAGTGATTTTCAGGCTTCCAGGGGCCCAAAACACAAGATTTATGGAATGGTTAAAAGTGCATGAAAATGGCCAATTTACTCACTCTGAGTTCTCAAAAAGGGTTTCTTCACCCCAGGAAGTTAATTAAATACCATTTGGAGGCATTTAATGTTCGAGCAAAAACAGCTGATTTTCGACAAAAGAGATAACACCCCCCCATTACGTCATGCTTCAGAAATGTGGAAAATGGTCCGTTTTCAAATGTTTTATTTTTGAACGTCAGTTCACATTTGTAGGTGGATCATCAGTGTTAGAGCTAAAATTAGCATGTTTAAAGTGATTTTCATGCTTCCAGGGGCCCAAAACACAAGATTTATGGAATGGTTAAAAGTGCATGAAAATGGCCAATTTACTCACTCTGAGTTCTCAAAAAGGGTTTCTTCACCCCGGGAAGTTAATTAAATACCATTTGGAGGCATTTAATGTTCGAGCAAAAACGGCTGATTTTCGACAAAAGAGATAACACCCCCCCCATTACGTCATGCTTCAGAAATGTGGAAAATGGTCCGTTTTCAAATGTTTTATTTTTGAACGTCAGTTCACATTTGTAGGTGGATCATCAGTGTTAGAGCTAAAATTAGCATGTTTAAAGTGATTTTCATGCTTCCAGGGGCTCGGGAAGTTAATTAAATACCATTTGGAGGCATTTGATGTTCGAGCAAAAACGGCTGATTTTCGACAAAAGAGATAACACCCCCCCATTACGTCATGCTTCAGAAATGTGGAAAATGGTCCGTTTTCAAATGTTTTATTTTTGAACGTCAGTTCACATTTGTAGGTGGATCATCAGTGTTAGAGCTAAAATTAGCATGTTTAAAGTGATTTTCATGCTTCCAGGGGCCCAAAACACAAGATTTATGGAATGGTTAAAAGTGCATGAAAATGGCCAATTTACTCACTCTGAGTTCTCAAAAAGGGTTTCTTCACCCCGGGAAGTTAATTAAATACCATTTGGAGGCATTTAATGTTCGAGCAAAAACGGCTGATTTTCGACAAAAGAGATAACACCCCCCATTACGTCATGCTTCAGAAATGTGGAAAATGGTCCGTTTTCAAATGTTTTATTTTTGAACGTCAGTTCACATTTGTAGGTGGATCATCAGTGTTAGAGCTAAAATTAGCATGTTTAAAGTGATTTTCATGCTTCCAGGGGCTCGGGAAGTTAATTAAATACCATTTGGAGGCATTTAATGTTCGAGCAAAAACGGCTGATTTTCGACAAAAGAGATAACACCCCCCCATTACGTCATGCTTCAGAAATGTGGAAAATGGTCCGTTTTCAAATGTTTTATTTTTGAACGTCAGTTCACATTTGTAGGTGGATCATCAGTGTTAGAGCTAAAATTAGCATGTTTAAAGTGATTTTCATGCTTCCAGGGGCTCGGGAAGTTAATTAAATACCATTTGGAGGCATTTAATGTTCGAGCAAAAACGGCTGATTTTCGACAAAAGAGATAACACCCCCCCATTACGTCATGCTTCAGAAATGTGGAAAATGGTCCGTTTTCAAATGTTTTATTTTTGAACGTCAGTTCACATTTGTAGGTGGATCATCAGTGTTAGAGCTAAAATTAGCATGTTTAAAGTGATTTTCATGCTTCCAGGGGCCCAAAACACAAGATTTATGGAATGGTTAAAAGTGCATGAAAATGGCCAATTTACTCACTCTGAGTTCTCAAAAAGGGTTTCTTCACCCCGGGAAGTTAATTAAATACCATTTGGAGGCATTTAATGTTCGAGCAAAAATGGCTGATTTTCGACAAAAGAGATAACACCCCCCCATTACGTCATGCTTCAGAAATGTGGAAAATGGTCCGTTTTCAAATGTTTTATTTTTGAACGTCAGTTCACATTTGTAGGTGGATCATCAGTGTTAGAGCTAAAATTAGCATGTTTAAAGTGATTTTCATGCTTCCAGGGGCTCGGGAAGTTAATTAAATACCATTTGGAGGCATTTAATGTTCGAGCAAAAACGGCTGATTTTCGACAAAAGAGATAACACCCCCCCATTACGTCATGCTTCAGAAATGTGGAAAATGGTCCGTTTTCAAATGTTTTATTTTTGAACGTCAGTTCACATTTGTAGGTGGATCATCAGTGTTAGAGCTAAAATTAGCATGTTTAAAGTGATTTTCATGCTTCCAGGGGCTCGGGAAGTGAAATAAATACCATTTGGAGGCATTTAATGTTCGAGCAAAAACGGCTGATTTTCGACAAAAGAGATAACACCCCCCCATTACGTCATGCTTCAGAAATGTGGAAAATGGTCCGTTTTCAAATGTTTTATTTTTGAACGTCAGTTCACATTTGTAGGTGGATCATCAGTGTTAGAGCTAAAATTAGCATGTTTAAAGTGATTTTCATGCTTCCAGGGGCTCGGGAAGTGAAATAAATACCATTTGGAGGCATTTAATGTTCGAGCAAAAACGGCTGATTTTCGACAAAAGAGATAACACCCTCCCATTATGTCATGCTTCAGAAATGTGGAAAATGGTCCGTTTTCAAATGTTTTATTTTTGAACGTCAGTTCACATTTGTAGGTGGATCATCAGTGTTAGAGCTAAAATTAGCATGTTTAAAGTGATTTTCATGCGTCCTGGGGCTCGGGAAGTTAATTAAATACCATTTGGAGGCATTTAATGTTCGAGCAAAAATGGCTGATTTTCGACAAAAGAGATAACACCCCCCCATTACGTCATGCTTCAGAAATGTGGAAAATGGTCCGTTTTCAAATGTTTTATTTTTGAACGTCAGTTCACATTTGTAGGTGGATCATCAGTGTTAGAGCTAAAATTAGCATGTTTAAAGTGATTTTCATGCTTCCAGGGGCCCAAAACACAAGATTTATGGAATGGTTAAAAGTGCATGAAAATGGCCAATTTACTCACTCTGAGTTCTCAAAAAGGGTTTCTTCACCCCGGGAAGTTAATTAAATACCATTTGGAGGCATTTAATGTTCGAGCAAAAACGGCTGATTTTCGACAAAAGAGATAACACCCCCCCATTACGTCATGCTTCAGAAATGTGGAAAATGGTCCGTTTTCAAATGTTTTATTTTTGAACGTCAGTTCACATTTGTAGGTGGATCATCAGTGTTAGAGCTAAAATTAGCATGTTTAAAGTGATTTTCATGCTTCCAGGGGCTCGGGAAGTTAATTAAATACCATTTGGAGGCATTTAATGTTCGAGCAAAAACGGCTGATTTTTGACAAAAGAGATAACACCCCCCCATTACGTCATGCTTCAGAAATGTGGAAAATGGTCCGTTTTCAAATGTTTTATTTTTGAACGTCAGTTCACATTTGTAGGTGGATCATCAGTGTTAGAGCTAAAATTAGCATGTTTAAAGTGATTTTCATGCTTCCAGGGGCTCGGGAAGTGAAGTAAATACCATTTGGAGGCATTTAATGTTCGAGCAAAAACGGCTGATTTTCGACAAAAGAGATAACACCCCCCCATTACGTCATGCTTCAGAAATGTGGAAAATGGTCCGTTTTCAAATGTTTTATTTTTAAACGTCAGTTCACATTTGTAGGTGGATCATCAGTGTTAGAGCTAAAATTAGCATGTTTAAAGTGATTTTCATGCTTCCAGGCGCTCGGGAAGTTAATTAAATACCATTTGGAGGCATTTAATGTTCGAGCAAAAACGGCTGATTTTCGACAAAAGAGATAACACCCCCCCATTACGTCATGCTTCAGAAATGTGGAAAATGGTCCGTTTTCAAATGTTTTATTTTTGAACGTCAGTTCACATTTGTAGGTGGATCATCAGTGTTAGAGCTAAAATTAGCATGTTTAAAGTGATTTTCATGCTTCCAGGGGCCCAAAACACAAGATTTATGGAATGGTTAAAAGTGCATGAAAATGGCCAATTTACTCACTCTGAGTTCTCAAAAAGGGTTTCTTCACCCCGGGAAGTTAATTAAATACCATTTGGAGGCATTTAATGTTCGAGCAAAAACGGCTGATTTTCGACAAAAGAGATAACACCCCCCCATTACGTCATGCTTCAGAAATGTGGAAAATGGTCCGTTTTCAAATGTTTTATTTTTGAACGTCAGTTCACATTTGTAGGTGGATCATCAGTGTTAGAGCTAAAATTAGCATGTTTAAAGTGATTTTCATGCTTCCAGGGGCCCAAAACACAAGATTTATGGAATGGTTAAAAGTGCATGAAAATGGCCAATTTACTCACTCTGAGTTCTCAAAAAGGGTTTCTTCACCCTGGGAAGTTAATTAAATACCATTTGGAGGCATTTAATGTTCGAGCAAAAACGGCTGATTTTCGACAAAAGAGATAACACCCCCCCATTACGTCATGCTTCAGAAATGTGGAAAATGGTCCGTTTTCAAATGTTTTATTTTTGAACGTCAGTTCACATTTGTAGGTGGATCATCAGTGTTAGAGCTAAAATTAGCATGTTTAAAGTGATTTTCATGCTTCCAGGGGCCCAAAACACAAGATTTATGGAATGGTTAAAAGTGCATGAAAATGGCCAATTTACTCACTCTGAGTTCTCAAAAAGGGTTTCTTCACCCCGGGAAGTTAATTAAATACCATTTGGAGGCATTTAATGTTCGAGCAAAAACGGCTGATTTTCGACAAAAGAGATAACACCCCCCCATTACGTCATGCTTCAGAAATGTGGAAAATGGTCCGTTTTCAAATGTTTTATTTTTGAACGTCAGTTCACATTTGTAGGTGGATCATCAGTGTTAGAGCTAAAATTAGCATGTTTAAAGTGATTTTCATGCTTCCAGGGGCTCGGGAAGTTAATTAAATACCATTTGGAGGCATTTAATGTTCGAGCAAAAACGGCTGATTTTCGACAAAAGAGATAACACCCCCCCATTACGTCATGCTTCAGAAATGTGGAAAATGGTCCGTTTTCAAATGTTTTATTTTTGAACGTCAGTTCACATTTGTAGGTGGATCATCAGTGTTAGAGCTAAAATTAGCATGTTTAAAGTGATTTTCAGGCTTCCAGGGGCCCAAAACACAAGATTTATGGAATGGTTAAAAGTGCATGAAAATGGCCAATTTACTCACTCTGAGTTCTCAAAAAGGGTTTCTTCACCCCAGGAAGTTAATTAAATGCCATTTGGAGGCATTTAATGTTCGAGCAAAAACAGCTGATTTTCGACAAAAGAGATAACACCCCCCCATTACGTCATGCTTCAGAAATGTGGAAAATGGTCCGTTTTCAAATGTTTTATTTTTGAACGTCAGTTCACATTTGTAGGTGGATCATCAGTGTTAGAGCTAAAATTAGCATGTTTAAAGTGATTTTCATGCTTCCAGGGGCTCGGGAAGTTAATTAAATACCATTTGGAGGCATTTAATGTTCGAGCAAAAACGGCTGATTTTCGACAAAAGAGATAACACCCCCCCATTACGTCATGCTTCAGAAATGTGGAAAATGGTCCGTTTTCAAATGTTTTATTTTTGAACGTCAGTTCACATTTGTAGGTGGATCATCAGTGTTAGAGCTAAAATTAGCATGTTTAAAGTGATTTTCATGCTTCCAGGGGCCCAAAACACAAGATTTATGGAATGGTTAAAAGTGCATGAAAATGGCCAATTTACTCACTCTGAGTTCTCAAAAAGGGTTTCTTCACCCTGGGAAGTTAATTAAATACCATTTGGAGGCATTTAATGTTCGAGCAAAAACGGCTGATTTTCGACAAAAGAGATAACACCCCCCCATTACGTCATGCTTCAGAAATGTGGAAAATGGTCCGTTTTCAAATGTTTTATTTTTGAACGTCAGTTCACATTTGTAGGTGGATCATCAGTGTTAGAGCTAAAATTAGCATGTTTAAAGTGATTTTCATGCTTCCAGGGGCTCGGGAAGTTAATTAAATACCATTTGGAGGCATTTAATGTTCGAGCAAAAACGGCTGATTTTCGACAAAAGAGATAACACCCCCCCATTACGTCATGCTTCAGAAATGTGGAAAATGGTCCGTTTTCAAATGTTTTATTTTTGAACGTCAGTTCACATTTGTAGGTGGATCATCAGTGTTAGAGCTAAAATTAGCATGTTTAAAGTGATTTTCATGCTTCCAGGGGCTCGGGAAGTGAAATAAATACCGTTTGGAGGCATTTAATGTTCGAGCAAAAACAGCTGATTTTCGACAAAAGAGATAACACCCCCCCATTACGTCATGCTTCAGAAATGTGAAAAATGGTCCGTTTTCAAATGTTTTATTTTTGAACGTCAGTTCACATTTGTAGGTGGATCATCAGTGTTAGAGCTAAAATTAGCATGTTTAAAGTGATTTTCATGCTTCCAGGGGCTCGGGAAGTGAAATAAATACCATTTGGAGGCATTTAATGTTCGAGCAAAAACGGCTGATTTTCGACAAAAGAGATAACACCCCCCCATTACGTCATGCTTCAGAAATGTGGAAAATGGTCCGTTTTCAAATGTTTTATTTTTGAACGTCAGTTCACATTTGTAGGTGGATCATCAGTGTTAGAGCTAAAATTAGCATGTTTAAAGTGATTTTCATGCTTCCAGGGGCTCGGGAAGTTAATTAAATACCATTTGGAGGCATTTAATGTTCGAGCAAAAACTGCTGATTTTCGACAAAAGAGATAACACCCCCCCATTACGTCATGCTTCAGAAATGTGGAAAATGGTCCGTTTTCAAATGTTTTATTTTTGAACGTCAGTTCACATTTGTAGGTGGATCATCAGTGTTAGAGCTAAAATTAGCATGTTTAAAGTGATTTTCATGCTTCCAGGGGCCCAAAACACAAGATTTATGGAATGGTTAAAAGTGCATGAAAATGGCCAATTTACTCACTCTGAGTTCTCAAAAAGGGTTTCTTCACCCCGGGAAGTTAATTAAATACCATTTGGAGGCATTTAATGTTCGAGCAAAAACGGCTGATTTTCGACAAAAGAGATAACACCCCCCCCCATTACGTCATGCTTCAGAAATGTGGAAAATGGTCCGTTTTCAAATGTTTTATTTTTGACCGTCAGTTCACATTTGTAGGTGGATCATCAGTGTTAGAGCTAAAATTAGCATGTTTAAAGTGATTTTCATGCTTCCAGGGGCTCGGGAAGTTAATTAAATACCATTTGGAGGCATTTGATGTTCGAGCAAAAACGGCTGATTTTCGACAAAAGAGATAACACCCCCCCAATACGTCATGCTTCAGAAATGTGGAAAATGGTCCGTTTTCAAATGTTTTATTTTTGAACGTCAGTTCACATTTGTAGGTGGATCATCAGTGTTAGAGCTAAAATTAGCATGTTTAAAGTGATTTTCATGCTTCCAGGGGCCCAAAACACAAGATTTATGGAATGGTTAAAAGTGCATGAAAATGGCCAATTTACTCACTCTGAGTTCTCAAAAAGGGTTTCTTCACCCCGGGAAGTTAATTAAATACCATTTGGAGGCATTTAATGTTCGAGCAAAAACGGCTGATTTTCGACAAAAGAGATAACACCCCCCCATTACGTCATGCTTCAGAAATGTGGAAAATGGTCCGTTTTCAAATGTTTTATTTTTGAACGTCAGTTCACATTTGTAGGTGGATCATCAGTGTTAGAGCTAAAATTAGCATGTTTAAAGTGATTTTCATGCTTCCAGGGGCTCGGGAAGTTAATTAAATACCATTTGGAGGCATTTAATGTTCGAGCAAAAACGGCTGATTTTCGACAAAAGAGATAACACCCCCCATTACGTCATGCTTCAGAAATGTGGAAAATGGTCCGTTTTCAAATGTTTTATTTTTGAACGTCAGTTCACATTTGTAGGTGGATCATCAGTGTTAGAGCTAAAATTAGCATGTTTAAAGTGATTTTCAGGCTTCCAGGGGCCCAAAACACAAGATTTATGGAATGGTTAAAAGTGCATGAAAATGGCCAATTTACTCACTCTGAGTTCTCAAAAAGGGTTTCTTCACCCCAGGAAGTTAATTAAATACCATTTGGAGGCATTTAATGTTCGAGCAAAAACAGCTGATTTTCGACAAAAGAGATAACACCCCCCCATTACGTCATGCTTCAGAAATGTGGAAAATGGTCCGTTTTCAAATGTTTTATTTTTGAACGTCAGTTCACATTTGTAGGTGGATCATCAGTGTTAGAGCTAAAATTAGCATGTTTAAAGTGATTTTCATGCTTCCAGGGGCCCAAAACACAAGATTTATGGAATGGTTAAAAGTGCATGAAAATGGCCAATTTACTCACTCTGAGTTCTCAAAAAGGGTTTCTTCACCCCGGGAAGTTAATTAAATACCATTTGGAGGCATTTAATGTTCGAGCAAAAACGGCTGATTTTCGACAAAAGAGATAACACCCCCCCCATTACGTCATGCTTCAGAAATGTGGAAAATGGTCCGTTTTCAAATGTTTTATTTTTGAACGTCAGTTCACATTTGTAGGTGGATCATCAGTGTTAGAGCTAAAATTAGCATGTTTAAAGTGATTTTCATGCTTCCAGGGGCTCGGGAAGTTAATTAAATACCATTTGGAGGCATTTGATGTTCGAGCAAAAACGGCTGATTTTCGACAAAAGAGATAACACCCCCCCATTACGTCATGCTTCAGAAATGTGGAAAATGGTCCGTTTTCAAATGTTTTATTTTTGAACGTCAGTTCACATTTGTAGGTGGATCATCAGTGTTAGAGCTAAAATTAGCATGTTTAAAGTGATTTTCATGCTTCCAGGGGCCCAAAACACAAGATTTATGGAATGGTTAAAAGTGCATGAAAATGGCCAATTTACTCACTCTGAGTTCTCAAAAAGGGTTTCTTCACCCCGGGAAGTTAATTAAATACCATTTGGAGGCATTTAATGTTCGAGCAAAAACGGCTGATTTTCGACAAAAGAGATAACACCCCCCATTACGTCATGCTTCAGAAATGTGGAAAATGGTCCGTTTTCAAATGTTTTATTTTTGAACGTCAGTTCACATTTGTAGGTGGATCATCAGTGTTAGAGCTAAAATTAGCATGTTTAAAGTGATTTTCATGCTTCCAGGGGCTCGGGAAGTTAATTAAATACCATTTGGAGGCATTTAATGTTCGAGCAAAAACGGCTGATTTTCGACAAAAGAGATAACACCCCCCCATTACGTCATGCTTCAGAAATGTGGAAAATGGTCCGTTTTCAAATGTTTTATTTTTGAACGTCAGTTCACATTTGTAGGTGGATCATCAGTGTTAGAGCTAAAATTAGCATGTTTAAAGTGATTTTCATGCTTCCAGGGGCTCGGGAAGTGAAATAAATACCATTTGGAGGCATTTAATGTTCGAGCAAAAACGGCTGATTTTCGACAAAAGAGATAACACCCCCCCATTACGTCATGCTTCAGAAATGTGGAAAATGGTCCGTTTTCAAATGTTTTATTTTTGAACGTCAGTTCACATTTGTAGGTCGATCATCAGTGTTAGAGCTAAAATTAGCATGTTTAAAGTGATTTTCATGCTTCCAGGGGCTCGGGAAGTTAATTAAATACCATTTGGAGGCATTTAATGTTCGAGCAAAAACGGCTGATTTTCGACAAAAGAGATAACACCCCCCCATTACGTCATGCTTCAGAAATGTGGAAAATGGTCCGTTTTCAAATGTTTTATTTTTGAACGTCAGTTCACATTTGTAGGTGGATCATCAGTGTTAGAGCTAAAATTAGCATGTTTAAAGTGATTTTCATGCTTCCAGGGGCCCAAAACACAAGATTTATGGAATGGTTAAAAGTGCATGAAAATGGCCAATTTACTCACTCTGAGTTCTCAAAAAGGGTTTCTTCACCCCGGGAAGTTAATTAAATACCATTTGGAGGCATTTAATGTTCGAGCAAAAATGGCTGATTTTCGACAAAAGAGATAACACCCCCCCATTACGTCATGCTTCAGAAATGTGGAAAATGGTCCGTTTTCAAATGTTTTATTTTTGAACGTCAGTTCACATTTGTAGGTGGATCATCAGTGTTAGAGCTAAAATTAGCATGTTTAAAGTGATTTTCATGCTTCCAGGGGCTCGGGAAGTTAATTAAATACCATTTGGAGGCATTTAATGTTCGAGCAAAAACGGCTGATTTTCGACAAAAGAGATAACACCCCCCCATTACGTCATGCTTCAGAAATGTGGAAAATGGTCCGTTTTCAAATGTTTTATTTTTGAACGTCAGTTCACATTTGTAGGTGGATCATCAGTGTTAGAGCTAAAATTAGCATGTTTAAAGTGATTTTCATGCTTCCAGGGGCTCGGGAAGTGAAATAAATACCATTTGGAGGCATTTAATGTTCGAGCAAAAACGGCTGATTTTCGACAAAAGAGATAACACCCCCCCATTACGTCATGCTTCAGAAATGTGGAAAATGGTCCGTTTTCAAATGTTTTATTTTTGAACGTCAGTTCACATTTGTAGGTGGATCATCAGTGTTAGAGCTAAAATTAGCATGTTTAAAGTGATTTTCATGCTTCCAGGGGCTCGGGAAGTGAAATAAATACCATTTGGAGGCATTTAATGTTCGAGCAAAAACGGCTGATTTTCGACAAAAGAGATAACACCCTCCCATTATGTCATGCTTCAGAAATGTGGAAAATGGTCCGTTTTCAAATGTTTTATTTTTGAACGTCAGTTCACATTTGTAGGTGGATCATCAGTGTTAGAGCTAAAATTAGCATGTTTAAAGTGATTTTCATGCGTCCTGGGGCTCAGGAAGTTAATTAAATACCATTTGGAGGCATTTAATGTTCGAGCAAAAATGGCTGATTTTCGACAAAAGAGATAACACCCCCCCATTACGTCATGCTTCAGAAATGTGGAAAATGGTCCGTTTTCAAATGTTTTATTTTTGAACGTCAGTTCACATTTGTAGGTGGATCATCAGTGTTAGAGCTAAAATTAGCATGTTTAAAGTGATTTTCATGCTTCCAGGGGCCCAAAACACAAGATTTATGGAATGGTTAAAAGTGCATGAAAATGGCCAATTTACTCACTCTGAGTTCTCAAAAAGGGTTTCTTCACCCCGGGAAGTTAATTAAATACCATTTGGAGGCATTTAATGTTCGAGCAAAAACGGCTGATTTTCGACAAAAGAGATAACACCCCCCCATTACGTCATGCTTCAGAAATGTGGAAAATGGTCCGTTTTCAAATGTTTTATTTTTGAACGTCAGTTCACATTTGTAGGTGGATCATCAGTGTTAGAGCTAAAATTAGCATGTTTAAAGTGATTTTCATGCTTCCAGGGGCTCGGGAAGTTAATTAAATACCATTTGGAGGCATTTAATGTTCGAGCAAAAACGGCTGATTTTTGACAAAAGAGATAACACCCCCCCATTACGTCATGCTTCAGAAATGTGGAAAATGGTCCGTTTTCAAATGTTTTATTTTTGAACGTCAGTTCACATTTGTAGGTGGATCATCAGTGTTAGAGCTAAAATTAGCATGTTTAAAGTGATTTTCATGCTTCCAGGGGCTCGGGAAGTGAAGTAAATACCATTTGGAGGCATTTAATGTTCGAGCAAAAACGGCTGATTTTCGACAAAATAGATAACACCCCCCCATTACGTCATGCTTCAGAAATGTGGAAAATGGTCCGTTTTCAAATGTTTTATTTTTAAACGTCAGTTCACATTTGTAGGTGGATCATCAGTGTTAGAGCTAAAATTAGCATGTTTAAAGTGATTTTCATGCTTCCAGGCGCTCGGGAAGTTAATTAAATACCATTTGGAGGCATTTAATGTTCGAGCAAAAACGGCTGATTTTCGACAAAAGAGATAACACCCCCCCATTACGTCATGCTTCAGAAATGTGGAAAATGGTCCGTTTTCAAATGTTTTATTTTTGAACGTCAGTTCACATTTGTAGGTGGATCATCAGTGTTAGAGCTAAAATTAGCATGTTTAAAGTGATTTTCATGCTTCCAGGGGCCCAAAACACAAGATTTATGGAATGGTTAAAAGTGCATGAAAATGGCCAATTTACTCACTCTGAGTTCTCAAAAAGGGTTTCTTCACCCCGGGAAGTTAATTAAATACCATTTGGAGGCATTTAATGTTCGAGCAAAAACGGCTGATTTTCGACAAAAGAGATAACACCCCCCCATTACGTCATGCTTCAGAAATGTGGAAAATGGTCCGTTTTCAAATGTTTTATTTTTGAACGTCAGTTCACATTTGTAGGTGGATCATCAGTGTTAGAGCTAAAATTAGCATGTTTAAAGTGATTTTCATGCTTCCAGGGGCTCGGGAAGTTAATTAAATACCATTTGGAGGCATTTAATGTTCGAGCAAAAACGGCTGATTTTCGACAAAAGAGATAACACCCCCCCATTACGTCATGCTTCAGAAATGTGGAAAATGGTCCGTTTTCAAATGTTTTATTTTTGAACGTCAGTTCACATTTGTAGGTGGATCATCAGTGTTAGAGCTAAAATTAGCATGTTTAAAGTGATTTTCAGGCTTCCAGGGGCCCAAAACACAAGATTTATGGAATGGTTAAAAGTGCATGAAAATGGCCAATTTACTCACTCTGAGTTCTCAAAAAGGGTTTCTTCACCCCAGGAAGTTAATTAAATGCCATTTGGAGGCATTTAATGTTCGAGCAAAAACAGCTGATTTTCGACAAAAGAGATAACACCCCCCCATTACGTCATGCTTCAGAAATGTGGAAAATGGTCCGTTTTCAAATGTTTTATTTTTGAACGTCAGTTCACATTTGTAGGTGGATCATCAGTGTTAGAGCTAAAATTAGCATGTTTAAAGTGATTTTCATGCTTCCAGGGGCTCGGGAAGTTAATTAAATACCATTTGGAGGCATTTAATGTTCGAGCAAAAACGGCTGATTTTCGACAAAAGAGATAACACCCCCCCATTACGTCATGCTTCAGAAATGTGGAAAATGGTCCGTTTTCAAATGTTTTATTTTTGAACGTCAGTTCACATTTGTAGGTGGATCATCAGTGTTAGAGCTAAAATTAGCATGTTTAAAGTGATTTTCATGCTTCCAGGGGCCCAAAACACAAGATTTATGGAATGGTTAAAAGTGCATGAAAATGGCCAATTTACTCACTCTGAGTTCTCAAAAAGGGTTTCTTCACCCTGGGAAGTTAATTAAATACCATTTGGAGGCATTTAATGTTCGAGCAAAAACGGCTGATTTTCGACAAAAGAGATAACACCCCCCCATTACGTCATGCTTCAGAAATGTGGAAAATGGTCCGTTTTCAAATGTTTTATTTTTGAACGTCAGTTCACATTTGTAGGTGGATCATCAGTGTTAGAGCTAAAATTAGCATGTTTAAAGTGATTTTCATGCTTCCAGGGGCTCGGGAAGTTAATTAAATACCATTTGGAGGCATTTAATGTTCGAGCAAAAACGGCTGATTTTCGACAAAAGAGATAACACCCCCCCATTACGTCATGCTTCAGAAATGTGGAAAATGGTCCGTTTTCAAATGTTTTATTTTTGAACGTCAGTTCACATTTGTAGGTGGATCATCAGTGTTAGAGCTAAAATTAGCATGTTTAAAGTGATTTTCATGCTTCCAGGGGCTCGGGAAGTGAAATAAATACCGTTTGGAGGCATTTAATGTTCGAGCAAAAACAGCTGATTTTCGACAAAAGAGATAACACCCCCCCATTACGTCATGCTTCAGAAATGTGAAAAATGGTCCGTTTTCAAATGTTTTATTTTTGAACGTCAGTTCACATTTGTAGGTGGATCATCAGTGTTAGAGCTAAAATTAGCATGTTTAAAGTGATTTTCATGCTTCCAGGGGCTCGGGAAGTGAAATAAATACCATTTGGAGGCATTTAATGTTCGAGCAAAAACGGCTGATTTTCGACAAAAGAGATAACACCCCCCCATTACGTCATGCTTCAGAAATGTGGAAAATGGTCCGTTTTCAAATGTTTTATTTTTGAACGTCAGTTCACATTTGTAGGTGGATCATCAGTGTTAGAGCTAAAATTAGCATGTTTAAAGTGATTTTCATGCTTCCAGGGGCTCGGGAAGTTAATTAAATACCATTTGGAGGCATTTAATGTTCGAGCAAAAACTGCTGATTTTCGACAAAAGAGATAACACCCCCCCATTACGTCATGCTTCAGAAATGTGGAAAATGGTCCGTTTTCAAATGTTTTATTTTTGAACGTCAGTTCACATTTGTAGGTGGATCATCAGTGTTAGAGCTAAAATTAGCATGTTTAAAGTGATTTTCATGCTTCCAGGGGCCCAAAACACAAGATTTATGGAATGGTTAAAAGTGCATGAAAATGGCCAATTTACTCACTCTGAGTTCTCAAAAAGGGTTTCTTCACCCCGGGAAGTTAATTAAATACCATTTGGAGGCATTTAATGTTCGAGCAAAAACGGCTGATTTTCGACAAAAGAGATAACACCCCCCCCCATTACGTCATGCTTCAGAAATGTGGAAAATGGTCCGTTTTCAAATGTTTTATTTTTGACCGTCAGTTCACATTTGTAGGTGGATCATCAGTGTTAGAGCTAAAATTAGCATGTTTAAAGTGATTTTCATGCTTCCAGGGGCTCGGGAAGTTAATTAAATACCATTTGGAGGCATTTGATGTTCGAGCAAAAACGGCTGATTTTCGACAAAAGAGATAACACCCCCCCAATACGTCATGCTTCAGAAATGTGGAAAATGGTCCGTTTTCAAATGTTTTATTTTTGAACGTCAGTTCACATTTGTAGGTGGATCATCAGTGTTAGAGCTAAAATTAGCATGTTTAAAGTGATTTTCATGCTTCCAGGGGCCCAAAACACAAGATTTATGGAATGGTTAAAAGTGCATGAAAATGGCCAATTTACTCACTCTGAGTTCTCAAAAAGGGTTTCTTCACCCCGGGAAGTTAATTAAATACCATTTGGAGGCATTTAATGTTCGAGCAAAAACGGCTGATTTTCGACAAAAGAGATAACACCCCCCCATTACGTCATGCTTCAGAAATGTGGAAAATGGTCCGTTTTCAAATGTTTTATTTTTGAACGTCAGTTCACATTTGTAGGTGGATCATCAGTGTTAGAGCTAAAATTAGCATGTTTAAAGTGATTTTCATGCTTCCAGGGGCTCGGGAAGTTAATTAAATACCATTTGGAGGCATTTAATGTTCGAGCAAAAACGGCTGATTTTCGACAAAAGAGATAACACCCCCCATTACGTCATGCTTCAGAAATGTGGAAAATGGTCCGTTTTCAAATGTTTTATTTTTGAACGTCAGTTCACATTTGTAGGTGGATCATCAGTGTTAGAGCTAAAATTAGCATGTTTAAAGTGATTTTCAGGCTTCCAGGGGCCCAAAACACAAGATTTATGGAATGGTTAAAAGTGCATGAAAATGGCCAATTTACTCACTCTGAGTTCTCAAAAAGGGTTTCTTCACCCCAGGAAGTTAATTAAATACCATTTGGAGGCATTTAATGTTCGAGCAAAAACAGCTGATTTTCGACAAAAGAGATAACACCCCCCCATTACGTCATGCTTCAGAAATGTGGAAAATGGTCCGTTTTCAAATGTTTTATTTTTGAACGTCAGTTCACATTTGTAGGTGGATCATCAGTGTTAGAGCTAAAATTAGCATGTTTAAAGTGATTTTCATGCTTCCAGGGGCCCAAAACACAAGATTTATGGAATGGTTAAAAGTGCATGAAAATGGCCAATTTACTCACTCTGAGTTCTCAAAAAGGGTTTCTTCACCCCGGGAAGTTAATTAAATACCATTTGGAGGCATTTAATGTTCGAGCAAAAACGGCTGATTTTCGACAAAAGAGATAACACCCCCCCCATTACGTCATGCTTCAGAAATGTGGAAAATGGTCCGTTTTCAAATGTTTTATTTTTGAACGTCAGTTCACATTTGTAGGTGGATCATCAGTGTTAGAGCTAAAATTAGCATGTTTAAAGTGATTTTCATGCTTCCAGGGGCTCGGGAAGTTAATTAAATACCATTTGGAGGCATTTGATGTTCGAGCAAAAACGGCTGATTTTCGACAAAAGAGATAACACCCCCCCATTACGTCATGCTTCAGAAATGTGGAAAATGGTCCGTTTTCAAATGTTTTATTTTTGAACGTCAGTTCACATTTGTAGGTGGATCATCAGTGTTAGAGCTAAAATTAGCATGTTTAAAGTGATTTTCATGCTTCCAGGGGCCCAAAACACAAGATTTATGGAATGGTTAAAAGTGCATGAAAATGGCCAATTTACTCACTCTGAGTTCTCAAAAAGGGTTTCTTCACCCCGGGAAGTTAATTAAATACCATTTGGAGGCATTTAATGTTCGAGCAAAAACGGCTGATTTTCGACAAAAGAGATAACACCCCCCATTACGTCATGCTTCAGAAATGTGGAAAATGGTCCGTTTTCAAATGTTTTATTTTTGAACGTCAGTTCACATTTGTAGGTGGATCATCAGTGTTAGAGCTAAAATTAGCATGTTTAAAGTGATTTTCATGCTTCCAGGGGCTCGGGAAGTTAATTAAATACCATTTGGAGGCATTTAATGTTCGAGCAAAAACGGCTGATTTTCGACAAAAGAGATAACACCCCCCCATTACGTCATGCTTCAGAAATGTGGAAAATGGTCCGTTTTCAAATGTTTTATTTTTGAACGTCAGTTCACATTTGTAGGTGGATCATCAGTGTTAGAGCTAAAATTAGCATGTTTAAAGTGATTTTCATGCTTCCAGGGGCTCGGGAAGTGAAATAAATACCATTTGGAGGCATTTAATGTTCGAGCAAAAACGGCTGATTTTCGACAAAAGAGATAACACCCCCCCATTACGTCATGCTTCAGAAATGTGGAAAATGGTCCGTTTTCAAATGTTTTATTTTTGAACGTCAGTTCACATTTGTAGGTCGATCATCAGTGTTAGAGCTAAAATTAGCATGTTTAAAGTGATTTTCATGCTTCCAGGGGCTCGGGAAGTTAATTAAATACCATTTGGAGGCATTTAATGTTCGAGCAAAAACGGCTGATTTTCGACAAAAGAGATAACACCCCCCCATTACGTCATGCTTCAGAAATGTGGAAAATGGTCCGTTTTCAAATGTTTTATTTTTGAACGTCAGTTCACATTTGTAGGTGGATCATCAGTGTTAGAGCTAAAATTAGCATGTTTAAAGTGATTTTCATGCTTCCAGGGGCCCAAAACACAAGATTTATGGAATGGTTAAAAGTGCATGAAAATGGCCAATTTACTCACTCTGAGTTCTCAAAAAGGGTTTCTTCACCCCGGGAAGTTAATTAAATACCATTTGGAGGCATTTAATGTTCGAGCAAAAATGGCTGATTTTCGACAAAAGAGATAACACCCCCCCATTACGTCATGCTTCAGAAATGTGGAAAATGGTCCGTTTTCAAATGTTTTATTTTTGAACGTCAGTTCACATTTGTAGGTGGATCATCAGTGTTAGAGCTAAAATTAGCATGTTTAAAGTGATTTTCATGCTTCCAGGGGCTCGGGAAGTTAATTAAATACCATTTGGAGGCATTTAATGTTCGAGCAAAAACGGCTGATTTTCGACAAAAGAGATAACACCCCCCCATTACGTCATGCTTCAGAAATGTGGAAAATGGTCCGTTTTCAAATGTTTTATTTTTGAACGTCAGTTCACATTTGTAGGTGGATCATCAGTGTTAGAGCTAAAATTAGCATGTTTAAAGTGATTTTCATGCTTCCAGGGGCTCGGGAAGTGAAATAAATACCATTTGGAGGCATTTAATGTTCGAGCAAAAACGGCTGATTTTCGACAAAAGAGATAACACCCCCCCATTACGTCATGCTTCAGAAATGTGGAAAATGGTCCGTTTTCAAATGTTTTATTTTTGAACGTCAGTTCACATTTGTAGGTGGATCATCAGTGTTAGAGCTAAAATTAGCATGTTTAAAGTGATTTTCATGCTTCCAGGGGCTCGGGAAGTGAAATAAATACCATTTGGAGGCATTTAATGTTCGAGCAAAAACGGCTGATTTTCGACAAAAGAGATAACACCCTCCCATTATGTCATGCTTCAGAAATGTGGAAAATGGTCCGTTTTCAAATGTTTTATTTTTGAACGTCAGTTCACATTTGTAGGTGGATCATCAGTGTTAGAGCTAAAATTAGCATGTTTAAAGTGATTTTCATGCGTCCTGGGGCTCGGGAAGTTAATTAAATACCATTTGGAGGCATTTAATGTTCGAGCAAAAATGGCTGATTTTCGACAAAAGAGATAACACCCCCCCATTACGTCATGCTTCAGAAATGTGGAAAATGGTCCGTTTTCAAATGTTTTATTTTTGAACGTCAGTTCACATTTGTAGGTGGATCATCAGTGTTAGAGCTAAAATTAGCATGTTTAAAGTGATTTTCATGCTTCCAGGGGCCCAAAACACAAGATTTATGGAATGGTTAAAAGTGCATGAAAATGGCCAATTTACTCACTCTGAGTTCTCAAAAAGGGTTTCTTCACCCCGGGAAGTTAATTAAATACCATTTGGAGGCATTTAATGTTCGAGCAAAAACGGCTGATTTTCGACAAAAGAGATAACACCCCCCCATTACGTCATGCTTCAGAAATGTGGAAAATGGTCCGTTTTCAAATGTTTTATTTTTGAACGTCAGTTCACATTTGTAGGTGGATCATCAGTGTTAGAGCTAAAATTAGCATGTTTAAAGTGATTTTCATGCTTCCAGGGGCTCGGGAAGTTAATTAAATACCATTTGGAGGCATTTAATGTTCGAGCAAAAACGGCTGATTTTTGACAAAAGAGATAACACCCCCCCATTACGTCATGCTTCAGAAATGTGGAAAATGGTCCGTTTTCAAATGTTTTATTTTTGAACGTCAGTTCACATTTGTAGGTGGATCATCAGTGTTAGAGCTAAAATTAGCATGTTTAAAGTGATTTTCATGCTTCCAGGGGCTCGGGAAGTGAAGTAAATACCATTTGGAGGCATTTAATGTTCGAGCAAAAACGGCTGATTTTCGACAAAATAGATAACACCCCCCCATTACGTCATGCTTCAGAAATGTGGAAAATGGTCCGTTTTCAAATGTTTTATTTTTAAACGTCAGTTCACATTTGTAGGTGGATCATCAGTGTTAGAGCTAAAATTAGCATGTTTAAAGTGATTTTCATGCTTCCAGGCGCTCGGGAAGTTAATTAAATACCATTTGGAGGCATTTAATGTTCGAGCAAAAACGGCTGATTTTCGACAAAAGAGATAACACCCCCCCATTACGTCATGCTTCAGAAATGTGGAAAATGGTCCGTTTTCAAATGTTTTATTTTTGAACGTCAGTTCACATTTGTAGGTGGATCATCAGTGTTAGAGCTAAAATTAGCATGTTTAAAGTGATTTTCATGCTTCCAGGGGCCCAAAACACAAGATTTATGGAATGGTTAAAAGTGCATGAAAATGGCCAATTTACTCACTCTGAGTTCTCAAAAAGGGTTTCTTCACCCCGGGAAGTTAATTAAATACCATTTGGAGGCATTTAATGTTCGAGCAAAAACGGCTGATTTTCGACAAAAGAGATAACACCCCCCCATTACGTCATGCTTCAGAAATGTGGAAAATGGTCCGATTTCAAATGTTTTATTTTTGAACGTCAGTTCACATTTGTAGGTGGATCATCAGTGTTAGAGCTAAAATTAGCATGTTTAAAGTGATTTTCATGCTTCCAGGGGCTCGGGAAGTGAAATAAATACCATTTGGAGGCATTTAATGTTCGAGCAAAAACGGCTGATTTTCGACAAAAGAGATAACACCCTCCCATTATGTCATGCTTCAGAAATGTGGAAAATGGTCCGTTTTCAAATGTTTTATTTTTGAACGTCAGTTCACATTTGTAGGTGGATCATCAGTGTTAGAGCTAAAATTAGCATGTTTAAAGTGATTTTCATGCGTCCTGGGGCTCGGGAAGTTAATTAAATACCATTTGGAGGCATTTAATGTTCGAGCAAAAATGGCTGATTTTCGACAAAAGAGATAACACCCCCCCATTACGTCATGCTTCAGAAATGTGGAAAATGGTCCGTTTTCAAATGTTTTATTTTTGAACGTCAGTTCACATTTGTAGGTGGATCATCAGTGTTAGAGCTAAAATTAGCATGTTTAAAGTGATTTTCATGCTTCCAGGGGCCCAAAACACAAGATTTATGGAATGGTTAAAAGTGCATGAAAATGGCCAATTTACTCAATCTGAGTTCTCAAAAAGGGTTTCTTCACCCCTGGAAGTTAATTAAATACCATTTGGAGTCATTTAATGTTCGAGCAAAAACGGCTGATTTTCGACAAAAGAGATAACACCCCCCCATTACGTCATGCTTCAGAAATGTGGAAAATGGTCCGTTTTCAAATGTTTTATTTTTGAACGTCAGTTCACATTTGTAGGTGGATCATCAGTGTTAGAGCTAAAATTAGCATGTTTAAAGTGATTTTCATGCTTCCAGGGGCTCGGGAAGTTAATTAAATACCATTTGGAGGCATTTAATGTTCGAGCAAAAACTGCTGATTTTCGACAAAAGAGATAACACCCCCCCATTACGTCATGCTTCAGAAATGTGGAAAATGGTCCGTTTTCAAATGTTTTATTTTTGAACGTCAGTTCACATTTGTAGGTGGATCATCAGTGTTAGAGCTAAAATTAGCATGTTTAAAGTGATTTTCATGCTTCCAGGGGCCCAAAACACAAGATTTATGGAATGGTTAAAAGTGCATGAAAATGGCCAATTTACTCACTCTGAGTTCTCAAAAAGGGTTTCTTCACCCCGGGAAGTTAATTAAATACCATTTGGAGGCATTTAATGTTCGAGCAAAAACGGCTGATTTTCGACAAAAGAGATAACACCCCCCCATTACGTCATGCTTCAGAAATGTGGAAAATGGTCCGTTTTCAAATGTTTTATTTTTGAACGTCAGTTCACATTTGTAGGTGGATCATCAGTGTTAGAGCTAAAATTAGCATGTTTAAAGTGATTTTCATGCTTCCAGGGGCTCGGGAAGTTAATTAAATACCATTTGGAGGCATTTGATGTTCGAGCAAAAACGGCTGATTTTCGACAAAAGAGATAACACCCCCCCATTACGTCATGCTTCAGAAATGTGGAAAATGGTCCGTTTTCAAATGTTTTATTTTTGAACGTCAGTTCACATTTGTAGGTGGATCATCAGTGTTAGAGCTAAAATTAGCATGTTTAAAGTGATTTTCATGCTTCCAGGGGCCCAAAACACAAGATTTATGGAATGGTTAAAAGTGCATGAAAATGGCCAATTTACTCACTCTGAGTTCTCAAAAAGGGTTTCTTCACCCCGGGAAGTTAATTAAATACCATTTGGAGGCATTTAATGTTCGAGCAAAAACGGCTGATTTTCGACAAAAGAGATAACACCCCCCCATTACGTCATGCTTCAGAAATGTGGAAAATGGTCCGTTTTCAAATGTTTTATTTTTGAACGTCAGTTCACATTTGTAGGTGGATCATCAGTGTTAGAGCTAAAATTAGCATGTTTAAAGTGATTTTCATGCTTCCAGGGGCTCGGGAAGTTAATTAAATACCATTTGGAGGCATTTAATGTTCGAGCAAAAACGGCTGATTTTCGACAAAAGAGATACCCCCCATTACGTCATGCTTCAGAAATGTGGAAAATGGTCCGTTTTCAAATGTTTTATTTTTGAACGTCAGTTCACATTTGTAGGTGGATCATCAGTGTTAGAGCTAAAATTAGCATGTTTAAAGTGATTTTCAGGCTTCCAGGGGCCCAAAACACAAGATTTATGGAATGGTTAAAAGTGCATGAAAATGGCCAATTTACTCACTCTGAGTTCTCAAAAAGGGTTTCTTCACCCCAGGAAGTTAATTAAATACCATTTGGAGGCATTTAATGTTCGAGCAAAAACAGCTGATTTTCGACAAAAGAGATAACACCCCCCCATTACGTCATGCTTCAGAAATGTGGAAAATGGTCCGTTTTCAAATGTTTTATTTTTGAACGTCAGTTCACATTTGTAGGTGGATCATCAGTGTTAAAGCAAAAATTAGCATGTTTAAAGTGATTTTCATGCTTCCAGGGGCTCGGGAAGTTAATTAAATACCATTTGGAGGCATTTAATGTTCTAGCAAAAACGGCTGATTTTCGACAAAAGAGATAACACCCCCCCATTACGTCATGCTTCAGAAATGTGGAAAATGGTCCGTTTTCAAATGTTTTATTTTTGAACGTCAGTTCACATTTGTAGGTGGATCGTCAGTGTTAGAGCTAAAATTAGCATGTTTAAAGTGATTTTCATGCTTCCAGGGGCCCAAAACACAAGATTTATGGAATGGTTAAAAGTGCATGAAAATGGCCAATTTACTCACTCTGAGTTCTCAAAAAGGGTTTCTTCACCCTGGGAAGTTAATTAAATACCATTTGGAGGCATTTAATGTTCGAGCAAAAACGGCTGATTTTCGACAAAAGAGATAACACCCCCCCCATTACGTCATGCTTCAGAAATGTGGAAAATGGTCCGTTTTCAAATGTTTTATTTTTGAACGTCAGTTCACATTTGTAGGTGGATCATCAGTGTTAGAGCTAAAATTAGCATGTTTAAAGTGATTTTCATGCTTCCAGGGGCTCGGGAAGTTAATTAAATACCATTTGGAGGCATTTAATGTTCGAGCAAAAACGGCTGATTTTCGACAAAAGAGATAAAACCCCCCCATTACGTCATGCTTCAGAAATGTGGAAAATGGTCCGTTTTCAAATGTTTTATTTTTGAACGTCAGTTCACATTTGTAGGTGGATCATCAGTGTTAGAGCTAAAATTAGCATGTTTAAAGTGATTTTCATGCTTCCAGGGGCTCGGGAAGTGAAATAAATACCATTTGGAGGCATTTAATGTTCGAGCAAAAACGGCTGATTTTTGACAAAAGAGATAACACCCCCCCATTACGTCATGCTTCAGAAATGTGAAAAATGGTCCGTTTTCAAATGTTTTATTTTTGAACGTCAGTTCACATTTGTAGGTGGATCATCAGTGTTAGAGCTAAAATTAGCATGTTTAAAGTGATTTTCATGCTTCCAGGGGCTCGGGAAGTGAAATAAATACCATTTGGAAGCATTTAATGTTCGAGCAAAAACGGCTGATTTTCGACAAAAGAGATAACACCCCCCCATTACGTCATGCTTCAGAAATGTGGAAAATGGTCCGTTTTCAAATGTTTTATTTTTGAACGTCAGTTCACATTTGTAGGTGGATCATCAGTGTTAGAGCTAAAATTAGCATGTTTAAAGTGATTTTCATGCTTCCAGGGGCTCGGGAAGTTAATTAAATACCATTTGGAGGCATTTAATGTTCGAGCAAAAACGGCTGATTTTCGACAAAAGAGATAACACCCCCCCATTACGTCATGCTTCAGAAATGTGGAAAATGGTCCGTTTTCAAATGTTTTATTTTTGAACGTCAGTTCACATTTGTAGGTGGATCATCAGTGTTAGAGCTAGAATTAGCATGTTTAAAGTGATTTTCATGCTTCCAGGGGCCCAAAACACAAGATTTATGGAATGGTTAAAAGTGCATGAAAATGGCCAATTTACTCACTCTGAGTTCTCAAAAAGGGTTTCTTCACCCCGGGAAGTTAATTAAATACCATTTGGAGGCATTTAATGTTCGAGCAAAAATGGCTGATTTTCGACAAAAGAGATAACACCCCCCCATTACGTCATGCTTCAGAAATGTGGAAAATGGTCCGTTTTCAAATGTTTTATTTTTGAACGTCAGTTCACATTTGTAGGTGGATCATCAGTGTTAGAGCTAAAATTAGCATGTTTAAAGTGATTTTCATGCTTCCAGGGGCTCGGGAAGTGAAATAAATACCATTTGGAGGCATTTAATGTTCGAGCAAAAACGGCTGATTTTCGACAAAAGAGATAACACCCTCCCATTATGTCATGCTTCAGAAATGTGGAAAATGGTCCGTTTTCAAATGTTTTATTTTTGAACGTCAGTTCACATTTGTAGGTGGATCATCAGTGTTAGAGCTAAAATTAGCATGTTTAAAGTGATTTTCATGCGTCCTGGGGCTCGGGAAGTTAATTAAATACCATTTGGAGGCATTTAATGTTCGAGCAAAAATGGCTGATTTTCGACAAAAGAGATAACACCCCCCCATTACGTCATGCTTCAGAAATGTGGAAAATGGTCCGTTTTCAAATGTTTTATTTTTGAACGTCAGTTCACATTTGTAGGTGGATCATCAGTGTTAGAGCTAAAATTAGCATGTTTAAAGTGATTTTCATGCTTCCAGGGGCCCAAAACACAAGATTTATGGAATGGTTAAAAGTGCATGAAAATGGCCAATTTACTCACTCTGTGTTCTCAAAAAGGGTTTCTTCACCCCGGGAAGTTAATTAAATACCATTTGGAGGCATTTAATGTTCGAGCAAAAACGGCTGATTTTCGACAAAAGAGATAACACCCCCCCATTACGTCATGCTTCAGAAATGTGGAAAATGGTCCGTTTTCAAATGTTTTATTTTTGAACGTCAGTTCACATTTGTAGGTGGATCATCAGTGTTAGAGCTAAAATTAGCATGTTTAAAGTGATTTTCATGCTTCCAGGGGCTCGGGAAGTTAATTAAATACCATTTGGAGGCATTTAATGTTCGAGCAAAAACGGCTGATTTTCGACAAAAGAGATAACACCCCCCCATTACGTCATGCTTCAGAAATGTGGAAAATGGTCCGTTTTCAAATGTTTTATTTTTGAACGTCAGTTCACATTTGTAGGTGGATCATCAGTGTTAGAGCTAAAATTAGCATGTTTAAAGTGATTTTCATGCTTCCAGGGGCCCAAAACACAAGATTTATGGAATGGTTAAAAGTGCATGAAAATGGCCAATTTACTCACTCTGAGTTCTCAAAAAGGGTTTCTTCACCCCGGGAAGTTAATTAAATACCATTTGGAGGCATTTAATGTTCGAGCAAAAACGGCTGATTTTCGACAAAAGAGATAACACCCCCCCATTACGTCATGCTTCAGAAATGTGGAAAATGGTCCGATTTCAAATGTTTTATTTTTGAACGTCAGTTCACATTTGTAGGTGGATCATCAGTGTTAGAGCTAAAATTAGCATGTTTAAAGTGATTTTCATGCTTCCAGGGGCTCGGGAAGTGAAATAAATACCATTTGGAGGCATTTAATGTTCGAGCAAAAACGGCTGATTTTCGACAAAAGAGATAACACCCTCCCATTATGTCATGCTTCAGAAATGTGGAAAATGGTCCGTTTTCAAATGTTTTATTTTTGAACGTCAGTTCACATTTGTAGGTGGATCATCAGTGTTAGAGCTAAAATTAGCATGTTTAAAGTGATTTTCATGCGTCCTGGGGCTCGGGAAGTTAATTAAATACCATTTGGAGGCATTTAATGTTCGAGCAAAAATGGCTGATTTTCGACAAAAGAGATAACACCCCCCCATTACGTCATGCTTCAGAAATGTGGAAAATGGTCCGTTTTCAAATGTTTTATTTTTGAACGTCAGTTCACATTTGTAGGTGGATCATCAGTGTTAGAGCTAAAATTAGCATGTTTAAAGTGATTTTCATGCTTCCAGGGGCCCAAAACACAAGATTTATGGAATGGTTAAAAGTGCATGAAAATGGCCAATTTACTCACTCTGAGTTCTCAAAAAGGGTTTCTTCACCCCGGGAAGTTAATTAAATACCATTTGGAGGCATTTAATGTTCGAGCAAAAACGGCTGATTTTCGACAAAAGAGATAACACCCCCCCATTACGTCATGCTTCAGAAATGTGGAAAATGGTCCGTTTTCAAATGTTTTATTTTTGAACGTCAGTTCACATTTGTAGGTGGATCATCAGTGTTAGAGCTAAAATTAGCATGTTTAAAGTGATTTTCATGCTTCCAGGGGCTCGGGAAGTTAATTAAATACCATTTGGAGGCATTTAATGTTCGAGCAAAAACGGCTGATTTTCGACAAAAGAGATAACACCCCCCCCATTACGTCATGCTTCAGAAATGTGGAAAATGGTCCGTTTTCAAATGTTTTATTTTTGAACGTCAGTTCACATTTGTAGGTGGATCATCAGTGTTAGAGCTAAAATTAGCATGTTTAAAGTGATTTTCATGCTTCCAGGGGCTCGGGAAGTGAAGTAAATACCATTTGGAGGCATTTAATGTTCGAGCAAAAACGGCTGATTTTCGACAAAAGAGATAACACCCCCCCATTACGTCATGCTTCAGAAATGTGGAAAATGGTCCGTTTTCAAATGTTTTATTTTTGAACGTCAGTTCACATTTGTAGGTGGATCATCAGTGTTAGAGCTAAAATTAGCATGTTTAAAGTGATTTTCATGCTTCCAGGCGCTCGGGAAGTTAATTAAATACCATTTGGAGGCATTTAATGTTCGAGCAAAAACGGCTGATTTTCGACAAAAGAGATAACACCCCCCCATTACGTCATGCTTCAGAAATGTGGAAAATGGTCCGTTTTCAAATGTTTTATTTTTGAACGTCAGTTCACATTTGTAGGTGGATCATCAGTGTTAGAGCTAAAATTAGCATGTTTAAAGTGATTTTCATGCTTCCAGGGGCCCAAAACACAAGATTTATGGAATGGTTAAAAGTGCATGAAAATGGCCAATTTACTCACTCTGAGTTCTCAAAAAGGGTTTCTTCACCCCGGGAAGTTAATTAAATACCATTTTTAGGCATTTAATGTTCGAGCAAAAACGGCTGATTTTCGACAAAAGAGATAACACCCCCCCATTACGTCATGCTTCAGAAATGTGGAAAATGGTCCGTTTTCAAATGTTTTATTTTTGAACGTCAGTTCACATTTGTAGGTGGATCATCAGTGTTAGAGCTAAAATTAGCATGTTTAAAGTGATTTTCATGCTTCCAGGGGCCCAAAACACAAGATTAATGGAATGGTTAAAAGTGCATGAAAATGGCCAATTTACTCACTCTGAGTTCTCAAAAAGGGTTTCTTCACCCCGGGAAGTGAAATAAATACCATTTGGAGGCATTTAATGTTCGAGCAAAAACGGCTGATTTTCGACAAAAGAGATAACCCCCCCCCATTACGTCATGCTTCAGAAATGTGGAAAATGGTCCGTTTTCAAATGTTTTATTTTTGAACGTCAGTTCACATTTGTAGGTGGATCATCAGTGTTAGAGCTAAAATTAGCATGTTTAAAGTGATTTTCATGCTTCCAGGGGCTCGGGAAGTGAAATAAATACCATTTGGAGGCATTTAATGTTCGAGCAAAAACGGCTGATTTTCGACAAAAGAGATAACACCCCCCCATTACGTCATGCTTCAGAAATGTGGAAAATGTCCGTTTTCAAATGTTTTATTTTTGAACGTCAGTTCACATTTGTAGGTGGATCATCAGTGTTAGAGCTAAAATTAGCATGTTTAAAGTGATTTTTATGCTTCAAGGGGCTCGGGAAGTTAATTAAATACCATTTGGAGGCATTTAATGTTCGAGCAAAAACGGCTGATTTTCGACAAAAGAGATAACACCCCCCCCATTACGTCATGCTTCAGAAATGTGGAAAATGGTCCGTTTTCAAATGTTTTATTTTTGAACGTCAGTTCACATTTGTAGGTGGATCATCAGTGTTAGAGCTAAAATTAGCATGTTTAAAGTGATTTTCATGCTTCCAGGGGCTCGGGAAGTTAATTAAATACCATTTGGAGGCATTTAATGTTCGAGCAAAAACGGCTGATTTTCGACAAAAGAGATAACACCCCCCCATTACGTCATGCTTCAGAAATGTGGAAAATGGTCCGTTTTCAAATGTTTTATTTTTGAACGTCAGTTCACATTTGTAGGTGGATCATCAGTGTTAGAGCTAAAATTAGCATGTTTAAAGTGATTTTCATGCTTCCAGGGGCCCAAAACACAAGATTTATGGAATGGTTAAAAGTGCATGAAAATGGCCAATTTACTCACTCTGAGTTCTCAAAAAGGGTTTCTTCACCCCGGGAAGTTAATTAAATACCATTTGGAGGCATTTAATGTTCGAGCAAAAACGGCTGATTTTCGACAAAAGAGATAACACCCCCCCATTACGTCATGCTTCAGAAATGTGGAAAATGGTCCGTTTTCAAATGTTTTATTTTTGAACGTCAGTTCACATTTGTAGGTGGATCATCAGTGTTAGAGCTAAAATTAGCATGTTTAAAGTGATTTTCATGCTTCCAGGGGCTCGGGAAGTTAATTAAATACCATTTGGAGGCATTTAATGTTCGAGCAAAAACGGCTGATTTTCGACAAAAGAGATAACACCCCCCCATTACGTCATGCTTCAGAAATGTGGAAAATGGTCCGTTTTCAAATGTTTTATTTTTGAACGTCAGTTCACATTTGTAGGTGGATCATTAGTGTTAGAGCTAAAATTAGCATGTTTAAAGTGATTTTCATGCTTCCAGGGGCCCAAAACACAAGATTTATGGAATGGTTAAAAGTGCATGAAAATGGCCAATTTACTCACTCTGAGTTCTCAAAAAGGGTTTCTTCACCCCGGGAAGTTAATTAAATACCATTTTGAGGCATTTAATGTTCGAGCAAAAACGGCTGATTTTCGACAAAAGAGATAACACCCCCCCATTACGTCATGCTTCAGAAATGTGGAAAATGGTCCGTTTTCAAATGTTTTATTTTTGAACGTCAGTTCACATTTGTAGGTGGATCATCAGTGTTAGAGCTAAAATTAGCATGTTTAAAGTGATTTTCATGCTTCCAGGGGCTCGGGAAATTAATTAAATACCATTTGGAGGCATTTAATGTTTGAGCAAAAACGGCTGATTTTCGACAAAAGAGATAACACCCCCCCATTACGTCATGCTTCAGAAATGTGGAAAATGGTCCGTTTTCAAATGTTTTATTTTTGAACGTCAGTTCACATTTGTAGGTGGATCATCAGTGTTAGAGCTAAAATTAGCATGTTTAAAGTGATTTTCATGCTTCCAGGGGCTCGGGAAGTTAATTAAATACCATTTGGAGGCATTTAATGTTCGAGCAAAAACGGCTGATTTTCGACAAAAGAGATAACACCCCCCCATTACGTCATGCTTCAGAAATGTGGAAAATGATCCGTTTTCAAATGTTTTATTTTTGAACGTCAGTTCACATTTGTAGGTGGATCATCAGTGTTAGAGCTAAAATTAGCATGTTTAAAGTGATTTTCATGCTTCCAGGGGCTCGGGAAGTGAAAGAAATACCATTTGGAGGCATTTAATGTTCGAGCAAAAACGGCTGATTTTCGACAAAAGAGATAACACCCCCCCCATTACGTCATGCTTCAGAAATGTGGAAAATGGTCCGTTTTCAAATGTTTTATTTTTGAACGTCAGTTCACATTTGTAGGTGGATCATCAGTGTTAGAGCTAAAATTAGCATGTTTAAAGTGATTTTCATGCTTCCAGGGGCCCAAAACACAAGATTTATGGAATGGTTAAAAGTGCATGAAAATGGCCAATTTACTCACTCTGAGTTCTCAAAAAGGGTTTCTTCACCCCGGGAAGTTAATTAAATACCATTTGGAGGCATTTAATGTTCGAGCAAAAACGGCTGATTTTCGACAAAAGAGATAACACCCCCCCATTACGTCATGCTTCAGAAATGTGGAAAATGGTCCGTTTTCAAATGTTTTATTTTTGAACGTCAGTTCACATTTGTAGGTGGATCATCAGTGTTAGAGCTAAAATTAGCATGTTTAAAGTGATTTTCATGCTTCCAGGCGCTCGGGAAGTTAATTAAATACCATTTGGAGGCATTTAATGTTCGAGCAAAAACGGCTGATTTTCGACAAAAGAGATAACACCCCCCCATTACGTCATGCTTCAGAAATGTGGAAAATGGTCCGTTTTCAAATGTTTTATTTTTGAACGTCAGTTCACATTTGTAGGTGGATCATCAGTGTTAGAGCTAAAATTAGCATGTTTAAAGTGATTTTCATGCTTCCAGGGGCCCAAAACACAAGATTTATGGAATGGTTAAAAGTGCATGAAAATGGCCAATTTACTCACTCTGAGTTCTCAAAAAGGGTTTCTTCACCCCGGGAAGTTAATTAAATACCATTTGGAGGCATTTAATGTTCGAGCAAAAACGGCTGATTTTCGACAAAAGAGATAACACCCCCCCATTACGTCATGCTTCAGAAATGTGGAAAATGGTCCGTTTTCAAATGTTTTATTTTTGAACGTCAGTTCACATTTGTAGGTGGATCATCAGTGTTAGAGCTAAAATTAGCATGTTTAAAGTGATTTTCATGCTTCCAGGGGCTCGGGAAATTAATTAAATACCATTTGGAGGCATTTAATGTTTGAGCAAAAACGGCTGATTTTCGACAAAAGAGATAACACCCCCCCATTACGTCATGCTTCAGAAATGTGGAAAATGGTCCGTTTTCAAATGTTTTATTTTTGAACGTCAGTTCACATTTGTAGGTGGATCATCAGTGTTAGAGCTAAAATTAGCATGTTTAAAGTGATTTTCATGCTTCCAGGGGCTCGGGAAGTTAATTAAATACCATTTGGAGGCATTTAATGTTCGAGCAAAAACGGCTGATTTTCGACAAAAGAGATAACACCCCCCCATTACGTCATGCTTCAGAAATGTGGAAAATGATCCGTTTTCAAATGTTTTATTTTTGAACGTCAGTTCACATTTGTAGGTGGATCATCAGTGTTAGAGCTAAAATTAGCATGTTTAAAGTGATTTTCATGCTTCCAGGGGCTCGGGAAGTGAAAGAAATACCATTTGGAGGCATTTAATGTTCGAGCAAAAACGGCTGATTTTCGAGAAAAGAGATAACACCCCCCCATTACGTAATGCTTCAGAAATGTGGAAAATGGTCCGTTTTCAAATGTTTTATTTTTGAACGTCAGTTCACATTTGTAGGTGGATCATCAGTGTTAGAGCTAAAATTAGCATGTTTAAAGTGATTTTCATGCTTCCAGGGGCTCGGGAAGTTAATTAAATACCATTTGGAGGCATTTAATGTTCGAGCAAAAACGGCTGATTTTCGACAAAAGAGATAACACCCCCCCATTACGTCATGCTTCAGAAATGTGGAAAATGGTCCGTTTTCAAATGTTTTATTTTTGAACGTCAGTTCACATTTGTAGGTGGATCATCAGTGTTAGAGCTAAAATTAGCATGTTTAAAGTGATTTTCATGCTTCCAGGGGCTCGGGAAGTTAATTAAATACCATTTGAGGCATTTAATGTTCGAGCAAAAACGGCTGATTTTCGACAAAAGAGATAACACCCCCCCATTACGTCATGCTTCAGAAATGTGGAAAATGGTCCGTTTTCAAATGTTTTATTTTTGAACGTCAGTTCACATTTGTAGGTGGATCATCAGTGTTAGAGCTAAAATTAGCATGTTTAAAGTGATTTTCATGCTTCCAGGGGCTCGGGAAGTGAAGTAAATACCATTTGGAGGCATTTAATGTTCGAGCAAAAACGGCTGATTTTCGACAAAAGAGATAACACCCCCCCATTACGTCATGCTTCAGAAATGTGGAAAATGGTCCGTTTTCAAATGTTTTATTTTTGAACGTCAGTTCACATTTGTAGGTGGATCATCACTGTTAGAGCTAAAATTAGCATGTTTAAAGTGATTTTCATGCTTCCAGGCGCTCGGGAAGTTAATTAAATACCATTTGGAGGCATTTAATGTTCGAGCAAAAACGGCTGATTTTCGACAAAAGAGATAACACCCCCCCATTACGTCATGCTTCAGAAATGTGGAAAATGGTCCGTTTTCAAATGTTTTATTTTTGAACGTCAGTTCACATTTGTAGGTGGATCATCAGTGTTAGAGCTAAAATTAGCATGTTTAAAGTGATTTTCATGCTTCCAGGGGCCCAAAACACAAGATTTATGGAATGGTTAAAAGTGCATGAAAATGGCCAATTTACTCACTCTGAGTTCTCAAAAAGGGTTTCTTCACCCCGGGAAGTTAATTAAATACCATTTGGAGGCATTTAATGTTTGAGCAAAAACGGCTGATTTTCGACAAAAGAGATAACACCCCCCCATTACGTCATGCTTCAGAAATGTGGAAAATGGTCCGTTTTCAAATGTTTTATTTTTGAACGTCAGTTCACATTTGTAGGTGGATCATCAGTGTTAGAGCTAAAATTAGCATGTTTAAAGTGATTTTCATGCTTCCAGGGGCTCGGGAAGTTAATTAAATACCATTTGGAGGCATTTAATGTTCGAGCAAAAACGGCTGATTTTCGACAAAAGAGATAACACCCCCCCATTACGTCATGCTTCAGAAATGTGGAAAATGATCCGTTTTCAAATGTTTTATTTTTGAACGTCAGTTCACATTTGTAGGTGGATCATCAGTGTTAGAGCTAAAATTAGCATGTTTAAAGTGATTTTCATGCTTCCAGGGGCTCGGGAAGTGAAAGAAATACCATTTGGAGGCATTTAATGTTCGAGCAAAAACGGCTGATTTTCGACAAAAGAGATAACACCCCCCCATTACGTCATGCTTCAGAAATGTGGAAAATGGTCCGTTTTCAAATGTTTTATTTTTGAACGTCAGTTCACATTTGTAGGTGGATCATCAGTGTTAGAGCTAAAATTAGCATGTTTAAAGTGATTTTCATGCTTCCAGGGGCCCAAAACACAAGATTTATGGAATGGTTAAAAGTGCATGAAAATGGCCAATTTACTCACTCTGAGTTCTCAAAAAGGGTTTCTTCACCCCGGGAAGTTAATTAAATACCATTTGGAGGCATTTAATGTTCGAGCAAAAACGGCTGATTTTCGACAAAAGAGATAACACCCCCCCATTACGTCATGCTTCAGAAATGTGGAAAATGGTCCGTTTTCAAATGTTTTATTTTTGAACGTCAGTTCACATTTGTAGGTGGATCATCAGTGTTAGAGCTAAAATTAGCATGTTTAAAGCGATTTTCATGCTTCCAGGCGCTCGGGAAGTTAATTAAATACCATTTGGAGGCATTTAATGTTCGAGCAAAAACGGCTGATTTTCGACAAAAGAGATAACACCCCCCCATTACGTCATGCTTCAGAAATGTGGAAAATGGTCCGTTTTCAAATGTTTTATTTTTGAACGTCAGTTCACATTTGTAGGTGGATCATCAGTGTTAGAGCTAAAATTAGCATGTTTAAAGTGATTTTCATGCTTCCAGGGGCCCAAAACACAAGATTTATGGAATGGTTAAAAGTGCATGAAAATGGCCAATTTACTCACTCTGAGTTCTCAAAAAGGGTTTCTTCACCCCGGGAAGTTAATTAAATACCATTTGGAGGCATTTAATGTTCGAGCAAAAACGGCTGATTTTCGACAAAAGAGATAACACCCCCCCATTACGTCATGCTTCAGAAATGTGGAAAATGGTCCGTTTTCAAATGTTTTATTTTTGAACGTCAGTTCACATTTGTAGGTGGATCATCAGTGTTAGAGCTAAAATTAGCATGTTTAAAGTGATTTTCATGCTTCCAGGGGCTCGGGAAATTAATTAAATACCATTTGGAGGCATTTAATGTTTGAGCAAAAACGGCTGATTTTCGACAAAAGAGATAACACCCCCCCATTACGTCATGCTTCAGAAATGTGGAAAATGGTCCGTTTTCAAATGTTTTATTTTTGAACGTCAGTTCACATTTGTAGGTGGATCATCAGTGTTAGAGCTAAAATTAGCATGTTTAAAGTGATTTTCATGCTTCCAGGGGCTCGGGAAGTTAATTAAATACCATTTGGAGGCATTTAATGTTCGAGCAAAAACGGCTGATTTTCGACAAAAGAGATAACACCCCCCCATTACGTCATGCTTCAGAAATGTGGAAAATGATCCGTTTTCAAATGTTTTATTTTTGAACGTCAGTTCACATTTGTAGGTGGATCATCAGTGTTAGAGCTAAAATTAGCATGTTTAAAGTGATTTTCATGCTTCCAGGGGCTCGGGAAGTGAAAGAAATACCATTTGGAGGCATTTAATGTTCGAGCAAAAACGGCTGATTTTCGACAAAAGAGATAACACCCCCCCATTACGTCATGCTTCAGAAATGTGGAAAATGGTCCGTTTTCAAATGTTTTATTTTTGAACGTCAGTTCACATTTGTAGGTGGATCATCAGTGTTAGAGCTAAAATTAGCATGTTTAAAGTGATTTTCATGCTTCCAGGGGCTCGGGAAGTTAATTAAATACCATTTGGAGGCATTTAATGTTCGAGCAAAAACGGCTGATTTTCGACAAAAGAGATAACACCCCCCCATTACGTCATGCTTCAGAAATGTGGAAAATGGTCCGTTTTCAAATGTTTTATTTTTGAACGTCAGTTCACATTTGTAGGTGGATCATCAGTGTTAGAGCTAAAATTAGCATGTTTAAAGTGATTTTCATGCTTCCAGGGGCTCGGGAAGTTAATTAAATACCATTTGAGGCATTTAATGTTCGAGCAAAAACGGCTGATTTTCGACAAAAGAGATAACACCCCCCCATTACGTCATGCTTCAGAAATGTGGAAAATGGTCCGTTTTCAAATGTTTTATTTTTGAACGTCAGTTCACATTTGTAGGTGGATCATCAGTGTTAGAGCTAAAATTAGCATGTTTAAAGTGATTTTCATGCTTCCAGGGGCTCGGGAAGTGAAGTAAATACCATTTGGAGGCATTTAATGTTCGAGCAAAAACGGCTGATTTTCGACAAAAGAGATAACACCCCCCCATTACGTCATGCTTCAGAAATGTGGAAAATGGTCCGTTTTCAAATGTTTTATTTTTGAACGTCAGTTCACATTTGTAGGTGGATCATCAGTGTTAGAGCTAAAATTAGCATGTTTAAAGTGATTTTCATGCTTCCAGGCGCTCGGGAAGTTAATTAAATACCATTTGGAGGCATTTAATGTTCGAGCAAAAACGGCTGATTTTCGACAAAAGAGATAACACCCCCCCATTACGTCATGCTTCAGAAATGTGGAAAATGGTCCGTTTTCAAATGTTTTATTTTTGAACGTCAGTTCACATTTGTAGGTGGATCATCAGTGTTAGAGCTAAAATTAGCATGTTTAAAGTGATTTTCATGCTTCCAGGGGCCCAAAACACAAGATTTATGGAATGGTTAAAAGTGCATGAAAATGGCCAATTTACTCACTCTGAGTTCTCAAAAAGGGTTTCTTCACCCCGGGAAGTTAATTAAATACCATTTGGAGGCATTTAATGTTCGAGCAAAAACGGCTGATTTTCGACAAAAGAGATAACACCCCCCCATTACGTCATGCTTCAGAAATGTGGAAAATGGTCCGTTTTCAAATGTTTTATTTTTGAACGTCAGTTCACATTTGTAGGTGGATCATCAGTGTTAGAGCTAAAATTAGCATGTTTAAAGTGATTTTCATGCTTCCAGGGGCCCAAAACACAAGATTAATGGAATGGTTAAAAGTGCATGAAAATGGCCAATTTACTCACTCTGAGTTCTCAAAAAGGGTTTCTTCACCCCGGGAAGTGAAATAAATACCATTTGGAGGCATTTAATGTTCGAGCAAAAACGGCTGATTTTCGACAAAAGAGATAACCCCCCCCATTACGTCATGCTTCAGAAATGTGGAAAATGGTCCGTTTTCAAATGTTTTATTTTTGAACGTCAGTTCACATTTGTAGGTGGATCATCAGTGTTAGAGCTAAAATTAGCATGTTTAAAGTGATTTTCATGCTTCCAGGGGCTCGGGAAGTGAAATAAATACCATTTGGAGGCATTTAATGTTCGAGCAAAAACGGCTGATTTTCGACAAAAGAGATAACACCCCCCCATTACGTCATGCTTCAGAAATGTGGAAAATGGTCCGTTTTCAAATGTTTTATTTTTGAACGTCAGTTCACATTTGTAGGTGGATCATCAGTGTTAGAGCTAAAATTAGCATGTTTAAAGTGATTTTCATGCTTCAAGGGGCTCGGGAAGTTAATTAAATACCATTTGGAGGCATTTAATGTTCGAGCAAAAACGGCTGATTTTCGACAAAAGAGATAACACCCCCCCCCATTACGTCATGCTTCAGAAATGTGGAAAATGGTCCGTTTTCAAATGTTTTATTTTTGAACGTCAGTTCACATTTGTAGGTGGATCATCAGTGTTAGAGCTAAAATTAGCATGTTTAAAGTGATTTTCATGCTTCCAGGGGCTCGGGAAGTTAATTAAATACCATTTGGAGGCATTTAATGTTCGAGCAAAAATGGCTGATTTTCGACAAAAGAGATAACACCCCCCCATTACGTCATGCTTCAGAAATGTGGAAAATGGTCCGTTTTCAAATGTTTTATTTTTGAACGTCAGTTCACATTTGTAGGTGGATCATCAGTGTTAGAGCTAAAATTAGCATGTTTAAAGTGATTTTCATGCTTCCAGGGGCCCAAAACACAAGATTTATGGAATGGTTAAAAGTGCATGAAAATGGCCAATTTACTCACTCTGAGTTCTCAAAAAGGGTTTCTTCACCCCGGGAAGTTAATTAAATACCATTTGGAGGCATTTAATGTTCGAGCAAAAACGGCTGATTTTCGACAAAAGAGATAACACCCCCCCATTACGTCATGCTTCAGAAATGTGGAAAATGGTCCGTTTTCAAATGTTTTATTTTTGAACGTCAGTTCACATTTGTAGGTGGATCATCAGTGTTAGAGCTAAAATTAGCATGTTTAAAGTGATTTTCATGCTTCCAGGGGCTCGGGAAGTTAATTAAATACCATTTGGAGGCATTTAATGTTCGAGCAAAAACGGCTGATTTTCGACAAAAGAGATAACACCCCCCCATTACGTCATGCTTCAGAAATGTGGAAAATGGTCCGTTTTCAAATGTTTTATTTTTGAACGTCAGTTCACATTTGTAGGTGGATCATTAGTGTTAGAGCTAAAATTAGCATGTTTAAAGTGATTTTCATGCTTCCAGGGGCCCAAAACACAAGATTTATGGAATGGTTAAAAGTGCATGAAAATGGCCAATTTACTCACTCTGAGTTCTCAAAAAGGGTTTCTTCACCCCGGGAAGTTAATTAAATACCATTTTGAGGCATTTAATGTTCGAGCAAAAACGGCTGATTTTCGACAAAAGAGATAACACCCCCCCATTACGTCATGCTTCAGAAATGTGGAAAATGGTCCGTTTTCAAATGTTTTATTTTTGAACGTCAGTTCACATTTGTAGGTGGATCATCAGTGTTAGAGCTAAAATTAGCATGTTTAAAGTGATTTTCATGCTTCCAGGGGCTCGGGAAATTAATTAAATACCATTTGGAGGCATTTAATGTTTGAGCAAAAACGGCTGATTTTCGACAAAAGAGATAACACCCCCCCATTACGTCATGCTTCAGAAATGTGGAAAATGGTCCGTTTTCAAATGTTTTATTTTTGAACGTCAGTTCACATTTGTAGGTGGATCATTAGTGTTAGAGCTAAAATTAGCATGTTTAAAGTGATTTTCATGCTTCCAGGGGCCCAAAACACAAGATTTATGGAATGGTTAAAAGTGCATGAAAATGGCCAATTTACTCACTCTGAGTTCTCAAAAAGGGTTTCTTCACCCCGGGAAGTTAATTAAATACCATTTTGAGGCATTTAATGTTCGAGCAAAAACGGCTGATTTTCGACAAAAGAGATAACACCCCCCCATTACGTCATGCTTCAGAAATGTGGAAAATGGTCCGTTTTCAAATGTTTTATTTTTGAACGTCAGTTCACATTTGTAGGTGGATCATCAGTGTTAGAGCTAAAATTAGCATGTTTAAAGTGATTTTCATGCTTCCAGGGGCTCGGGAAATTAATTAAATACCATTTGGAGGCATTTAATGTTTGAGCAAAAACGGCTGATTTTCGACAAAAGAGATAACACCCCCCCATTACGTCATGCTTCAGAAATGTGGAAAATGGTCCGTTTTCAAATGTTTTATTTTTGAACGTCAGTTCACATTTGTAGGTGGATCATCAGTGTTAGAGCTAAAATTAGCATGTTTAAAGTGATTTTCATGCTTCCAGGGGCTCGGGAAGTTAATTAAATACCATTTGGAGGCATTTAATGTTCGAGCAAAAACGGCTGATTTTCGACAAAAGAGATAACACCCCCCCATTACGTCATGCTTCAGAAATGTGGAAAATGATCCGTTTTCAAATGTTTTATTTTTGAACGTCAGTTCACATTTGTAGGTGGATCATCAGTGTTAGAGCTAAAATTAGCATGTTTAAAGTGATTTTCATGCTTCCAGGGGCTCGGGAAGTGAAAGAAATACCATTTGGAGGCATTTAATGTTCGAGCAAAAACGGCTGATTTTCGACAAAAGAGATAACACCCCCCCATTACGTCATGCTTCAGAAATGTGGAAAATGGTCCGTTTTCAAATGTTTTATTTTTGAACGTCAGTTCACATTTGTAGGTGGATCATCAGTGTTAGAGCTAAAATTAGCATGTTTAAAGTGATTTTCATGCTTCCAGGGGCTCGGGAAGTTAATTAAATACCATTTGGAGGCATTTAATGTTCGAGCAAAAACGGCTGATTTTCGACACAAGAGATAACACCCCCCCATTACGTCATGCTTCAGAAATGTGGAAAATGGTCCGTTTTCAAATGTTTTACTTTTGAACGTCAGTTCACATTTGTAGGTGGATCATCAGTGTTAGAGCTAAAATTAGCATGTTTAAAGTGATTTTCATGCTTCCAGGGGCCCAAAACACAAGATTTATGGAATGGTTAAAAGTGCATGAAAATGGCCAATTTACTCACTCTGAGTTCTCAAAAAGGGTTTCTTCACCCCGGGAAGTTAATTAAATACCATTTGGAGGCATTTAATGTTCGAGCAAAAACGGCTGATTTTCGACAAAAGAGATAACACCCCCCCATTACGTCATGCTTCAGAAATGTGGAAAATGGTCCGTTTTCAAATGTTTTATTTTTGAACGTCAGTTCACATTTGTAGGTGGATCATCAGTGTTAGAGCTAAAATTAGCATGTTTAAAGTGATTTTCATGCTTCCAGGGGCTCGGGAAGTTAATTAAATACCATTTGGAGGCATTTAATGTTCGAGCAAAAACGGCTGATTTTCGACAAAAGAGATAACACCCCCCCATTACGTCATGCTTCAGAAATGTGGAAAATGGTCCGTTTTCAAATGTTTTATTTTTGAACGTCAGTTCACATTTGTAGGTGGATCATCAGTGTTAGAGCTAAAATTAGCATGTTTAAAGTGATTTTCATGCTTCCAGGGGCTCGGAAAGTGAAATAAATACCATTTGGAGGCGTTTAATGTTCGAGCAAAAACGGCTGATTTTCGACAAAAGAGATAACACCCCCCCATTACGTCATGCCTCAGAAATGTGGAAAATGGTCCGTTTTCAAATGTTTTATTTTTGAACGTCAGTTCACATTTGTAGGTGGATCATCAGTGTTAGAGCTAAAATTAGCATGTTTAAAGTGATTTTCATGCTTCCAGGGGCTCGGGAAGTGAAATAAATACCATTTGGAGGCATTTAATGTTCGAGCAAAAACGGCTGATTTTCGACAAAAGAGATAACACCCTCCCATTACGTCATGCTTCAGAAATGTGGAAAATGGTCAATTTTCAAATGTTTTATTTTTGAACGTCAGTTCACATTTGTAGGTGGATCATCAGTGTTAGAGCTAAAATTAGCATGTTTAAAGTGATTTTTATGCTTCCAGGGGCTCGGGAAGTTAATTAAATACCATTTGGAGGCATTTAATGTTCGAGCAAAAACGGCTGATTTTCGACAAAAGAGATAACACCCCCCATTACGTCATGCTTCAGAAATGTGGAAAATGGTCCGTTTTCAAATGTTTTATTTTTGAACGTCAGTTCACATTTGTAGGTGGATCATCAGTGTTAGAGCTAAAATTAGCATGTTTAAAGTGATTTTCATACTTCCAGGGGCCCAAAACACAAGATTTATGGAATGGTTAAAAGTGCATGAAAATGGCCAATTTACTCACTCTGAGTTCTCAAAAAGGGTTTCTTCACCCCGGGAAGTTAATTAAATACCATTTGGAGGCATTTAATGTTCGAGCAAAAACGGCTGATTTTCGACAAAAGAGATAACACCCCCCCATTACGTCATGCTTCAGAAATGTGGAAAATGGTCCGTTTTCAAATGTTTTATTTTTGAACGTCAGTTCACATTTGTAGGTGGATCATCAGTGTTAGAGCTAAAATTAGCATGTTTAAAGTGATTTTCATGCTTCCAGGGGCTCGGGAAGTGAAGTAAATACCATTTGGAGGCATTTAATGTTCGAGCAAAAACGGCTGATTTTCGACAAAAGAGATAACACCCCCCCATTACGTCATGCTTCAGAAATGTGGAAAATGGTCCGTTTTCAAATGTTTTATTTTTGAACGTCAGTTCACATTTGTAGGTGGATCATCAGTGTTAGAGCTAAAATTAGCATGTTTAAAGTGATTTTCATGCTTCCAGGCGCTCGGGAAGTTAATTAAATACCATTTGGAGGCATTTAATGTTCGAGCAAAAACTGCTGATTTTCGACAAAAGAGATAACACCCCCCCATTACGTCATGCTTCAGAAATGTGGAAAATGGTCCGTTTTCAAATGTTTTATTTTTGAACGTCAGTTCACATTTGTAGGTGGATCATCAGTGTTAGAGCTAAAATTAGCATGTTTAAAGTGATTTTCATGCTTCCAGGGGCCCAAAACACAAGATTTATGGAATGGTTAAAAGTGCATGAAAATGGCCAATTTACTCACTCTGAGTTCTCAAAAAGGGTTTCTTCACCCCGGGAAGTTAATTAAATACCATTTGGAGGCATTTAATGTTCGAGCAAAAACGGCTGATTTTCGACAAAAGAGATAACACCCCCCCATTACGTCATGCTTCAGAAATGTGGAAAATGGTCCGTTTTCAAATGTTTTATTTTTGAACGTCAGTTCACATTTGTAGGTGGATCATCAGTGTTAGAGCTAAAATTAGCATGTTTAAAGTGATTTTCATGCTTCCAGGGGCTCGGGAAGTTAATTAAATACCATTTGGAGGCATTTAATGTTCGAGCAAAAACGGCTGATTTTCGACAAAAGAGATAACACCCCCCCATTACGTCATGCTTCAGAAATGTGGAAAATGGTCCGTTTTCAAATGTTTTATTTTTGAACGTCAGTTCACATTTGTAGGTGGATCATCAGTGTTAGAGCTAAAATTAGCATGTTTAAAGTGATTTTCATGCTTCAAGGGGCTCGGGAAGTTAATTAAATACCATTTGGAGGCATTTAATGTTCGAGCAAAAACGGCTGATTTTCGACAAAAGAGATAACACCCCCCCCCCATTACGTCATGCTTCAGAAATGTGGAAAATGGTCCGTTTTCAAATGTTTTATTTTTGAACGTCAGTTCACATTTGTAGGTGGATCATCAGTGTTAGAGCTAAAATTAGCATGTTTAAAGTGATTTTCATGCTTCCAGGGGCTCGGGAAGTTAATTAAATACCATTTGGAGGCATTTAATGTTCGAGCAAAAACGGCTGATTTTCGACAAAAGAGATAACACCCCCCCATTACGTCATGCTTCAGAAATGTGGAAAATGGTCCGTTTTCAAATGTTTTATTTTTGAACGTCAGTTCACATTTGTAGGTGGATCATCAGTGTTAGAGCTAAAATTAGCATGTTTAAAGTGATTTTCATGCTTCCAGGGACCCAAAACACAAGATTTATGGAATGGTTAAAAGTGCATGAAAATGGCCAATTTACTCACTCTGAGTTCTCAAAAAGGGTTTCTTCACCCCGGGAAGTTAATTAAATACCATTTGGAGGCATTTAATGTTCGAGCAAAAACGGCTGATTTTCGACAAAAGAGATAACACCCCCCCATTACGTCATGCTTCAGAAATGTGGAAAATGGTCCGTTTTCAAATGTTTTATTTTTGAACGTCAGTTCACATTTGTAGGTGGATCATCAGTGTTAGAGCTAAAATTAGCATGTTTAAAGTGATTTTCATGCTTCCAGGGGCTCGGGAAGTTAATTAAATACCATTTGGAGGCATTTAATGTTCGAGCAAAAACGGCTGATTTTCGACAAAAGAGATAACACCCCCCCATTACGTCATGCTTCAGAAATGTGGAAAATGGTCCGTTTTCAAATGTTTTATTTTTGAACGTCAGTTCACATTTGTAGGTGGATCATTAGTGTTAGAGCTAAAATTAGCATGTTTAAAGTGATTTTCATGCTTCCAGGGGCCCAAAACACAAGATTTATGGAATGGTTAAAAGTGCATGAAAATGGCCAATTTACTCACTCTGAGTTCTCAAAAAGGGTTTCTTCACCCCGGGAAGTTAATTAAATACCATTTGGAGGCATTTAATGTTCGAGCAAAAACGGCTGATTTTCGACAAAAGAGATAACACCCCCCCATTACGTCATGCTTCAGAAATGTGGAAAATGGTCCGTTTTCAAATGTTTTATTTTTGAACGTCAGTTCACATTTGTAGGTGGATCATCAGTGTTAGAGCTAAAATTAGCATGTTTAAAGTGATTTTCATGCTTCCAGGGGCTCGGGAAGTTAATTAAATACCATTTGGAGGCATTTAATGTTCGAGCAAAAACGGCTGATTTTCGACAAAAGAAATAACACCCCCCCATTACGTCATGCTTCAGAAATGTGGAAAATGGTCCGTTTTCAAATGTTTTATTTTTGAACGTCAGTTCACATTTGTAGGTGGATCATCAGTGTTAGAGCTAAAATTAGCATGTTTAAAGTGATTTTCATGCTTCCAGGGGCTCTGGAAGTTAATTAAATACCATTTGGAGGCATTTAATGTTCGAGCAAAAACGGCTGATTTTCGACAAAAGAGATAACACCCCCCCATTACGTCATGCTTCAGAAATGTGGAAAATGGTCCGTTTTCAAATGTTTTATTTTTGAACGTCAGTTCACATTTGTAGGTGGATCATCAGTGTTAGAGCTAAAATTAGCATGTTTAAAGTGATTTTCATGCTTCCAGGGACTCGGGAAGTTAATTAAATACCATTTGGAGGCATTTAATGTTCGAGCAAAAACGGCTGATTTTCGACAAAAGGGATAACACCCCCCCATTACGTCATGCTTCAGAAATGTGGAAAATTGTCCGTTTTCAAATGTTTTATTTTTGAACGTCAGTTCACATTTGTAGGTGGATCATCAGTGTTAGAGCTAAAATTAGCATGTTTAAAGTGATTTTCATGCTTCCAGGGGCCCAAAACACAAGATTTATGGAATGGTTAAAAGTGCATGAAAATGGCCAATGTACTCACTCTGAGTTCTCAAAAAGGGTTTCTTCACCCCGGGAAGTTAATTAAATACCATTTGGAGGCATTTAATGTTCGAGCAAAAACGGCTGATTTTCGACAAAAGAGATAACACCCCCCCATTACGTCATGCTTCAGAAATGTGGAAAATGGTCCGTTTTCAAATGTTTTATTTTTGAACGTCAGTTCACATTTGTAGGTGGATCATCAGTGTTAGAGCTAAAATTAGCATGTTTAAAGTGATTTTCATGCTTCCAGGGGCTCGGGAAGTTAATTAAATACCATTTGGAGGCATTTAATGTTCGAGCAAAAACGGCTGATTTTCGACAAAAGAGATAACACCCCCCCATTACGTCATGCTTCAGAAATGTGGAAAATGGTCAGTTTTCAAATGTTTTATTTTTGAACGTCAGTTCACATTTGTAGGTGGATCATTAGTGTTAGAGCTAAAATTAGCATGTTTAAAGTGATTTTCATGCTTCCAGGGGCCCAAAACACAAGATTTATGGAATGGTTAAAAGTGCATGAAAATGGCCAATTTACTCACTCTGAGTTCTCAAAAAGGGTTTCTTCACCCCGGGAAGTTAATTAAATACCATTTTGAGGCATTTAATGTTCGAGCAAAAACGGCTGATTTTCGACAAAAGAGATAACACCCCCCCATTACGTCATGCTTCAGAAATGTGGAAAATGGTCCGTTTTCAAATGTTTTATTTTTGAACGTCAGTTCACATTTGTAGGTGGATCATCAGTGTTAGAGCTAAAATTAGCATGTTTAAAGTGATTTTCATGCTTCCAGGGGCTCGGGAAATTAATTAAATACCATTTGGAGGCATTTAATGTTTGAGCAAAAACGGCTGATTTTCGACAAAAGAGATAACACCCCCCCATTACGTCATGCTTCAGAAATGTGGAAAATGGTCCGTTTTCAAATGTTTTATTTTTGAACGTCAGTTCACATTTGTAGGTGGATCATCAGTGTTAGAGCTAAAATTAGCATGTTTAAAGTGATTTTCATGCTTCCAGGGGCTCGGGAAGTTAATTAAATACCATTTGGAGGCATTTAATGTTCGAGCAAAAACGGCTGATTTTCGACAAAAGAGATAACACCCCCCCATTACGTCATGCTTCAGAAATGTGGAAAATGATCCGTTCTCAAATGTTTTATTTTTGAACGTCAGTTCACATTTGTAGGTGGATCATCAGTGTTAGAGCTAAAATTAGCATGTTTAAAGTGATTTTCATGCTTCCAGGGGCTCGGGAAGTGAAAGAAATACCATTTGGAGGCATTTAATGTTCGAGCAAAAACGGCTGATTTTCGACAAAAGAGATAACACCCCCCCATTACGTCATGCTTCAGAAATGTGGAAAATGGTCCGTTTTCAAATGTTTTATTTTTGAACGTCAGTTCACATTTGTAGGTGGATCATCAGTGTTAGAGCTAAAATTAGCATGTTTAAAGTGATTTTCATGCTTCCAGGGGCTCGGGAAGTTAATTAAATACCATTTGGAGGCATTTAATGTTCGAGCAAAAACGGCTGATTTTCGACACAAGAGATAACACCCCCCCATTACGTCATGCTTCAGAAATGTGGAAAATGGTCCGTTTTCAAATGTTTTACTTTTGAACGTCAGTTCACATTTGTAGGTGGATCATCAGTGTTAGAGCTAAAATTAGCATGTTTAAAGTGATTTTCATGCTTCCAGGGGCCCAAAACACAAGATTTATGGAATGGTTAAAAGTGCATGAAAATGGCCAATTTACTCACTCTGAGTTCTCAAAAAGGGTTTCTTCACCCCGGGAAGTTAATTAAATACCATTTGGAGGCATTTAATGTTCGAGCAAAAACGGCTGATTTTCGACAAAAGAGATAACACCCCCCCATTACGTCATGCTTCAGAAATGTGGAAAATGGTCCGTTTTCAAATGTTTTATTTTTGAACGTCAGTTCACATTTGTAGGTGGATCATCAGTGTTAGAGCTAAAATTAGCATGTTTAAAGTGATTTTCATGCTTCCAGGGGCTCGGGAAGTTAATTAAATACCATTTGGAGGCATTTAATGTTCGAGCAAAAACGGCTGATTTTCGACAAAAGAGATAACACCCCCCCATTACGTCATGCTTCAGAAATGTGGAAAATGGTCCGTTTTCAAATGTTTTATTTTTGAACGTCAGTTCACATTTGTAGGTGGATCATCAGTGTTAGAGCTAAAATTAGCATGTTTAAAGTGATTTTCATGCTTCCAGGGGCTCGGGAAGTGAAATAAATACCATTTGGAGGCGTTTAATGTTCGAGCAAAAACGGCTGATTTTCGACAAAAGAGATAACACCCCCCCATTACGTCATGCCTCAGAAATGTGGAAAATGGTCCGTTTTCAAATGTTTTATTTTTGAACGTCAGTTCACATTTGTAGGTGGATCATCAGTGTTAGAGCTAAAATTAGCATGTTTAAAGTGATTTTCATGCTTCCAGGGGCTCGGGAAGTGAAATAAATACCATTTGGAGGCATTTAATGTTCGAGCAAAAACGGCTGATTTTCGACAAAAGAGATAACACCCTCCCATTACGTCATGCTTCAGAAATGTGGAAAATGGTCAATTTTCAAATGTTTTATTTTTGAACGTCAGTTCACATTTGTAGGTGGATCATCAGTGTTAGAGCTAAAATTAGCATGTTTAAAGTGATTTTTATGCTTCCAGGGGCTCGGGAAGTTAATTAAATACCATTTGGAGGCATTTAATGTTCGAGCAAAAACGGCTGATTTTCGACAAAAGAGATAACACCCCCCCATTACGTCATGCTTCAGAAATGTGGAAAATGGTCCGTTTTCAAATGTTTTATTTTTGAACGTCAGTTCACATTTGTAGGTGGATCATCAGTGTTAGAGCTAAAATTAGCATGTTTAAAGTGATTTTCATGCTTCCAGGGGCCCAAAACACAAGATTTATGGAATGGTTAAAAGTGCATGAAAATGGCCAATTTACTCACTCTGAGTTCTCAAAAAGGGTTTCTTCACCCCGGGAAGTTAATTAAATACCATTTGGAGGCATTTAATGTTCGAGCAAAAACGGCTGATTTTCGACAAAAGAGATAACACCCCCCCATTACGTCATGCTTCAGAAATGTGGAAAATGGTCCGTTTTCAAATGTTTTATTTTTGAACGTCAGTTCACATTTGTAGGTGGATCATCAGTGTTAGAGCTAAAATTAGCATGTTTAAAGTGATTTTCATGCTTCCAGGGGCTCGGGAAGTTAATTAAATACCATTTGGAGGCATTTAATGTTCGAGCAAAAACGGCTGATTTTCGACAAAAGAGATAACACCCCCCCATTACGTCATGCTTCAGAAATGTGGAAAATGGTCCGTTTTCAAATGTTTTATTTTTGAACGTCAGTTCACATTTGTAGGTGGATCATCAGTGTTAGAGCTAAAATTAGCATGTTTAAAGTGATTTTCATGCTTCCAGGGGCTCGGGAAGTGAAGTAAATACCATTTGGAGGCATTTAATGTTCGAGCAAAAACGGCTGATTTTCGACAAAAGAGATAACACCCCCCCATTACGTCATGCTTCAGAAATGTGGAAAATGGTCCGTTTTCAAATGTTTTATTTTTGAACGTCAGTTCACATTTGTAGGTGGATCATCAGTGTTAGAGCTAAAATTAGCATGTTTAAAGTGATTTTCATGCTTCCAGGCGCTCGGGAAGTTAATTAAATACCATTTGGAGGCATTTAATGTTCGAGCAAAAACTGCTGATTTTCGACAAAAGAGATAACACCCCCCCATTACGTCATGCTTCAGAAATGTGGAAAATGGTCCGTTTTCAAATGTTTTATTTTTGAACGTCAGTTCACATTTGTAGGTGGATCATCAGTGTTAGAGCTAAAATTAGCATGTTTAAAGTGATTTTCATGCTTCCAGGGGCCCAAAACACAAGATTTATGGAATGGTTAAAAGTGCATGAAAATGGCCAATTTACTCACTCTGAGTTCTCAAAAAGGGTTTCTTCACCCCGGGAAGTTAATTAAATACCATTTGGAGGCATTTAATGTTCGAGCAAAAACGGCTGATTTTCGACAAAAGAGATAACACCCCCCCATTACGTCATGCTTCAGAAATGTGGAAAATGGTCCGTTTTCAAATGTTTTATTTTTGAACGTCAGTTCACATTTGTAGGTGGATCATCAGTGTTAGAGCTAAAATTAGCATGTTTAAAGTGATTTTCATGCTTCCAGGGGCTCGGGAAGTTAATTAAATACCATTTGGAGGCATTTAATGTTCGAGCAAAAACGGCTGATTTTCGACAAAAGAGATAACACCCCCCCATTACGTCATGCTTCAGAAATGTGGAAAATGGTCCGTTTTCAAATGTTTTATTTTTGAACGTCAGTTCACATTTGTAGGTGGATCATCAGTGTTAGAGCTAAAATTAGCATGTTTAAAGTGATTTTCATGCTTCAAGGGGCTCGGGAAGTTAATTAAATACCATTTGGAGGCATTTAATGTTCGAGCAAAAACGGCTGATTTTCGACAAAAGAGATAACACCCCCCCCCCATTACGTCATGCTTCAGAAATGTGGAAAATGGTCCGTTTTCAAATGTTTTATTTTTGAACGTCAGTTCACATTTGTAGGTGGATCATCAGTGTTAGAGCTAAAATTAGCATGTTTAAAGTGATTTTCATGCTTCCAGGGGCTCGGGAAGTTAATTAAATACCATTTGGAGGCATTTAATGTTCGAGCAAAAACGGCTGATTTTCGACAAAAGAGATAACACCCCCCCATTACGTCATGCTTCAGAAATGTGGAAAATGGTCCGTTTTCAAATGTTTTATTTTTGAACGTCAGTTCACATTTGTAGGTGGATCATCAGTGTTAGAGCTAAAATTAGCATGTTTAAAGTGATTTTCATGCTTCCAGGGACCCAAAACACAAGATTTATGGAATGGTTAAAAGTGCATGAAAATGGCCAATTTACTCACTCTGAGTTCTCAAAAAGGGTTTCTTCACCCCGGGAAGTTAATTAAATACCATTTGGAGGCATTTAATGTTCGAGCAAAAACGGCTGATTTTCGACAAAAGAGATAACACCCCCCCATTACGTCATGCTTCAGAAATGTGGAAAATGGTCCGTTTTCAAATGTTTTATTTTTGAACGTCAGTTCACATTTGTAGGTGGATCATCAGTGTTAGAGCTAAAATTAGCATGTTTAAAGTGATTTTCATGCTTCCAGGGGCTCGGGAAGTTAATTAAATACCATTTGGAGGCATTTAATGTTCGAGCAAAAACGGCTGATTTTCGACAAAAGAGATAACACCCCCCCATTACGTCATGCTTCAGAAATGTGGAAAATGGTCCGTTTTCAAATGTTTTATTTTTGAACGTCAGTTCACATTTGTAGGTGGATCATTAGTGTTAGAGCTAAAATTAGCATGTTTAAAGTGATTTTCATGCTTCCAGGGGCCCAAAACACAAGATTTATGGAATGGTTAAAAGTGCATGAAAATGGCCAATTTACTCACTCTGAGTTCTCAAAAAGGGTTTCTTCACCCCGGGAAGTTAATTAAATACCATTTGGAGGCATTTAATGTTCGAGCAAAAACGGCTGATTTTCGACAAAAGAGATAACACCCCCCCATTACGTCATGCTTCAGAAATGTGGAAAATGGTCCGTTTTCAAATGTTTTATTTTTGAACGTCAGTTCACATTTGTAGGTGGATCATCAGTGTTAGAGCTAAAATTAGCATGTTTAAAGTGATTTTCATGCTTCCAGGGGCTCGGGAAGTTAATTAAATACCATTTGGAGGCATTTAATGTTCGAGCAAAAACGGCTGATTTTCGACAAAAGAAATAACACCCCCCCATTACGTCATGCTTCAGAAATGTGGAAAATGGTCCGTTTTCAAATGTTTTATTTTTGAACGTCAGTTCACATTTGTAGGTGGATCATCAGTGTTAGAGCTAAAATTAGCATGTTTAAAGTGATTTTCATGCTTCCAGGGGCTCTGGAAGTTAATTAAATACCATTTGGAGGCATTTAATGTTCGAGCAAAAACGGCTGATTTTCGACAAAAGAGATAACACCCCCCCATTACGTCATGCTTCAGAAATGTGGAAAATGGTCCGTTTTCAAATGTTTTATTTTTGAACGTCAGTTCACATTTGTAGGTGGATCATCAGTGTTAGAGCTAAAATTAGCATGTTTAAAGTGATTTTCATGCTTCCAGGGACTCGGGAAGTTAATTAAATACCATTTGGAGGCATTTAATGTTCGAGCAAAAACGGCTGATTTTCGACAAAAGAGATAACACCCCCCCATTACGTCATGCTTCAGAAATGTGGAAAATTGTCCGTTTTCAAATGTTTTATTTTTGAACGTCAGTTCACATTTGTAGGTGGATCATCAGTGTTAGAGCTAAAATTAGCATGTTTAAAGTGATTTTCATGCTTCCAGGGGCTCGGGAAGTTAATTAAATACCATTTGGAGGCATTTAATGTTCGAGCAAAAACTGCTGATTTTCGACAAAAGAGATAACACCCCCCCATTACGTCATGCTTCAGAAATTTGGAAAATGGTCCGTTTTCAAATGTTTTATTTTTGAACGTCAGTTCACATTTGTAGGTGGATCATCAGTGTTAGAGCTAAAATTAGCATGTTTAAAGTGATTTTCATGCTTCCAGGGGCTCGGGAAGTTAATTAAATACCATTTGGAGGCATTTAATGTTCGAGCAAAAACGGCTGATTTTCGACAAAAGGGATAACACCCCCCCATTACGTCATGCTTCAGAAATGTGGAAAATTGTCCGTTTTCAAATGTTTTATTTTTGAACGTCAGTTCACATTTGTAGGTGGATCATCAGTGTTAGAGCTAAAATTAGCATGTTTAAAGTGATTTTCATGCTTCCAGGGGCCCAAAACACAAGATTTATGGAATGGTTAAAAGTGCATGAAAATGGCCAATTTACTCACTCTGAGTTCTCAAAAAGGGTTTCTTCACCCCGGGAAGTTAATTAAATACCATTTGGAGGCATTTAATGTTCGAGCAAAAACGGCTGATTTTCGACAAAAGAGATAACACCCCCCCATTACGTCATGCTTCAGAAATGTGGAAAATGGTCCGTTTTCAAATGTTTTATTTTTGAACGTCAGTTCACATTTGTAGGTGGATCATCAGTGTTAGAGCTAAAATTAGCATGTTTAAAGTGATTTTCATGCTTCCAGGGGCTCGGGAAGTTAATTAAATACCATTTGGAGGCATTTAATGTTCGAGCAAAAACGGCTGATTTTCGACAAAAGAGATAACACCCCCCCATTACGTCATGCTTCAGAAATGTGGAAAATTGTCCGTTTTCAAATGTTTTATTTTTGAACGTCAGCTCACATTTGTAGGTGGATCATCAGTGTTAGAGCTAAAATTAGCATGTTTAAAGTGATTTTCATGCTTCCAGGGGCTCGGGAAGTTAATTAAATACCATTTGGAGGCATTTAATGTTCGAGCAAAAACTGCTGATTTTCGACAAAAGAGATAACACCCCCCCATTACGTCATGCTTCAGAAATTTGGAAAATGGTCCGTTTTCAAATGTTTTATTTTTGAACGTCAGTTCACATTTGTAGGTGGATCATCAGTGTTAGAGCTAAAATTAGCATGTTTAAAGTGATTTTCATGCTTCCAGGGGCTCGGGAAGTTAATTAAATACCATTTGGAGGCATTTAATGTTCGAGCAAAAACGGCTGATTTTCGACAAAAGAGATAACACCCCCCCATTACGTCATGCTTCAGAAATGTGGAAAATGGTCCGTTTTCAAATGTTTTATTTTTGAACGTCAGTTCACATTTGTAGGTGGATCATCAGTGTTAGAGCTAAAATTAGCATGTTTAAAGTGATTTTCATGCTTCCAGGGGCTCGGGAAGTTAATTAAATACCATTTGGAGGCATTTAATGTTCGAGCAAAAACGGCTGATTTTCGACAAAAGGGATAACACCCCCCCATTACGTCATGCTTCAGAAATGTGGAAAATTGTCCGTTTTCAAATGTTTTATTTTTGAACGTCAGTTCACATTTGTAGGTGGATCATCAGTGTTAGAGCTAAAATTAGCATGTTTAAAGTGATTTTCATGCTTCCAGGGGCTCGGGAAGTTAATTAAATACCATTTGGAGGCATTTAATGTGCGAGCAAAAACGGCTGATTTTCGACAAAAGAGATAACACCCCCCCATTACGTCATGCTTCAGAAATGTGGAAAATGGTCCGTTTTCAAATGTTTTATTTTTGAACGTCAGTTCACATTTGTAGGTGGATCATCAGTGTTAGAGCTAAAATTAGCATGTTTAAAGTGATTTTCATGCTTCCAGGGGCCCAAAACACAAGATTAATGGAATGGTTAAAAGTGCATGAAAATGGCCAATTTACTCACTCTGAGTTCTCAAAAAGGGTTTCTTCACCCCGGGAAGTTAATTAAATACCATTTGGAGGCATTTAATGTTCGAGCAAAAACGGCTGATTTTCGACAAAAGAGATAACACCCCCCCATTACGTCATGCTTCAGAAATGTGGAAAATGGTCCGTTTTCAAATGTTTTATTTTTGAACGTCAGTTCACATTTGTAGGTGGATCATCAGTGTTAGAGCTAAAATTAGCATGTTTAAAGTGATTTTCATGCTTCCAGGGGCTCGGGAAGTGAAATAAATACCATTTGGAGGCATTTAATGTTCGAGCAAAAACGGCTGATTTTCGACAAAAGAGATAACACCCCCCCATTACGTCATGCTTCAGAAATGTCGAAAATGGTCCGTTTTCAAATGTTTTATTTTTGAACGTCAGTTCACATTTGTAGGTGGATCATCAGTGTTAGAGCTAAAATTTGCATGTTTAAAGTGATTTTCATGCTTCCAGGGGCTCGGGAAGTTAATTAAATACCATTTGGAGGCATTTAATGTTCGAGCAAAAACGGCTGATTTTCGACAAAAGAGATAACACCCCCCCATTACGTCATGCTTCAGAAATGTGGAAAATGGTCCGTTTTCAAATGTTTTATTTTTGAACGTCAGTTCACATTTGTAGGTGGATCATCAGTGTTAGAGCTAAAATTAGCATGTTTAAAGTGATTTTCATGCTTCCAGGGGCCCAAAACACAAGATTTATGGAATGGTTAAAAGTGCATGAAAATGGCCAATTTACTCACTCTGAGTTCTCAAAAAGGGTTTCTTCACCCCGGGAAGTTAATTAAATACCATTTGGAGGCATTTAATGTTCGAGCAAAAACGGCTGATTTTCGACAAAAGAGATAACACCCCCCCATTACGTCATGCTTCAGAAATGTGGAAAATGGTCCGTTTTCAAAAGTTTTATTTTTGAACGTCAGTTCACATTTGTAGGTGGATCATCAGTGTTAGAGCTAAAATTAGCATGTTTAAAGTGATTTTCATGCTTCCAGGGGCTCGGGAAGTTAATTAAATACCATTTGAAGGCATTTAATGTTCGAGCAAAAACGGCTGATTTTCGACAAAAGAGATAACACCCCCCCCATTACGTCATGCTTCAGAAATGTGGAAAATGGTCCGTTTTCAAATGTTTTATTTTTGAACGTCAGTTCACATTTGTAGGTGGATCATCAGTGTTAGAGCTAAAATTAGCATTTTAAAGTGATTTTCATGCTTCCAGGGGCCCAAAACACAAGATTTATGGAATGGTTAAAAGTGCATGAAAATGGCCAATTTACTCACTCTGAGTTCTCAAAAAGGGTTTCTTCACCCCGGGAAGTTAATTAAATACCATTTGGAGGCATTTAATGTTCGAGCAAAAACGGCTGATTTTCGACAAAAGAGATAACACCCCCCCCATTACGTCATGCTTCAGAAATGTGGAAAATGGTCCGTTTTCAAATGTTTTATTTTTGAACGTCAGTTCACATTTGTAGGTGGATCATCAGTGTTAGAGCTAAAATTAGCATGTTTAAAGTGATTTTCATGCTTCCAGGGGCTCGGGAAGTTAATTAAATACCATTTGGAGGCATTTGATGTTCGAGCAAAAACGGCTGATTTTCGACAAAAGAGATAACACCCCCCCATTACGTCATGCTTCAGAAATGTGGAAAATGGTCCGTTTTCAAATGTTTTATTTTTGAACGTCAGTTCACATTTGTAGGTGGATCATCAGTGTTAGAGCTAAAATTAGCATGTTTAAAGTGATTTTCATGCTTCCAGGGGCTCGGGGAGTTAATTAAATACCATTTGGAGGCATTTAATGTTCGAGCAAAAACGGCTGATTTTCGGCAAAAGAGATAACACCCCCCCATTACGTCATGCTTCAGAAATGTGGAAAATGGTCCGTTTTCAAATGTTTTATTTTTGAACGTCAGTTCACATTTGTAGGTGGATCATCAGTGTTAGAGCTAAAATTAGCATGTTTAAAGTGATTTTCAGGCTTCCAGGGGCCCAAAACACAAGATTTATGGAATGGTTAAAAGTGCATGGAAATGGCCAATTTACTCACTCTGAGTTCTCAAAAAGGGTTTCTTCACCCCAGGAAGTTAATTAAATACCATTTGGAGGTATTTAATGTTCGAGCAAAAACGGCTGATTTTCGACAAAAGAGATAACACCCCCCCATTACGTCATGCTTCAGAAATGTGGAAAATGGTCCGTTTTCAAATGTTTTATTTTTGAACGTCAGTTCACATTTGTAGGTGGATCATCAGTGTTAGAGCTAAAATTAGCATGTTTAAAGTGATTTTCATGCTTCCAGGGGCTCGGGAAGTTAATTAAATACCATTTGGAGGCATTTAATGTTCGAGCAAAAACGGCTGATTTTCGACAAAAGAGATAACACCCCCCCATTACGTCATGCTTCAGAAATGTGGAAAATGGTCCGTTTTCAAATGTTTTATTTTTGAACGTCAGTTCACATTTGTAGGTGGATCATCAGTGTTAGAGCTAAAATTAGCATGTTTAAAGTGATTTTCATGCTTCCAGGAGCCCAAAACACAAGATTTATGGAATGGTTAAAAGTGCATGAAAATGGCCAATTTACTCACTCTGAGTTCTCAAAAAGGGTTTCTTCACCCCGGGAAGTTAATTAAATACCATTTGGAGGCATTTAATGTTCGAGCAAAAACGGCTGATTTTCGACAAAAGAGATAACACCCCCCCATTACGTCATGCTTCAGAAATGTGGAAAATGGTCCGTTTTCAAATGTTTTATTTTTGAACGTCAGTTCACATTTGTAGGTGGATCATCAGTGTTAGAGCTAAAATTAGCATGTTTAAAGTGATTTTCATGCTTCCAGGGGCTCGGGAAGTTAATTAAATACCATTTGGAGGCATTTAATGTTCGAGCAAAAACGGCTGATTTTCGACAAAAGAGATAACACCCCCCCATTACGTCATGCTTCAGAAATGTGGAAAATGGTCCGTTTTCAAATGTTTTATTTTTGAACGTCAGTTCACATTTGTAGGTGGATCATCAGTGTTAGAGCTAAAATTAGCATGTTTAAAGTGATTTTCATGCTTCCAGGGGCTCGGGAAGTGAAATAAATACCATTTGGAGGCATTTAATGTTCGAGCAAAAACGGCTGATTTTCGACAAAAGAGATAACACCCCCCCCATTACGTCATGCTTCAGAAATGTGAAAAATGGTCCGTTTTCAAATGTTTTATTTTTGAACGTCAGTTCACATTTGTAGGTGGATCATCAGTGTTAGAGCTAAAATTAGCATGTTTAAAGTGATTTTCATGCTTCCAGGGGCTCGGGAAGTGAAATAAATACCATTTGGAGGCATTTAATGTTCGAGCAAAAACGGCTGATTTTCGACAAAAGAGATAACACCCCCCCATTACGTCATGCTTCAGAAATGTGGAAAATGGTCCGTTTTCAAATGTTTTATTTTTGAACGTCAGTTCACATTTGTAGGTGGATCATCAGTGTTAGAGCTAAAATTAGCATGTTTAAAGTGATTTTCATGCTTCCAGGGGCTCGGGAAGTTAATTAAATACCATTTGGAGGCATTTAATGTTCGAGCAAAAACGGCTGATTTTCGACAAAAGAGATAACACCCCCCCCATTACGTCATGCTTCAGAAATGTGGAAAATGGTCCGTTTTCAAATGTTTTATTTTTGAATGTCAGTTCACATTTGTAGGTGGATCATCAGTGTTAGAGCTAAAATTAGCATGTTTAAAGTGATTTTCATGCTTCCAGGGGCCCAAAACACAAGATTTATGGAATGGTTAAAAGTGCATGAAAATGGCCAATTTACTCACTCTGAGTTCTCAAAAAGGGTTTCTTCACCCCGGGAAGTTAATTAAATACCATTTGGAGGCATTTAATGTTCGAGCAAAAACGGCTGATTTTCGACAAAAGAGATAACACCCCCCCATTACGTCATGCTTCAGAAATGTGGAAAATGGTCCGTTTTCAAATGTTTTATTTTTGAACGTCAGTTCACATTTGTAGGTGGATCATCAGTGTTAGAGCTAAAATTAGCATGTTTAAAGTGATTTTCATGCTTCCAGGGGCTCGGGAAGTTAATTAAATACCATTTGGAGGCATTTAATGTTCGAGCAAAAACGGCTGATTTTCGACAAAAGAGATAACACCCCCCCATTACGTCATGCTTCAGAAATGTGGAAAATGGTCCGTTTTCAAATGTTTTATTTTTGAACGTCAGTTCACATTTGTAGGTGGATCATCAGTGTTAGAGCTAAAATTAGCATGTTTAAAGTGATTTTCATGCTTCCAGTGGCTCGGGAAGTTAATTAAATACCATTTGGAGGCATTTAATGTTCGAGCAAAAACGGCTGATTTTCGACAAAAGAGATAACACCCCCCCATTACGTCATGCTTCAGAAATGTGGAAAATGGTCCGTTTTCAAATGTTTTATTTTTGAACGTCAGTTCACATTTGTAGGTGGATCATCAGTGTTAGAGCTAAAATTAGCATGTTTAAAGTGATTTTCATGCTTCCAGGGGCCCAAAACACAAGATTTATGGAATGGTTAAAAGTGCATGAAAATGGCCAATTTACTCACTCTGAGTTCTCAAAAAGGGTTTCTTCACCCCGGGAAGTTAATTAAATACCATTTGGAGGCATTTAATGTTCGAGCAAAAACGGCTGATTTTCGACAAAAGAGATAACACCCCCCCATTACGTCATGCTTCAGAAATGTGGAAAATGGTCCGTTTTCAAATGTTTTATTTTTGAACGTCAGTTCACATTTGTAGGTGGATCATCAGTGTTAGAGCTAAAATTAGCATGTTTAAAGTGATTTTCATGCTTCCAGGGGCTCGGGAAGTTAATTAAATACCATTTGGAGGCATTTAATGTTCGAGCAAAAACGGCTGATTTTCGACAAAAGAGATAACACCCCCCCATTACGTCATGCTTCAGAAATGTGGAAAATGGTCCGTTTTCAAATGTTTTATTTTTGAACGTCAGTTCACATTTGTAGGTGGATCATCAGTGTTAGAGCTAAAATTAGCATGTTTAAAGTGATTTTCATGCTTCCAGGGGCTCGGGAAGTGAAATAAATACCATTTGGAGGCATTTAATGTTCGAGCAAAAACGGCTGATTTTCGACAAAAGAGATAACACCCCCCCATTACGTCATGCTTCAGAAATGTGAAAAATCGTCCGTTTTCAAATGTTTTATTTTTGAACGTCAGTTCACATTTGTAGGTGGATCATCAGTGTTAGAGCTAAAATTAGCATGTTTAAAGTGATTTTCATGCTTCCAGGGGCCCGGGAAGTGAAATAAATACCATTTGGAGGCATTTAATGTTCGAGCAAAAATGGCTGATTTTCGACAAAAGAGATAACACCCCCCCATTACGTCATGCTTCAGAAATGTGGAAAATGGTCCGTTTTCAAATGTTTTATTTTTGAACGTCAGTTCACATTTGTAGGTGGATCATCAGTGTTAGAGCTAAAATTAGCATGTTTAAAGTGATTTTCATGCTTCCAGGGGCTCGGGAAGTTAATTAAATACCATTTGGAGGCATTTAATGTTCGAGCAAAAACGGCTGATTTTCGACAAAAGAGATAACACCCCCCCCATTACGTCATGCTTCAGAAATGTGGAAAATGGTCCGTTTTCAAATGTTTTATTTTTGAATGTCAGTTCACATTTGTAGGTGGATCATCAGTGTTAGAGCTAAAATTAGCATGTTTAAAGTGATTTTCATGCTTCCAGGGGCCCAAAACACAAGATTTATGGAATGGTTAAAAGTGCATGAAAATGGCCAATTTACTCACTCTGAGTTCTCAAAAAGGGTTTCTTCACCCCGGGAAGTTAATTAAATACCATTTGGAGGCATTTAATGTTCGAGCAAAAACGGCTGATTTTCGACAAAAGAGATAACACCCCCCCATTACGTCATGCTTCAGAAATGTGGAAAATGGTCCGTTTTCAAATGTTTTATTTTTGAACGTCAGTTCACATTTGTAGGTGGATCATCAGTGTTAGAGCTAAAATTAGCATGTTTAAAGTGATTTTCATGCTTCCAGGGGCTCGGGAAGTTAATTAAATACCATTTGGAGGCATTTAATGTTCGAGCAAAAACGGCTGATTTTCGACAAAAGAGATAACACCCCCCCATTACGTCATGCTTCAGAAATGTGGAAAATGGTCCGTTTTCAAATGTTTTATTTTTGAACGTCAGTTCACATTTGTAGGTGGATCATCAGTGTTAGAGCTAAAATTAGCATGTTTAAAGTGATTTTCATGCTTCCAGGGGCTCGGGAAGTTAATTAAATACCATTTGGAGGCATTTAATGTTCGAGCAAAAACGGCTGATTTTCGACAAAAGAGATAACACCCCCCCATTACGTCATGCTTCAGAAATGTGGAAAATGGTCCGTTTTCAAATGTTTTATTTTTGAACGTCAGTTCACATTTGTAGGTGGATCATCAGTGTTAGAGCTAAAATTAGCATGTTTAAAGTGATTTTCATGCTTCCAGGGGCTCGGGAAGTTAATTAAATACCATTTGGAGGCATTTAATGTTCGAGCAAAAACGGCTGATTTTCGACAAAAGAGATAACACCCCCCCATTACGTCATGCTTCAGAAATGTGGAAAATGGTCCGTTTTCAAATGTTTTATTTCTGAACGTCAGTTCACATTTGTAGGTGGATCATCAGTGTTAGAGCTAAAATTAGCATGTTTAAAGTGATTTTCATGCTTCCAGGGGCCCAAAACACAAGATTTATGGAATGGTTAAAAGTGCATGAAAATGGCCAATTTACTCACTCTGAGTTCTCAAAAAGGGTTTCTTCACCCCGGGAAGTTAATTAAATACCATTTGGAGGCATTTAATGTTCGAGCAAAAACGGCTGATTTTCGACAAAAGAGATAACACCCCCCCATTACGTCATGCTTCAGAAATGTGGAAAATGGTCCGTTTTCAAATGTTTTATTTTTGAACGTCAGTTCACATTTGTAGGTGGATCATCAGTGTTAGAGCTAAAATTAGCATGTTTAAAGTGATTTTCATGCTTCCAGGGGCTCGGGAAGTTAATTAAATACCATTTGGAGGCATTTAATGTTCGAGCAAAAACGGCTGATTTTCGACAAAAGAGATAACACCCCCCATTACGTCATGCTTCAGAAATGTGGAAAATGGTCCGTTTTCAAATGTTTTATTTTTGAACGTCAGTTCACATTTGTAGGTGGATCATCAGTGTTAGAGCTAAAATTAGCATGTTTAAAGTGATTTTCATGCTTCCAGGCGCTCGGGAAGTTAATTAAATACCATTTGGAGGCATTTAATGTTCGAGCAAAAACGGCTGATTTTCGACAAAAGAGATAACACCCCCCCATTACGTCATGCTTCAGAAATGTGGAAAATGGTCCGTTTTCAAATGTTTTATTTTTGAACGTCAGTTCACATTTGTAGGTGGATCATCAGTGTTAGAGCTAAAATTAGCATGTTTAAAGTGATTTTCATGCTTCCAGGGGCCCAAAACACAAGATTTATGGAATGGTTAAAAGTGCATGAAAATGGCCAATTTACTCACTCTGAGTTCTCAAAAAGGGTTTCTTCACCCAGGGAAGTTAATTAAATACCATTTGGAGGCATTTAATGTTCGAGCAAAAACGGCTGATTTTCGACAAAAGAGATAACACCCCCCCATTACGTCATGCTTCAGAAATGTGGAAAATGGTCCGTTTTCAAATGTTTTATTTTTGAACGTCAGTTCACATTTGTAGGTGGATCATCAGTGTTAGAGCTAAAATTTGCATGTTTAAAGTGATTTTCATGCTTGCAGGGGCTCGGGAAGTTAATTAAATACCATTTGGAGGCATTTAATGTTCGAGCAAAAACGGCTGATTTTCGACAAAAGAGATAACACCCCCCCATTACGTCATGCTTCAGAAATGTGGAAAATGGTCCGTTTTCAAATGTTTTATTTTTGAACGTCAGTTCACATTTGTAGGTGGATCATCAGTGTTAGAGCTAAAATTAGCATGTTTAAAGTGATTTTCATGCTTCCAGGGGCCCAAAACACAAGATTAATGGAATGGTTAAAAGTGCATGAAAATGGCCAATTTACTCACTCTGAGTTCTCAAAAAGGGTTTCTTCACCCCGGGAAGTGAAATAAATACCATTTGGAGGCATTTAATGTTCGAGCAAAAACGGCAGATTTTCGACAAAAGAGATAACACCCCCCCATTACGTCATGCTTCAGAAATGTGGAAAATGGTCAGTTTTCAAATGTTTTATTTTTGAACGTCAGTTCACATTTGTAGGTGGATCATCAGTGTTAGAGCTAAAATTAGCATGTTTAAAGTGATTTTCATGCTTCCAGGGGCTCGGGAAGTGAAATAAATACCATTTGGAGGCATTTAATGTTCGAGCAAAAACGGCTGATTTTCGACAAAAGAGATAACACCCCCCCATTACGTCATGCTTCAGAAATGTGGAAAATGGTCCGTTTTCAAATGTTTTATTTTTGAACGTCAGTTCACATTTGTAGGTGGATCATCAGTGTTAGAGCTAAAATTAGCATGTTTAAAGTGATTTTCATGCTTCCAGGGGCCCAAAACACAAGATCAATGGAATGGTTAAAAGTGCATGAAAATGGCCAATTTACTCACTCTGAGTTCTCAAAAAGGGTTTCTTCACCCCGGGAAGTGAAATAAATACCATTTGGAGGCATTTAATGTTCGAGCAAAAACGGCTGATTTTCCACAAAAGAGATAACACCCCCCCATTACGTCATGCTTCAGAAATGTGGAAAATGGTCCGTTTTCAAATGTTTTATTTTTGAACGTCAGTTCACATTTGTAGGTGGATCATCAGTGTTAGAGCTAAAATTAGCATGTTTAAAGTGATTTTCATGCTTCCAGGGGCTCGGGAAGTGAAATAACTACCATTTGGAGGCATTTAATGTTCGAGCAAAAACGGCTGATTTTCGACAAAAGAGATAACACCCCCCCATTACGTCATGCTTCAGAAATGTGGAAAATGGTCCGTTTTCAAATGTTTTATTTTTGAACGTCAGTTCACATTTGTAGGTGGATCATCAGTGTTAGAGCTAAAATTAGCATGTTTAAAGTGATTTTCATGCTTCAAGGGGCTCGGGAAGTTAATTAAATACCATTTGGAGGCATTTAATGTTCGAGCAAAAACGGCTGATTTTCGACAAAAGAGATAACACCCCCCCCCATTACGTCATGCTTCAGCAATGTGGAAAATGGTCCGTTTTCAAATGTTTTATTTTTGAACGTCAGTTCACATTTGTAGGTGGATCATCAGTGTTAGAGCTAAAATTAGCATGTTTAAAGTGATTTTCATGCTTCCAGGGGCTCGGGAAGTTAATTAAATACCATTTGGAGGCATTTAATGTTCGAGCAAAAACGGCTGATTTTCGACAAAAGAGATAACACCCCCCCATTACGTCATGCTTCAGAAATGTGGAAAATGGTCTGTTTTCAAATGTTTTATTTTTGAACGTCAGTTCACATTTGTAGGTGGATCATCAGTGTTAGAGCTAAAATTAGCATGTTTAAAGTGATTTTCATGCTTCCAGGGGCCCAAAACACAAGATTTATGGAATGGTTAAAAGTGCATGAAAATGGCCAATTTACTCACTCTGAGTTCTCAAAAAGGGTTTCTTCACCCCGGGAAGTTAATTAAATACCATTTGGAGGCATTTAATGTTCGAGCAAAAACGGCTGATTTTCGACAAAAGAGATAACACCCCCCCATTACGTCATGCTTCAGAAATGTGGAAAATGGTCCGTTTTCAAATGTTTTATTTTTGAACGTCAGTTCACATTTGTAGGTGGATCATCAGTGTTAGAGCTAAAATTAGCATGTTTAAAGTGATTTTCATGCTTCCAGGGGCTCGGGAAGTTAATTAAATACCATTTGGAGGCATTTAATGTTCGAGCAAAAACGGCTGATTTTCGACAAAAGAGATAACACCCCCCCATTACGTCATGCTTCAGAAATGTGGAAAATGGTCCGTTTTCAAATGTTTTATTTTTGAACGTCAGTTCACATTTGTAGGTGGATCATCAGTGTTAGAGCTAAAATTAGCATGTTTAAAGTGATTTTCATGCTTCCAGGGGCTCGGGAAGTGAAATAAATACCATTTGGAGGCATTTAATGTTCGAGCAAAAACGGCTGATTTTCGACAAAAGAGATAACACCCCCCCATTACGTCATGCTTCAGAAATGTGAAAAATGGTCCGTTTTCAAATGTTTTATTTTTGAACGTCAGTTCACATTTGTAGGTGGATCATCAGTGTTAGAGCTAAAATTAGCATGTTTAAAGTGATTTTCATGCTTCCAGGGGCTCGGGAAGTGAAATAAATACCATTTGGAGGCATTTAATGTTCGAGCAAAAACGGCTGATTTTCGACAAAAGAGATAACACCCCCCCATTACGTCATGCTTCAGAAATGTGGAAAATGGTCCGTTTTCAAATGTTTTATTTTTGAACGTCAGTTCACATTTGTAGGTGGATCATCAGTGTTAGAGCTAAAATTAGCATGTTTAAAGTGATTTTCATGCTTCCAGGGGCTCGGGAAGTTAATTAAATACCATTTGGAGGCATTTAATGTTCGAGCAAAAACGGCTGATTTTCGACAAAAGAGATAACACCCCCCCCATTACGTCATGCTTCAGAAATGTGGAAAATGGTCCGTTTTCAAATGTTTTATTTTTGAATGTCAGTTCACATTTGTAGGTGGATCATCAGTGTTAGAGCTAAAATTAGCATGTTTAAAGTGATTTTCATGCTTCCAGGGGCCCAAAACACAAGATTTATGGAATGGTTAAAAGTGCATGAAAATGGCCAATTTACTCACTCTGAGTTCTCAAAAAGGGTTTCTTCACCCCGGGAAGTTAATTAAATACCATTTGGAGGCATTTAATGTTCGAGCAAAAACGGCTGATTTTCGACAAAAGAGATAACACCCCCCCATTACGTCATGCTTCAGAAATGTGGAAAATGGTCCGTTTTCAAATGTTTTATTTTTGAACGTCAGTTCACATTTGTAGGTGGATCATCAGTGTTAGAGCTAAAATTAGCATGTTTAAAGTGATTTTCATGCTTCCAGGGGCTCGGGAAGTTAATTAAATACCATTTGGAGGCATTTAATGTTCGAGCAAAAACGGCTGATTTTCGACAAAAGAGATAACACCCCCCCATTACGTCATGCTTCAGAAATGTGGAAAATGGTCCGTTTTCAAATGTTTTATTTTTGAACGTCAGTTCACATTTGTAGGTGGATCATCAGTGTTAGAGCTAAAATTAGCATGTTTAAAGTGATTTTCATGCTTCCAGGGGCTCGGGAAGTTAATTAAATACCATTTGGAGGCATTTAATGTTCGAGCAAAAACGGCTGATTTTCGACAAAAGAGATAACACCCCCCCATTACGTCATGCTTCAGAAATGTGGAAAATGGTCCGTTTTCAAATGTTTTATTTTTGAACGTCAGTTCACATTTGTAGGTGGATCATCAGTGTTAGAGCTAAAATTAGCATGTTTAAAGTGATTTTCATGCTTCCAGGGGCTCGGGAAGTTAATTAAATACCATTTGGAGGCATTTAATGTTCGAGCAAAAACGGCTGATTTTCGACAAAAGAGATAACACCCCCCCATTACGTCATGCTTCAGAAATGTGGAAAATGGTCCGTTTTCAAATGTTTTATTTCTGAACGTCAGTTCACATTTGTAGGTGGATCATCAGTGTTAGAGCTAAAATTAGCATGTTTAAAGTGATTTTCATGCTTCCAGGGGCCCAAAACACAAGATTTATGGAATGGTTAAAAGTGCATGAAAATGGCCAATTTACTCACTCTGAGTTCTCAAAAAGGGTTTCTTCACCCCGGGAAGTTAATTAAATACCATTTGGAGGCATTTAATGTTCAAGCAAAAACGGCTGATTTTCGACAAAAGAGATAACACCCCCCCATTACGTCATGCTTCAGAAATGTGGAAAATGGTCCGTTTTCAAATGTTTTATTTTTGAACGTCAGTTCACAATTGTAGGTGGATCATCAGTGTTAGAGCTAAAATTAGCATGTTTAAAGTGATTTTCATGCTTCCAGGGGCTCGGGAAGTTAATTAAATACCATTTGGAGGCATTTAATGTTCGAGCAAAAACGGCTGATTTTCGACAAAAGAGATAACACCCCCCCATTACGTCATTCTTCAGAAATGTGGAAAATGGTCCGTTTTCAAATGTTTTATTTTTGAACGTCAGTTCACATTTGTAGGTGGATCATCAGTGTTAGAGCTAAAATTAGCATGTTTAAAGTGATTTTCATGCTTCCAGGGGCTCGGGAAGTGAAGTAAATACCATTTGGAGGCATTTAATGTTCGAGCAAAAACGGCTGATTTTCGACAAAAGAGATAACACCCCCCCATTACGTCATGCTTCAGAAATGTGGAAAATGGTCCGTTTTCAAATGTTTTATTTTTGAACGTCAGTTCACATTTGTAGGTGGATCATCAGTGTTAGAGCTAAAATTAGCATGTTTAAAGTGATTTTCATGCTTCCAGGCGCTCGGGAAGTTAATTAAATACCATTTGGAGGCATTTAATGTTCGAGCAAAAACGGCTGATTTTCGACAAAAGAGATAACACCCCCCCATTACGTCATGCTTCAGAAATGTGGAAAATGGTCCGTTTTCAAATGTTTTATTTTTGAACGTCAGTTCACATTTGTAGGTGGATCATCAGTGTTAGAGCTAAAATTAGCATGTTTAAAGTGATTTTCATGCATCCAGGGGCCCAAAACACAAGATTTATGGAATGGTTAAAAGTGCATGAAAATGGCCAATTTACTCACTCTGAGTTCTCAAAAAGGGTTTCTTCACCCAGGGAAGTTAATTAAATACCATTTGGAGGCATTTAATGTTCGAGCAAAAACGGCTGATTTTCGACAAAAGAGATAACACCCCCCATTACGTCATGCTTCAGAAATCTGGAAAATGGTCCGTTTTCAAATGTTTTATTTTTGAACGTCAGTTCACATTTGTAGGTGGATCATCAGTGTTAGAGCTAAAATTTGCATGTTTAAAGTGATTTTCATGCTTCCAGGGGCTCGGGAAGTTAATTAAATACCATTTGGAGGCATTTAATGTTCGAGCAAAAACGGCTGATTTTCGACAAAAGAGATAACACCCCCCCATTACGTCATGCTTCAGAAATGTGGAAAATGGTCCGTTTTCAAATGTTTTATTTTTGAACGTCAGTTCACATTTGTAGGTGGATCATCAGTGTTAGAGCTAAAATTAGCATGTTTAAAGTGATTTTCATGCTTCCAGGGGCCCAAAACACAAGATTAATGGAATGGTTAAAAGTGCATGAAAATGGCCAATTTACTCACTCTGAGTTCTCAAAAAGGGTTTCTTCACCCCGGGAAGTGAAATAAATACCATTTGGAGGCATTTAATGTTCGAGCAAAAACGGCAGATTTTCGACAAAAGAGATAACACCCCCCCATTACGTCATGCTTCAGAAATGTGGAAAATGGTCAGTTTTCAAATGTTTTATTTTTGAACGTCAGTTCACATTTGTAGGTGGATCATCAGTGTTAGAGCTAAAATTAGCATGTTTAAAGTGATTTTCATGCTTCCAGGGGCTCGGGAAGTGAAATAAATACCATTTGGAGGCATTTAATGTTCGAGCAAAAACGGCTGATTTTCGACAAAAGAGATAACACCCCCCCATTACGTCATGCTTCAGAAATGTGGAAAATGGTCCGTTTTCAAATGTTTTATTTTTGAACGTCAGTTCACATTTGTAGGTGGATCATCAGTGTTAGAGCTAAAATTAGCATGTTTAAAGTGATTTTCATGCTTCCAGGGGCCCAAAACACAAGATCAATGGAATGGTTAAAAGTGCATGAAAATGGCCAATTTACTCACTCTGAGTTCTCAAAAAGGGTTTCTTCACCCCGGGAAGTGAAATAAATACCATTTGGAGGCATTTAATGTTCGAGCAAAAACGGCTGATTTTCGACAAAAGAGATAACACCCCCCCATTACGTCATGCTTCAGAAATGTGGAAAATGGTCCGTTTTCAAATGTTTTATTTTTGAACGTCAGTTCACATTTGTAGGTGGATCATCAGTGTTAGAGCTAAAATTAGCATGTTTAAAGTGATTTTCATGCTTCCAGGGGCTCGGGAAGTGAAATAACTACCATTTGGAGGCATTTAATGTTCGAGCAAAAACGGCTGATTTTCGACAAAAGAGATAACACCCCCCCATTACGTCATGCTTCAGAAATGTGGAAAATGGTCCGTTTTCAAATGTTTTATTTTTGAACGTCAGTTCACATTTGTAGGTGGATCATCAGTGTTAGAGCTAAAATTAGCATGTTTAAAGTGATTTTCATGCTTCAAGGGGCTCGGGAAGTTAATTAAATACCATTTGGAGGCATTTAATGTTCGAGCAAAAACGGCTGATTTTCGACAAAAGAGATAACACCCCCCCCCCATTACGTCATGCTTCAGAAATGTGGAAAATGGTCCGTTTTCAAATGTTTTATTTTTGAACGTCAGTTCACATTTGTAGGTGGATCATCAGTGTTAGAGCTAAAATTAGCATGTTTAAAGTGATTTTCATGCTTCCAGGGGCTCGGGAAGTTAATTAAATACCATTTGGAGGCATTTAATGTTCGAGCAAAAACGGCTGATTTTCGACAAAAGAGATAACACCCCCCCATTACGTCATGCTTCAGAAATGTGGAAAATGGTCCGTTTTCAAATGTTTTATTTTTGAACGTCAGTTCACATTTGTAGGTGGATCATCAGTGTTAGAGCTAAAATTAGCATGTTTAAAGTGATTTTCATGCTTCCAGGGGCCCAAAACACAAGATTTATGGAATGGTTAAAAGTGCATGAAAATGGCCAATTTACTCACTCTGAGTTCTCAAAAAGGGTTTCTTCACCCCGGGAAGTTAATTAAATACCATTTGGAGGCATTTAATGTTCGAGCAAAAACGGCTGATTTTCGACAAAAGAGATAACACCCCCCCATTACGTCATGCTTCAGAAATGTGGAAAATGGTCCGTTTTCAAATGTTTTATTTTTGAACGTCAGTTCACATTTGTAGGTGGATCATCAGTGTTAGAGCTAAAATTAGCATGTTTAAAGTGATTTTCATGCTTCCAGGGGCTCGGGAAGTTAATTAAATACCATTTGGAGGCATTTAATGTTCGAGCAAAAACGGCTGATTTTCGACAAAAGAGATAACACCCCCCCATTACGTCATGCTTCAGAAATGTGGAAAATGGTCCGTTTTCAAATGTTTTATTTTTGAACGTCAGTTCACATTTGTAGGTGGATCATCAGTGTTAGAGCTAAAATTAGCATGTTTAAAGTGATTTTCATGCTTCCAGGGGCTCGGGAAGTTAATTAAATACCATTTGGAGGCATTTAATGTTCGAGCAAAAACGGCTGATTTTCGACAAAAGAGATAACACCCCCCCATTACGTCATGCTTCAGAAATGTGGAAAATGGTCCGTTTTCAAATGTTTTATTTTTGAACGTCAGTTCACATTTGTAGGTGGATAATTAGTGTTAGAGCTAAAATTAGCATGTCTAAAGTGATTTTCATGCTTCCAGGGGCCCAAAACACAAGATTTATGGAATGGTTAAAAGTGCATGAAAATGGCCAATTTACTCACTCTGAGTTCTCAAAAAGGGTTTCTTCACCCCGGGAAGTTAATTAAATACCATTTGGAGGCATTTAATGTTCGAGCAAAAACGGCTGATTTTCGACAAAAGAGATAACACCCCCCCATTACGTCATGCTTCAGAAATGTGGAAAATGGTCCGTTTTCAAATGTTTTATTTTTGAACGTCAGTTCACATTTGTAGGTGGATCATCAGTGTTAGAGCTAAAATTAGCATGTTTAAAGTGATTTTCATGCTTCCAGGGGCTCGGGAAGTTAATTAAATACCATTTGGAGGCATTTAATGTTCGAGCAAAAACGGCTGATTTTCGACAAAAGAGATAACACCCCCCCATTACGTCATGCTTCAGAAATGTGGAAAATTGTCCGTTTTCAAATGTTTTATTTTTGAACGTCAGTTCACATTTGTAGGTGGATCATCAGTGTTAGAGCTAAAATTAGCATGTTTAAAGTGATTTTCATGCTTCCAGGGGCTCGGGAAGTTAATTAAATACCATTTGGAGGCATTTAATGTTCGAGCAAAAACTGCTGATTTTCGACAAAAGAGATAACACCCCCCATTACGTCATGCTTCAGAAATGTGGAAAATGGTCCGTTTTCAAATGTTTTATTTTTGAACGTCAGTTCACATTTGTAGGTGGATCATCAGTGTTAGAGCTAAAATTAGCATGTTTAAAGTGATTTTCATGCTTCCAGGGGCTCGGGAAGTTAATTAAATACCATTTGGAGGCATTTAATGTTCGAGCAAAAACGGCTGATTTTCGACAAAAGAGATAACACCCCCCCATTACGTCATGCTTCAGAAATGTGGAAAATGGTCCGTTTTCAAATGTTTTATTTTTGAACGTCAGTTCACATTTGTAGGTGGATCATCAGTGTTAGAGCTAAAATTAGCATGTTTAAAGTGATTTTCATGCTTCCAGGGGCTCGGGAAGTGAAATAAATACCATTTGGAGGCATTTAATGTTCGAGCAAAAACGGCTGATTTTCGACAAAAGAGATAACACCCCCCCATTATGTCATGCTTCAGAAATGTCGAAAATGGTCCGTTTTCAAATGTTTTATTTTTGAACGTCAGTTCACATTTGTAGGTGGATCATCAGTGTTAGAGCTAAAATTAGCATGTTTAAAGTGATTTTCATGCTTCCAGGGGCTCGGGAAGTTAATTAAATACCATTTGGAGGCATTTAATGTTCGAGCAAAAACGGCTGATTTTCGACAAAAGAGATAACACCCCCCCATTACGTCATGCTTCAGAAATGTGGAAAATGGTCCGTTTTCAAATGTTTTATTTTTGAACGTCAGTTCACATTTGTAGGTGGATCATCAGTGTTAGAGCTAAAATTAGCATGTTTAAAGTGATTTTCATGCTTCCAGGGGCCCAAAACACAAGATTTATGGAATGGTTAAAAGTGCATGAAAATGGCCAATTTACTCACTCTGAGTTCTCAAAAAGGGTTTCTTCACCCCGGGAAGTTAATTAAATACCATTTGGAGGCATTTAATTTTCGAGCAAAAACGGCTGATTTTCGACAAAAGAGATAACACCCCCCCATTACGTCATGCTTCAGAAATGTGGAAAATGGTCCGTTTTCAAATGTTTTATTTTTGAACGTCAGTTCACATTTGTAGGTGGATCATCAGTGTTAGAGCTAAAATTAGTATGTTTAAAGTGATTTTCATGCTTCCAGGGGCTCGGGAAGTTAATTAAATACCATTTGGAGGCATTTAATGTTCGAGCAAAAACGGCTGATTTTCGACAAAAGAGATAACACCCCCCCATTACGTCATGCTTCAGAAATGTGGAAAATGGTCCGTTTTCAAATGTTTTATTTTTGAACGTCAGTTCACATTTGTAGGTGGATCATCAGTGTTAGAGCTAAAATTAGCATGTTTAAAGTGATTTTCATGCTTCCAGGGGCCCAAAACACAAGATTTATGGAATGGTTAAAAGTGCATGAAAATGGCCAATTTACTCACTCTGAGTTCTCAAAAAGGGTTTCTTCACCCCGGGAAGTTAATTAAATACCATTTGGAGGCATTTAATGTTCGAGCAAAAACGGCTGATTTTCGACAAAAGAGATAACACCCCCCCATTACGTCATGCTTCAGAAATGTGGAAAATGGTCCGTTTTCAAATGTTTTATTTTTGAACGTCAGTTCACATTTGTAGGTGGATCATCAGTGTTAGAGCTAAAATTAGCATGTTTAAAGTGATTTTCATGCTTCCAGGAGCTCGGGAAGTTAATTAAATACCATTTGGAGGCATTTAATGTTCGAGCAAAAACGGCTGATTTTCGACAAAAGAGATAACACCCCCCCATTACGTCATGCTTCAGAAATGTGGAAAATGGTCCGTTTTCAAATGTTTTATTTTTGAACGTCAGTTCACATTTGTAGGTGGATAATTAGTGTTAGAGCTAAAATTAGCATGTTTAAAGTGATTTTCATGCTTCCAGGGGCCCAAAACACAAGATTTATGGAATGGTTAAAAGTGCATGAAAATGGCCAATTTACTCACTCTGAGTTCTCAAAAAGGGTTTCTTCACCCCGGGAAGTTAATTAAATACCATTTGGAGGCATTTAATGTTCGAGCAAAAACGGCTGATTTTCGACAAAAGAGATAACACCCCCCCATTACGTCATGCTTCAGAAATGTGGAAAATGGTCCGTTTTCAAATGTTTTATTTTTGAACGTCAGTTCACATTTGTAGGTGGATCATCAGTGTTAGAGCTAAAATTAGCATGTTTAAAGTGATTTTCATGCTTCCAGGGGCTCGGGAAGTTAATTAAATACCATTTGGAGGCATTTAATGTTCGAGCAAAAACGGCTGATTTTCGACAAAAGAGATAACACCCCCCCATTACGTCATGCTTCAGAAATGTGGAAAATTGTCCGTTTTCAAATGTTTTATTTTTGAACGTCAGTTCACATTTGTAGGTGGATCATCAGTGTTAGAGCTAAAATTAGCATGTTTAAAGTGATTTTCATGCTTCCAGGGGCTCGGGAAGTTAATTAAATACCATTTGGAGGCATTTAATGTTCGAGCAAAAACTGCTGATTTTCGACAAAAGAGATAACACCCCCCATTACGTCATGCTTCAGAAATGTGGAAAATGGTCCGTTTTCAAATGTTTTATTTTTGAACGTCAGTTCACATTTGTAGGTGGATCATCAGTGTTAGAGCTAAAATTAGCATGTTTAAAGTGATTTTCATGCTTCCAGGGGCTCGGGAAGTTAATTAAATACCATTTGGAGGCATTTAATGTTCGAGCAAAAACGGCTGATTTTCGACAAAAGAGATAACACCCCCCCATTACGTCATGCTTCAGAAATGTGGAAAATGGTCCGTTTTCAAATGTTTTATTTTTGAACGTCAGTTCACATTTGTAGGTGGATCATCAGTGTTAGAGCTAAAATTAGCATGTTTAAAGTGATTTTCATGCTTCCAGGGGCTCGGGAAGTGAAATAAATACCATTTGGAGGCATTTAATGTTCGAGCAAAAACGGCTGATTTTCGACAAAAGAGATAACACCCCCCCATTATGTCATGCTTCAGAAATGTCGAAAATGGTCCGTTTTCAAATGTTTTATTTTCGAACGTCAGTTCACATTTGTAGGTGGATCATCAGTGTTAGAGCTAAAATTAGCATGTTTAAAGTGATTTTCATGCTTCCAGGGGCTCGGGAAGTTAATTAAATACCATTTGGAGGCATTTAATGTTCGAGCAAAAACGGCTGATTTTCGACAAAAGAGATAACACCCCCCCATTACGTCATGCTTCAGAAATGTGGAAAATGGTCCGTTTTCAAATGTTTTATTTTTGAACGTCAGTTCACATTTGTAGGTGGATCATCAGTGTTAGAGCTAAAATTAGCATGTTTAAAGTGATTTTCATGCTTCCAGGGGCCCAAAACACAAGATTTATGGAATGGTTAAAAGTGCATGAAAATGGCCAATTTACTCACTCTGAGTTCTCAAAAAGGGTTTCTTCACCCCGGGAAGTTAATTAAATACCATTTGGAGGCATTTAATTTTCGAGCAAAAACGGCTGATTTTCGACAAAAGAGATAACACCCCCCCCATTACGTCATGCTTCAGAAATGTGGAAAATGGTCCGTTTTCAAATGTTTTATTTTTGAACGTCAGTTCACATTTGTAGGTGGATCATTAGTGTTAGAGCTAAAATTAGCATGTTTAAAGTGATTTTCATGCTTCCAGGGGCCCAAAACACAAGATTTATGGAATGGTTAAAAGTGCATGAAAATGGCCAATTTACTCACTCTGAGTTCTCAAAAAGGGTTTCTTCACCCCGGGAAGTTAATTAAATACCATTTGGAGGCATTTAATGTTCGAGCAAAAACGGCTGATTTTCGACAAAAGAGATAACACCCCCCCATTACGTCATGCTTCAGAAATGTGGAAAATGGTCCGTTTTCAAATGTTTTATTTTTGAACGTCAGTTCACATTTGTAGGTGGATCATCAGTGTTAGAGCTAAAATTAGCATGTTTAAAGTGATTTTCATGCTTCCAGGGGCTCGGGAAGTTAATTAAATACCATTTGGAGGCATTTAATGTTCGAGCAAAAACGGCTGATTTTCGACAAAAGAAATAACACCCCCCCATTACGTCATGCTTCAGAAATGTGGAAAATGGTCCGTTTTCAAATGTTTTATTTTTGAACGTCAGTTCACATTTGTAGGTGGATCATCAGTGTTAGAGCTAAAATTAGCATGTTTAAAGTGATTTTCATGCTTCCAGGGGCTCTGGAAGTTAATTAAATACCATTTGGAGGCATTTAATGTTCGAGCAAAAATGGCTGATTTTCGACAAAAGAGATAACACCCCCCCATTACGTCATGCTTCAGAAATGTGGAAAATGGTCCGTTTTCAAATGTTTTATTTTTGAACGTCAGTTCACATTTGTAGGTGGATCATCAGTGTTAGAGCTAAAATTAGCATGTTTAAAGTGATTTTCATGCTTCCAGGGACTCGGGAAGTTAATTAAATACCATTTGGAGGCATTTAATGTTCGAGCAAAAACGGCTGATTTTCGACAAAAGAGATAACACCCCCCCATTACGTCATGCTTCAGAAATGTGGAAAATTGTCCGTTTTCAAATGTTTTATTTTTGAACGTCAGTTCACATTTGTAGGTGGATCATCAGTGTTAGAGCTAAAATTAGCATGTTTAAAGTGATTTTCATGCTTCCAGGGGCTCGGGAAGTTAATTAAATACCATTTGGAGGCATTTAATGTTCGAGCAAAAACTGCTGATTTTCGACAAAAGAGATAACACCCCCCCATTACGTCATGCTTCAGAAATTTGGAAAATGGTCCGTTTTCAAATGTTTTATTTTTGAACGTCAGTTCACATTTGTAGGTGGATCATCAGTGTTAGAGCTAAAATTAGCATGTTTAAAGTGATGTTCATGCTTCCAGGGGCTCGGGAAGTTAATTAAATACCATTTGGAGGCATTTAATGTTCGAGCAAAAACGGCTGATTTTCGACAAAAGGGATAACACCCCCCCATTACGTCATGCTTCAGAAATGTGGAAAATTGTCCGTTTTCAAATGTTTTATTTTTGAACGTCAGTTCACATTTGTAGGTGGATCATCAGTGTTAGAGCTAAAATTAGCATGTTTAAAGTGATTTTCATGCTTCCAGGGGCCCAAAACACAAGATTTATGGAATGGTTAAAAGTGCATGAAAATGGCCAATTTACTCACTCTGAGTTCTCAAAAAGGGTTTCTTCACCCCGGGAAGTTAATTAAATACCATTTGGAGGCATTTAATGTTCGAGCAAAAACGGCTGATTTTCGACAAAAGAGATAACACCCCCCCATTACGTCATGCTTCAGAAATGTGGAAAATGGTCCGTTTTCAAATGTTTTATTTTTGAACGTCAGTTCACATTTGTAGGTGGATCATCAGTGTTAGAGCTAAAATTAGCATGTTTAAAGTGATTTTCATGCTTCCAGGGGCTCGGGAAGTTAATTAAATACCATTTGGAGGCATTTAATGTTCGAGCAAAAACGGCTGATTTTCGACAAAAGAGATAACACCCCCCCATTACGTCATGCTTCAGAAATGTGGAAAATTGTCCGTTTTCAAATGTTTTATTTTTGAACGTCAGCTCACATTTGTAGGTGGATCATCAGTGTTAGAGCTAAAATTAGCATGTTTAAAGTGATTTTCATGCTTCCAGGGGCTCGGGAAGTTAATTAAATACCATTTGGAGGCATTTAATGTTCGAGCAAAAACGGCTGATTTTCGACAAAAGAGATAACACCCCCCCATTACGTCATGCTTCAGAAATTTGGAAAATGGTCCGTTTTCAAATGTTTTATTTTTGAACGTCAGTTCACATTTGTAGGTGGATCATCAGTGTTAGAGCTAAAATTAGCATGTTTAAAGTGATTTTCATGCTTCCAGGGGCTCGGGAAGTTAATTAAATACCATTTGGAGGCATTTAATGTTCGAGCAAAAACGGCTGATTTTCGACAAAAGAGATAACACCCCCCCATTACGTCATGCTTCAGAAATGTGGAAAATGGTCCGTTTTCAAATGTTGTATTTTTGAACGTCAGTTCACATTTGTAGGTGGATCATCAGTGTTAGAGCTAAAATTAGCATGTTTAAAGTGATTTTCATGCTTCCAGGGGCTCGGGAAGTTAATTAAATACCATTTGGAGGCATTTAATGTTCGAGCAAAAACGGCTGATTTTCGACAAAAGGGATAACACCCCCCCATTACGTCATGCTTCAGAAATGTGGAAAATTGTCCGTTTTCAAATGTTTTATTTTTGAACGTCAGTTCACATTTGTAGGTGGATCATCAGTGTTAGAGCTAAAATTAGCATGTTTAAAGTGATTTTCATGCTTCCAGGGGCTCGGGAAGTTAATTAAATACCATTTGGAGGCATTTAATGTGCGAGCAAAAACGGCTGATTTTCGACAAAAGAGATAACACCCCCCCATTACGTCATGCTTCAGAAATGTGGAAAATGGTCCGTTTTCAAATGTTTTATTTTTGAACGTCAGTTCACATTTGTAGGTGGATCATCAGTGTTAGAGCTAAAATTAGCATGTTTAAAGTGATTTTCATGCTTCCAGGGGCCCAAAACACAAGATTAATGGAATGGTTAAAAGTGCATGAAAATGGCCAATTTACTCACTCTGAGTTCTCAAAAAGGGTTTCTTCACCCCGGGAAGTTAATTAAATACCATTTGGAGGCATTTAATGTTCGAGCAAAAACGGCTGATTTTCGACAAAAGAGATAACACCCCCCCATTACGTCATGCTTCAGAAATGTGGAAAATGGTCCGTTTTCAAATGTTTTATTTTTGAACGTCAGTTCACATTTGTAGGTGGATCATCAGTGTTAGAGCTAAAATTAGCATGTTTAAAGTGATTTTCATGCTTCCAGGGGCTCGGGAAGTGAAATAAATACCATTTGGAGGCATTTAATGTTCGAGCAAAAACGGCTGATTTTCGACAAAAGAGATAACACCCCCCCATTACGTCATGCTTCAGAAATGTCGAAAATGGTCCGTTTTCAAATGTTTTATTTTTGAACGTCAGTTCACATTTGTAGGTGGATCATCAGTGTTAGAGCTAAAATTTGCATGTTTAAAGTGATTTTCATGCTTCCAGGGGCTCGGGAAGTTAATTAAATACCATTTGGAGGCATTTAATGTTCGAGCAAAAACGGCTGATTTTCGACAAAAGAGATAACACCCCCCCATTACGTCATGCTTCAGAAATGTGGAAAATGGTCCGTTTTCAAATGTTTTATTTTTGAACGTCAGTTCACATTTGTAGGTGGATCATCAGTGTTAGAGCTAAAATTAGCATGTTTAAAGTGATTTTCATGCTTCCAGGGGCCCAAAACACAAGATTTATGGAATGGTTAAAAGTGCATGAAAATGGCCAATTTACTCACTCTGAGTTCTCAAAAAGGGTTTCTTCACCCCGGGAAGTTAATTAAATACCATTTGGAGGCATTTAATGTTCGAGCAAAAACGGCTGATTTTCGACAAAAGAGATAACACCCCCCCATTACGTCATGCTTCAGAAATGTGGAAAATGGTCCGTTTTCAAAAGTTTTATTTTTGAACGTCAGTTCACATTTGTAGGTGGATCATCAGTGTTAGAGCTAAAATTAGCATGTTTAAAGTGATTTTCATGCTTCCAGGGGCTCGGGAAGTTAATTAAATACCATTTGAAGGCATTTAATGTTCGAGCAAAAACGGCTGATTTTCGACAAAAGAGATAACACCCCCCCCATTACGTCATGCTTCAGAAATGTGGAAAATGGTCCGTTTTCAAATGTTTTATTTTTGAACGTCAGTTCACATTTGTAGGTGGATCATCAGTGTTAGAGCTAAAATTAGCATTTTAAAGTGATTTTCATGCTTCCAGGGGCCCAAAACACAAGATTTATGGAATGGTTAAAAGTGCATGAAAATGGCCAATTTACTCACTCTGAGTTCTCAAAAAGGGTTTCTTCACCCCGGGAAGTTAATTAAATACCATTTGGAGGCATTTAATGTTCGAGCAAAAACGGCTGATTTTCGACAAAAGAGATAACACCCCCCCCATTACGTCATGCTTCAGAAATGTGGAAAATGGTCCGTTTTCAAATGTTTTATTTTTGAACGTCAGTTCACATTTGTAGGTGGATCATCAGTGTTAGAGCTAAAATTAGCATGTTTAAAGTGATTTTCATGCTTCCAGGGGCTCGGGAAGTTAATTAAATACCATTTGGAGGCATTTGATGTTCGAGCAAAAACGGCTGATTTTCGACAAAAGAGATAACACCCCCCCATTACGTCATGCTTCAGAAATGTGGAAAATGGTCCGTTTTCAAATGTTTTATTTTTGAACGTCAGTTCACATTTGTAGGTGGATCATCAGTGTTAGAGCTAAAATTAGCATGTTTAAAGTGATTTTCATGCTTCCAAGGGCCCAAAACACAAGATTTATGGAATGGTTAAAAGTGCATGAAAATGGCCAATTTACTCACTCTGAGTTCTCAAAAAGGGTTTCTTCACCCCGGGAAGTTAATTAAATACCATTTGGAGGCATTTAATGTTCGAGCAAAAACGGCTGATTTTCGACAAAAGAGATAACACCCCCCCATTACGTCATGCTTCAGAAATGTGGAAAATGGTCCGTTTTCAAATGTTTTATTTTTGAACGTCAGTTCACATTTGTAGGTGGATCATCAGTGTTAGAGCTAAAATTAGCATGTTTAAAGTGATTTTCATGCTTCCAGGGGCTCGGGGAGTTAATTAAATACCATTTGGAGGCATTTAATGTTCGAGCAAAAACGGCTGATTTTCGGCAAAAGAGATAACACCCCCCCATTACGTCATGCTTCAGAAATGTGGAAAATGGTCCGTTTTCAAATGTTTTATTTTTGAACGTCAGTTCACATTTGTAGGTGGATCATCAGTGTTAGAGCTAAAATTAGCATGTTTAAAGTGATTTTCAGGCTTCCAGGGGCCCAAAACACAAGATTTATGGAATGGTTAAAAGTGCATGGAAATGGCCAATTTACTCACTCTGAGTTCTCAAAAAGGGTTTCTTCACCCCAGGAAGTTAATTAAATACCATTTGGAGGTATTTAATGTTCGAGCAAAAACGGCTGATTTTCGACAAAAGAGATAACACCCCCCCATTACGTCATGCTTCAGAAATGTGGAAAATGGTCCGTTTTCAAATGTTTTATTTTTGAACGTCAGTTCACATTTGTAGGTGGATCATCAGTGTTAGAGCTAAAATTAGCATGTTTAAAGTGATTTTCATGCTTCCAGGGGCTCGGGAAGTTAATTAAATACCATTTGGAGGCATTTAATGTTCGAGCAAAAACGGCTGATTTTCGACAAAAGAGATAACACCCCCCCATTACGTCATGCTTCAGAAATGTGGAAAATGGTCCGTTTTCAAATGTTTTATTTTTGAACGTCAGTTCACATTTGTAGGTGGATCATCAGTGTTAGAGCTAAAATTAGCATGTTTAAAGTGATTTTCATGCTTCCAGGAGCCCAAAACACAAGATTTATGGAATGGTTAAAAGTGCATGAAAATGGCCAATTTACTCACTCTGAGTTCTCAAAAAGGGTTTCTTCACCCCGGGAAGTTAATTAAATACCATTTGGAGGCATTTAATGTTCGAGCAAAAACGGCTGATTTTCGACAAAAGAGATAACACCCCCCCATTACGTCATGCTTCAGAAATGTGGAAAATGGTCCGTTTTCAAATGTTTTATTTTTGAACGTCAGTTCACATTTGTAGGTGGATCATCAGTGTTAGAGCTAAAATTAGCATGTTTAAAGTGATTTTCATGCTTCCAGGGGCTCGGGAAGTTAATTAAATACCATTTGGAGGCATTTAATGTTCGAGCAAAAACGGCTGATTTTCGACAAAAGAGATAACACCCCCCCATTACGTCATGCTTCAGAAATGTGGAAAATGGTCCGTTTTCAAATGTTTTATTTTTGAACGTCAGTTCACATTTGTAGGTGGATCATCAGTGTTAGAGCTAAAATTAGCATGTTTAAAGTGATTTTCATGCTTCCAGGGGCTCGGGAAGTGAAATAAATACCATTTGGAGGCATTTAATGTTCGAGCAAAAACGGCTGATTTTCGACAAAAGAGATAACACCCCCCCCATTACGTCATGCTTCAGAAATGTGAAAAATGGTCCGTTTTCAAATGTTTTATTTTTGAACGTCAGTTCACATTTGTAGGTGGATCATCAGTGTTAGAGCTAAAATTAGCATGTTTAAAGTGATTTTCATGCTTCCAGGGGCTCGGGAAGTGAAATAAATACCATTTGGAGGCATTTAATGTTCGAGCAAAAACGGCTGATTTTCGACAAAAGAGATAACACCCCCCCATTACGTCATGCTTCAGAAATGTGGAAAATGGTCCGTTTTCAAATGTTTTATTTTTGAACGTCAGTTCACATTTGTAGGTGGATCATCAGTGTTAGAGCTAAAATTAGCATGTTTAAAGTGATTTTCATGCTTCCAGGGGCTCGGGAAGTTAATTAAATACCATTTGGAGGCATTTAATGTTCGAGCAAAAACGGCTGATTTTCGACAAAAGAGATAACACCCCCCCCATTACGTCATGCTTCAGAAATGTGGAAAATGGTCCGTTTTCAAATGTTTTATTTTTGAATGTCAGTTCACATTTGTAGGTGGATCATCAGTGTTAGAGCTAAAATTAGCATGTTTAAAGTGATTTTCATGCTTCCAGGGGCCCAAAACACAAGATTTATGGAATGGTTAAAAGTGCATGAAAATGGCCAATTTACTCACTCTGAGTTCTCAAAAAGGGTTTCTTCACCCCGGGAAGTTAATTAAATACCATTTGGAGGCATTTAATGTTCGAGCAAAAACGGCTGATTTTCGACAAAAGAGATAACACCCCCCCATTACGTCATGCTTCAGAAATGTGGAAAATGGTCCGTTTTCAAATGTTTTATTTTTGAACGTCAGTTCACATTTGTAGGTGGATCATCAGTGTTAGAGCTAAAATTAGCATGTTTAAAGTGATTTTCATGCTTCCAGGGGCTCGGGAAGTTAATTAAATACCATTTGGAGGCATTTAATGTTCGAGCAAAAACGGCTGATTTTCGACAAAAGAGATAACACCCCCCCATTACGTCATGCTTCAGAAATGTGGAAAATGGTCCGTTTTCAAATGTTTTATTTTTGAACGTCAGTTCACATTTGTAGGTGGATCATCAGTGTTAGAGCTAAAATTAGCATGTTTAAAGTGATTTTCATGCTTCCAGGGGCTCGGGAAGTTAATTAAATACCATTTGGAGGCATTTAATGTTCGAGCAAAAACGGCTGATTTTCGACAAAAGAGATAACACCCCCCATTACGTCATGCTTCAGAAATGTGGAAAATGGTCCGTTTTCAAATGTTTTATTTTTGAACGTCAGTTCACATTTGTAGGTGGATCATCAGTGTTAGAGCTAAAATTAGCATGTTTAAAGTGATTTTCATGCTTCCAGGGGCCCAAAACACAAGATTTATGGAATGGTTAAAAGTGCATGAAAATGGCCAATTTACTCACTCTGAGTTCTCAAAAAGGGTTTCTTCACCCCGGGAAGTTAATTAAATACCATTTGGAGGCATTTAATGTTCGAGCAAAAACGGCTGATTTTCGACAAAAGAGATAACACCCCCCCATTACGTCATGCTTCAGAAATGTGGAAAATGGTCCGTTTTCAAATGTTTTATTTTTGAACGTCAGTTCACATTTGTAGGTGGATCATCAGTGTTAGAGCTAAAATTAGCATGTTTAAAGTGATTTTCATGCTTCCAGGGGCTCGGGAAGTTAATTAAATACCATTTGGAGGCATTTAATGTTCGAGCAAAAACGGCTGATTTTCGACAAAAGAGATAACACCCCCCCATTACGTCATGCTTCAGAAATGTGGAAAATGGTCCGTTTTCAAATGTTTTATTTTTGAACGTCAGTTCACATTTGTAGGTGGATCATCAGTGTTAGAGCTAAAATTAGCATGTTTAAAGTGATTTTCATGCTTCCAGGGGCTCGGGAAGTGAAATAAATACCATTTGGAGGCATTTAATGTTCGAGCAAAAACGGCTGATTTTCGACAAAAGAGATAACACCCCCCCATTACGTCATGCTTCAGAAATGTGAAAAATCGTCCGTTTTCAAATGTTTTATTTTTGAACGTCAGTTCACATTTGTAGGTGGATCATCAGTGTTAGAGCTAAAATTAGCATGTTTAAAGTGATTTTCATGCTTCCAGGGGCCCGGGAAGTGAAATAAATACCATTTGGAGGCATTTAATGTTCGAGCAAAAACGGCTGATTTTCGACAAAAGAGATAACACCCCCCCATTACGTCATGCTTCAGAAATGTGGAAAATGGTCCGTTTTCAAATGTTTTATTTTTGAACGTCAGTTCACATTTGTAGGTGGATCATCAGTGTTAGAGCTAAAATTAGCATGTTTAAAGTGATTTTCATGCTTCCAGGGGCTCGGGAAGTTAATTAAATACCATTTGGAGGCATTTAATGTTCGAGCAAAAACGGCTGATTTTCGACAAAAGAGATAACACCCCCCCCATTACGTCATGCTTCAGAAATGTGGAAAATGGTCCGTTTTCAAATGTTTTATTTTTGAATGTCAGTTCACATTTGTAGGTGGATCATCAGTGTTAGAGCTAAAATTAGCATGTTTAAAGTGATTTTCATGCTTCCAGGGGCCCAAAACACAAGATTTATGGAATGGTTAAAAGTGCATGAAAATGGCCAATTTACTCACTCTGAGTTCTCAAAAAGGGTTTCTTCACCCCGGGAAGTTAATTAAATACCATTTGGAGGCATTTAATGTTCGAGCAAAAACGGCTGATTTTCGACAAAAGAGATAACACCCCCCCATTACGTCATGCTTCAGAAATGTGGAAAATGGTCCGTTTTCAAATGTTTTATTTTTGAACGTCAGTTCACATTTGTAGGTGGATCATCAGTGTTAGAGCTAAAATTAGCATGTTTAAAGTGATTTTCATGCTTCCAGGGGCTCGGGAAGTTAATTAAATACCATTTGGAGGCATTTAATGTTCGAGCAAAAACGGCTGATTTTCGACAAAAGAGATAACACCCCCCCATTACGTC